>NC_143583.1:191336467-192536467 GCF_048544385.1 Mastigoproctus giganteus
GTGTGGTAGAAGGATAGCCGGTGATCAATAACGACCCCAAGGACCCTGGTCTGTGTCACCAGGGGGAGCCGTATTCCATCTATCTTGACCTGAGGGGGCCGCCGAAGATCCAGTTTAGTTTTAAAATCATCATATTTGTCTTGTGAGGATTGATGTGCAGTTTGTTAATCTTAGCCCAGTTGGTAAGGTTAGTTAGTACTAGGTTAGCAGTATCTTCCAGAGCAAGTCTTGAGTGTCCGGAGACAACAATGGTAAGGTCATCAGCAAATGCAATGACCTTGGTGCGTTCAAATGATCTGCTTAGCCAATCTTGTAAAACTACATTCCAGATCAGGGGGCCTAGGACAGATCCTTGGGGGCAGCCCCTAAAGACTGGTCTGGTGACGTGCTGATGTTTTGTTTTCACCATAACTGACCTTTCAGAAAAGTAGTTTCTAGTTAGCCAGTAGAGTTGTGAGGAGCAGTTGGCTAACCGGAGACGCTCCAGTGCACTCTCCCACCAAACTTTGTCAATGCACCCTCAAAGTCAACACAAACAGCAAGCTCATACTTTGACTTAGATGTTTCTAGATGAAGAACCAGGTCGAAGAGGGCATCTTCGCAGGAGCGGCCAGGCGTGAAACCGTATTGTGCTGGGGAAATAAGATCTTGTGATTGGAATAAGTTGACAATCCTCAGGGCCATGAGGCGTTCCAGGATTTTGCCTAGGTTGGCCAAAAGAGCAATTGGCCTAAGGGATCTTGGCTCCATTGGTGGCTTGTTTGGTTTAGGTATAAGGCGGAGGAGTGCTTCCTTCCAGTATTTCGGAAATTTTGATTCCAGGAGGCATTTGTTATACAGGAGTAGCAGTAGGCTGGGTCTTAATTTATAAAATCTTTGTATAAACATATACTCAATCAAGTCGGGGCCTGGACATTTTTTGGGATTAATTTTCATCATAGCTGTTTCAAGTTCTTGTGGGGTAAAAGGGTTAGTACTGTTGGATGCTATATAGTTAGCATTGTTTCTTCTGATTGTCATATGTTCTGGCATATCTTCTGATACGTCATCTGGGGGGAAAAGCTTATCTAGTATCTCGTTGACTGAGTCTTCCCAGTTGGTGGTTTCCCTCATAGCAGTGGCAACCGATCCATAGATTTCTGGGACAAAGGTTTTGTCCCTTGTGATTTTGTACAGGAGGCCCCATGGGTTAGTATTACCTGAGTCTCTGACAAATCCAGTCCAGGTTTCTCTTTTGCGAGCAGCAATAGCCTTGGTGTATTCATTCTTCTTTATCAAGTAGGCAGTGTGAAGACGTTCGACATCAGGGGGAGGCCAGTCTCTATGGCGTTGGTATTCCCTCCTGGCACTGTGGGTGTCTTTCCTGAGTTTGCTTAGTTCAGCTGTCCACCAGGCACAGGGTCTTAGCACGATAGTCTTTTTCCTAGCAGACTTGTACGCTGCTTTTGATAAAGAATTCTGAATCTTATGTCCAAGGTCAACTGCTGAGATGTGCTCCAGGCCCTGGATATTTGAATCAGGGAAGTCATTCTGGATGGTGTCATCAAAAGCGGTCCAGTGAACTGTTTTCGTGGAGAACCTAACAAAGTCCGGGGTCCGGTTCGTGGATGTTGAGTCTTTCAGGTTCAGGCAGAGGTTGAATAGGATCACCCTATGGTCACTGAGTGTCCAGTCTGGAATGACAGTCCATTCGCTGACTGCTGTCCTGAGATCCTTGGTCGAGACTGTAATGTCAATGTTGGACTGACCTGATGGACTGCAGAAGGTTGTTAGCTGGCTGGGCTGATTGTGGACAGTAAGATTCCTAGACAGGATCAAGTCTTCCAGGAGAAGTCCTCGAGGGTCTGAAGCCGGGGAGTGCCAAAGTGGGGATTTTGCATTAACATCTGAGGTGATGACGATAGCTTTAGAGCCAAGAAGGTCCAATGCGTGCTCAATATAGTGGAGTGACTCTTCAATATCCATAGATGGTGGGCAGTATAGAGATATTAGATAGAATGAGTGTGAGTAGAATGTTATCTGAATACAGGTTGCAAATTTTGTGCATAATCCATGGATCACCAGTACATCAAGATTTCTATTAAGCACTACAATACAGGATTTTGGGTCCTTTGTAGCAGAGTGGATGACTTTTGCATGTATGGAGTATCCCACAATCTTATCACTGTTGGACATCGGAGTTCTGGAGGCATAGGGCTCTTGGATGGAGATTATATCTATTGCGTGTTCTTCTGCTGCTCTTCTAATTTCGTCAGCAACTGCCCGAGACCGGTGACCATTTATTTGCATTATTCTAAGTTTTGTAAAGGGATTCTTGTTCCTAGAGTTTACTGAGGCTGAATATATTCGGAGTGGTTGTGGTGGTCTATCATCGGCTGACTGTTTCTGTAGGAGGGTTAGAACAGGTTCATCCATCAGCGGTCCTTAGTCTTGCCAGGTCGAGGGCTCTTTGATATTCTGGGCAGGCTGCATCTCTGACCGAGTGGCCGTGCTCTTTCTTTCTCCTTTTGCAATTAGCACAGCAAGGACTTTCATCCCTATGTGGGCATTCAGCAAGCACATGTCCACTGCGGGCACAGTGTCCACATGTAGGAGAGGAGTGTGTGCAATGCTGTGCTGAATGCCCAAAGCCAAGACACAAGAAACACTTTGTTAGTACTGTGAAGGGTCTGAATCGGTGAGCACTACAGCCCAGGAAGATTCTATCATGGGACATGATGTACTTGAAGAGTCTGGGGGACACTGTAATGACGCGATGTGATGCTGCAGATGAGCGAGCCTTCATAGAGAACCTGTACACCATCTCTTGTTTAATCTCTTCAAAAGAGATGTCAAACTTGTCAAGGTTTTTGTTAAACAAGTCCTCCAGTAGTTCTGTATCAGTGATGGTATTGGGCACGTCATAAACAAGGACTGATGGATCGGTGCGTTTAGGCGGGTTGCTGGACAGGCCAGCTGCCTGCAGAGCAGGTGCCATGGAGATTGAGGTCAGATCTTCCTTGTTGGTGGCTTCAAGGAGGACCCCTCGATTGCGAATAACACGTAGCGATTTAACTTTTAGTGTTTTAAAGTCTTTCTTTAGGGTGGTTTGGACCAAATCTTTAACCTCCTCGCTTGTCTTAAGTTGGGAGCCTTCAGATGCACGCAGCAGGAGGATGTGCTGATCCTTTTTAGTGGCTTGTGTCCGCTGGAGGACTGCTTGTGGTTGCTGACTGATGGGGGATTGGTGTGCTGACCCCACGACAGAAGCAAAGGATTTTGATGGAGGTCCACTTTGTTTCTCTTTTATCATCTTCACAGGCTCTCGGCCCTCACTTGAGGGCAAGGGTAGCTTGGAAATGGTGCCAAGAACCTGCTCCAGGATAGCCGTATGGGAGGAAAGTTCCTCATTAGCAGCCTTGAGCTTAGCATTTTCAATAAGCAGGGATGTGGCTATTGACTCTAAGTTGTCCCACATCTCCTGAATGGAGTTAGCAGCAGATCTGGTGAATCTGTTTGTTTCTTGGTTCAGAAAGTTTGCCAGGCCCCTATGCAGCATGGAGATGACCTGGTGGAGTGAGGCTGCATCATTGGAGTTCAGCCCAGGGACTGAAGCAGTATCAGGAATAGCAAGTCTACTAGAAGCTGGAAGGCCTGAAGCAATCAGTTGATCCAGGGCAGAGGGAAGAAGAGGAGCTCCAGGTGCTGTGGCAGAAGTTTCTGGAGCAGAAGATGGAGCGAGAATGTGAGCAGCTGGTGAGGCCAGGATCGGATGTGGTGACTCAACTTGGGAGGCCCTTCCTGTTTCAGCTAGTGATGAATTTGTGGCCATAGTGGCAGTTGGAGCTGTCAGAGTTTGAGTGCTCTGATTGGGGTCTGAGGGCTGCTTGATTAGATGATTGGGTGGGGAAGCTTGATAGAGGGCTTGAAGATGGGGAACAGGGGCTGCTGAGGCAAGAGATTCCAAGATGGAGGCAGCAACAGGGGTTGAAATGCTAAAGTTTAGCTCAGCTGTGGGAGTCTGGGGTGGATCAGCAGTAAGGATCCTGCTGTTTTTATCTTCTGGAGACAGGTTGTTGGAGGAGGAGAGGGGTTGGGCCCGGGACCTTCTCTTGGTCTTCATCTTCTTCCTCCTCCTTGGTTTACCTCCTGACTTAGGTGAGGGGAGGTACTCAGGGTCATAGGGCTCTTCCAAATTAGAGCTTGAATCATCCTGGGAGCTCATTACTAAGCGTTTTTCCCAGTTGGGTTGAAACTTTGAACTTACAGTGAGCTGTCTGATAATTATTGGGTTCTCCTGATTTCCGTTGAAGGCACGTGACTTTTCTTGAAAACCTAAGTTCAAACTATTGTCACTGGGGGATGCTGCCAAATTACTTGATTTGTATAAAGAACCCGGATGAAGCATATTCTTTAGCGGCCATGTAGTACTTACCCTTAATTTCCATATTAATCAAAGTCATTATAAAATGTTCAAAGCTAAATCTTTTATCAATGATCTCTATTAATAATCATTAACTATGACGTCACCAATGAATCTCCTAACGAAGTTAATTTATTAATTACAAACAATTATAAGCCCAAGCGTGGAATAAGTGTCTAGCTTCGGATAGGCTAAGCCAGCCAATCCAGACCAGGTCTTGTGATCACGTGATCAGCAGTTCCAGACAACGGCCTTTGTTCTCAACAAATGTGGAAGAAGCAATGGCCACCTCCAGGTAACATAATTATTGAAGACAAAAACATTTCCCCACAATACTCAAAAAATTTTAGAAACATCATTCTAAAAAAACATATGAGGCAAAATCGGAAATCCTAAAGATTTACTAGGCACAATTCAAACTACCTAAAGCTAGTCAAAACTTATATATCATCAGGTTATAAATTGCAATGCAAAAGAACGGACGGCCGAACCTATATGGCGCTGGCTTGCTATCCTCCGTTGGAGTTGACAGCACAAGACAAAAATTAAAAATTGCTATATCTCCAAAACACCTTAGACGTTCGGCACAAAATAATATCTGCGGACTCACCGTCACCTAGGGATCTTGGATATCACAAAATAAATCCAGTATAGGGGAATTATACTACTTTTAAAAACTCATAGAAACGGAGCACCAAATTACACGTCCATACTGCCGATTAGCCATACGTTTCTCTTCAGTTTGCGTTTAAAGGTCGAGTACCCGTGTTGGGGGCTGAAAAGCCTAGAATAACTCACTGGGAAAAACCATACTCTCTCTCTCTCTCTCTCTCTCTCCGCCGGAGATCGGCTAACTAAAGACTTGATTGAAGAGGGCTTGAGAAATTCCTTCAGTCAACCACGCGACCCAAACCCAGACCTTGCCAAACGCGTGACAAGTGGTGAACCCATTACACTATTACGGAGGATAGCAGCACGAAACAAAGCAGTCTTATTAGACCCAGTTAGTCGGCCTCAAGCGAGGGTAGCTTGGTTATTTCTCCCGGAAACTTGGGTTTTTCGTCCATCAAACAGAAAATCGACCTCAGAATGCATGCAATTTACAGACAATATACTTAGCGCAATATGGCCTTAATCGCTGATGCTCCTAAAACCCTATTACAACAACAACCTCATAAATTAGGCATTCTCATGAAAGTAGCATATTCCGATTTTTGAAAATTCCTATTTTTTGAAAGTGTTATGCACATTCATTATTATTATTGAATAACACAATAGCTCTTATCCCTATAATCTCTGCAGAACATCTAAAAATATTTAGTCGCCAGCATTAAGGCAAAATGTTGGCGCCTCCGTAGCCAGGTGGGCAGGAGCAGTAGTGCATAGCACACGCTTCTTGATTAGACCGGAGTTCGAGCCCGTGCCCACCAAATACGGAGGATGCGGCAGGTCAGGGAATGACCACCGCATATCCCCAGCCCGGATAAAGGGTGAGTGTTGGCGTCAGGCCAACACTCACCCTCACTCATCCGGACGTAAAAATTACATGCCAAAACAATAAAAATGCTAACCCCATATAATAATGGGAAAAGGCGAGGACAAAAAAAAAAAAAAAAAAAAATTAAGGCAAAATGTTAATCCGCACTGCTAGATTGGTCCAGTGGGTAAAATTGCCTAAAAAATGAAGGTCGTGGGTTAGAAAGCAGTCTACGGTAGGGAAGTTGCAAATATCCAATATTTTTTAATATGAAGTATAAATTGACCGATTTCAGCAATCCAGTCAACTTGAAAACTAAATACGTACACTGGTGTTCAAAGAAACTGCATCACCCCTTAAAACTGTAATTGTCGAAGAAAATATGTAAGAAAATATTTCTTACAGATAGCATCAGATAAGATTGACACGCGTAGGTGATGACGTAATATTGTATCAGCTGCTACTTTCAGCTATATAAGCACGCTCTGCAAGAGTTGCAGCCATTCCTTGCTTGTGTCATGATGGCGAGTTACGTTCAGTTGAAGCCACGAAGAAAGAGTGCTATTGTTGCTTTAAGGGAGGAAGGTTTTCCCGTCGTACTGCTTATAGAGTGTCTTGTAATCAGTCGACAGTGAGTAGATTTCTTTCCAAACTCAAGAATACTGGTTTTGCTGATAGGAAAAAAGGAACCGGACCCAAACGGATCTCTACGCC
Organism: Mastigoproctus giganteus; assembly: GCF_048544385.1. Taxonomy (NCBI): domain Eukaryota; kingdom Metazoa; phylum Arthropoda; class Arachnida; order Uropygi; family Thelyphonidae; genus Mastigoproctus; species Mastigoproctus giganteus. The sequence goes on from NC_143583.1 coordinate 191,343,061, forward strand.
AAAACAGGACCTCGTTTTGAAGCGCTTATGCCTTAAAAACAGTAAAGCTTCTTCGTCTGAGCTTAAAAGAGAATAGGAAGAACATACAGGAGTGGTAGCAAGTGCAGTAACAGTCAGAAGACGCCTCTTCAAAAATGGACTTGTAGCCCGTCGTCCTAAGAAGAAGCCCCTCCTCACACAAAAAAATGAAAAAGCCCGATTAATTTGATGTAAGGAGCATGTCAAATGGACCCCCGAGCAGTGGAAGTCAGTTATTTTCTCGGATGAGAAGAAATTCAACCTGCATGGCTCTGATGGGAGACAAACGATTCGCCGTAGACGTGGAGAAGAAGAATACCATCCAGACTTTTTGGTGTCTACAATGAAATTCCCTGCCAGCCAAATGATATGGAGGTGCATTTCGTATCGCGGAGTAGGTCACCTCCAGTTTATAAAAGGTTCCGTAAATGCCAATGGATACCTTGCTATATTGGAAGGCAAATTGCTGCCAACCATTAGAGACCATTTCAACCTGCCAAGTAACTGCATCTTTCAGGACGACTCTGCTCCTTGTCATCGTGCGAAAAGTGTAAGTTGGCACTTCTGTAGTTACTTTAGCTTCATTTCCGCATTAGAGGTCCGACAGTAATGTGTTTGCATTTGTTACAGGTGAAAAAATGGTTGGAAGAACGGTCCATTACAACTCTTAGCTGGCCAGGAAACAGCAGTTGCCTGAAAGAAAAACCAAAGACCCTTTGCAAACTTCAGGAAGTCATAATTCGTGTTTAGAACCACGAACTATCAGTTGATTATCTTCAGAAATTGATCTTGTCAATGCCTCGACGGTGTGCTTCTGTCATCAGGGCCAGCGGCGGTTCAACTAAATATTAGTTTGCACCTGGTGAACTTTTCATTTTGTTTTCCATTTAAAATGATAAACTGAAGAAAATTGAGGGCTTCTAATAACATTTCAGCCATAATTGTAGTGTTTACCAAAACTGTTGTATAAAGGTTGCAAATGCTCATTTTGGAATATTTTGAGAGCACCTGTCAAATATTACTTAGCTTTGCCTTTACTATTAATAAATATCTTATGTTTATATTTCTATTTGTGATGCTAGTCATTAATGTAACATACCATCGCGAAAAGGGTTAGAAATGTGAAATTCCTAGGTGATGCACTTTCTTTGAACACCAGTGTACTATTATTATTAAGTACTGTACTGTGAACTAGTAACGAATATCTCCCCAAATGAGCGAGTAAGTGTGTGTTAAGCGGGAAATAAACTAAGGTTATGAGGTGACAGTATGTCTGTAAATGGCATGTATTCTACGGTCGATTTCCTTGTTTACTGGTCGGAAAAGCTGAGTTCCCGGGAGAAATAACCATACAGTTCCCGACTGAGGCCAACTAACTCAGGTATGTTGTGAAAAAATGCCCATAAAAATTGCTCTCATTAGTTGGAAAATTCCCAGGAAAATGCCTGGTATTTCCCGGTTGGAAAACGTCCAGGATTCGAACTAGGGCATTTTTCAACCTGTTTGATACACGCGTATGAGCAAAATGAATGATTTCACACGTTACAAATATATAGTAAAAATAACATTCAAGAACAAAGTGACAACATTGATAGTGAAAAGGGCAATGTCTAGAATACATGTAACACAGGGTAAAAGTACTGTTTGGATATTATTAATGCATAAATTTGGCACCTGTTGTCCTTTTTTAAGTCCGGAAAAATTATTTTCTCTCTGCCCTAGTACTATCGATACATTCTATCTGACCTAGTACTAATATAAAGGTATAATGTTATAGAGGTATAATTCATTGGGAATTTATACCAGGAAGTTAATCATTAAGGAAATCAGAAATCATTAAGCGCTTGAAAGATGTAATTAGAAGGAAGATATGTGACCTGTTAACAAGGAAAAATTGGGAATTACCTCATGGCAATGTCCTTGCTCATTATGCGACAATAATTTCTGAATATCTTTCCAAACACTCTGTTTTACATCGTCCGCGTCCATCTGACCTTGAGCCATGTAATTTTAATTTTTTCCCAAACTAATGAGAGAACCACCACTTTTCAATGAAGGAGAAGTTACGGAAGCAACAACTAATACTGTACAATCAAAAAAATTTCATAAAAAAGGACTCTTCGAAGAAGCTTTTAATAAAAATTATATCCTGAAAATTTTTGATATTCCATATATGAAACAAACGATAAACCAAAGGGACAAATGAGAGGAACAGAGACCTAAAAAGGATAAATTTATTGTGTGATGTTAGCAGAGAACTTTTAAAACGTGAATTGAAATTAGACTTAACTCACCGCTGAAGGACGAGGGGGGGGGGGAGAATGAAACGTCCGCATAGATTACTTTTACTGTAACGTGTAAATAAGAAACTATGGGGGAGGAATGAGTTGCAGTAACTTCAGTTGTTGAAATTCCTCATCTTATGATGCGGGCATCTTAGTGACGACCACACAATTTGCCTGCATCTACAACTTCTTTGCACCAATAGCAGCTGCCGCTTCAGCACGTGCCATGATTTTAACAGGCATAGGCCAAACGTCTTAATAAATCACCACCCCAGTCAGGGGGAAAGCCGCTTATTTGGAGGTCCCCGAGTAGCAGCTTTTTAGCTGAATTTCAATGTATGCCACGTACAATGAGTCCCTGACGTCTGCCCGAGTGCGAGGCGTGCTCTCTCTCTCTCTCTCTCTCTCTCTCTCTTCCGTTTGCGTGGAGGAAACAAAAGTAGGGGGCTACGATCAGCCACCTGGCAAGTTCTGTCTGCATATACACCAGCTGGCGGAGGGGGGAATGGGGGTTTACCTGTGCAGCTAGCAGCACAGGACCGCTACATCACTTTCCAGACAACCGACGTCAGTTCCGAAAGTGTCAGACCGACTAGTTCCGTCTTCATCGCTGTCAACAGAAGCAAAACAAACAAAAAAGGGTAATAAATTAATAAATGAGTTTTCTTGAGTGGTTTTTGGAGAACAATGGACTTGTTGCGCAAAACTTCAGAATTTATTAACGCAACTCGCATATTAATAAATAAATTAAATGTAGTTTGCTGTTATTAAGCGCTGCGCGAGTATATGAAGTGAGGATAGTAATAAATGAATGCATTGTGATCTATGTATGACAGAATACTGCAGATATTTTGGAAGGGCAACCGATTGCTTATTAACTAAAACACAGTTAACTAATTAGAAGTTTATTAGTCATTCTATGCAGTAAATATATGCAGTATTGGACAAAGAGAGAGAGAGAGTAGCGACACCTGACTACAACTTTAGAAATGTGTAAATATATCGTTAAAAAAAAATAAATAATAATAATAATAATAATAAGGAACTCCAGGAGTTCCTCGACAAACAGTAATATCAGACTAATAATCACCTTGTACTTGGTAGCAGTACCCGTCACCGGGTGGAACCCCCCCCCCCAAATCAGGGAGAAATAATATGAGCAACAATAATGATAATAATAAGGTAATCAACACCATAAACCATAGAAAATACATCGCCAAGGGGCCCGGACGAAACATGTCGACGATACCACCTGGCCTCAGAAACGATCCAACACATTACTGCAGGATGCAAGGTGATCACCCAGACGAAGTACACTCGTAGACACGACCAGGTAGCCAAAATAACACATTAGAAGCTAGCGAAGAAATACCAGTTGATCGTAGAAAGTGTTGCGTATTACAAGTACCAACCCCAGGCAGTACTAGAGACCCCAACCCACAAGCTGTACTGGGACCGCACCATAATAACGGACAAGACAATCCCGCACAACAGACCGGACATAACCCTTGTCGACAAGAAGGAAAAGGCTACCTATCTGATTGACAAAGCGGTGCCAAACACTGGCAACCTCCAGAAAACCCACGAAGAAAAGACCAGGAAGTACACGGACCTAAGACAGGAGATCAAAGAGATGTGGCATATGCAACTTCCCGATCATCGTGTCAAACACCCGTATAGTGCCAAAGACTCTATAAAACAGCCTAGCAGCAATAGGTCTCCCAGAGAACACCTACAAGGAACTCAAGAAAATCGTAATCCTGAACACCTATAGGATAGTCAGAGAGTTCCTCGACTAACAGTAACACCAGACATAACAACCACCCTGTGCACTTGATACCAGTACCCTTTAAGGGGTGGAATCCCCCAACAGGGAGAAATAATATAACAACAATAATAATAATAAATTCCTATATAGATAATTATGAAAATCATCGCCGTCGATCTCATTCCTGAAGGCCCGTGATCCTTGATAATTAAACTGCAACATTTCTCACCTTCTAGTGTAATATTCCAGCCAACTTCAAGGTTAACACGCCCTTTCTTGTGACTCTTCTACCTTTTGTCTCACTTGTAAAATCTGCAAGAGCATTTTCTTTGTTTTTACTCTCCCTTATTAGAAGGGTTTTTTTTTTCTTTTATGGATGTGTTCACTAGACCGAATTTATAATATTGTATAATATTTATAATATAATATTGAAATCCACAGTCGCTGTGGATTTCAATATTATTTCTCATCGATGGTACAAAGCGTTGCACTCTTACAATCCATTTCATCATCCGTAAGCTTGCTTCCATCCATATCATCCTCTTCATACTGGACCATCGTTATTATTTACAAAGGCGTGACATTGTGGCGCTATTTTGGCGAGTGATGTCACAACCGGAGTCTTTACGCATGTTAGCACTGTATGCCGCCATAACCGGGTGATTAGGCACCAGGGTGTATTAGCACACTAACTTTGAGTGACGTAGTTCAAGCCCCCGTGACTGCTAAATGCGCTGCTTTTTCCTATATTCTCCCTCTCTTATATATATATCTCTACGCTTCTGACCGTATGGTCGTCCCGGAGCATAAACAAAAATTTATTTATACATGCGTAAAGCGCCTACTGTCTTTCCCATGTCCATCCGCCTACATGTACTTACTCGTCTGCTAATGGATGGGATGGATTTTATTTGACTAGTCAAATGTTTGGCTTCGTCAAAATTTTTAAACGTTATATCCAAGAATGAGGAGACTTTGAGAAACCGAGGCAGCTGGAGCCCAGTGGTCAGGTGCGAAGGTACTTGAAGTACAAGAGCTTTTAGTAGACCTTGATTCACACTTTGGTGACTACTACATACAGTGTTGTTTCTATTATTTTCGTAATCTTGTAACCTCTTCTGCCTCTGTGGTCGTTCCGGAGTATAAACAGAAAATTTATTTACTTTTTCTGTACATCTACTATCTTCTAGTCTATATCGCTCACAGTTTAACACAAGTCGGATGCTTATTAATAGTAACTTTCATAATCAGAAATCACTAAACCACAGCCATAATAGTTTTGAGCTAAACAGCTTTTGCGTAAAGGTCCAAGTAATGGTACTAAAGATGCCATCTTAGCAACAAATGGGTTTATCGTTAAGTTTGAATTCATCCAGTATTCGATACAAAGTTACAGCAGTTTTGTATATCCAAACCCAGAAATAGTGTATTTATCCTTAAAACAACTAAAGGAAAACAAAAAAAAAGTGCTAATTTTAAAAATAATTTGTGATAAAATATAGAATTAACTTGTTTCATAAAAATTTCTGTCTTATTATAGTCGTTACAAAAAAATGATGCTATGTGTCACATTAAAATTTCTTCGCCTATTCCGCATTTACCCACATCATGTTCGTGAATTTTATTTAGGATCAATGAGTCATTCGTTGTTCTATAACTGTTGAACAATGAGTTGTTCTATAAGTGAACTTAATCTATTTGCAATATACCAAGAAGTATGTTGAAACAGAAGAGGACTATTACAAATGAGAATGCCGTTAAAGAGAAAGAGATAAGTTGGTGGAATCTCAAATGGTAGTCACCGGAAGGATATAAATAACTTCGCAAAATGAAGGCAGGAGATTCAAATCCTGGAAATTCTACGCGGTTGTCGTAATATTTCCATTAATATATAACGTTCCTGGAATATTATTGTCACTGTAATCCATTGTCGGTCTAATACTGTTGTTGAAATACTGTGTTCAGCATGGAGACCGCACCTCAAAAAGATATCGCGCTTCTTGAAAGGGGTCTAAAAATGGGCAAAGTGCCCGGTGAGATCGGAAAATGGGGATCTATAATGAGAAAAGACTTCGCACACGTGGGTTACAGTGCTTGGAAACTAGACACCTTAGAGGACACTTGATTGAGATGTACAAAGCGCTGAGAGCTGAAAGTAAAATGAATAAAGGTGGAATTTTCACTGTTATAAATGATTCCGAAACTAGATGCCATAAATTCAAATAACGGGAGAAGAGGTTTAGACTGGATTGCATGACATTTTCTTTTAGCCAGAAAATTGTTAATTACTGGAATAAGTTGCCTCCATGGTAGCTGAAGGTGTATTATATCCATAGCACTTATGCGCCATCAAACCCCCAGAACCACAACAACCATGGGTAGTTGAAACTAACAGTTTGGGGAAATTCAAGTCAGCTGGTAGGTATGTACGTGAGGAAGGAATCGAATAGTACTTTATTTTATTTTATTATTTTTCTATTATTATTTTTTATTTTTAATTACTTAATTATTATTTTGTTGGCCGGTGCAACAAAAGCCTAGCACCATATAACTAATTCTAATACTAATAAGAATTTCATTTATCATCACAGTGACAATTAGCAGATTGCAGCACAAATCTGCCATATATTGAAGTATACAGTGTGTGTGTGAGAGAGAGAGAGAGAGAGAGAGCTTTCAACCTGCAGATGAATAACAGTTTGGGACCGAATATGACACATAGATCTGAATGAGCCTGAGAAACTGTTAAGAGTTAGCGAAATCGAAGCGAATTTGATTGGGGTTTCATTTTCAGCTCGAACTGCCCGAGTTAGGTAGACAGGTGATACGAGTTCTTGTTAAAGCAGGGTTTTAGGAGCATTAACGACTAATGCCGTATTGCTCCATGAATACTGTCTGTAAATTGCGTGTGTTCTAAGTTCGATTTTCTGTTTTCTGGACGAAAAACTCGAGTTTCCGGAAGAAAAAAACAATGCTACCCCGACTAACTCAGCCACGTTGTGAAAAAGACCCATAAAAATTCCTCCCATGTCCTCCCCACACCTGCTGTACAGCAGGTGTGGGGAAGACAGCGATCCTACTAGATGACACGAGATTCCATTAATTGACTCAGTGGTCTGGATGAGGCTTCTATTCTGAGTCGTGGGAGTTAGAATTTTAAAGATGAAGAGGAGTGATTCAATCACATACGAGCTCAGATATTTGTTCTGGTTGGCACTGAGTTAAAATTTTCTATTAACTGTTGTTAATAGAAATCTTGAAATGATATATATCTTGATGTGATCTTGAAAAAATCTTGAAATGATATATATCTTGATGTGATCTTGAAAAAATCTTGAAATGATATAAATATTATAAATATTGAGGATGTTGGGGGTATGGAGTAGGCGCAGTTCATTCTGGCTGCTATTTTCCAAAGAAAATCGTGTAATATAGTTTAGCCAATCCTCAGAACTAATGGTTTCTGCAAAGCGTGAATTAAAGAATTGGGCAATTGCCATCAACTTCTAGTGATTAAACAGAACCCTAGCTTTTGAATAAATTATTCGGTTTAGAACGTCGTTATTGTTTCCTCATGTTATGGAGTTGCTGCTTAAGTTGGAACGACACTTTTGTCTTTATTCCACTACGCTTTGGAGCAGAGACGTAACTAGCGAGCGTGGCTTTGGCCACAGACGCCGATTCATCCTTGGAGCGTAAAAGACTTAGAATAACTGAATCTTTAATTTATATTTTAAAAATGACAATCGATATTATTATAATCCATTATAAAAGCGTGTCGCTTTTATTTAAAAGTATAAGGTTATGGTTAATTATATTTAACTATAATTATAACTTAATTACATTTATGAAAACAAAGGCGCATTTCTGATATTAAAACTTCCGCCTTTGTTCTGATAACTGTAAATGCTTTAGAGTGTGGCGTGTTCCTTTTAGAAGAGGAACACTGGGCTATTGTATTGTGAGGACTGAGGAGTACTGAACCAACTTATTGAGCCATGGTTGGTTCACACATTTATATGACATTCCACGGAAAAATAGTAGCTGTCTCGATACATTTTTGCACGTTAAGCCTAAACTAATAGTTATTTCAAATCGTACAGCTTCGCATCATGGCAGTAATGGAAAGTTCGTTGTTCGACTTCAAGTTGCTAGCATGGTTCTACGAGCTGATATACTGCTGTAAATAAGTCTTTAGATAGTTTAAACTGCTGCTTTTTAAAATACTGTAAGTACTGTTCTTTGTGATACTGCACACAGGGAAATAACGTCATTAAGTGGTGCCATCTACCGATCGCAGAGGGCACCATTATGTCAAAGTGAATTTTAATGTAGTATTTCTCGACCAGTGTTATGGAACTGAAATTAGAGAATCTGCATATACGATGAAAAGCTGCGTATACGCTGCTTTATTACCAACTAATTATTTTTATTGAAAGAAAAAAAACGGAGATTACTTTTCTTACTTTAAAATAGCTGACTCTGATTACACTTGATTTATGGCCCTTACACTAAAATTTGCAATTTCACTATAATTTGTATTTTCCTATCTGCTTTTTTTTTTTTTTTGCCAGCGCAGCAAAAGCCTGTGGCTTCCTTGCACTGTATGGCTAATACTAATACTAAATCACTATACATACTAATAATAAGAGAACGAAAGAAAGAAAGAAAACTTTGGTCGGCGGCACCACCCACCAGCCTCAGGAAACTATGGGGCCTCGAATTCTGGGTGCTGAAGTGGGCCAACTTGTGGTCGCACCAGATCTACACGACATCTAAATCTACTCTGTGCTGCAATCTGCAATATACGCCCATTGAGCCCATCTGCTAAATATAAAGTCATTCCTTCATCTGTGCTCAGCTAAGCAGGATCACATCAACATCTGGAACACGGTTGGTTGGCGTTTGTCAGGCAGATATCTCCGTAGTACCCCCTCCTTGTGCTCAAGGCTCCAGCGGTTACAGAATTTCAAGAGACACTTCCCAAATGTGACTCTGGACACTCTCAACTCGTTCAACATCGACATCGACCTGTGGACTATAGACAAGGCATATCGCGATGGCATCTTGTCCTATCTTGCTGTTTGTAAAGGACATTTATGTAAGTGCCGATCTTAGTTAGCCAATATCATTTCATGTTCTGCTCAACTTGTAGTCCTTCTTCGCTGTAATTACTACTTCATTTTCACATTTTGATTATCATCTTTGCTTTTATCTATTAATTATTATTTAGTTATTATTAATATTATTTTATTTCAATTTTTTTTATATTATAAAACAAAATCACTTGTATAAACAACGAATTGTAAGATTCCTCTGGCTTTCTGTGTGAGGAATCACTATTGTATAAAATTTATGTTAATTAATCTTATTATTATAAAACACAACACGATTAACTTCATAACATTATTTACAGCACAATGTCATCGGCTTACATACACAGTACTTTGCTAGCAACTTGAAGTCGATGATACTGCTGTGAACAAAAGACAGAAGGAAATTAAAATATTGTTAACAGGAAGAATTATCAATATTGTATACAGCTCTGAATACAAGGTACAGCGTATGAACAAAAAATAATCTTAGAACAACATAACAGCTGCGTGGCACCTATGGGTAAATAAGATTCATAGGATTATTATGATTACCTCTATGTAATTGTACAGTCCAACATAAAGTTCTCTGAACAGTGCACACAGCCAATGGTGGTGGTTCCAGAAATTTCTAAACGGGAGGGGGGGCTAAAGCAGTTAGTGGAAGGGGGATGAAGCCGTGTTCGGAAAATCATTAAGATTTAATCGTCATGTAACAATAAAAAAATTCACATTATTCCGATTATAAGTGGAAGGCTACAGCCACTTTAGTCCCCATCTTGGATAGCCATTGCACACAGGTGCTAGGACAGCTCATGGAGTTTTGTCAATGATATAAAAGAATTCTGCTAAAACTGGAGACTTCATTTTAGGAAGGATGTGGATTTGTTCAAACCAGTGCAGAGAAGAGCAACAAGATTAGTCGGGGGTGGGGGGAAAGAAGGGTTCTCTTATCAAAACAGATTTGAGATCTATAAACTGCAGCGTCTAGAAACTAAGCATCTGTGCGGAGACCTGAGTGAACTGTTTAGGGATTTAAATGAAATGAGTAAAGTAAATGCTAACGACATTCTTTTTCTTTCTTTCTTTCCCAGTCAAAAAGTAACAAAATCATAACAGGACTTAAATATACGAATTCTGTATGAAAGTAACAAAATCATAACAGGACTTAAATATACGAATTCTGTATGTTTTGTTGAACTAGGCTGTCATTCCATGGGACTCTCTTTTTAAAAATTTAGTTATAAATCTCCTAATTAATGGATTCAAACCATTTCTAACTAAGCTCATCACTTAACAATAGTTTCTATATCGAACAGCTCTGTCGCACACTAAGTGAAAACAATCTGATAACTTGCAAGATATAATTACCTTCTCAAGTTCTAGAACCATCTTCAATACACAAAAAGCAGCAGCCATCAAGGAACGTTTAGCAACCCTCAAGAAAGGCAAACCTATGTATAGTTCCTGCGCACTAGCAGTAGCCCTAAGGATTGATCTTGACCAGTGGTGGACTACATAGCTAGATTCTCCAGAGGCCTCAACATCATGAGAATGTGCACCAAGGTCTCTCAAGGTTAAGGTATCTTGTTGATACCTTAAACGTTACTTATTAAAATTCTCTCAAAGCACCACTTTCCCCTTCTATGGAATGGCTACACAACAAAGCCTTTTCCTAAATTTCAATCACCCAATACCGTCAGCCAATACTGACTAATAGCCTCCTCTTGAATTCTCTTAAAACTTTAGGAGAAAGTCTTGCTTTCTCATCCTAACACGCAAAATTCCTCTGCACCTGCCTCCACAGAGACATTATGCAGTCTCTGGTAAACTGACCACTACCAACCCAGTCCCCACGACATTTGCCATTCTTCGAGCTTTTGTGGATAATGCTGAGAAGGCTATCACCTACCTTTACCTCCAAGCAGCCATCGATGCTGCCCATATCCTGACACTCATCACCCTCCTGGAACAATATTTTGAAATCCGTGGGGATGTGCTATTGTTCTGCTCACGTAGTCGAATGATCAGACGCGAGAGAACATAAGTACACGTAGCTAAGTGACCGGGGTTCGAGGCGAGATTGCTAAATACGATGCGATGTGGAAAGCAAGGGGAAACTACCACATTAACCTTTCCCAGAAAAAGAAGCAATGAAAACGCAAACCAAAAATGGTGTCTGCACAGTGGTATCGTCACCGTCCTCCCCACACCGGGTGGAAAAGGACTGGGTTCGAATCCCGTCGATGACGCGAGGAACTTTAATGGGCTTTTTTCACTCCATGGCTGAGTTAGTTGATCTCAGGCGTAGATAGCAATGTTTTTCTCCCCAATAACTGGGGTTTTTTCGTCCAGCAAACAGGCAAATCAACCATAGAACATACGCAATTTACAGACACAAATACGGGTTAATGTATTTAATTACGGGTAACACTAAAATAATAATAATAATAAAACCAAAAATGGCAGGAGTTGCTGCTGAGCTACTAGCCGTAAGGCTAAAGCAACCGAATAAGAAGTGCTGTGGATCATCAGTGCCCTTCTTTGCAACAGAACCATAATCCTTCATGTTAACGATCGTACGATCTCAGGAACCATCACTGTAGGTGTACCTAAAAAAAGTACTTCTTGTGGCACACAAGAAGAAGTACTTTCTGGTTTATTCACAGCCATCATCGTAACCTTCAGTGACGAAGGGTTCGATGACGAACATCAACTTGATATCATCACCTTTGTGATAACATAAAACTGTTTACTCCCATAAGCCCTGGAGATACTGTTGAATACATGGATGCCTTAATCCTTCAGAAAATCCCTAACTTAGCATTAGCATTAGCATTATTAGAGGCATATGATGCAAGAAAGCAAGCTTATGCAGCATCAGGCAAAAAAAAAAAAAAAAAAACTTCCACTTCACCCCTCCGTTCGTTAGAAATACCTGTCCAGCTGAGCCTTAAATTTATTTAGGCTACCAACTTCCACAACAAGGGATGGAAGTCTGTTCCACCAACCAACTACCCGCTGGCTAAAGGCAAATTTCCGCAAATCTATCTTACATCTGAATTTCCTCAATTTTAATTTCTGCCCTCTCAGGTGGTTATTCTGAGCAAGAGGAAGAATCCCATCAGCATTGAGCATGCTCAAACCATTCAAGGCTTTATCACGTCTTTCAGATCACCTCGCCGGTGCCTAGTCTCCAGACACTGCAATTTGCAAAACTTAAGCCTTTCTTCGTAAGACCCTTTGTTCCATTCACTAATCTTGTTGCCCTTCTCTGTACTCGTTCCAGCAGCTCTACATCCTTCTTGAAATGAGGCCTCCAGACCTGTATACAGTACTCAAGGTGTGGCCTGACCATTGCCTTATACAAGATAATAATCACCTCCTTATCCCTGCTAAAGAAAAATTCCTGTATATCATTGACAAGACACCATGAGCTACTCTTGCACCCGTCTGCACTGCTCAGAGAACTTCATATCTGCCTGCACAATTACCCCCAGGTCCTTTTCATTCTCTACCACTGTCGGTGTAGTACCACAGAGTTGATACGTTACTCTGGGGTTGCTGTATCCCATGTGTAGTACTTTACATTTGTCAATGTTAACCTTCATTTGTCAATGTTAAACTTCATTTGCCACCTCTCAGTTCATCTGCTCAACTTTTCCAGATCCTGTTGCAGCAGTATAGCATCAGTAGTGTCCTTAACAACCATGCCAACCTTTGCATCGTCTGCAAACTTGGACATTAAGCTTGATATACCATCATCAATATTATTTATAAATACAGAAAACAATAATGGACCTAACACTGAACCCTGAGGGACTCCACTAATAACGTTAGTCCACGATGAGCAGTGTCCATTGGTTACCACTCTCTGTCTTCTCCCCCTCAACCACCCCTTTATCCAAAGCAGAAATTTGCCTCCAATGCCACACTGCTCCAATTTGTGCAGCAGTCTTCCATGTGCAACAGTATCAAAAGCCTTTCTAAGATCCAAATATATAATATCAAAGTTATTTCCTGCATCCAATTCTTTTGTGACTACATCATAGTATCCAATCAAATTGGTCAGGCAAGACCTTCCCTTAACAAAACCATGCTCTGTCTGAGCTATAACTGAATTCTTGTCAAGATGATGCTGCAGTGCTTCTTTAACAAGTGCTTCTATTAATTTTCCTGGAACAGAAGTTAAACTCACAGGTCTATAATTACTTGTGTCAGCCTTTGATCCTCCTTTGTGAATTGGAGTCACATTTGCACATCTCCAGTCTATGGGTACCTCCCCTGAGTCCAAGGAAGCTCTCATAATTATGGTTAAGGGTTTGCTTGCTTCCTTTGCTGCCTCCTGTAATATAACTGGATAGATCCCATCCACCCCAGGTGCCTTTCTTGTGTTTATCTACAACAATTTTTCCTCCACTTTACTCTCAGTTATTACAAAATTATCTAGCTTACTGCCAGAGTTGAATACACCTCTGGCATTCCCCTCGCTGAATAACTCCTCATGTGTATTGTCGATGCAAAATATTCATTTAGTTCGTTAGCTACCTGAGCAGGATCATCAACAGTTTAACCATCGATATCAAGTGGACCAATCTGATTCATTCCCTTCCTTCTAGAGTTTACATAAGTCAAGAACTCTTTGCTGTTTTTCTTTGCATCCTTTGCCAAAGATTTCTCGTAATCTGCCTTCGCCTGCCTAACCTCCTTTGTAACTTGGTTACAGATCAACTTGTATCTATCATAGGCTTCTGTGTCACGTATTAATTTATATGTATCCCATGCATTTTTCTTCTCTGCCATATGTCTCATTAGTTCATCTGACATCCACTTAGGACTAAACCTTGAACAATATTTCTTAGTTGGTATGTAAAGCCTAGTAGCTTCCAAGATAAGTTCTTTGAATGCTTCCCATTTTGAATTTGCTGTTGGTAACATCATCAGTTGGTCCCACTGTATAGAATTTAAATACTGTCTCAGACCATCGTAGTCGCCTTTATGAAAGCAATAACCCTTCCCATTACCCCTAATGGTAGTTACCTCTTTGAGTAACTCCCACTTCAGCACACTGTGATCACTGCCACCTAGTGGTTCCTTTATCTGCAGATTCTTAATGCATGAAGAATCATTACTGATAATCAAATCAAGAGTATTACTCCCTCTAGTTGCCTCCCGAACATGCTGATGTAGAAAACAATCTTCCAATAAATCCACAAAAGCCTTGCTAGTGTGTGAGTGACCAACCCACAAATTCAAGTCAATATCTGGAAAATTAAAATCCCCCATTATAAGATTCTCTGATTTACTGGCCCACTCTATTTCCCTGTACAGTTTCTTATTATACTCATCAGAGTCATTAGGCGTATAGCACACTGCTACTCTCAATTTTGATCTCCCAATGCTTATTGCACACCAAACTGACTCGACACTGCACTGTCCAGCGATGTCGACTGGCTTCACTTCCTTGGATATTATGTGTTTCTTAACTAAAAAGCATAACCCCTCCTCCCTTCCTATCCTGTCTATCCTTTCTGTAGACGTTGTACACCCCAAATTCCAGTTCTGCATTCCTTATATCTGTGTGACACCACGTCTCTGATATCCCAACGATATCTGCCTTTGATGCTTTGGGTAATACCTCAAATTCATAAAATTTATTTACCAAACTCCTAGCACTGGTGTACACGCAAGTATACATGCACCTGTTTCTATTCATAGCTACCCTAACCAACCCATGTGTTTACTTGTACCGCAATGACTCCCAGCAGTCTCTGAAATATCCTGCACCTTGTTGTTCAGGCTTCTGCTCATTCCAATAGAAGCAGTGCAAGAATCACTTTCACCTCTGCCAGTGGCTACTATTAATCTACTAGACCTTGTATCCTCCCAAGCTAGCAATTTTCCGACCCACCTAACACTGCCTCGATAGCATCAGCAAATACTCTTGCACCCTTTCTATTTAAGTGTATCCTATCCCTGTAGAACCAGTCTCTCCTGTTAACAAGTACAGACCAGACTGAAAAAAATTCTACCCCTTGAGCCTTGCACAATCTTTCCGGGGCCGAATTGATCGACAAAAACTTTGAGGCCTTCCTCTCCGGTTTCGGTCTTGACATCAATCCGGAGAAGTCGAAAGAGTTGACTTTCTCGCTCAAACGGAACCCAACAATAGTGCAACCCATTTTAAGAGGATCCGCGATTTCCGCAGTCCAACAACAACATACAGATCTGTGCGTTATTTTTGATCAAAAGCTCTCCTTTCTACCGCACATATACCACGTGCAAATAAAGTTATGTCGACTCCGATGGACGATTAAACAACAACTTATGCACGTCCATGACCTGGTTGTTGGATGCATATACATTAAGACATGTGTATATGCGGTCATACTCTATGGTGCCAAAGTCTGGACTTCAACTGCTACGACGTATCTTACACGGATTTTCGCGGGGGAATTCTGGCTATTGAAGTGGGCCATATGGAAATTTCGGCTTTCCCCTGCACCAAGGACCACCCAGATGGCGGCTGCTCTCAGCATCAGACATCTTCCTGCCATCATTCAAGAGAGAATGACTCGTCTTTGCTGTCAAAATGATGGTTTTCATTATTTCAGTACCAGATTTCTGGGGTAACTGCGGATGGAGGATCCTAGACCCAAGCCTTAGGGCCAATCCGATCCTTCAGGCCATTCCAAACCGGTTAAAGGTATCTGATAGGTTCTTACCCGTGCAAATGCTGCTGGACTTGCACTCTTGGACGGCGACCTCTACAAGTTCGCAATCGATAAGAAATATAGGCAGGACGCACTCGATCGACTTTCTTCTCAGGACCACGTCACAGGATATTAGAACCTGCTCCCAAAGACCTGTCCATCACTGTCATGGATCCATCGCGCCAATGTTGACCTTTCTGGAGTCATAATGCTGTTTTTTTTTGTTTTTTTTTTTCATCTTTGTTTATTATGTTATGTAATTTCTTTTATGTAAACCCCTGGCTTGTAGCCGTGAAGAGAGTTGTATACAACAAGGTGCCTTCTGCATACAATACAGAGTGCTTCTTCTTCTTATGCTATGCTTATGATATAAAGATACTAACCCGAATGAATCCAGACGACACGGTGACAGATATTAATGCTAACATCAGTCTAAATCTCAGTAACCTCGAAAACTATCTTAGGATCTACATCAAAACATCAAAATCGGCCCAGATCATCTTCTCATTAAAAAACACAATCCACTACAGGCGTGGAAGAGTTAATACTTCGCCAACTCCACCACGTCAGTGAGCCTGTTCTAGCTCGAGATATATAACCACCTTCCTCTATGCTGGAATCCTCTAAGGACTTGGTGAATTCTGTCAGATGTGGTGGTTAGAGAAGTGCCAACCTCCACGAACGTTAGCCTGTTCTAGCTCGCAGGTATATAGCCACCTTCCCTCTATGCTGGAATCCTGTACGGAGCTGAAATCTGAGCATCAGGTGCTTACACTAATGTGAAGCGCATAGCGCATTATGCCGAGGAATACTGGCAGGTATAATGGCCAATCTATATCTTCGCCTGCACAATAGCAATGGCACACGAACTGGGGCTAAGTAGTCTACCTTACCTGGTTGAAGACAGAAGACTTGTGTTCACTACTAAAATTGTCACTATCATTGTATTGGGGCCCAATATATTGGATATACGTTCGTGGCACATCACTCCTGCACATCTAAGATCAACCCGACGGTAATTATACATTACAATAGGTTTGCTTTATTGGGCCATTACTTACCCAATCAGATGCTTAACAGAATCCAAGAACTCGATTATGCCTCCATCTATTTGCCAAAAACGCAGCTTATAGACGCCATGTGAGAGAGAGAGAGAGAGAGAGAGAGAGATAATCTTTAATGCCCTTCACGGCCAAAAAGCCAGGGGTTTACATTTGTACAACTTCCCGAAACTTCCGGGAAAATAGAACAATTAATTTACAAAAACAGGTAATTTTACAAAAGAAAACATATTTTATACAAAGGAGAGAACTCCTTACGAGAGTTAGGTCTGATTGAGCTGACTTAACATCGAGATAAGAGCACCAGCTCAATCAGACAGGAACAGATGCAAGGTACACATGTCAATGCAGATTAGTCCTACTAGACATAATTTTTTTCCTGTAAGTCCGGTCAATAGCGAATTTGTTCAGGTCGGCGTCAAGTGCCTGGGTTTGCTTGAACATCTGCTGAGGGAGGAACCTGTCCGAGAGATGGAGTCGCGCTGAATGCGAGTAGAGCTCGGGATTGGCCCTAAGGGCAGCAGGGGGGATCCTCCAGCCACAGGTATCCCAGAATGAAGGTGTTGCGATTATGCCTGTTATCATCTTGACTGTTGCTAGGAGGCGTTGGTCTTCGACTAAGGTGGGAAGCCGTGGAATCCCGAGAGAGTTGGCAAGCTGCGTGGTGTGAATCAGAGCTGGAAGGTTGTGCTTCCTGTTGGCCCACTTTAGGAGCCAGAAGCTTCTCTCGGCAAGCTCCCCTGCTGACTCGTCATCATAACTGTGTGAACTGAGCAATTCAATACTTGCCGCTTTGCATCTGGATCAGCACCGCCAGCTGTGAAAGGATAACCACCATAATCTCGAGCTGGACTACATGCAACTGCCACAGTGCTCCATAGGCATATTATGTTTATCCATAAAATACAGAATAAAGCTATAGTTTGCATAACAAATATTTTTACATTAGGTTAAGTGAAAAAAAATATTTTGCTATTGGGAACACAATGTTGTTTGACGATTTCATATTAGTAACAACTCACATCGTTTTTTTTTTTTTTTTTTTTTTTCGTTTTTTTTTTTTTTTTTTTTTCGTTTTTTTTTTTTCACATAAAATATAAACAGCACAATCTTTCAAATCATAAACATTTTAGTTTCTCTGGAAATTTATGTTTACTCTGCAAAAGCGTTATTATATACATTCGTTGCTTTTAAGGAGCTATCAGGATTGATCGAATCACTTACGTTACAAGATCGTCAGATCAAATTAGTAGCAATTTGATCTGACAATTAAATTATTTCAGCAAGGGGGAGGGGGGACCAAAACTCCGACAAACAGAAACAGATAAGGAAGATTTTTTTTCTCCAAGTGATTTCTGCTGAGAGTGTATGCGTTGATTGCGGGTGAGCTAAACTTGCCTCGCAGACTCCCATTTCTCTGAACTTGTTCCTGTGATCATGTGTTGATATTGCGGATCCCAGGATTTCCCCCATTAGCCGCTGTTATACACTGGTGTGCAAAACTTGACGACCAACTATTTCTAAAGGTTACAACCACAAAATCTTTACCTAAGGTACTCTTTACTGATGAGAGTATATTCAGTCTCAGTAGCGATTCTGGACGTCAGCTAATCTGGCGAGATGTTGGCACACGGTATCACCCTGCCAACGTCACTGAAAGGGATCGATATGGCGGTCGAGGTGTTCTCGACCGCCATATCGTCTTGG
The DNA here is from genome assembly GCF_048544385.1 of Mastigoproctus giganteus. Taxonomy (NCBI): domain Eukaryota; kingdom Metazoa; phylum Arthropoda; class Arachnida; order Uropygi; family Thelyphonidae; genus Mastigoproctus; species Mastigoproctus giganteus. Next base: position 191,361,706 of record NC_143583.1, read on the forward strand.
GAGGCGTTATCTTGGATGGACGTACACAACTCCTGATACTGGAAGGCGGTACTGTAACCGGTGCACGCTACTGTACTGAGTAGCCTTCCCCGGATTACTGTACTGTAATCCTTCCCCGTGTGCGTCTGTTCCGAGATGCCATTGGCCCCGAATTCGTGTTTATGGATGATAACGCCACACCCCATCGCACTGCAGCTGTTGATATGCTTTTGGAAAGCGAGAACATTGTTCGTATGGATTGGCCTGCCAATCCATACGAACGAACGATGTTCTCACTTTCCACCGATCTAAATCCCATCGAACACATATGGGATGCTCTGGGGAGACGCCTAGCGGCACGTCCACGCCCACCAGAAAATGTTCACCAGCTGAAGATGGCGCTGACAGAAGAATGGACGATGTTACCGCAAGAACTTATCAACAACATTGTTCTAAGTATGGACAGGCGGTGCAAAGCCTGATTCGACATTAGAGGTGGCCATATCTCCTACTGAAGACCACCTCTTCCCTTTGTTCCATCTTTGGCAGTGATGCATCTGTATCATGGCATGCAATTACTATGTTGCCATTCTTGAATAAAGTCCCTCTGTACCGTTTTGTTGTGTCGGTGTTGTTTCCTTCATAATTTCTGTACCTCACGAGGTTCCTTTGGTATGCTTTTCCCATATCCAGGCCACTCCTATGAGAAGCTATAGGTGAAAACCTGACTGGTCCTTAAATTTTGCACACCAGTGTACATCTGGTGGTTAAGCTTATGCCAAAACCGGCCATTTGTAAGTATTGTGTTGGGTGTATAAATGTAATGACATGTTCTGGTGTAGTGCTGTCGGCCGGTACCTGGCTCTTAGCAGGTGGAAAGCGGCAACACCTGGTCACCACGTCCCACACCCCCGTACCCGCCACGAGAAGGCGCCCAGGATGTACTATCATCTTGCTGCCCCAATCTAGGACAAAGTTCCAGGAGAGCACGATTAAATAATGAAATTTAGAGTAGAAGGAAGAATATGGGAAATGGAAGTGAGATGGAAAGATATAGAAAAGAGGAAGATCAGATGAAGGGATCCGCCAGTAAAAATGAAGAGAAAGAAATTAAAACAAGACCAAAGGAAAGAAGAGCAGAGTGCTCCTTGCTTCTCTAAAGTATATCTTTATAATCATGTCCTAAATCGTCAGGATCCAAAAAGAAAAGTTCCTCAATGCAGATTTCATCTAGAAAGACAATTCAGTTCCAAAGTGACAATGCAGCATCTTCAGTGCTAACAGATATTTAGACTCTGAGGAAACTATTAACACAATCACATAGCAATACAGAATTATACAAAAAACTATTCTGAAGATTCCATCAGCAAACCATCCCACCAAGTACCCTTCACCCATTTTCAAGACTGAAAGTTCGTTTAAAAAGAAGAGGTTTCTGTCAGCATTTTCCAAGGTGAAAAATTCCCTCAGACATAGACCCCAAGCCATATATTCACAGGAAAAATATATACAAGAAATAAGTTTCTCCTAACATCTCAGGCGCCTCCGTAGCCAGGTGGGAAGGAGCAGCAGTGCGTAGCACACGCTTCTTGATTAGACCGGGGTTCGAGCCCGTCACCACCAAATACGAAGGACGTGGAAAGGTCAGGGAATGACCACCGCATATCCCGGGCCAATATGGCCTTAGTTGCTAATGCTCCTAAAAACCAAATAACAACAACGACAACAATCCTAACATCTTCCAGGATGAAAATTCGTCAGGAGGAGGAAGAGATGTTCCAAAGGCACACGAGAGCAAATCCACTTGAAGATGTATAAAATTAATAAGATATCTTGAAAGACATCGACACTTATAACTAATTCCATTCCAGTTGGTCCTCATAGCAGGGACCATAACATCGGCTTGCAGAGAATTTTCCAATGTCTTCCTAAGGGTCGTTGAGAGTAAGAAACCACTTCAACTTCAAGACAGATCCAAACCCACAAGTAACCAAGAGTAGGGTTATCATGATTAACATGCTGATCGATTAAAAGTCAGTTAACATGCTCACAAAGTCTTCCAAAAGTGAAAGTTCATTGTGACCAGGATAGACACATCAACGACATTGAAGCAATTTTTTTAAAATACTTAAATCACACAGTTAACTTCCAGGAGTGAGATCTGCATATTTTAAATTTATTTACATTCCTTGTGAGAAATATACAATCACCAATCAGAAATAATCCCGAGCAAGCGCCCCAGTGACTTACAAATTTATGCAAAGTTCGAAGGAAGGAGCTCAGGATGTAATGATATCCTAAACAATTATAACTGAATATTAAACAGAATTTAGCACTAGTTCTATCACAGAAGAGGTACCTACTGGAACTTACTGTACATGAATTGAGACTCGAAGTTCCACTCTTCTCTTGAAGGCATGCACAGCAAACAAGTTGAAAATAAAATATCCTTCATTAATATTAATTCTGGTTTATTATTCCTGGTGAAATTATTTACGGCTATGTCTAATTCATGTCGTAGATCATGGTAATAATGGAAATTATAAATAATATGATCTACTGTTTCATCAGAACTACAAAGACACAAGGTTGTAGTTGAAAGGCCCAACTTGAAAGTTTACTGCTGAGGCTACCAACATACTTCTCCAACCAACACACTTCCTATACTTCTCCCAACTTGTACCCGTTCCAATTTCTCCCTTTTTCCATCAGTTGGGACTAGTCCCAACTGATGTGAGAAAGACGTTAGTATATCTTGGCCGCCTCCTCGTGGCAGGAATAGGGGTGAGACGTGGCGACCTGTTGTTTCTGCTTTTCGTCAGCTGGGGGGGGGGAGGGGGACAGGTTTCGGTTACTATACAACGGCAGAACAAACGCTCTATACTTACACTCCAACACTTTACATAAGAATGGCCGACATTGGCGTTGGCCTCTCCACAAGATGTTGACCAGCAGCAAATGTGGGAAGCCCTGAGGTCCGCCAATCAACTTGAGTACTTGAGTACTTAAATTCTTTTTGAGGCTACCATGTCCAGTTAAAAGAAAGGTAGCTTGAAGGCTCGGAAAAAAACGAAAAGTAAATCCTTTTTAGCAATCTCCTTAACTGTCGGGAGAAACTCACGGGTCATACCACCGACATTAGTAGAAATCCAATCTGTCTGCCATTTAGACACAAAAATGGTTTTCAGCCTTTTTTTTTCCCTGAGTCATAAACGTTTTCAAATCCAGTTGAATGTAATGAAGTGCTACTGCAACATTTTTCTTGAGGTGATATTTAAAATATCTGAACTGTGTCTCATAATGCATTAGTAGCTTACCTAGAAATACCTGCAGCACCAAAGTAGAAGTTGTCCTGCATGCTCGAGACATCATCAATAACGCTGCTCTGTGCTTGCAGAAGTTGTTTTATAATTGCTGATTTATTGGCCTGGTACTCCGAGGCACTAGCACAATATGTAATGGTGGATAAAAATATGCAATTATAATGTACTTTCAATGTATGGCTCTTTAGGCCCCAGTTTTGTCTTGTAACCTTCCGCAATCTAGTTAAAATTATCTTACATTTTTCCTAAGATATTTAGTACATGGCAAGAAACTCGTGCCATCATCGAGTAGAACGCCAAGATATATAACCTGGGGAGTATATCGTATGGATTGATTCCTGTATTTGATAACAGATTTATGATCGAGTTTATCTTTAATTAACATTTGTAATGTTTTTGCAATTGAGACCTGTAATTTGTGAATTCCTGACAAATCTGAGAGATTCTTCAAAATGACATCTGCAGTTTCTTCCAAGTTCCTCCTCGAATTCCCGCTAATCAGTATCGTCAGGTCATCAGCATAGGCAATCCTGTGCGTGTCATTGAACCTTTTGTTGAGCCAGGAATCGAATGCTAGATTCCAGCACAGGAGATCAAGAATTGATCCCTGTGGGCATCGTCTTGTCACTTGTCTGGAGACTTTATTTGTTCCACTTCTTACAACAATGGTGCGATCTGAAAAGTAGATACTAAATAGCTTATAGATAGGATCAAACTGATCAGATTGTTTCTGTGATCAATGGCGATCACAAATAAGGACTATAACCCCCACTTCCCATGAGCCCTCGTGGGTAGCATTTGGTAGAATCGCCGTCTTCCTGGGTTTGAGTCTTGTAGACGACAAGAGACATTTTTATGGGCCTTTTTTCACAACGCGTCTGGGTTACTCGTTCTCAGGGAGGGTAGCATGGTTTTTTTGGACAGGAAATGGGTTTTTAGCCAATCAAAACAGAAAATCGACTACAGAACACACGCAATTTACATACTGTATACACAGCGAAATATGGACTTCGTTCCTAATGCTCTAAAATACCTAATAACAACAACTCTCTCCCCCCACAATGATATAATGTGGATTTTTTTACTGCTACATTATGTTCCTGTACTTCGAAACAGCGAAAAAGTGCCGTTGCAGAAGCCAGATAACTTCATTACACACTCCAATCTTAGCCGAAAGGCAGAGAAGCGATAACTTCATTATACATTTTTATTTTTATTTTCCATTTATTAATACACACAGTTTATATACATTCATATATATATATATATACACCCAAAACTTACATAGATTTATTCACAATTATATATACATTTCCATCATTCAGTGTGTGTGTGTGTGTGTGTGTGTCATGGTGACTCCAAGGCCATCTCCACCGTTGCGCTCTGTGTTGGTGTAGAAACTCTAGGCCACGTCGCTACAAGGGAGCAGTGAACACCTAGGCAGCTTCCGCCTGGTGCCCGACCCCAGGCACGATGAAACCAGCCCTATATGTGCTTATGTGCACAAAACTTCATTATAAAAAAAACAAACTATTAATATTAGGCCACCCGAATATTTAAATTCATCTGAAGTGCTGTGTGTGTGTGTGTTATGTCTGTTAATTGCATGTGTTCTATGGTCGATTTGTCTGTTTTGTGGGACGAAAAACCCCAGTTTCTGGGGTTTTTCGTCCAGGCAATCAATCTCAATAAAGTTGCGGCTGGATTTTTTTTTTTTTTTTTTTTTAACCATGCCATTGTGTCATGTTCGTGAATAATGTAAATCTGCATAGCCACCTAAAACATTTTTTAGATAACCTTCTTCCGAGAACAGAGAAGCTGTTTGCCTGCAAGCAGTAATAGTTAATTCGATGTGTAATAGTTAATTCGATGTTACTTACAATTAGAGTGTAGCTAATACATGCCTAGCATGATTATTTATTTATTTTTGTTGTTGTTGTTGTAATAGGGTTTTAGGAGCATCAGCAATTAAGGCCATATTGCTCTGTAAGTACTATCTGTAAATTGCGTGTGTTCTGTAGTCCATTTTCTGTTTTACTAGAAGAAAAACTCGAGTTTCCGGGAGAGAAAAACAATGCTACACTCGCCTGACATCGACTAACTCAGCCACGTTGTGAAAAAGGCCTATAAAATTTCCTTACGCAATCGAAGGGACTCGAACTCGGGTCTGTTCCACTCGGTGTGGAGAGAACAGCGATTCTGCCCACTGTGCTATCCATGAGGGCCATGCCCATCATCCGGACTTAAGAAACTGCTAGCGAATGTCAAATAATTGTTAATCGAGATAGTCTAAGTAACTCCCACACGGTACAAAGAAAAAGGAAGAGTACAAAAAGTTTCTTCGACTTACAGACATTGACGGAAAATTTACCAAAATAGTGGCCAACACGATGTTTTGATAGATGGGTTTTTAGGAGCATCACCGACTAAGCCCATATTGCTCCGTGTATATTGAATGTAAATTGCATGTGTGCTGAAGTCGATTTTTCTGTTTACTGGAGACGAAAAACCCGAGTTTCCAGGAATAAAAACGATGCTACCCTCGCCTCAGACCGACTAAATCAGCTATACATTGTGAAAAATGTCCGATAAAATTTCTTCCCCTCATTGACGGGACTGGAACTCAGGTCTTTTCCACCCGGTGTGGGGAGGTCGGCAATCCTACCAACTGTGCTACCTACGAAGGCGAGAGATGCGTAAGAGAACGAGAAAGTAGTGGCCTCCTACACTATTTCAACAGTCAAGAAAAAGTTGAGAAGTTGGATGAACTGTAAACAGGTGTGCCAATAACCTGAATGATCAACTAATATTCCACTTCCTGTATTAGACTAGGTTTGGTGTATGTTAAGCGCCAAAACAAATAAGCTATTAGGCATCAGTATTGATCATGTAAATGAGTGGGACCAACTAACTCAGCTGTCATTGACGGGATTCAAACTCAGGAAAGTTCAACCCGGTGTGAGTCCCACGTCCAAGAATGCAATCTACAATCGCTGCTACAGTTCAACATTACCTTCCAGTCTTTGAGGCAATGGGCAGATATTTTCACGAAAAAATCCCGTGAAATTCCAACGTGCAGAGGCAACTTAGCTATTGGTATGGGTGTTAGGCAACACCCAGAAGAGAACAGAGAGAGAGAGAGAGAGAGAGAGAGAGAGAGAGAGAGAGAGAGAGAGAGAGAGAGAGAGAGAGAGAGAGAGATTCCAAATGAGGCTGTAAGAGTATTCACAGATGTCAATCAGCAGTATGAGCAGGTAGCGCGGAACGGTTCAGAAGTAACCGTACAAAAACAAAAAGGTTCGAAGCTCTAGGATTCCGGAATTCTGAATGAATATAGACAAAATGTTCAACTAGAATTTGTTGTTAAGCTTTTGAGTATGTTGAGTATGATTATTGATGCTTTCGCACTATACTTATACATAGGCTTTTGAGTATGTTTAAAATGGAAATTAAAAATAACAAACTGGAGGACTAATATACCGACTACAAGTTGCCATCCTAAGGAGAGGTTCCAACGTTTGTATACGAGAGACCATTTCAGACCAATTCTGATTAAAACTCTAAATTGATATTCAGAGAAATGTCTTCCCCAATCAAACACGCAGATACAGAAAAGTCCTCTTTAATGAGAAAATCTCAAACTATAGGGAGTAGTTTAACATTACCTGCTATTCTCATTATCAAAATCAGCAGTGAATGTGATTTTGATTGTAAATGGTGGTAAACCTAGCGATAACCTGAAACAGACAAAAAGGGCATGCAAATATAAATGAGAGCTGTAAGCAAAACTCAAGCAAGCAGAAGCTATTGCAAACGCATTTTCAGATACGTGAAATTTTAGAACCTATGTTGTACACTAATACACTTCAGAAACACTTGGTGCAAGTGTTATTTACTTGTATGTTTTTGAAAAGTAGATTAAAACAATGTTTTCATCACTGTCTGTCTGCGACAATTATTTTCCTACAATACTGCCCTCGTGAGTTGCACTGTTGGTATAATCATCGTCTTCTCCATACCAGGTGAAAAAAACCCTACCACCACCACCAACAACAACAACCTACCATGCTGTAACTGTTACGCGAATGAACTATTAGCGATGGATAGCGCAATTGCATCAATAACCTAACTCCAGTCAATGTTGCCAGGTGAAATAGAAAAATAAAAAATTATACCAATAATATGACGATTAAATTCAGTCATCGCCTATGGTAAGTTAAATATTCATGGAAACACTATTATTGGTTGGAATTTGAGAAAAAAATTAGGTACTGTCACACGTTAACGTAGCCTGAGAATTCAGTAGCAAATGTCCAGACTTAAGAGTTATGTTTGATGTAGAGACCACAAACCAAGGAGCAACAAATGAAGAGAATCCTTTTTGGGGAGTCCCGAAAGGGATTAAAAAAGGTAAGAACTACTGTTCTAAGATATCGAGATTAAAATAAAAGAGATTTTTATGTTATTAATATTCAGCATTAATGAATTAATAGATATAATAAGTGAAAATTAATAGTTCTATTATAGTACTATTGTACTATGACATTTATAGTTCTATTATAGTACTATTCTACTATAACATTTATAGTTCTATTAGAATTTTCTATTTAACTGTACAGAAATGACCACTTTTGATACAAGGCAAGGATAAATGATTATTATTCTTCTTTTCTTGTTATTAAAATTTAGTATATAAAACCTTAGTTGCTAATGCTCCTAAAAACCAAATAACAAACAAACAGTATATAAAACAAGGAATTTCACTAAGAGAGTTTTTTTCTCTAGGAATTCACTTCATCCCTTTTAAAAATTTCTGAAGAGAACATTGACTGGTTGAGAATTCAGAGCAATGTAGGTGCTTATTTTAACGAACTCAACCCAGTACATTCTGGAGGACTTCATCGTGGTTGAAAAGTTATAGACGAGCATATTTCAATAAATATTAAGCCCAAAGAACTTACTTATTTACATAAGTAAACATTTATAATGCCTATTTTATAATGGCAACAGGATTTAAATGGGTAATGCAATGGCCTTAATTTCCAAGCAGAACAAACTTGCCTTTGTAACGAATTGCCCCAGCATTGCACTACTTTCAGCAGATAGCTTAACCAAAAACTGATTTCGTATACAAGCGAAACACGGAAGAATTATTTTGCCTGCATGTTGTCACTAGAGACTACTTACTATCTGAAGAGGGACCAATTATTCCTAAACCAGAATGTAATTGCACGTCTCATATTTTAAACAAATGCAATTTAACCTTTTGACAATACCATCTGTTTGAAAGTAGTGCAATAACGAGGTAATTCTGCAAAGACAACTTTGTTCTGCTGTAAGAATCAACTCCATTGTGCAGTTTAAATCCTGCTGGCCTATAAGCATCGCATAAAGAAGTAAATGTCACTTCATAAAACTTAGTTTAAGAAAACTTACTCCGTTCTTTGGATCCGTGATAAATTTTGATGACAGTAAACGCTAAGGACCCAGAGTGTATTCGTATACCAGTGGTCTCCAACTAAGTTCGTTGAGCACAGTGGCGAAACTACCATACAGTGGTAGTTCCACCGCGAGCGAAGGGAACAGCCGTCGAAGGCCTGGTGGCTGGTTTAGTATGGCGGTTAAAGATCACGAGGGGCCTGCCTGTAAATCTGGCGGATTTATAGTTTCTTCTTTTATAGTTTATAAAATTTATAGTTACATCTTCCAAAAGTTCCGAGAAATTCCGTAAATCGAAAGGTATACAAAATACCGAGGAGACCTAGAGACCTCCCAGGTAAACACTCTCAATTCTATTTGAGAGTGTTTCTAACGCTAAATTTAATTTCTGAAAATGAAACGGCATAAGAAAGCATAAAAATAACTTTTCCTTGTTTTAAATATTATTATAAAATTTTATATAGAATATGACATTTCCCCTCCTCGCTACCACAGAATTACATATGCCAGTCACAATTCATTCGAGAAGCATAATGAATTAATCTTTTATAAGACAGCGTTGAATGTGTTTTTCGTTTGCTTTTAATGCTTTTTAAGTGAATCAGAGTACCAAGCATATGTACATACTTGTTACTAGTTTTACTTAGTTTTTCGTTCCTTTGTATAAGAGATAATGGATAAAGGAGACTGTACAAAGGGTACTAGGAAAGTTTTGCAATACAGCTTTGTTTATTTAATTTTTTCAAAGTAATTTCCTCTACATTCAATACACCTCTCCATCCTCTGAAACCAATCTTTAAACCAGTTCTGCCAAGTTTCACTAGGGAGTAAAGCACACTCGTTGTCCCAAGCCCGTAGAAGGTCCTCATCACTGGAAAACCCCCTCCCTTTTAGCTTCATTTTCACATGCGGGAACAGTGCAAAGTCGCAGGGAGCAAGGTCTGGACTGTAGGGAGGGTGCTCGAGAAGTTTCAGTCCTGTCGTGGTCAAATATTCGGTGCAGGCTTTGGCGCGGTGACCTGGAGCATTATCGTGATGGAGGTACCAGGTGTCCATTCTTGACTTTGGCCGCAGGTTCTTCATACATCCAATGACTTTAGGCAGGCATTGTTCAGTATACCACTTAGCTGTGACTGTCTTCTGCGTGTCCAAAACGACACGTTCCACAATTCCACTCGATTTGAAAAATACAGCTATCATTTTCTTCTTTACAGATCGGGATTTTCTGACAATTACGGGTGTGTCGTCATCATCAAAGACCCAAACTTTGTTTTGAGCCTTGGTCGGCAGATCGTAATAGTACAGCCAAGTCTCGTCACCGGTCACGATGTTGTTCACATACCGAGATTGTCCCTTATCAAAGTTTTTTAACATCTACCGGCACCAAGTCACACGTCGTGTCATCTGCTCTTCAGTCAGTTGATGCGGCACCCAGAGAGAACAAAGTTTCTTCACGTGCAAATGATCTTGCAGAATCGAACGAATTGCTGGTGCATTTAGGCCCAAAGTATCCTCTATCTGTTGGTAGGTCACTCGCCTGTTTTCGTCAAGCATTTTCCTCACAGCAGTAACGTTTTCCTCCGTAACTGACGTTCGTGGCCTTCCCGGCCTCTCCGAATCCTCCAGAGTGAAATTTCCCCTTTGGAATTCTCTATACCACCTGAATATCATTGTACGATGTGGACAATCATCATCTAGTGCAAGAATCATTTCTTCTAAGCACTGGTCTATGGTTAAACCACGCACGAAATTATACCGCAAAACTGTCCTTATCTCATTTCGTGACCACGATGCCATCGCAAGCACTTTACACTCTCACTACTAATGAATAACTGAGCCCATCGACTTGGCGCGGCGGCTACTATGCACGTATGAACATGTCTCAACATGCAGCAACAAGCAGCTTCCTGTGATTCATTGTTGCGTCATATTGCAAAACTTTCCTAGTACCCTTTGTATTTCCAGAGAATATTACAATTTACTTACCGGATTCCTAGAGCAAGAAATTATCGCAGACCAGTAGTATATACAGATTTTCTTCTCCGCCTGAAATGGAATACCCTTACTTTTTTTATGAAAGAATTTTATAAATTAATGTATATATTTACTGAGATATTAAAAAAAAGACAAGCGATTAATTTCAAATACTGATAAATTATTCAGTTAGTGAATATCTCAAATTTTAAAACCAATCTAAAAATTTTCTGCAGTTTCAGCAAATAAAAAAAAAATTCTAATAGATTCGATACAGTTCTGAGAAAGCATAGAAAATGAATTTCGAATAAATTTAAAACTTGGTTCGAGTCTTGGAAATACTAGCGGAACTTTCCATACAGATCTTCCCTGTGATTTCAATAGATTTTCCTGCAAAGCTGCTAAAAACATCAGCCATGAATGTCACATCAAAGTTACACTAGTACACATGATTTTTGCTGAAGTGAAAACTATGAGCATTATTTTATTGGAATTCAAAAAAAAAAAACAACTCGTATCATTTTTTCCTGAACATCAAAGTTTTCATCAAAAAATGCCATTACATTTTCCATTTTCCAAATAGAATATATCATGAAACATATATTCTCGTAATTTCTATTATTATCGCTAACTTTTAAAAGAAAGCATATCATACTTATTTTGGTGGTGTCAGAATTAGTGACCATTATGTTTGCCATCCATGTATTGAAAATGCGAGACAATTGGTTCACGGAACACAAAAATCCCTTGCATCTGCTGTGTCCGTGGTGTGGCGTGAACTCAGAAACCACATATCGGACTGCTATTTTTGTATGCGCAATACAGGATACAACACCAAGAATTAAGGCGCAAGTCGGCCTCAGGCATGGTTTCCCCTTCCGGAAACTCGGATTTTTCAACCGGCAAACAAAAAATCGACCACAGAACATACGCAATTTACAGACAATGTACACGGAGCAATATGGCCTTAGTCGCTGATTCTTCTAAAACCGTTCAACAACATCCTATAGTTCCTGATGTTTATTGCCTGATCTTGAATGGCGAGCATGAATCCTTCTGTCTCAGAGAAGAGCCTTCCGCTCGTGAGTCGTGCGTTATAAGCCACCTTATCTCTGTAGTCTTGATGTACTTCATTGTGGTGTCTGCCATTGAGTGCCTTCTTCGCTTTTCTTTCTGACTTTGTTTCATCTGTCTGTGTAAGTGTGGCATCTATTTAAGGTTGAAATGGGTGTTCCGTTTGTTTATCTTCCGTGTGGCTTGGTGGATTGTATTCTTGGAGTAATCCCTCAGGTTCTAGATGAACAGAAAACTCACTACACTATCATTATGGGGGCACTTCAATGCTAAGGTTGGAAAGAGACAAAACAGCGCAGAAAGGGTAACTATAGGAAAGTTTGGAATTGGTGAAAGCAATGAAAGAGATGAAAGACTTTTGGAATTTGCAGAACCTCGAGGAATGTCAGAAATGAACACTTTTTTCAAGAAAAGGGTGAACAGAAAGTGTACATGGAAGACCCCAAATGGATTAACAACTAATGAAAACGGCTCCATCCTTACTAACAGAAGATATAGCGTGAATGATGTTACTGTCCTGAACAAGGTAAATGTTGGAAGTGATCACAGAATGGTAAGATGCACACTTGATATAGATGTAAGAAAAGAAAGAAAGAAACTGACTCGAGTAAATAATACAAAGGTCTTTGAGATAACAAAAGAAGAGAAAAAACAGTATGTACTGGAACTTAAGAACAAGTCTGAGCTTCTGCAGACTGCTCAGGACCAAGATATCGACGAGGAATATTACAACTTTCTGAAAGTGATAAAACCCAAGAAACATATAGGTAAAAAAAAAAATTCAAAGAAGAAAAAATTAGTCAAGAAACACTTGTCATGATGAACCGAAGACGACAAATGAAGAGCAAGAAAAACACCGACAAGGAGAAAATTGAGTATACTGAGTTATGCAAAGCCATTAGAAAGAGACTCAGAAAGGACATAAGAAAATTTAACATAAGAAAATTTAACACAAGAAAAGTAAAACAAGCGTTAAGGGAAAACAAAGGATTTAAATCAGCAGCCATGAGATTTCAGTAATACAGAAAGACAAATGATACTGAAACTGAAGAACAGCGATGGTGTACTTATAAATAGCAGAGAAGGCATAATTCAAATTAAATAGCAGAGAAGGCATAATTCAAATAGCAGAAGACTACTGTAAAGAGTTATATAACGAGGGAGGGAATGATGCCAGCAGTGGGGAAGATGGATCGCAAATTAGTAACACATACAACATACCTTATATCCTTCCTGATGAGGTAACATTGAAGAAAATGAAGAATCAGAAAGCCCGGGGGAAGATAAAATTACTGTAGAGTTGTTAAAATTGGGAAGAAGAGACATGACACAAAAACTGGCAAGATTCTTCACAAAATGCATTAGAAAAGGTGTGACGCCTAAGGAGTGGAATAATGCAATCATAGTTTTGCTGCATAAGAAAGGAGATAAATCAATTTGGAAATTATAGACCAATTAGCGTGTTATCCCACATCTACAAGTTGTCACAATGGCATTACTAACAGATTAGAAAGAATACTTGATGAGAATCAACCGAAAGAGCAAGCTGGCTTTAGGACAGGATTCTCAACTATGGATCACCTTCACGTAATATCACAGCGAATGGAGAAAGAAAATGAATATAAAACACCATTATGCCTGGCATTACACGCTTCTTGATTAGACCGGGGTTCGAGCCTGTCGCCACCAAATATGGAGGATGCGGAAAGGTCAGGGAATGACCACCGCATATCCCGGAGCAATATGGCCTTAGTTGCTAATGCTCCTAAAAACCAAACAACAAACAACAAACAAGCCTGGCATTTGTGGATTATGAAAAGGCATTTGACTCGATGCAGCATAAGGCAATGTTTCGGGCACTGGAAAGACAAGGCATAGATACCCCATATATGATGATTTTGAAGAAAATATATGAGAATGCTACCTCCTTTATTAGACTAGACAAAGACAGTAGTAAATTGAAAATTGAGAAAGGAGTTCGACAAGGTGACACAATATCTCCGAAGTTGTTTACTGGAGTTTACTCCAGTAAACAACTTCGGAGATATTTTTTACTATTGTATCTTCGGAGATATTGTATTATATCTTCGGAGATATTGTATTATATAAAGCTTCCTCAAGGGAGCTTCCTCAAGCTCCCTTGAGGAAGCTTTCAGAAGATTAGACTGGTCGCAGAAAGGACTCAATGTGAATGGAGAGTACCTAAACGATTTGCAGATGACATTGTGGTCATAAGCCACGATCCCAAAGAATTAGAGGAAAATCTTAATCATTTATCCCACAACATAGACATCCACACCAGACGTTCCTGAAACCGCTATGATCTCTTCTCGTACATGCTCTTCTCTCATCACCGGCCACTGTCAGAACTAAATGAACACCTAACTGGAAATCTTCCACGTTGGAATGACGGCACTGAACTGATATATCAAACGAAGACACTACCCGTTGCACCTACCCAACTTTGCAGATATCCGTTATTCTGCAAGCTGTCCTCCTTTCCCTGGCCTTTGGAGGGCTCCCAGACCAGGGGTGATTTATACTTCTCCCTTCCCACCTCTTCTTTCCGCTGGAGGATGCCTTCTTTCATCCTCCTCCTCCCCTTCTTCCTTTTGTCTACTTTGACTCCACCACGTGTACTATCTCCCCCCCATTTTATTTTGCTTGGTCTCCGTCCAGAAAACTGAGGCGACCCTGGGGGAGATCAGCCAGAATATGAAGGCAGCCTGGCTCACCTCCTAGTGGTGGTGGCGGGCAACGTAGAGTTCCACTAGGGGCTCTGCGGCCAAGTAGCCAGAGACACAACAATAGAACATAACATAATACTGCATAAACCAGACACTACACTTTTTTCTGGCTTATGCAGTAGTTCTGCATTCCATCACAGCACATATGGCGCAGATGTGGGAAACCACAGGTGGCGCCTAACCCTGTATACTATGCCACTTATCTGGGACAAGTCATTAGCTGTAATAATGACAAATGGCTGGAAATCAAGAGAATAATAAATTTTGAATGGATAGCATTCAGGAAATATAGTCACATACTGAGGAGCAATATCCCAATTTGTCTGAAACGTAAAATAACGAACCAATGTATACTCCCCACCATGACTTATGGAAGTGAAACTTGGGCACTCACCAAAAGAATCCAAGAGAAGCTGAAAACTACACAGCGAAGAATGGAATGAATTATATTGGGAATCAGACTGTTAGATAAGAAGAGAAACACATGGATTAGGCAGCAAACTCGGGTAAAGGACATTCTTAAGAACTAAAATGGTCTTGGGCAGGACACATAACTCGAAGACATGATGACTGATGGATTAAGAAAATAACAGAATGGTACCCAAGAGCAGCTAGAAGAAAACCTGGAAGACAACAACGGAGATGGATAGATGAAATTCATGAGTTTGTGGGCAGTAAATGGATGGCCATTGCATAAAACAGAAAGAACTGGAAAGTTGCTGGAGAGGCCTTCATCCTGCAGTAGATTTAAAATGGCTGATGATGATGATGATGAATTCCTCAGGTTTTGAATTACTTTCTCCCATTGTTCAGTGAGATCTGTGAAAACCCCATTCCTCCTTATTTCCAGGTTATGGCGAGTCTCTCGATAGCCGATTTCGGATAATGTTAGAAACTGTTATTATTATCCTGCTCGATCTCATGAACTCCTCCAACTCGTAGATTGGACCAACTCGGTGTTGGTCCAATCTATGATCCCCAAGGAGTATTGTTAGTACTGGGATTGCGTAGATGTTTATGGCTCTTATCATGTTCCTGCCATTCAGCTTTGTTTTTAGCAGGATCCTCAGTTTCTGATGGTATTTCTCATTCAACCGTGCCTTGATATCCTTGTGTTCTAACTGTTGAGCTTGCATCATCCAAGATATTTGTAGGTCACTCACTCTGACATGACTTCAATCTCTTCACCAATCTTCAGCTGGAGTTTCGGCCGACTGGATTTCCGTGACGCAGTGAATGAATTTGTCTAGGCAAAATTGCATCCTGATGTCAGTGCTGGACTCTTCGATGATCCGGAGAAGCTGTTGGAGTTGATTCTTTACCGCACAGAGTTTGATCTCATCTACGTACACCAAGTGAGAGATGGCGTACAGGTTCTTCCTTTCTTCTTTTAGGGTATATCCGTACTTGCTGTTGTTAAGCATGGTGGACAGTGGGTTCAGTGCTAGACAGAACCATAGTTAACTCAGTCTGCCTCCCAGGAAGTTTCCTTTCCTGATGGGAATCGGTCTGGTCGTAATTTCTCGACCTTCATAGTGGTCTTCCACTTCGCCATGGCTGCTTCTAGGAAGCGTGTCAGTTTCGGGTTGACTTTGTAGATCTTCAGTGTCTCTTTTATTCAGCTATAGGGTACAGAGTCGAAGGTCATGCGGTAGTCGATATACGCCTTGTACAGGTTACGCTTTCCTGTGGGCTTGATCCATAACTGTCGCGTCAATGATGAATTGCTCCTTGCATCCTTTCCTCATATGCTGCTGGGCCATGATGTTCTGGCTCTCCAAGTAGTCTGATATCTTCTTAGTTATGCGGCTGGTCAGGATCTTGTACATTGTTGGTAGAGATATGATCGGTCGGCAGATCGCCGGGTTTTGATGTCTTTGTCTTAAGTCTTCAGATAAGTGTTCCTTGCATCAGAGACTCAGGAATTGTATCACGGTGCCATATCATCTGGTAATCTGTTCCGCTGTATGCCTGTGTATGCTGCTGAACTTTTTGTTCCAATAATCGTGGATGTTATCTATTCCTGGTGGTCGTTAGTCGTGGGACTTCCTGATGGACTGTTCGGTTTTCTCCTCCAGAATCTCCCAATCTGTCATCTCTTGCATGTCATTGATTTTCTTCTGTTCTAGTTCTCTCCAGAGGGCATGGCCGTTATTGCTAACTTCGCCGCTCCCCAGAACTCCTTGAGTTCGTTCTGGTCGAGGGTCGGTTGCCCCATTCTAATGTTGTCCAGTATTTCTAGAAGGCTCACTGGTTTTCATAAAATATTCGGTTGTGTGTTTTCCTCTGGGTACTCTCCCTATATCTAAAACTATCTTATTTTCGGGAGAATAAGAGGAGAATCATCTCATTTGTCTATGTGGGTATTATGTCCATAAATTGCATGTGTTCTTTCTCTGGACGATTTGACTGTTTTGCCCTACGAAAAACCCGAGTTTTGGGAAGGGACTTGTGTCCACACTTGAGACCGACTAACTCAGCCACAAACTGAAAAAAGCTCATAAATTTCCTCCCATCATTGACGGGACTCCAGCACGGGCCTTTTCCACCCGGTGCGTGATTCTAATCACTGTGCTGCTCTCGTAGACACTCTTCCTACATAAGCGAAGTCTGTTACTGAGTGCAAGGAGGTTCTGCTTGAGGATGGCGAGTTATTCTTCTATCTTCTGATTACAGGTATCGTGTCTGCTGTGTATATTTTCTGTCTGCGCACGTAGCACAGTGGTATCGTCATCTTCCTCCACCCACACCGGGTGGAAAAGGCCCGGATTCGAATCCTCTCGATGACGCGAGGAACTTTAATGGGCTTTTTTCACTCCGTGCCTGAGTTAGTCGGTCTCAGGCATAGATAGCAAGGTATATTCCCCTAGCAAAACAGACAAATCGACCAGAGAACAAGCAATTTACAGACACAAATACGGGTTTATGTAATCAGTTACGATCTTCCGTTTTCTTTCCTTCCGATTATCCTGCTGGCTGCTACAGCGGCACAGTAGGGGCAGTGAGGAGGTAATCTAGTAGCATTCGCCGATTGACGTCGTCTGTGACTTGCCATAGGATTCTGTTGAGTCACTTCTTTGGTATGGTGTGGGTCTTTGTCAGATCCATTCCCTCACATTCTGCTAGTTTTCTTCCACTTTTCTATTCTGGATATCGTGACCTCGTCTCCTTCCACTTATGTTGCTTTGTGTTGTACTTCTTATATTTGCTGTTTCTCCACTGGTTCGGTTGTGTCCTTATTCTTTGTAGTTGGTCGCTCATATCCTGCTTGATTTTTCCAAGGTTGCAGGATTTTTCATGACGATGGTCCGTCTCTGGTCTGCTATTTACTGTTCGGTGACCTAAACGGTATTTTTATTTATTATTATTATTATTTTATTTTATTTATTTATTTATTTTTTTATTTATTATTATATATTTTTTTTTGTACTTTGTTGCGGGCTCCAGGGTTCCCCCTATACGCCGGCTTAAACGGTATGGAACCGTTTTAAACTTGGTGTGTAGTTTAATCCTGCACATTGGCATATCAGTCTCTAGCTTGGTTACTTGGTAGTATGCTCGCATGATTAGAGTATTCATTTCGATGCTCCACTTCATGAGTTGGCTTTTTCTTTCTTCCTGGGTGGTCACTAGCGCAGTTATGCAGGACACACTTCCAGCTGGTTGGGCTAGATGGTCTTGCCCTTCCCTTGTGGTAGCCATGAGGGGAGTGGGCAACTTGCTCCACTGTTCGACTCTCTGCCTAAGGCCTGAACGCGAGTGACTTTATCCTACGCCACACTTTATGCAATACGTTCATATTTCTAATTATCATCTTCATCCAACTGTAGAGATCGACCTGTTTCGCTTTGGATCTTGCATCCATTGTAGTGGGTGGTAGTAATTGAGAGTGACACGAGGTGGCACCACCCTCTGTATAAGCCATCACTTCGATCTTGGGAGAGGTAGGTCCGATGCAACGACTTTGGAGTTTTTTGTTGGGTTTTTTTTCCCCTCTTGGTTTTTTTTTTTTTTTTTTTTTGTGGCAGGATTCCAGCTTGGGTCCATCACATTGGTAGTCCGGTGTCGTAACCATTGGGCTCCCCTTCTTATTATTATTTTAAGAGTTCTTTCCTATCCTACGTTGCGTGTTTCTTCCTTGTAACTCTACAACAACCTATACTGGTGCTGCAGTTTTAAGTGTATCTGCACAACGTAGGAGTGCTAGATAGTAGATCCCTGGCTCGGCTCCACGTGCCAGGGATGGTAAGTATATAGTGGCATAGTACTTATGGTCAGGAGCCACCAGTGGTTCCCACATCTTGTGACGTAGCCCAGTGGTTAGGGGCGAGAGTGCATAGCACGCGTTCAGTGAGTGGACCGGAATTCAAGCCCCTGACTAAATACGATAAATATTTGTATTGACGATTTATTGTAAACTCTACTGACTTGGTTGTCGTGCCGGTGTACAAACAGAAAATTTATTTATTTATTTTAAATATACATATGTACAATATTTATGTTATGTTTAAGTTTGATTTAGTACGGAATGGGCCATGGCTTGGACTGCTGACAGGGAACGCCAAATACAAAGCATGTTATGAAACAAATAAATAAATATAGAAACGTAGACAAAAATTAACTTATAACTGTAGTGTGAAATGTTCTATATGAAATATTGAGACGTAGGAAGGGGGAGACATAAAGCATTGTATTTAATGCAGTAAGCACACTTCTACAAAAAAAGGTGGATTTCTTTCACTTATTTAGTCCATGGCCAATTCATTACCCTAGGGCCGATTTCACACGCTGTCACCAAATTTGGCTTTATAACAGGTTACCATATACAAATCCCCCCCCCTCTTGGGAGGGGAAATGAAACTAAAGCCTTCAGTCCAACCACAGTGTATTTTTACGTCCCGCTTCAATTATTCTTTCAAATCAGAACTATCATTTAAATCTGGAGATAGGCTCCAGATTTAAGTAACAGTTCTCCTGGTTTCTGTAAACCTGAATATCCGGATGAAAACCGGAGAGGTGACAAACCTACATCTTAACAGTATTTTAAAAAGAAATTAAGAAGGCATTTTTTCTGCTCTTGGTTTTCTATAATAAACAATTGCTACCATTTCAAAATCCATATCAATGATAACATAATGATTATAAATGCGCTACTAAGAGAAAGACCACATACACATAGCGCTCTTGTCCGATATCTGATGGCTTTCCATTAATACTTAAAACGAAGAGTCTTCTCACATAGAATAGGTCTTATCCTCCATTAAACCAAACTGTTTTACTATTGCAGTCCGATATCCCTGCATTAATAATAGTTATCATTATAACATATGGAAGCTAGATGAATTAATTCGCAGCCACATTCGGAAAACTTTGAAAAAGAGATTCACCCATCAAGCCCGATATTTCATCCCCTTCATGAGTAATAAATAAAATATGAATAATAATCCTAACAGAATATGAAAGTTCTAAAAGTGAAAAATATCGTAAACGGCTGGGTTTTCCCCCCCTCTCAGAACTTGAGTTAAATTGTTGTAGGCTCGCATACACACGCTTGAAAATAAACATATATATTACTGAAATTCAATTATTTTTCCCAACTGTATTTTATATATATATATACTGTATATATATATTAACGATCTTCTTCCGCTGACGGGAAATGCTATCCGTAGCTGTGATGACGATGATTATAAGCACATACAATTCCACCTTCCAGTTTTGAGAAATCTTGTCCGACATAAACAGCTTCAATTTCTTTGAAGCTTAATATTAATCACCAATAATTGGTGGTGGATATTAAGGAATTATTCCTAATTTCAAGTAGTGACCTTCAAGTAATTTTCCAATGAGTCGAAGAAAATTTAATTAATTTCAATCCTAAAACTCGGTCCTGTCTCATTTCTGGTTTAAAAAATAATAAAATCTTCTGCTCCTATACCATTCATCTTCGATGACGCTCAGATTTTAAAGACAAGATCACTTATCTACACTGGCGATTACTTTGACATCTAATCTCTCTTGGAAGCAGATCACAAATATTGTTCCCTACGCATCCAAAATTCTTGGTTTTCTTTTTGCTCTCGGCGTTATTTTCCTTCTAAACGGTTACTTCCTCTGTTTAAATTCGACTCGCTGCAGAATATTCTCACATCTGGAGTAGTGCCTTATTAAAAAGAGAATAGTCAAGTTAAATATAACTCATCTTTTACGAACTCTCTCCGCTCTTTATGACACACACACACACACACACACACACACACACACACACACACACACACACACACACACACACACACACACACACACACACACACACAGAGAGAGAGAGAGAGAGAGAGAGAGAGAGAGAGAGAGAGAAAAGAAGTGTTCAAACCCGCCAAACGTCACTATGAAGAAGAAGAATTGAACTGATAAGCCAGTCGTAAGTGTTAGGTTTGTATTTTATGAATGTGTAATAATAAGTAGACTGTCGAAATAACGGCACCCCAAATAACGGCACATTGAGATGAGAGGTATACATGTAGCGCAGATGTCTTGCAGTGCCGGAAAAATAAAATGGCAAGTCACGTGATTACTGTATCTGTTTACATTCGCCATTTCGAAAGTAAATTCTGTACTGATATCACGGATTATACCGCTATTTTACATTTATTTTTAAATTAAAAAAACCACTCAGTATGGCTACTAAAGTTAATAAACCTCATACAGAGAAGAAAAGAAGAATAACATTAAAGCTTAGTGACAAACTTGATATAATCCAAACTATTACATTAGGGTCACCCGGAATGTTAATTGATATACCAATAATATAAATACATTTCTGCTTACAAAACTGTATTAATCTGTAAGCAAAAGTGTATTAATGGCAGAATATAACATTGGATCGTGAACATGTTTATGTTTTTTTATGTGCAGTTAATAAAATTGCATCCTTAATGTCTTTATTTCTTATTTGGCCTCATTATTTCTGCATTAAAAATAAAACTTTCCAGATAACGGAAAAATCGAAAAAAGGCACCTTGAATCCCAGAAGGTACCGTTATTCTGAAAGTAGACTTTCAGAAGTCAGCAGCAGTCACCAGGCGAGTTGTTGGCTAGGGTTGCCCTAATTCATATACCCTAATACAGCTTAAGTCCCGTTTCCTACTTGCCCTAGAAGTATATGTTCTTTGTCCCGGAACGATAAAAATATGAAAATGGACTTCGAAAACAAATACTGTATAATAACAAAATAATAATCAATTTATTTTCTTTATACAAATAATGTTTAAAATATAAATAGAAATGTCTTGATATCAAATAAAGAAATAAACACAAATAAAATTATTATAGTTTAAATTATATTAGTCATTTAGTGGAAGAAAGTAACCAACTGCTTGCCCAAAGTGTGTAACCTAGTGGTCAGGCGCGCGGGTACACGCGCGCCTGAGTACACGCGCAAAAGTACATAAGTACACGCGCCTTGAGTGACCGGGGTTCAAGCCCGTGACTGCTGAATACGGTGCTGTTTCTTGTATTCTGTCTATCTTGTTAACTCCTCTGACTGTTTGGTCGTGTCCCGGAGTATAAACAGAAAATTTATTATAAATTTATTTAAATCGATATCCCCTTTTTGTCTATCTGCATTTAATTTCTTTAATTTGTTATTAATGCCCTCGTATTTACGGTTTTTACGCGGTGGAAGACTTCCAACATTTACTAATCCTAGTATTCTCTTAAAGTTATCTTGTTTTTGTTTAAATGGGTAATCCTCTTCCATATACAGTAGACTTGTCCGAAGCACCAAATTTTTAGGAGTTATCATCGACGACCGCTTTTCCTTTACTGCGCATATTCAACATGTGTCCGTCAAAGTTAAGAGTTTTACCGCAATGCTGCTCCAAATTACCAGACAAGACAGGAGATTGAACACTAAAACCCTACATCTATTTTATAATGCTGCCATAATCCCAGTTACAACCTATGCGGCCAGCCTTTGGCTTAGACGTACTGCACTTAAAACTGTACATACTAAGTTATCCACTATTCAACGTTGTTTTCTCCTTAGCCTACTTCACGTTTGCCGAACAGTATCAACTCCAGCTCTACAGACTCTTGCAGGCACTATGCCACTTGACCTGCATGTTGTGTTTAGAGGGCTTTGCTTTTACATCCGCAAAGACATTTCTACGGAATTTCAGGGAATCACTGTTAACCCTCAGGCCGATCCCAAAACTGAGCAAACCAGATGATGGAATTTGTTAGTGAACACCTGGCAGAATAGATGGAATTCTACCGAAAAAGGAGCTATCACCAAAAACTTCGTTCCCGACGTAACTGCACTACTTTCATCATCCACCAGAAAATGGTTTTCAACCTCCTACATACTAACTGGTCATGGTTCGCTTAACGCAAAACTCTACCAATTCAGACTTTCCAATACAGTCTCCTGTCGATGTGGGCTACTGGAAGACTCGCCTTACGTACTTTTTGAATGCTCCATTTACGAGGATCTAAGATTGGCTCTTAAGGCAACAGTACCAAACTTGTGTCCCGGAGGTGAGAAGATACTCATTTCTGTCAACAATTTCCAGGTCCTTCAAACCTTCTTCAATGCTGCTTTTAATCGCAGGAAGGCTTTCAACCTCAATGTTAATTCAAGAAATTATACTGAAAACACATCATAAATCATAATACAACTGTGTGCTGCCTCGTCGTCCTGATGACGTCATATACAAAATTATTGTGGCTTTCAACAACACGCAAAGATTTTAACAGATGCTGCGCTTTTCTGACTCATCCTTTATCAAAACTCTCTGTAACTAAATCCTTCCTCTGCTCAGTGATACCGTCATCGACCAGAGACTTCTGACACCACTCTAGATTAACAGAATTCAGAATTATATCTAGAACTCGTTCCTGCCGATCATGTTTGAATGACATTACTACTTCTGTTTGACAATACACCTGTTTTTTTTCTCTTTGTGGACCACTTTGGGCCGCACTGCATAAAGACGTGGGCAAGAAATGGATAAAGATTTTATTTTTATTTATTTTTTTTATATTTCATTTAATTTTTATTTTTTTAAATTTTTTTTGTTTTTTTATATATATATTTTTTCTTCTTTTTTTTCTTTTTTTTATTCTCATTTTATTTTATTTTTATTTATTTTTTTACTTTATGCTATTCTCATTCTTATTTCTTCGTCTTCTGCTGTCCTGTCTCCTGGGAATGTGTGTGTGTGTGTGCGTGTGTGTGTGTGTGTGTGTGTGTGTGTGCGTGCGTGCGCGCGCTGTTGCCGGTTTGTTGGCACGGGGTTCTTTTGAATGGCTCAAAACCCTCTTTGAACATTCAGTGCGTGACTGTTGAAGTTGGCCATGGTTCATGCGCAGTTGTGGCCTACCTCGTGGTGTAGACGGACACTGGGCAGGCTTTCCAGGTGATCGCCTGCCTGGTGACAAAACGGCCAGAAACAACTAAACAACACAACAACACACACACTTCACGAACATAATACTGCACACATTTCTGGCCTGTTACATTGCTCTGTAACCATCACAGTGTACAAAGACGGAGTTGAACTTTCGTTCAGGTGCCGTCCTACATAAGATACTATACATGTCTACATGTCTACATATACAGTAGACTTTCAGAATAACGGTATCGGTAAGATCCTGAACCAGCCGACACACCAACTATAAATTATAATATTAATATAATAATAACATTAATAGGTATTATCCACCGCTGTAAAGAGCGAACGTCATTCTGATGTTTGGCTACTATTTGATCGAATTCTTAGATGGAAACACCGGAGTGGAGGATTACCTCACTTGATCATCAACCCCCTGTAAAGGAGGATCATTAGAGTGAAAGGGATCGAAGTATGCAATTATATACTGTACTTGCTTAGGCAACTGATAGTAGCCCCCCCCCCCCCCTTACCAATGGGACACGATCAGTAGCGGATTAAGGTCAGTTGAGGCCCCGGGCGCAGAATAAAATATTGGGCCCCTTAAAAAAAAAGAGAGAGACAGGAAAAATAAAAATACATGTTAACCATTTTTTAAAATAAATAAAAAATATTATGTACTATTAATGTTTTATTTCCAATAAAATTTGAATATAATATATGTATAATATAAGTAATAATAGCATAATAATAATCACAAGGTTTTGAACTAATAGTTGAACATATTAGTTCAACTAATTTGCTGGGGTTTTGCGTATAAAGTTGGGGTTTTGCGTGGGCCCTTCAGAAGTCGGGGCCCAGGGCGCGCCCGCCGTTAAATCCGCCTCTGGACACGATTAGGGCAGGTCACTATTATGGCAAGAATTCATTAGGGCAAGCGTTCACTAGGGCATATGCTAATAGGGCAAGTCACCATTACTGCATCTGAGATTAGGGCATATGAATTAGGGCAAGTGAGACAGTACTAGGCAGTACCAGGCAGTACTAGGTGGTAGATGACTTGCATAAACCGTTGGCTGGTTCCTGTCACTGTCATGAGGAGGCGGGCCATGCACTCTCTTTATATTGCATTTTTAACCGTAAAGTTTGGAAGGTAAGCTCTTAATTAGTCATTAAGTCCTTGAGGTTGTCACAGACATTCTCTCAGATATGCCAGACAAGCTGTACTTGCTACCTGGGAGTCTAAAACGCTGATGGAACTGATATTCGGGTGACACTCAAGTCAAGTGGCCCCAATTTCGGCGAAGTCTGGACGATCTGTGACAGCCAAATCCTCTGCTTGCACCTTCACGATGGTGGGACTGTTAGTAATCATGGATATAACCTCCGTGCACAATTACATGGTGGGTGACCACCCAGGTGTGAACCAACGTAAGCAGGGGTCGAGGTGTGGCGCCCACACCTCATGGAGGAACGCCGCACTTCTATGTTACCAGGCAGTACTAGGTGGTAGATGACTCTCATCAACCGGTGAAATACCACCACTTTGCTTATTGGAGGCTTGAAGTGGTGGAACCCATGTTTAGTCTCTAGAGATAAGTTCCGGTCAACCCCTCCCTATCTCTTCCATCATGCAGTATGATTGATGATTTTTGAGGTTATGATGAACGTCGTGGCGAGATCCAATATTCCTTACATTTCGAGGGTACAGCTCTAAAACGGTGTTCGCAGGCCGGCCGCTAGTTAGTACACCGGACCGAACCTATTGGTAACTCTCTAGGAAGCTTCCGGATCAGCTAGTGTATAACCTTGCTACCTCTACTCTGCCAGATAGTGACTGGAGGGAGTCCGAGTAGTGTGTATGCGGGGAGCATTGTCGAGGCCACGTTATGTCAAGGATCTGGGTATATTCTTACCACGTGTACGCCATATCCAAAAATTTCATTACTTCATACAGCATGTCCCACCCACTTTTTCTTACTATTGAATACACCATGAATTGTCAAAATAATAGAGCAAGCTTATCTGCGAAAAGATTTAAACCTCTCAAGCACTTCCTAATTCATTTCACAAATATACGTGGTCTCAATTCTAATCTCAACGATGTCCATTTCCACTTGCAGTCTGCCAAACCCCATGTACTTTTTCTGACAGAATCTCAGTTATCGGTTGATTCAACTACTGCTCATCTCAGATGCCCAAATTATTCTCTATATGATTCCTTTCGCCTCAAAGGTGGTACTTGTGCATATGTCCGTTCTGATATTCCCTGCCAGAGACTTGGCAATTTGGAATCTCCTCTCTTTGATCTTCTCTGGCTTAAAATCTCTCTACCTCATTGTCTCAAATTCATCTGTTGTCTCTACCGTTCTCCCAACTCCACTAATCACTTGGAGCTCTTTGACTTCCTCTCTTTGCAACTTGACTTTCTCCAGTCCAACTTTCCTAACAGTGAGAATAATTTTCCTTGGTGATTTTAATGTTCACAACTCCAGCTGGCTTCCGTTTTCTAGTCACACCGACCCAGCAGGTCGAGATGCTGAGGCTTTTGCAATTACTAATGACCTAGCACAGATTGTTCATTTACCTACAAGAATACCAGACAATCCTAATCATACAGCCAATACGCTTGATCTTTTTCTCACAAACAACCCTTCTAAGTACACGGTTGAAGTGAGATGTCCTTTGGCACTTCAGATCACAACTTGGTGATTGTCTCTTCTCCAATGGAACCTTTATCTCATGGCTATTCCGAACTTCGTGTTGTTTGGCATTCCAAGAATGCAAAATGGGATGACCTGCGAGACGTCTTTTCCTTGGTCGGATTACTGTTTCAAAACTTCTGATGTCAACGTTTGCTCATATCGTGTCAGTGAAATTATTCTTGTAGGAATGGAATCCTTTATTCCACACTCCACTTTAAAATCTCGTCCTTTATCTAAACCTTGGTTTTCCAATAAATGTGCTAAGGCTGTTCAAGAGAAGAATGTTGCATGTCGTAATTGGCTTGTTTCTAACTCTTCAGTTTCATTTTCTGCCTACACCAAAGTTCGCAACAATTGTAAAGCAGTTATTAATCAGTCCAAACTAGAGTTTGAACAGGCTAATAGTGGAAAACTTGCTTCTTGCCCTAATGGTAGCCGAGCATTCTGGTCTCTTGCTAAAGCTATTGGCCGCAACTTTTGCCCATCTCTGCTCCCACCTCTGTCCAAACCAGATGGTTCTACTGTCACTTCAGCCAAGGATAAAGCTGACCTGCTAGCATCCCATTTTTCTTCCAGCTCATGTATTAATGATCTTGGTAAAACACCTCCCACCATTCCCAACACGCTCCATTCAATGCCTCCTGTGGTCTTCCGTCAAAAAGATGTCAGAAGGATTTTGACGAATCTTGATGCTAAGAAAACTCCAGGTCCCAATGGTATTTCTCCACTTGTTCTCAAAACCTGTGCTCCTGAACTTACTCCTATTCTTTTCCGCCTTTTTTCACTTTCTTATTCCAAAGGTGTTTTTCCTTCTGCTTGGAAATTTGCTCATATCCAGCCAGTTCCTAAAAAGGGTAACAAATCCCTCCCATCCAATTATCGTCCCATTGCAATTACTTCTACTCTTTCTAAAGTAATGGAGAAATCAATTAACCGCCAACTCTTAAACTACCTAGAAACCTTCCGTCTGATCAACGATCGCCAGTATGGATTCCGTCAGTGTCGATCCACTGGTGATATTCTGGCTTATGTTACCCATTTATGGACTAATTCAATTGTAAGGTTCGGTGAAACACAAGTAGTTGCTCTTGACATCTCAAAGACTTTTGATCGTGTTTGACATAAACGTCTTCTAAACAAGCTTCCATCTAATGGTTTCCCAACTGTTTTTAGTAATTGGTTATCCAGTTTTCTCTCTGATCGCTCACTGAGAGTGATGGTAAATGGCTCTCTGTCTTCTAACTTCTCCACTAATGCCAGTGTCCCCCAAGGTTCAGTTCTTTCCCCCACTCTTTTCCTCTTGTATATTTATTACCTTCTTCCATTGACTGGAAATCCTATCCATAGTTTTGCCGATGATAGCGCATTGCATTCCACTTTCCATTTTGAGAAACCCTGTCCTGCTCAATCAGCTTCAACTTCTCGATAATCTGCTACCAATTCTTTAAATGCCAATCTTCAGGTATTTCTCCAGTGGGGCAAAGACAACTTAGTTGATTTCAACCCTTCTAAAACTCAGACTTGTCTTATATCTCGCAAAAATGATTCTACTGCTCCTATGCTTATCTTTAGTGACACTCCGATTTCTAGGGAAAATGATATATCTCTTTTGGGGATTACTCTGACTTCTAATCTCTCTTGGCACAAGCACATTACAAATATTGCTTCCTCTGCATCTAAAAAACTTGGTTTTCTCTTTCGCTCTCGGCGTTACTTTTCTTCCAAACAGCTGCTCACTCTGTATAAATCGCAAATCCGTCCTGCCATGGAATATTGTTCCCACATCTGAGGTGGTTCCCCCAAAACCTCTCTCAGGCTTCTTGATTCCATTCAGAACAGGGCAGTTAGGTTAATTAATGATTCATCTCTAATAGAGTCTCTCCACTCGCTTTCTCATAGACGTGCTGTTTCTGCTGCATGCCTCCTCTACAGATACTTCCATGGGCACTGTTCTTCTGAATTGGCTTCTATAATTCCTGCTCTCTCTTTCAAAACCGTCCGAACACGTGCCGCCACCAGCTAACATCCATTTACTGTCCAACTTCAAACCCACAGAAACAACTTTTCATCTTCCTGATTTATTCATTCAACTGCCGTTTTCTGGAACAACCAGATGTTCATATGTATTTCCTGAAAATTACAATCTACAGAAGTTCAAGTCCAATGTCAACAAATATCTTCTTTCGTCTTCTCAACCTGCAACCCAAGCACGGTACTAAGTACTATAGGTTCTAATACCTCTCGTGTTTGGGGTTCACATAAAAAAAAAAAAAAATTTACTATATCAATAACAGAGCTGCCAATGGCTGCAAGGTCGTTTACATTATATTTCTCAAAAAGAAACATATCTTCCATAATTTTTTAACTCATTATTCATATTTTATTTAATTATGATATCTAACGAACGAGAATTTAGGCCATCATAATTAAATTAAAAATAATACAAAATTAAGTAACAACAAAGATTACATGATAGGCAATTCGTTAATATATACTAATTGTAATCAAGTAATAAATACCTAATTTTCATATGTGATATTGCCTTACTCGTTAATATTTAGCGTGATTTTTCAGAAGTGATAGATGCTAGGTTACTTCATTCCTTTAAGAATGAATGGACATTACTTCTAGAAATATCTTTGGGTTTTATTGTACGAATTAGAGAATTCGTTACAAGCAGCGTACAAAAAGCCAACCTGCTCAAATCATGCTCGACAAATCAAGTTTTCAAAAATGACGTTATTATGCCGCACTTGGATTACCAAAAATAAACGGTCCCCCACCCCCTTTGCTGCTTCATAAATTTAATTCTTAATAATTGTACTATTTGTTTCAGGTGGCCATTAAAAAGGATCGGCCTAACTTCTTTAATGAGAACCACAACTTGTTTCACAAGCAGAAAGCCCTGAAATCTTTCAAAGGGCCTGCAGGAAAGCGAGCTATTACAATACGGAAGTCAAGAATACGTTACATTGTGCATCTAGTGTGTTTGGGAGGATTTCTGTACCAAACCTGGTCATTTCTCGCTATCTATTTCACCTATCCGACAGTTGTGGATATTCAGGTGCAAGTTCTAGACCACACTGATTTGCCAGCCATCACCGTATGCAACAAGAATCCGTAAGTAACCATTTCTAGATTTTATTTTCAACCACAATGACGTTTATATTACCATTGTTTCGATAATATTAACTGAAAGTGTTCTAAGGGCTCAATATATGCCACATTCATTACGCTAAACTCTCAAAATTGTTTCGGATGCACATACGGTACTTCCTCCACACCCAAGACAGTACCTGACTGTAGGCAAAGTATAAGCAGTTAGAAAGTATGCAATGTGCCGCAATCACAGAATGCTCAGCGTTCCAGTGTAGGTTTGGTGAATTCTGCTTAGCAGTGAGCACTGTCTCAACAATGTTCACTTTAATAATTGGAAGAGATGTTTTTTGGATAGCGCTTCCGAATTCTGACGAGCGTCATGTCTTAGTAGCTACAGCAGAGAATTGCTATAGTCGGATTAAGGTTATTTATTAGATATTCCGTGACGCACTCGGACTACAATTCCGCCCCCTTCTCAAACTGTTGGTCTAAGAAACGCACCGCATCAGCAGTCGGTACCGCAAATTATTTGGGCGATAAGTATAGTGAATGAGAGGGAAGCGGGCAGCTAAGGAATGACCTTCAACTATCTACAATAATTTCTCTCCATTATACTAATCTTCATAGCCATGTCCTTCACTGAAATAATATTTTGGTCACTTTATACGAGAAGGTTGTCTGAATTTGACGACTTAACCTTGAAGGTCAAAGTTAACTCAGTTCAGTGTTGGCATTTGAGGTGAGCGGACGCGCTTAGTCAGGACTCCTCAGTTAAGTGGTTTACTTTTGGATAGTGCTTTTAAATATTTGATTTATTTAGATATTGTTGGATTATTTTGTAATAGTTTTTCCTGTAACAGTTTGATTTTAATAATATTATAGATATAATTTTTTAAAGTTAACTTTCATTGATATTTATTTAATTTTATAATGGTAGTTACGAGATCTGCCTTAAACACGTCACAGGGTATCATGACTCACACGGAAATAGCCGATGGCGATTTACGGGTGCGTAATGATTTAATCCATTGTGGAACCTGTGGAATGTTTTCCAAGGTCGACCTGGTGACTAATCCTACCTCACCTGCGGATTCTTTTCTTTGTGATCTATGTAAGGAGTGCGCCGATCTTAAATTACAATTTGGTGCACTGATGGAACAATTTGAGTCCTGAAAAAACGGGTGCTTGCCCTCGATAATAATGTTTCTGGGAGCTCGTCAGGGACTCAAAACTCCAGCAATCTACCAAGTGATGCACACCCGATTCGAGCCTCAAAACAGAAAAACCAAGTGCAAACTACTCTGGTTAAAAAGGAGATTGTTTTATTAGGAGACTCCATTGTCAGGGAAACGGGGAATATTTTTTGTAATAAGGATAGGTGGAGCAGAACCAGGGAATGTCCGCCGGGAGCAACTATTGATGATGTCACCAACAGATTGTCAGATTTTAAAGGGGGTAAAGAAAATATTATTATTCATGTGGGGACTAATGATATTAAACGTACACGATCTGACGATTTGTTGGAAAAATACAGGATCATGCTGAGGAAACGTCGCGAGCTAGGCCATAATGTCTATGTGTCTGCAATTTTGCCCAGACATGATAGGAAGGATTATATGTTAAGAGCCTTGTGGATTAACTCAAGACTTGAAGGAATCTGCAAGGCTTTAGGGGGTAAAAATCTATCAGCATGGCCCACACTTGTAGGTAGAAGGAATTTGTTTTGTAGAGACGGGATACACTTAAACAAAGGTGGTGCAAAAGTTTTTGCCAGTATTATTGAGGATACCTTAAAGGTTCGGGGAAACTGCTAGTTAGGGGGAATGTGGGTAATACTGACACGCGTTTATCTGATAATATTGGTCAAAGTAACTCTTGCACATACCTTAAGAGTTCTTATCTGTTACCCCAATTGGACTATCTAGGTATGTTCTGGGGGCAGAAACGTTTCACGTGAGCAGGTAGCTAATATCAGGGAAGAGAGCCTAAAAAACTTCAAGGGTTGTTAAATATACAAGAACAGTAAATCTTAATTGTTTATACAATAACGTTAGAAGTGTCGTCAATAAAATGAGCGAATTCGAACTGCTGGTTAAAACAAGTAACGCGGACATAATAGGGCTTACGGAGACGTGGTGCCACCCGGAAATTGGAGCTGATGAGTTTCAGTACGGCTTGTATAATGTATTTAGGAAGGATAGGGTAGATAGAAGGGGTGGTGGGGTAATGCTTCTTATCAGAAGCAGCCTGAGTGCGACGGTAGCTTTCCCGGATTCAGACATTTCACATGCTAGTATAGAGTCTGTATGGTGTGAGATAGTTGGAAACAAAGGTATAATGCGAGTAGGAGTAATCTACAGACCAGGTGATTGTGAAGATTATGACAAAAGCCTCTACATGCAAATAGAATGGGCAAGTAAGCGTCAGTGCCTTATTATGGGTGATTTCAATTTGCCTCTAATTGATTGGAGTAAATGGGAAGGAAACTCGATATGGGGAACAAAATTTTTAAATCAACTAGATGACTGTTATTTGTATCAACATGTCAGGGAAAGTACTAGAGAAAAGAATATCCTAGACCTCATCATCACACATGAATCAGATGACATAACAGGGCTGACAGAGAGGAACCAGTAGCAGGAAGTGATCACGGAGTACTACGGTGGATGATGACGAGAGAGGTAGTAGAAGTAAAAGGCAAAGGAATGGGTTTTAATTTCAGAAAAGGAAATTACGATGCCTTAGGTATTACGTGGCCTCTATTAACTGTGCAGATATCGTGCAGAAAATGAATACATTTGAACTGTGGTACGCTTTTAAAACATTAATCACAGATGCCTTGAATGCGTATATACCATTAAAAAATACCCCACGAGGAGGGTTCCAAGTTGGATGAATAGTGAAGTTGCCACATTACTTGAGCAGAAAAAGGTGGCATGGAAAAGGTTACAGAGCAATAAAAAGTACTGAAGCCTATAACAGCTACAAGGTGATGTGTAATAGAGCCACAGAAAAGGTTCGACAGGCAAAGGCAGTTTATGAGAAATCACTAGCAAACAGAGCAAAGAGGGGGGGATAAGGAATTCTTCACATATATAAATGCCAAGAAGAGCAGGACAAACCAAATCGGACCTTTACGTAAGGGAAAGGGGATAGTATTAAATACACCAGCTGCCGTTGCAGATGAACTCAACAGTTATTTTTCATAGATATTTACAAATGAAAAGAATTTTGTGGCAATGGGAAATTGTGGGAGCGAAGTTAAAAAATATGTAATTAATGATATTGAAATTTCGCAAGATTATATAATGAAAAACCTTTCGAGCCTACAGACCAGTAAGGCTTCTGGAGTTGATGGAATATACCCCATAATCTTAAGGCAGGCGGCAAGGGAGTGCATTGAACCATTGAGGCTAATTATGCGAGCATCAATAGACTCTGGGGAGATTTCCTTGGATTGGAAAAGTTCAAATGTATCTCCCATACATAAGGGTGGCTCTAAAAGTGAAGTTGGAAATTATCGACCTGTCAGTCTGACTTCAGTAGTAGGGAAAATCATGGAGGCAATGATCAAGGGTGGAATTCAGGATCATTTGGATCGAATTGAAATTCTCAAGGATACTCAGCATGGTTTTGTAAAGGGAAAATCATGTTTAACAAATCTTGTTTGCTATTTCGAAAGGGTCACTCACGAGCTGGATTTAGGGAATAATTTCGACATTGTTTATTTAGATGTCAGCAAAGCTTTTGACTCAGTCCCACATGAGCGGTTGCTTTATAAGCTGGAACAGGTTGGAATCACTGTGAAAATCCTTAGATGGATAGAAGGATGGCTTCAGGGCAGGAGGCAGAGGATTGTGATAAATGGCTATTCCTCAGCTTGGGTTGATGTAAGATGTGGGGGGTTCCCCAAGGATCAGTATTAGGACCACTGTTGTTTTTAATTTTCATAAACGACATTGATGAAGGGATAGAGGGCGTGATGTCTAAATTTGCAGATGATGTTAAAATTGGTAGAGTAGTTAATGATCACTGTCAAGCTGAGCTTCTTCAGAGAGATCTAGATAGACTTCAGGAATGGTCAGAAAAATGGCAGCTATGCTTTAATCCAACAAAGTGTAAGGTATTACACCTGGGAAACGGTAATCCCAAAATAACTTATTCACTTGGTGGAGTTCAACTAAACCCAGTACTGGAGGAAAGGGACTTGGGTGTTACGATACGGTCAGACATGAAATTCTCTGAGCATTGTAAACTGGTTGCAAGGAAGGCCCATGGTGTCCTATCGATGATCTATCGAACGTTTGCAAGTAGAGATAGGGAAGTGATAATCCCATTATATAAGGCTTATGTTAGACCATACTTGGAATAATGTGTTCAAGTATGGAGACCGCACCTAAAGAAAGACATCGAGCTCCTTGAAAGGGTGCAAAGACGGGTAACTCGCCTGGTGAGATCGGCAAAAGGGCGTCCTTATGAAGAAAGACCGAATATGTGGGTTGCAGAGTTTGGAAACTAGCACTTTAGAGGAGATTTGATTGAGGTGTTTAAGGCTCTGAGAGGCATCAGTAAAATGAATGAGGACGAAATTTTCAAGATTATAAATGATGCTAGAACTAGGGGACATAAATTCAAGTTACGGGGGGAAATGTTTAGATTGGACTGCAGGAAGTTTTATTTTACCTAGCGAGTTATAAATTACTGGAATAAGTTGCCTTCATGGGTGGTAGAGGCCGACAGTTTGGGGAAATTCAAAGGTCATCTGGATAGTACTTTTGGGTAAGGGAAGCGCATAGGATGATAGGTTTAATTTCTTTCTTTTTTTTTTTATTAATTATTATTATTTATTTATTTTTATCATTTTTTTTTTTTTTTCGGATTTTGTTTTGTTTTGTTTTGGCTGGTGCAGCATAAGCCATAGGCTTTCTTGCACCATGCGGCCATTACTAATACTAATACTAACTCATCTATCAAATTAAGTATTTGATGGAATGCTTTAACTTTATTTCATGAAGATAAAATATCTATCAAATGAAGTAATAACCAACATAATTAAAGTTATCGACATAAAATATTCGAAAGTAAGATGAAATAAATATAATTAAATACAACATTAAGAGACCCAATCTAGGAAGTAAGCAGCTGGGTTAGAACAATGTTTCTTATAAACTGGAATGCCACTGCTATTGATAGTCTAACGTTAATTTTTTTTTTTTTAAACTGATTATTATAAAACATAAATAATTACTACTGTTTTCTATAAGAGAAGCGGATTTTTAAAAAATGTTACTTTTTTTAAATGAATACGTCATCTTGAAAAGTTAAAACTCTTTTTGTATGAAGAAACATCTTGAAGAGTTTTTTAATAATAATTAAGAAAATTTTCTCTGGCTAAATCCAATGTAGCAATACTTTTGTGTGAGAGAGGGTGTCCATCTAATATAATGAATTTATTTTCTTTGCTTGCTTTTGAATAACGTGTTCTAACCATATGAACCATGTACACTGAATTATGACCACCTGCCTAATTCCATGTTGGGCTACAAGTCAATGATTATTCACCTAGCCATTGACTCCACTAGACGTCTGTAGGGATCAGCAGCCATGCTGCCTGCAAGGCTTTTCACAGCTTCGGAATAGATGATGGTTGCGTGTCCATCACAATTCCTGTTGCAAACATCCCATAGGTGTTCAATTGAATTGATGTCAGGCGAATTTGGAGGTCAATCAATCTTCACCGTGTTCCTCAAACCATTTGTGCACAGTGCGGGGCCGATGACACAACGCATTATCATCTTGGAAGATCCCGTTACTATCCGGAAAAAATGTTCTTGGTTATACTCCGGCACGACCACCAGGTCAGTGGAGTTTACAATAAATCAATCAATACAAATGTTAATCGTAATTAGAAGTCACGGGCTTGAACCCCGGTCCACTCAAAGAGCGTGTGCTACTGCACTCGCGCTCCTGACCACTCGGCTACGTCATGTAACATGGCTGGTTGCACATATTCTTCTAAGAGCTGTCGGTAGACCTTACTAGTGAAAAGGGGGTCCCACCAGGGGTCCTAGTTTGTGCCAGCAAAACATGCCCCATATTAAGCAACTACCACTACCTGCCTGGATAGTGGGCACCATGCACAATTGGTCACGGACTCGAGGGGCACATCAGCGTGTTGCTTGAGCCACACGCGAATGCGTCCGTCGACGTGTTGCTTGAGCCACATGCGAATGCGTCCGTCGGCGTGTTGCATCAGGCATTTGGACTCATCCCACCACACTCGTTTCCAGTCCTCCAGTGTCCAACGAGCGTGTTGTTGACACCACAGCAGTCGCCGTCGACGATGATCAGCGGTAAGAATAGGGTGTCCCTTGAAAAGTCTGCTGTGGAATCCCAAACGTCTGATTGTACGACATGACATTTTTGCAGGCACCCACTGGTATTGCATTTTCTCCAGTAGGTGCAGGATACTTTCCCTTTCTGGTCAGACAGTGTTAGTTGAGGCCCGGCAAATTATGCCAAGGACGGGCACTGGGAGGCAGCCTTCCCAGTGATCGCTACTTCCTGGTGAATAACAGGCCAAACAATGTAATAACATAACGCTACACAACCCACACAAACAACATACAATTCACACATTGGCCTATTTTACAGCCTCTACCTCCACAAAGAATCAGGGCGGAGATGAACTGACGTTCCTGGTGCCGCCTTACATTAGACGCACATAAATATGTCTGAGTGTGCGGCGCATCGTCATTTGGAATATTGTTCTTGCATTTCCCCAAATTGTACTGCGATGTCAGCTATCGCACAGTGACCTGCCGTTGAGCCAGTACAACCAACTTCACCTTAAAATAAGTCTGCTTACTACGTCATCGGTGGGCTAACCTGTGCCGAGAGGTAAAGGTCAAGTCTCCTTTCGTTGCATTTGTTCATTAGTCGTTTTGCTTTTGTTCGTGTTATTAGTGCTTTTGAGTTTGTACGAGTCTTGTGCTATTTCATTTCATAAAAGAACTTTGAAATTTTTAATAATGACTGGAAAATGTTATGCTCCTGAATCCGTGAATATTATAAAGGTGGTCCGAAGTACACGTTTTTGGCTTTCCGTCGAAGGATACTATTTTAACTAATACAGTAAACGTTTGAAAGCTATACCAAGGAAAGACCTTTGTACCATCTGAACATTCAACGGTAAATTTGCTAAAATATGTTTGTAATACGTTAATAATAGTTATCTTAAAGTGGTATTTTAACACTAATGAAATGATATTATAGTACATTTATACAATTACCTTTCATAAGGAAATGCAACAGATATATTCCTGTAAGAACATAGAAGAAAATTTTGTTAGAATTTCGGATTTTGTAGTTTCGTTTATATATAAAATATTAATTTTATGTAATTGGTTACACTGAAGCAAAGCGCATGCTTGTTTAAGAAATCTAAAAATGTCAATATTTGTACAATTCTTCTTCTTCCAGTCGCATAGCTCCCTGAAGAGCTGTTGTGGCCGCCAACAAAATCCTCATCTGCATCGATTGTGTGCTATACGAGCAGCATCGCAAAGTGTCATGCCCAGAAGTTCAATGATCCCATCCTTCCACCTAGTTGCAGGTCTTCCTCTGCACCTCTTCCCCTCGGTTTTCCTTCCATTATATTCTTCAACAGAAAGTTTTCCCTTCTTACTATATGACCAAAAAACTTGAGTTTTCTTTTGTTGATACTATGAAGAAGAAATTTAGGCCTGCCAATTTTATTCAATACCCCCTCATTTGTTCTTCGATCCAAGTAAGAAATACGCAGTATTCTCCTGTAACACCACATTTATTCTCCTGTAACACCACTGCCTCCAAACCGCCATCACCTCTTTATCAGGCTCTGTGAGTTCTTCAAATCCATTGACATGACACGGGTCAATGAGAACCCCACCAGGGGATTGAACCTACTGGATCTCGCTTTTGCTTCAACACCGTGCACAGCTGAGGATGATCCCATCGCATTCTTCCTGTAGGATCACCAGCCTATAGTTTTGACGTGGTCATTGCAGGTGCCAAATTTCAACATC
Source organism: Mastigoproctus giganteus (assembly GCF_048544385.1). Taxonomy (NCBI): domain Eukaryota; kingdom Metazoa; phylum Arthropoda; class Arachnida; order Uropygi; family Thelyphonidae; genus Mastigoproctus; species Mastigoproctus giganteus. Next base: position 191,399,504 of record NC_143583.1, read on the forward strand.
CCTGACAACAAAATAATCAAATATGTTTCAGCACCTAAATACCTCAATCCTCAACTCTGTGTAGAAGCAGCATCCTGCATTCCTTGGGATGTCCTCATTGACTGCGACCTCAGCCTCGCAGTGACACTCTTGTCTAACTGGATTAAATCCGTCACCGACTATGCTGCCACCAAACGAGTAACAGTAACTCCCCGTTCCAGAGCGTGGTGGACTGCTGACCTCAACAACAGCTTCAAAATGAAACAAGGCCTACATAAGAAATGAAAACTTACGAATGGCAGTCAAGACAGAATAGCCTTTTCCCGCGCCAGGGCCCACTTTAATCGAAAGAAAGCTGCTGCAATCCAAGTAAATCTTAACCGCACTCTGAGGAAAGGAAAGCCATTCTATGCTGCCCCACATGGTGGATCCAATCATATGCCTGATCCTCAAGAATGGCTAAAATACATCGCCAGGTTTTCAAATACAACCACAGTCCCATCCACAGTTGTCCAGTCTGACTATGAAAACCCTTCAGATGTCCTAGGGACTATCCAGATCACGAAACAGGAGCTCATAAGTGCCATCAATTCCCTTCCCACAACAGCCACTGTTGGGGAGGATGGAATTCCGCAATTTATGATCAAATGCTTGAGCGCATTCATCATAGACCCTCTTCTCTCGATCTACAACAGATGCCTCACTGAGCATTATTTCCCACCCCAGTGGAATAAGTACAGAGTGTGCCCCATCCCTAAAAACAAATTTGCCACAAACGTCAATCAGTTCAGACCCATATCAGTTGCTTCTTGTCTGCTAAAAACTCTTGAAAAGGCTTTGCTACCCACAATCACTCACCAAATCCTCCAGACGAAACCATCCGAAATCCACTATGCCATCGCAGGAAAATCATCAGTCACTAACTTGGCAGCCACCACAGAACGCATCCTCTCAGCATTCGAACAAAGAGCTGAGCTAGCAACCACATATCTTGACATAAGCGCAGCCTTTGATGCCGTGTCGATCCCGGCCTTGCTCCTCCTACTTAAGGAGAAATTTCACATTCGAGGTGATATGCTGTGCTTTTTGGAATCGCTTCTCTGTCACAGAATACTTATTCTCCATCGGCAACAACACACCCTATCCTGCGACATTACTGCTGGAGTACCGCAGGGGGGTGTCCTATCCGGTGTCCTGTTCACAGCTATCATCGTGCCCATTATTGCCTCAACGAATGGTCTCCTATGCTATGCCGATGACCTCAAACTGCTGACTCAAATTAACCCTGGCGACAATCCCGTTCAGCTCAGCAACAAGATCAATTCCCAACTTAAGGATCTAGAATTGTACCTGGCAAACTTCAATCTAAAAATCAACCCAGTGAAGTCTGCCCAGGTTATATTCTCCCTTAAATCCATGCCGACAGTACTCACCGTTTCACTCGTAGGGGTACGAATACCAAATGTACCCTCGCACACAGATCTTGGCGTTCTGTTTGACCAAAAGATGTCCTTTGTCAACCAGATCAACAAAATCAGTACCAAATTCTCTCGTTTACGGTGGATCTCAAAGCAGCAGCTGCTACATGTCCGACATCCTGTCACTGTCAAAAGGTTCATCACCTCCACCGTTTACCCCGCCATTCTCTATGGTGCAGAAATATGGGCCTCTGCTGCACCTACAAACCTCAAGCGGGTGTACACCGCTGAATACTGGTTACTGAAATGGGCCAATAACAAGCTTCGTCTACCTCCCGCTACCACAACCACCATGATGGCACAAGCACTCGACATCCCGAGGTTGAAGTTCCTGATCGTGGAAAAGAGGCTGGTCTTCACAGCCAAACTCATCACAGGCCAGATATCATCTCCAAATATTTGGAACGCTTGCTCTTGGAGGATTCCACAGCCAAGCCTAAGGTCGGTACCAGCACTCGTGGCTCACCACAACAGGCTTGTACTCACTGATAGATTTCTTCCCAAGCAGATGCTCGCTGCCCTCAACCGTGTGGACGCCGACATCGACAGCATAATAAGTAAGAAGAAGGACAGACAGAACTTTATCAAAGCCCTTGAACCCTGATATATGGCCAATTTGTATTTATTTCTGTATTTATGTCTAGCTCTGCGTTTTTATGCTGTATTTGTATTGCTTTTGCATTTGTGATCGGTATTTAGTAGCCTTTTGTATTTGTTCGCTGTATTTTGAATTTGTTCGCTGTATTTTTGTAGCCTTTTGAATTTGTTCGCGGTATTTTGTAGCCTTTTGAATTTGTAAACTGTATTTTGTAGCATTTTGTATTTGTTCGCTGTACTTATCTTTTCTCTAACTGCTATATGTGAACCCCTGGCGCTCGTCGCCGTGATGGGATATTGTGCTGTAACTCTACTTCACAATAAAGATTTATTTATTTATTTATTTCAAATGCCTCAATTTTCTTCCTGTCAACTCTTTTCAGATTCCATCCTTCACATCCATAAGTGGCAACTGGAAAAATTAACGAATCGACTATTCTCAGTTTCGTCTTTAGGGGCAGATCATGATCTCTCTATAATTTTATCAGATGAGCGACCAACGTTTAGCAATTGCCTGTCGTCTCTTTACATCGTTTGAGCAGTCACTATTTTTATTTATTCTTGACCCTAAGTAATCAAATTCATCAACTTCTTCGATATCTTGCCCATTAACCTTCACTTTACAGGAATCGAGATTACCACCATAAGTTTAGTTTTACACACATTCAGAAACAATCCTTTTTTTCTTACTTGCTTCACATACTCTCCTCAGAGTTTCTTTAAGATGATCCTTTGAATTACAAATTAGCACATTATCATCTGCATAACAAATTTGTACAATACGTAATGTTAATTTATTTATTGAAACTTTTATTGTAGATAAATACCCGAAGTGTAATTATTTGCAACCTTTGATAAACCATAGGCCTGTGTACGCGGACTGGGTATCCTTAGTTGTAAAAGCTAATAGCAATCGTCTAAGTGAAATTCGGAAGAGTGCGTAACATTTTATTTATATACAGTATTTCATATTGTTATAGGTATGTGAGATTCATTTCGAGCCATCCCAAATAGTTAGATAAATTTGATGGGAAAAACAAGAGAATCACTGAGATCTCGTGCATTCAAAATTAATTCACAGAGCTGTTCTATCGCAATTTTCGAACTCTCCAGGTCATTTGTCATCACTGGCATTTACAAGAGACGGTCTCGAAAAGAAACCAAGATTAAAAGATAAAAAACTTTGAAAAGGCATTGGAAAATAGTATTAAAACTAAATATGATTATGAAAAAGCTTGAGGATTTCATACTTTCCCTCAACTAGCAGAGTGGCTGAATAGACATACAGTACATGAGTGCCGGCAAGTTATTTCAAAAAAATAACTGTATTGTGTTTTTATATCCAAAATCTTCCATTGCCTATTCAGTTACAGCCAGCATCTTCCATTGCTTATTCAGTCGTGATTAGTAAAGATTTGATGTTGTCGGTATTTGTATAGAATGCTGAAATTTATAATTTAGTCACTAAAACTTTTGATGAAAGTGAATAGTAATTGCCAACAGCAGTGATGTTAATCATACTGTATTTCTTTTTTTTTTTTAAATGCTGTTTGTAGTTTACTGAATTAAATTGTGAGAGACAGTAATAGCGAGAGGGCATCAGTGTTTAAATTCATATGCGAACAATTGCATTTGTTAGAATGTGAAAAGAATGCATACAGGTATATCACCGAAGTATTAATATTTTCATCTTTGATGTTTTCGATATCTCCATATGCCTACACATTTCTGCAGCATACTGCATCCCTACTTCACCCTCATCCAAGTACTATTCGTAGACTCTGCTCTTCTCTAAATTCAAAAATTCCAGATTACCAGCAAGAGAATCATTTTCTTAAGTATGCTAAACAGAAACTGGTCATTTTAAATTCTTCAGAACGAAAAATTAGTTTAATGATCGATGAAGTTCATCTGAAACCTTACACTGATTACAAAGGTGGAAGTGTACTGGGAAATTCTTTTGATAGTACTGAAGCAGCTAAAGTGCTCATGTATTTATGATTCAAAGCTTATTGTCAAATTAAAAAGATGTCATTTATATTTTATCCGTGAAAAAAATTACTGCAGAAAAATTACATTCAGTTTTGAAAAAAATTATTGTGGACGTGGAGAAAATTGGTTATAATGTTGTAGCAATTGTAAGTGATATTTCAATTAACAGAAAAAGTATTTCAGATAAATAATTTTAAATTTGCTAATTAATACCATTATCAATAATTTGCTCAACAATTACTGTAAAAAGAAAAAGGATGTATTAAAAGCAAAACATTAACTTCAAACATTGAAAATGAGCTAAATTTAAAAGTAAAATAATTTCTGTTCAATTATAGTAATTAAATTATGAGATTTAAAGAATAAATCTATACATTAGTTGGATTAGAAATTACATGCAAAACATTGAAAATGTAACAAAACAGTTAATTTTAAATTGTGTTTACTTTATTTTTTCGGAATGTTATGATTAATAAAAATTATCACACTTAAGTGTCAAAACTGAAATTTTTTTTTATTTATCTCATTTGTTTTTCATATTGTCCCTTGCAACATACATTACCTTTCCATTATGCACAGAAAATAAAGTAGATTTACATTCAACTCTTGCTTTCGCTTTTCTCAATTCTGTACAGCGATGTAGTTTGGCTACTTCTTATGGCCCACTTATGATGACGTCAAACACGTGATCAGGATTCTTATGGTGGCGTCAAACACGTGATCAGGATTCTTATTCTTACGACGATGACTTGCCATCCTGAATCCCGGTTAGTTAGTTAGTTATTTGGTTTTTAGGAGCATTAGCAACTAAGGCCATATTGCTCCGGGATATGCGGTGGTCATTCCCTGACCTTTCCGCATCCTCCGTATTTGGTGGTGACGGGCTCGAACCCCGGTCTAATCAAGAAGCATGTGCTATGCACTGCTGCTCCTTCCCACCTGGCTACGGAGGCGCCTCTGAATCCTGGAGATGCGCTATGTATCCCACTGAACAAGCCAAAAAACGGGAATGACGTGAATGGTCGCAACCCATGTGTTTACAGGCATCAATAATGTACGACTCTATAAGATGGTAAATCGATTTCTATTGGATAGTCGGAATTTTTTGCATGCCAGAATGCCTATTATATGAAATATTTGCCTTCGGCGACACTGTTAACAATAAAATAATCATGAAAAACATTTTGTTTTGTTAATTTTGTTGAGCAGTATAGTAAAGAGAGAGATAAGAACGGGATCGTCTCATATATGAATACAAAAAAAAAAAAAAAAAGAAAAAAAAGAAAAAAAAAGGTAAAAATGGAGTACATATGAAATAGGTGCCTTAATTGGTTGCAGTGGAAAATCCATAGAAAGCCCAGCAGAAAGGAAAATGAGTTGAAGAAATACTTCTCAAAGATATATTTACGGTCCAAAAAAATTCGAATCATTGGGTTCTAACTGTAGTTCAAAGATTAGTGATCAGTGAAACTTGATGTACATATCAACAACGGCTTAGCAGTAGCAGAGGCAAATTAGTAAAAAGGCAAGCTCAGACAAAAAAAAAAAAAAAAAAACCTTCCCATTTCACCTATCCATTCTCTCTAATATTTGTAGTTTTTCCTTTACTTATTCAAATTATCAAATTCCACAACAGATGGAAGTTTGCTCCAACAATCAAACACCCGCTGGCTAAAGGCAAACTTCCACAATCTACTCCGCAAAAGCCCTTCATCAATGAAATTGTGCTCTTACATGTGAGCCTCCGTAGCCGAGTGGGCAGGAGCGGGAGTGCAGTAGCACACGCTCTTTGAGTAGACCGGGGTTCAATCCCCTGCCTGCTGAATACGGTCAATCTGCCAACCCGCACTGGCCAGCGTGGTAGATTTTGGTCCATTTCCCTCAACATGAATTGTTGAGGAGGCTTCCATCCTGCAGTGGGTTGATAATGGCTGCACTTTACTTTTTACTTTATGTGGGTAGATTAAGTAAGAGGAAGAACCCCATTAGCACTGAGCTTGCTCAATCCAAAGCCAATAAACAACTCAATCAGATCACCTCACAGGCGGCAAGTCTCCAGACTCTAATTTGCAGAACTGAAGCCATTCTTGGTAAGAGCACCCCTCTGTTCCCCACCAGTTTCGTTGCTCTTCTCTGTACTCGTTACAGCAGCTCCACCTTCTTCCTAAAACGAGGCTTCCAGACATGTAGTAGTACAAAATATGTGGCCTAACCACCGCCTTGCACAATGGGATAATCACCTCCCTGCTAGCAAAATTCTTGTATATCATCGACCCTGTGAGCTGTCCTGTCTGCACTACTCAGAAAACTTGCTATCCGACTGCACAATTCCCCTCAGGTCTTTTTCAATTTACACTACCCTGAGTTTAGTACCACACAGTAGGTACCTTACTATGGGGTTACTGCCACCCACATGCAGTACTTTGCATTTGTAAATGTTGAACTTCAATTTACATTTGTGAATCCATCTGTCTAAATTATCTAGATTCTACTGCAGTAACATACTGTCATTAACCACCCTGCCAACCTTTATATCATCTGAAAACGTGGACTTTACGCCTGATATGCCTTCATCATCAATAACGCTGATAAAATACAGAAAAATATAAGGGCTCAACACCGTACTCTAGAGGGCTCCACTAATAATAGTCCACGACTTCCTAATTCATTTCACAGAAGGACTTCCTAATTCATTTCACAAATATACGTGGTCTCAATTCTAATCTCAACGATGTCCATTTCCACTTGCAGTCTGCCAAACCCCATGTACTTTTTCTGACAGAATCTCAGTTATCGGTTGATTCATCTACTGCTCATCTCAGATGCCCAAATTATTCGCTGTATGATTCCTTTCGCCTCAAAGGTGGTACTTGTGCATATGTCCGTTCTGATATTTCCTGTCAGAGACTTGGCAATCTGGAATCTCCTCTCTTTGATCTTCTCTGGCTTAAAATCTCTCTACCTCATTGTGTCAAATTCATCTGTTGTCTCTACCGTTCACCGAACTCCACTAATCACTTGGAGCTCTTTGACTTCCTCTCTTTGCAACTTGACTTTCTCCAGTCCAACTTTCCTAACAGTGAAGTAATTTTCCTTGGTGATTTTAATGTTCACAACTCCAGCTGGCTTCCGTTTTCTAGTCACACCGACCCAGCAGGTCGAGATGCTGAGGCGTTTGCAATTACTAATGACCTAGCACAGATTGTTCATTTACCTACAAGAATACCGGACAATCCTAATCATACAGCCAATACGCTTGATCTTTTTCTCACAAACAACCCTTCTAAGTACACGGTCGAAGTGAGAGGTCCTTTACGCACTTCAGATCACAACTTGGTGATTGTCTCTTCTCCAATGGAACCTTTATCTCATGGCTATTCCCAACCACGTGTTGTTTGGCATTACAAGAATGCAAAATGGGATGACTTGCGAGACTTCTTTTCTTCTTTTCCTTGGTCGGATTACTGCTTCAAAACTTCTGATGTCAATGTTTGCTCAGATCGTGTCAGTGAAATTATTCTTGCAGGAATGGAATCCCTTATCCCAAACTCCACTTTAAAATCTCGTCCTTTATCTAAACCATGGTTATCCAATAAATGTGCTAAGGCTGTCCAAGAGAAGAATGTTGCATATCGTAATTGGCTTGTTTCTAATTCTTCAGTTTCATTTTTTGCCTACACCAAAGCTCGCAACAGTTGTAAAGCAGTTATTAATCAGTCCAAACTAGAGTTTGAACAGGCTAAGAGTAGAAAACTTGCTTCTTGCCCTAATGGTAGCCGAACATTCTGGTCTCTTGCCAAAGCTATTGGCCGCAACTTTTGCCCATCTTTGCTCCCACCTCTGTCCAAACCAGATGGTTCTGTTGCCACTTCAGCCAAGGATAAAGCTGACCTGCTAGCATCCCATTTTTCTTCCAGCTCATGTATTAATGATCTTGGTAAAACACCTCCCACCATTCCCAACACGCTCCATTCAATGCCTCCTGTGGTCTGCCGACAAAAGGATATCAGAAGGATTTTGATGAATCTTGATGCTAAGAAAGCTCGAGGTCCTGATGGTATTTCTCCACTTGTTCTCAAAACCTGTGCTCCTGAACTTACTCCTATTCTTTGCCGCCTTTTTTCACTTTATTATTCCAAAGATGTTTTTCCTTCTGTTTGGAAATTTGCTCATATCCAACCAGTTCCTAAAAAGGGTGACAAATCCCTCCCATCCAATTATCGTCCCATTGCAATTACTTCTACTCTTTCTAAAGTAATGGAGAAATCAATTAACCGCCAACTCTTAAACTACCTAGAAACCTTCCGTCTGATCTGCGATCACCAGTATGGATTCCGTCAGTGTCGATCCACTGGAGATATTCTGGCTTATGTTACCCATTTATGGACTAATTCAATGGAAAGGTTCGGAGAAACACAAGTAGTTGCTCTTGACATCTCAAAGGCTTTTGATCGTGTTTGGCATAAAGGTCTTCTAAACAAGCTTCCATCTTATGGTTTGCCAACTGTTTTTAGTAATTGGTTATCCAGTTTTCCCTCTGATCGTTCACTGAGGGTGATGGTAGATGGCTCTCTGTCTTATAACTTCTCCACTAATGCCGGTGTCCCCCAAGGTTCAGTTCTTTCCCCCACTCTTTTCCTCTTGTATATATATCAATGACCTTCTTCCATTGACTGGAAATCCTATCCATAGTTCTGCCGATGATAGCACATTGCATTCAACTTTCCATTTTGAGAAACCTTGTCCTGCTCAATCAGCTTCAACTTCTCGAAAATCTGCTACCAATTCCTTAAATGCTGATCTTCAGGTAATTCTCCTTTTATTGACTGGAAATCCTATCCATAGTTCTGCCGATGATAGCACATTGCATTCAACTTTCCATTTTGAGAAACCTTGTCCTGCTCAATCAGCTTCAACTTCTCGAAAATCTGCTACCAATTCCTTAAATGCTGATCTTCAGGTAATTCTCCAGTGGGGCAAAGACAACTTAGTTGATTTCAACCCTTCTAAAACTCAGTCTTGTCTTAAATCTCTCAAAAAGGATTCTTCTGCTCCTACGCTTATCTTTAGTGACACTATGATTTCTAGGCAAAATGATATATCTCTTTTGGGGATTACCCTGACTTCTAATCTCTCTTGGCACAAGCACATTACAAATATTGCTTCCTCTGCATCTAAAAAACTTGGTTTTCTCTTTCGCTCTCGGCGTTACTTTTCTTCCAAACAGCTGCTCACTCTGTATAAATCGCAAATCCGCCCTGCCATGGAATATTGTTCCCACATCTGGGGTAGCGCCCCCAAAACCTCTCTCAGGCTTCTTGATTCCATTCAGAAGAGGACAGTTAGGTTAATTAATGATTCATCTCTAATAGAGTCTCTCCACTCGCTTTCTCATAGACGCACTGTTTCTGCTGCATGCCTCTTCTACAGATACTTCCATGGGCACTGTTCTTCTGAATTGGCTTCTATAATTCCTGCTCTCTCTTTCAAAACAGTCCGAACACGTGCCGCCACTAGCCAACAGCCATTTACTGTCCAACTTCAAACCCACAGAACCAACTTTTCATCTTTCTCATTTATTCATTCAACTGCCGTTTTCTGGAACAACCTTCCTTCATACGTATTTCCTGAAAATTACAATCTACAGAAGTTCAAGTCCAATGTCAACAAATATCTTCTTTCGTCTTCTTAACCTCAAACCCAAGCACGGTACTAAGTACTATAGGTTCTAATACCTCTCGTGTTTGGGGTTCACATAAATAAAAAAAAAAAAAAAAAACGAAGAGCGGTGTCCATTGATTACCACTCAACCATCTCTTTATCCATAACAGTAACTTGCCCTTAACGCTGCATTTCTCCAATTTGTACAGCAGCCTTTTATATGCAACAATATGAAAATCTTTCTGAAATACCTGGAAAAGAAATGACTCCTCACCTATCTTCAGCGGACTTGGCAGAGCCGCTGGGTGAACCCGACCAAAGGAGCGTCTACCCAGCTTTTCATCCTGGATATCCACAACGTTACCGCCAGAAGTCCATACTGGTCTTCTCCGGGAATTCTAACTTCATACCTGCTCATGCGACATGGAGCAATCAGAGTAAAACTCTCTGCCCTCGGACTGAGCGACACACCCCCTATGCCACTGTGGACAACCAGAGTAGTGAGAACACCTCATGCACCACTGCCAACTTTCGAAAATCTACGATGTTTCCTAATAACGATATTGCGCTTCGTGCCACAAAACCAAGAACACCATCTACTAGAGAATGAGAACAGCTAAAAAGCCCTGACCTAATATGCTCAGGATCTCTTCACCCGAAGAACAATATACTTGAAACCACCGTAAAAGTACCCACAAATAGACATCCGCAACTAGGACGAGGACCTTAATAGCCAGGATCTGGAAATCCAAAGAATTAACAACATTTTTCTGAAGACCAGACGTAATCTTGTTCTCTATCGAGTGACTAGACCAACCTAAACCGACAACCCGACTTGGACAACCAGAAAGAGACCTAACGGGATAAACGACCCATAAACGACTGCACGGACCGACTGGAAATTTGGAGGAGTAACAACATCTTACCAAAAGACTGGTTGAGACTCTGATCTAACGAGTGACTATCCCAAACTAAACTGACAACCCGACCTGGACAACCTGAGAAGAGACCTGACGGGACAACTACCCTAGGGACGATTGTGACTTCCCACGACAGTCTGATCTACAGGACGGGACCCTGTCCCATTGCTCCCCACCTAGTATGGACGTTCCAGCAGGAACATCACCACGACAATGACGTACACAGTTATGCGGTGGCCACTGGCTCCAAACCACACTCCCTTGTGTGGTCCTATCCTTCCCCTTCTCCCCCGCCGCCCCCTCTTTCTTCGCCTGGTGATGCATGGGCATGCTCCACTGGGTTGTCTTCTATATCGACCCCATATTTCTGTCTTTTCCCCCAGTCTTCTCCCCCTTACTCTACCTGTACACCAGCGTACGCCCCACACGTCTAAATTTAACTACGTAAAACTGAACTGCGGTCATTAACATTTTGTCTTTTACAGTTCCAGCGTCACCCCCAGGTTTTTTTTTTTGTCAGGCCTTAGCCACTGAAATCTCAGGAAATTAGGTGGCAGGGCCTGCCAGAGTAAAAAAACTTTAACTACTGGGTACCTGGTCTGCCTTCAGAGGGAAAAGTGTGGGCAACGTTGGGTTCCGATTTGGGGCCAACGGCTAAATGGCCAGATGAACAACAATACATAACATACAAAATCCATACACTTTTAAATCTCAGGCCTAATTAGTGTACTATTTCACACTACAATTTATACTACGCGGAGATGGGGGCAACCCCTGTGCCGCTAGACACGAAAACACTTTACCTGAACTTAGGCAATTCCACGGAAATACATCTTTCATATGCTAGCAAGACAATGCCTTTTGCCACAAAACCAAGCTTTGAAACCACCCGATTTAAAGAGTGAAGGGGGGGGGGGGTTGGAGAGTTTGCATGGCTGACAGAGAGTTGTCACCGGAAACACACAGAACTTCATTATAATTATATGGAATACTGAATCAGAACATATTCAACGAGCCTCTAATTCCCATGATTACGGAATTGATGACCATTTAAGAGAAGTGGTACAAAATATCAACTACTTCTCGAAATACGTTGGTCATACTTCCCAAAAAGATAACGGTTATTCAATAAGACTGAAGATGGAATACATACTATCCGTTTCCTGAAAAATACATTAATTTTCTTAAAAAGTACTGGTGCACGAATGATTTTGAGAGAAATTTTATTTTTTTTAGTACGTATATGCGTAAATCGTTTTCTCTACTATATCTGTAAATCATTATTAAAAGTTTTATTATCATTACTATTAGGATACACAGAAAGAGGTTCTGCACGAAATATCCTGGCCAGTGTGCGTATGTACCTACCCAAAAGCTCTCTAAATTCTGCTTTACATACAAAGCACTTTGTGCTGAAGGTGATTATGAAAGTGAAGAACAAGACGATGAAATTGAGGTAACACAAATTTCTCTAATATTTTCTCATTTTTCCCTAACTTTTGCTTTATTGAATACAGTGCGTTTCTGCCAAGTATTAACATTAATATTAGTCATATGTGCAAGGAAGCCATTAGCTGCACCGGCCAAAAAAAAAGTAGATAAGAAAATACAAATATGCATTTCCCTCCTCACGTAGCTATCTAACTACCCAGATGGCCTTTAAATTTTTTCAAACTGTAAGCCTCAACTACGTGCAGAAGCAACTTGTTCCAGTAATCAACGACTCACTGGATAAAAGAAAACTTCCTACAATAATAGTCTAAACTCCTTATCCTACAATTTGAATTTATGGCCCCTGATGGGGCCTTCGTTACCGCGAATGGGTAACAACAGTCTTCTCTAATGGGGTAACAACAGTCTTCTTTAATAGTCTTCTCAAAACCACTCATAAATTCCCCGTTGCCCATTCGGGGGATTTATGAGTGGTTTTGTTAGTTAAGTGAGCGTGAGGAGTAACTGTCCCTTTCCTCTTTCGACCGCATTTCTTCCTCATTCTCTCCTACTTTCACTTTCCTACACTTTTTTTTTTTTTTTTTTTTGTTTCCTAAGTCTAAAAGGGATAGCATGTGGGTAACACAGTTTCTTATCACATACAGTGGCGGACAAAAAAGTGCATCACATGTGAATTTTGCAAATACTGTGTTTTGCGCTCCTTTGTGGACTGCAGAAATGTTCGAAATTCATTTGTTAGACGGAATACAGGTAGCCCTCGATTTACGTCGGGATTAGGTTCCTGGGGGGACAGGCGCAAATGGAACCCTTTATATAATGGAGTCGATCGAAAATCACAGGGTTAGGTTCCGGGCACCAAAAATTTTACCTACCACTTTGCATCGATTGTTTTATTTTATTAGCATTCTTCATAGGTGTAGTAATAGTCGATGGAGGCATATTCATAGCCCTACACACACATTAGGGAGGCTTTCACCAGATTCCATCCTCCGAATATTGCACTAGGATTCAATTAACTACTTTTACCAGACGTGGCATCTCTTTATTCTATTTAATTCAAAACATTATAACACGATTGGCAAAAACTGCACACGACTATCACTATTATTATTTAATTTATTAATAGCACAATTAATAAAAAAAATGTTAGCGTAATAAATTTCCAACACATGTAAATAGCGTAAACAACAACCAACTGAATGCTTCACCGCATTGACCTTTACCACCCGCTTCCACGAGTGGCTACTTTGAGGGCGGGAATCTTTCTCGTCTCTAATACGGATGAGCTAACTGCTGATTGACTCAGTTTGTCCTAAATCACATGAACAGTGCATGATACATAGCACAGTATGATGCCGATAAATTTTGTCTGACGATTTTAAAGTTTAAATTTATAAAAAAATTGCAAAAAAAATAAATACAAATAAAAATGCCGTTGCGGTCAGTGATCGGCGCAAATTGAACCGGCACAAAACGAGGGCTACCTGTATATATCTATGTGAATGAAATCTAATAAAAAGACTCCACCTGATAATTGCCATAACTATCTTCCCAAAGGGTAAAATGCGTAATTAATGGAAATATGAGAAATCGTGCAAAGGGCAATCATGACAACCAAACATACATTTTATTGCATTTACGTGTACAAACTGAAATGACAAGTAATATTATTATGTACAGCAAAATAAGTCCTCAATACGTTGTTGTTGCTCCTCGAGCTGCAAATACAGCTTTGCAACGATCTGGCATAGGGTTAATCAACTTCTGGATATACGGTATCCAATTTCGTGGTACCACACCCTTACAATGTTCTCCTGCAGCTGAATCTTACTTGTTGACTTCTTCTGAGCAATTTTACACGGCATTGTGTACCAGCAATTTTCAACAGGGTTCAAATGTAGACTGTTGCCGGGCCAGTCCAACACTGTAATGCCAGCAATACTGAGATATGACTGCACCTTAAATGAGAAAAACGAGAGAAAACATTGGTGTAGTATGTTTTAAGCCTTGTGAGACAACAAGACAAACTCATCATTAAATCTAAATAGCATAAAACTTACCAATTTTGATGTGTGGCAAGGTGCTGAGTCCTGTTGAAAAATGCAGTTTTGGACGTCTGTGTGGTGATCCCTAATAACGGGTTTCAGGCACTTCTCCAAGATAGCAGTTTCACCGTTCCGTTAATAAACTTAATTCGCCCCACCCCTTTGCTTGTTATGCATCCCCAGACCATCTGACCGGCGGGGAACTTTACAGTCGGCGTTATGCAGTCAGGATGATATGCCTCTGATTTTCGTCTTCTGACATATCGCTTCCCATCGGAGCCATGCACCTTGAATTTCGATTCGTTCGAAAAGATGACTGTGTCCAATTGTTCTTTTGTGCATGAACCATGCGTTTTAGCCCAAGCAAGTCGCTTCTTCCTCAAATACCGATCTTGGGAAGGCGTAGTCACTCTCTTACGGCCTGATCCAGGTCTTCTCTTCACATCACCGGGTTCACACTTTAATTTCAGCACCCGGGATAATGTTGTCTGGTGGCGGCCTATTTTATCAGCGACAACACGCGTAGAAAGCCTTTCCTAGGACAGGGCAACAGCTACACTTTTTTTTCTTGGTGTCAACTGAACATATGGAGCCATGCTTACACCTCCGCAAAACAGGATACTAATGAGCGTGTATACCCTTCCAACGCCGTATTTATAGAAATGGCTAATGCAATACCTTGCAATTACTGTCTGATGCAATAGAAGTGCTATCTGACACAATACCATTGTTTTGCGACAAACAAAATGACTGTAATCAAACAATATCTTATACGTTTCACTACAAATGTTACTTTTTTTAAAGTGATGCAGTTTTTTTGACCGCCACTGTACCATTTCGCAAACGGTGTCGTCTGGGTGGTGGTATCCACCGAGAATAAGTAATATTAGTATTGTCTACTGGTGAAGCGTTACTTATTCAAAGCCGTGCAATACCTCGGCAACTCGTTCTGAAGGTTGATTCACAATATGAGATACAATTAAAACGATGAGATACAATCACTACGAACAAAACATGGTGCAAAAGCACTGAACGTTCAATAATAAAAATGATTGCTGTATTTCTAAATTGAAGAAAAACAAATTTTAGTACAAAAATGATTGATGTACTTCTAAACTGAAGAAAAATAAATTTTATTTTAAGAAAAGAAAAACATACAACGATTGATGCGTGAGGAGATGTGATCACTATTCTACACACGCATATTAAAGAGTAAGCATTTCATACAGCCATGTGGTTTGTCTGTTTTTTTTTCTTCAATTAAATTCGGTTTATATTAGTTTCAAGAGCATATTGATGATGTTTTAGACCAATCTGAGGTTAGGGAACAACATTTCCATTGAGAAAGGAACAGTTCGTTAAGTGAAATTTTAATTGAAAAATTTCCGCCCTATGATAAAACAGGTCCACTCAGCAAATAGCTTCAACCTAAAAATAAGACAGATAGACCACCGGTGTCCTTTCAATTGAAATGCCCTATACCCTGTATATATAAATGGTTTCCTGCCAAGTAACTTTATATTAGAATTAAGTGCATGGGTTCAGCATTAAGAGGGGCAACTAAATAAAACCACCACTTTGCTTATTGGAGGCTTGAAGTGGTGGAACCCATGTTTAGTCTCCAGAGCAAAGTTCCGGTCAACCCTCCCCCATCTCTTCCATCATGAAGTATGATTGATGTCCTTTGAGGTTATGATGAACACCATGGCGAGATCCAAACTTCCTTACATTTCGAGGGCACAGCTCTAAAACGGTGTTCGCAGGCCGGCGCTAGTTAGTACACCAGACCAAATCTATCGGTAACTCTCTACTAGGTTTCCGGATCAGCTAGTGTATAATCTTGCTGCCTCTACTCTGCCAAATAGTGAATCGAGGGAGTCCGAGTAGTGTGTATGCGAGGGGCATTGTTAAGGCCACGTTATGTTAAGGATCTGGGTATATTCTTACCATGTGTTCGCCATATCTAAAAATTTCATTACTTCATACAGCATGTCCCCCCTCCACTTTTTCTTACTATTGAATACACCATGAATTGTCAAACTAATAGAGTAAGCTTATCTGCGAAAAAATCTAAACCTCCCAAACACTTGCTAGTCCATTTCACAAATATACTTGGTCTCAGTTCTAATCTCAACGATGTCCATTTCCTCTTGCAGTCTGCCAAACCCCCTGTACTTTTTTGGGAGAATCTCAGTTATCGGTTGATTCAACCGCTGCTCATTTCAGTTGCCCAAATTATTCGCTGCATGATTCATTTCGCCTCGAAGGTGGTACTTGTGCATATGTCTGTTTCGATATTCCCTGTCAGAGACTTAATAATTTGGAATCTCCTCTTTACGATCTTCTCTGGCTTAAAATCTCTCAACCTCATTGTGTCAAATTCATCTGTTGTCTCTACCGTTCTCCCAACTCCACTAATTATTTGAAATTCTTTGACTTCCTTTCTTTGCAACTTGATTTTCTCCAGTCCAAATTTCTTTGGTGATTTTAATGTTCAAAACTCCAGCTGGCTCCCGTTTTCTAGTCACATAGACCCAACTAAAGGTCGTGATGCTGAGGCTTTTGCAATTACTAATGACCTTGCACAGATTGGTCATTTACGAACCAGAATACCGGACAATCCTAATCATACAGTCCATCATACTGCTCCCTTGATCATTTTCTCACAAACAACCGTACTAAGTACACGGTCGAAGGGAGTGGTCCATTAGGCACCTCGGATCACAACTTTGTGATTGTTTCTCCTCCAATGACTTTAACTTGCCACTGCCCAGGCATGGGAATGCTCTTGAGAGCCTTCAGGCCACTCTCCGGGCCTTTAACCTTACACGGTTAGTGACGCAACCAACTAGAGCGTGTCAAGCACTGGACCTAATCTTCCACAACTTAAAAGATATCAAACTCCTACCTGGCAACTTTCGATTCCAATCTGATCACTCGCCAATTACATGTAAACTATCCTTACAGAACAATTCCCTTGGGTTACCTGACGAGTACTCTGCTGAATTACCTAGGATAGCCTTCTCTACCAAATATCTGAAGCCAGAGATCATTCTCCAATGCTTGATTGGGTTTGACTGGGGGCGTCTCTATTCTGAGCCGTTGGAGGATGCCATTATGCTCTTGTCGGAACAACTGAAGTTAACTGCACTACATGGTGCAGCCAGAATCACCAGGAGTGGTAACAGGTCGAATCGGGGTTTCAATAAGGAAACTAAGATGGCTTTCATCAACAAGCAGAAGGCCTACCGGAAATGGCAGAAAACTCAACTTCCCTCAGACCATTCCATCTTTAAGAAAGAAAGAGCTTGCTTCTTGAAAAAAAAAAGGCTGGTCCTTAACCAAGCTGTTCTCAATAGGTTGAAGAGTGGTAGAAGGATCCTTTCGAATCATCATCATCACCTAGCCATTGACAAAAAGCTTGTCCAGGAATGGGCACAGTTCAGCTTACAGCAGGCAGATTTTCCTGACTCTGATTCCTTTCTCTCGCAGGAGAACTGGTTACCTAGGGCACACTTGTCTGAAATAGAAATAACTGGAGAGACCCTAATTGATGTCATCAATAAACTACCCAACAAAGCCACTGTAGGTCCGGATGGTTTCCCACTCTTTATTATCAAAATTTGCAGCCCATATATAGTCGACCTTCTCCTTCACCTTTTCAGACAAATCCTGCAATCTGGAATAGTTCCTTCAATTTGGAAAACTTACCATGTTAAGCCCATTCCAAAGATCAAGAAACCCAAATCTCCTAAAGACCTGAGACCAATATCCATCAGCTGTTCTTTACTCAAAATTTTCGAAAAAGTAATTCAGCCAACAATTTCCCAGCATTGCTTTGCACACAGGCCCGAGTACCTCCATACCGTTCTACAAAGGAGATCGACAACTACCAATCTTCTTGATACCCTCTTCAGAATTCAGCACACCCTTAACAACAAATCACAGATTGATATCATATTCCTCGACATAAAATCGGCTTATGACAGAATACACCTCCCAGCTCTTTTTACCATTCTGAAACACTACTTCGGCCTGGCGGAAACCTTACTTCAAATTTTGAAGTCTATTTTACTTCCTAGACATCTGTCTGTGACCCACAATGACTTTCAAGAAACTGTTGACGTCTCAAGAGGCATCCCACAAGGAAGTGTACTGTCAGCTATACTGTTTGCAGCAGTTTTGGAGCCTTTCCTTGCTCAGAATCCGAACTTTGTTTCCTATGCCGACGATCTGAAGTTCTACGTGAGCTCAGATCATAATCATCAGATTCATGATATCAACCAGCAAGCTTCTAGGCAGATATTGAGCTTGGAAAGTTATCTTGCCACAATAGGGCTGCATCTGAGCCCTTCCAAATCAGCACAACTGACAATAACCAAGAAGAGAGCCGAAAATGATATCCAAATCTTTGTGAGTGGGGAACCGGTGCAAAAGGTGACCTCTCATACTGATCTTGGCCTCACCTGGGACGTTGGGCTCACATTTCAGCCTCACTTTGCCAGGATGAGGCAGAAGACGTACGCTGCTCTTTGGGCAGTGCGTCAAGAGCTCGTTGGTGTGCATCACCCAGCGCTGCTTGTTCGGCACATCCTGAGGTGTATTACGCCGATTCCTCTCTATGCTTCGGAAATTTGGTCATCTGCCCCTGCCTCATACCTTCAGAAGTATCTTAGTTTAGAGTACTGGTTGCTTAGATGGATGAACAGGGTGGTAGGCCACCCCCTAACTATCTCCAGATCTATCCTACAAGCAAATCTAGGCACCACTCCTTGGAGACATATCATCATGACAAAAAATGTTCTCACGCTTGCACGGCTTATAACGAGGCGAATTGATGCTCCATCAGTATCCGCATTAATCTCTGGCCCGAGGAGGGCAAGAGGGAAGCACCCCGACTCCTGTCTCCCTCTACGTCTTACTCTGTCAAACATTGATTCCCTGAGGAACATGTTTCCAGCCAATTGTCTTCGGATCTTCAATAAATTTAGGATCCACCCTGATAGGTTCTGTGAAGACAAGCTCTACAGGAAGGAAATTCTCAAGAACTGTTACCAGATTATGAACTTATAATACTCCCCTTCTCCTGGACAGACTTTTTTTTTTTTTTTTTTTTTTTTTTTTAACTTGCCTATTTGTATATGGCAAAGACTTTCTGTTTTCATGTAATCATGTATATTACTGTATATTTTGTACATTATTGTTTATTTAACCCTGTAAAAGTCTCGGGTCGAGCACGAATGTACCCTTGTTTATTGTACATTGTGTTCCTCGCACCTTAGACTGTATTCACACCCTTCTGGCACAGAGCCGTCCCGGGGTGACCCAAGGTTTCTTGGGAAATAAACTGATTTTAATAATAATAATAATAATAACAATGGAGCCTTTATCTCATGGCTATTCCCAACCTCGTGTTGTTTGGCATTACAAGGATGCAGAATGGGATGACTTGCGATATTTCTTTTCTTCTTTTTCTTGGTCGGATTACTGGACCGACCAACCTGAGACTGCTTCCGACACCATCAACAACAGCCTAAAAGCTCTTGTTACGTACTTAGCACAGTTCTCTCTCCAGATTAACCCAAATAAATCTGCACAAATGGTGTTCTCATTCAAATCACAGCCAACTCAACTAAACCTGAAAATTCATGGAACCTCCATCCTTTCAGTAACCAAGCACAGAGATCTCGGGGTCATCTTTGACCCAAAGCTCAGCTTTAAACACCATGTGGCAGATATTCACAACAAGGTCTGCCGATCGAGAGGGCTTGCCAAACAACACCTCCTTCATGTCACAGAGTCTCAGTACACCATTCAATATATTTACCGGTTTCTTAGCAGTCATTACCTACAGATCTGAAATCTGCGGGTCGGCAGCAAAAATCACGCTAAAAACCATCTCATCTGATGAGTACTGGCTTCTTCGGTGGGTGCTCTTGAAGCACAAGCTCCCACCCCTCACACATACTTCAGAAATGACCAAACTTCTAAACCACAAAAAAGTAGTCACAGAACGGATCTTCACCCTCCGCTTATTCGTCACCATTAAAATTATAGCGGGTGAAATCAACACGCAAAGTTTTTGGCAGATTTGTAATTGGAGTGTCCCCCCTAAATCCTTAGGGCGCTCTTTCTGAGCCTCCGCGCTACGGACTGTGCCGCGGAGGCTCAGAAAGGGCGACAGATTTCTGCCAATGAAGATGCTTCAAAACGTCCAAGATATGGATGCTGACTACAAGAAATTCATTGAGGACAAAGCCTACAGAAGATATATCATCAGGGAGCAGCTCTCATCTTCAACCGAGTGACTGTCACTGTTTTTCCTTGATCGGTTTGTTGATATTGTGAGAAAAAACAAAATCTGTTTTCATGAGTTTACAACTTATTTTTTTTTGTTGGAGTTTTAGTTCGCGTCTATGTTAAACTCCTAGCATTTTTGCTGTTATGGACATTGCACGAGGCATCCGTGTAAAAAATTTCTTATTTACACTGATTGCAATAAAGATATCATAATGTTTAAAAACTCCTGATGTTAATGTTTGGTCAGATCGTGTCAGTGAAATTATTCTTGCAGGAATGGAATCCTTTATTCTGCACTCCGTCTTAAAATCTCGTCCTTTTTCTAAACCTTGGTTTTCCAATAAATGTGCTATGGCTGTTTAAGAAAAGAATGTCGCATATCGTAATTGGCTTGTTTCCAATTCTTCGGTTTCATTTTCTGCCATCACCAGAGCTCGCAACAATATAAAGCAGTTATTAATCAGTCCAAACTAGATTTTGAACAGGCTAAGAGTCGAAAACTTGCTTCTTGCCCTAATGGTAGCTGAGCATTCTGGTCTCTTGCCAAAAGCTATTGGACGCAACTTTTGCTCATCTCTGCTCCCACCTCTATCGAAACCAGATGGTTCTATTTTCACTTCAACCAAGAATAAAGCTGACCTGCTGGCATCCCATTTTTCTTTCAACTCATGTAATAAGGACCTTGGTAAAACACCTCCCACCATTCCCAGCACACTCCATTCAATGCCTCTTGTGATCTTCCGTGAAAAGGAGGTCAAAAGGATTTTGACCAATCTTGATGTTAAGAAAGCTACAGGTCCTGGTGGTTTTCCTCCACTTGTTCGCAAAACCTGCGCGCCTGACCTTACTCCTGTTTTTTGCCACCTTTTTTCACTTTCTTATTCCCAAAGTGTTTTTCCTTCTGCTTGGAAATTTGCTCATATCCAGTCATTTCCAAAAAAAGGGTGACAAATCCCTCCCATCCAATTATCGTCCAATTGCAATTACTTCTACCCTTTCTAAAGTAATGGAGAAATCAATTAACCACCAACTCTTAAACTACTTAGAAACCTTCCGTCTGAACAACGTACGCCAGTATCGATTCCGTCGGTGTCGATCCGCTGGTGATATTCTGGCTTATGTTACCCATTTGTGGACAAATTAAATGGAAAAGTTCAGTGAAACACAAGCAGTTGCTCTTGACATCTCAAAGGCTTTCGATCGTGTTTGGCATAAAGGTCTTCTAAGCAAGCTTCCATCTTATGGTTTGTCAACTGCTTTTTGTAATTGGTTATCCAGTTTTCTCTCTGACCGCTCACTGAGGATAATGGTAGATGGCTCTCTGTCTTCTAACTTCTCAACTAATGCTGGTGTCCCCCAAGGTTCTGTTCTTTCCCCCACTCTTTTCCTCTTGTATATTAATGCCTTCTTCGACTGACCGGAAATCGTATCCATAGTTTTGCTGATGATAGCACATTGCATTCCAATTTCCACTTTGAGAAACACGCCCTGCTCAATCAGCTTCAACTTCTCGAATATCCGCTACCAATTCCTTAAATGCCGATCTCCAGGTAATTCTCCAGTGGGGCAAAGATAACTTAGTTAATTTCAGTCCTTCTAAAGGATTCTTCTACTCCTAGCAAAAAGGATTCTTCCACTCCTATGCTTATCTTTGCTGATACTCCGATTTCTAGGCAAAACGATATATCTCTTTTGGGGATTACCCTGACTTCTGATCTCTATTGGCACAAGCCCATTACAAATAGGTTTTCTCTTTCGCTCTCGGCATTACTTTTCTTCCAAACAGCTGTACTCTCTGTACAAATCGCAAATCCGCCCTACCATGGAATATTGTTCCCACATATGGGGTGGTGGCCCCTAAACTTCTCTCAGACTTCTAGATTCCATCCAGAAGACGGCAGTCAGGTTAATTAAAGACACTCTCTAACAGAGTCTCTCCACTCTCTATCTCATAGACGATCTGTTTCTGCTGCATGCCTTTTCTACAGATATTTCCATGGTCACTGTTCTTCTGGATTGGCTTCTATAATACGTATTTCCAAAATCTCGTTTTATCTTTTGCAGTAGTTACAGTAATTCACATCCACGATGTCACGAACTTTCTGTTCTGTTCACATTTGAAAAACCTACTCAGAAGATATGTGAACACTGCATCCATCAGACTATCTAATATATGATGAAGTTAGATAAAAATCTAACAAATCTAATCAATTCGGATTACAAATTTATAAACCCTGAATAACAACAGGAATCAACATATTTATTCAAAACCTAAAATTTCCATTCTCACGTCGTTGATTCATGGAATACCTAAATTGAATTACTTAATAAATGCTCCTTTTTTTTCTCAGAAACAATACATCATTAGAATAATATACTGTTTAATATAATGTAATATAATATTGTAAATATTATATTACATTATATAATATAATAAAACTTCATTGGCCTACCTAAAGCTTCTCTGAGTAGTGCAGACGGGTTGCAAGAGTAGCTCATGGTGTCTTATCAATGATATACAGGAATTTTTCTAGCAGGGATAGGGATGTGATTATTCCCTTGTATAAGGCAATGGTCAGGCCGCACCTTGAGTACTGTATACAGGTCTGGAGGCCTAATTTCAAGAAGAATGTAGAGCTGCTGGAACGAGTACAGAGAAGGGCAACAAGGTTAGTGAACGGAACGAAAGGTTGCTCTTACGAAGAAAGGCTTCAGTTTTGCAAATTACAGTGTCTGGAGACTAGGCACCGGCGAAGTGATCTGATAGAGGTGTCAAAGCCTTGAATGGTTTAAGCATGCTCAATGCTGATGGTATACTGCCTCTTGCTCAGAATAATCACCTGAGAGGGCATAAATTCAAATTGAGGAAAGACAGATGTAGGATAGATGGGCGGAAATTTGCCTTTAGCCAGCGGGTAGTTGGTCGGTGGAACAGACTTCCATCCTTTGTTGTGGAAGTTGATAGCCTAAATCAATTTAAGGCTCAGCTGGACAGGTATTTCGAAAGAACGGAGGGATGAAGTGGAAGATTTTTTTTTTTTTTTTTTTTTTTTTTTGGCTGATGCTGCATAAGCTTGCTTTCTTGCATCATATTCCTCTACTAATGCTAATGTTAAAGGCTTCACCCTTAACCTCACTGAACACCTTCAGGATGAACAGGAAGGTCCGCTTCGAGACATGCAACCACAACCGCAATCATCAGCTGAATTAGCCACTGACGGAAGGCAAATTGCATCACCTAAAGTCCTCGCATGTAACAACTTGGATTTAAGTACCGTCCGCCTGACAGCGGGTGCAAAATGCCAGGGTAAGAATCCCATCAATAACGAGAGGTATGAATTTTTTCCACAAGTGGCTGAGTTAGTCGGTCTCAGGAGAGGGTTGTATGATCTGATCTCCCGGAAACTTGGGGTTTTCATTCAGCAAACAGGCAAACACGCAATTTACTTAATTTAGATGTAACAGAATAAATACGACACAATATAGTCTAAGTCGCTGATGAGCCCAAAATCATACAACATCACCTCGACATCACCACAACATCATACATCACCTCGACATGTCGCTTATCCGCATTTTTAAAATTTGTATCATCTGAGAAGGCAGCACAGTTGGAATAATCACCAAATTCTCCACACCCACCGGGTGGCCAAGACCTGAGTTCGAATCCCGTCAATCACGCGAGGGTCTTTTTAACAACGTGGCTGAGTTAATCAGTCTCAGGCAAGGACAGCGTCGTTTTTATTCCCTGAAACTCGAACTTTTCAACCAGCAAATCGAGCATAGAATATATTCTATACGGCGCAATATGGCCCAAGTTGCTTAAGCACCTAAAACCCTACAATAATCAACCAACCAACCCAACGCGAGAAGGCTTGGTGTGCGTATATGGACGAATTCGACGTGACAAACAATTATGCCAGTGAGACTAAGTGAAGATTAGTATTAGTAAAGAGTAGTAATAAACTGTTTGTGTAGATGGAGATCTGAAATAGAATGCTCCTTAATAAGGTTGGCATCTTTTCTAATCATAATTCATTTTTCCTGGAGAAATCGTTGGTCTCAACTCCTGGGGTATTTCTTTCTCTGAGATGGTAAATCCCATTCTGTTATAACACTCCTGGAAGTAGCCAGTATGGTGTGAATCGTAACTGTCACTGCAAATTCAGTAGAGCTTGTTGGTGTTAATAACTGTACTGATAGTCTTAAGTTAGCTTTTACTATCCTGATGGGGTACACTTAAACAAAAAGGGTGCAAGCATATATGCTGATCCTATCGAGGCAGTTTGAGGTGGGTCGGAAACTGCTAGTGTGTGTGGGGGGATACACAGACTAAAAGGTTAACATGGCCGCAGGCAGAGACAAAAGTGATTCTTGCACTGCTTCTATTAGAATGACCAGCAGTCTGGAAAGCAAGGTAATGGAGATTTCCAGGACTGCTGGAAGTCATAGTGGAACATGGGCTGTGTTAGGGTAACTAACAGTAGGAACAGGTGCATGTATACTTGCATGTACACCAATGCTAGGAGTATAGTTAATAAATTTGATGAGCTTGAAGTGCTAGTCAAGACATCAAAGGCATATACTGTTGGGATATCAGAGACGTGGCGTCACACAGATATAAGCAGTGTAGAATTGGAATTTGGGGAGTACAATGTGAACAGGAAGGATAGACAGAACAGGAAGGCAGGAGGGAATTATGCTGTTAGTTAAGAAATGCTGTTAGTTAACAAACACAAAAGCTAAGGAAGTGCATCCAATTGATGTTGGTGGACAATGAAGTGTTGAGTCTGTTTGGTGTGAAATAAGCACTGGGAAAGGAAAAATGAGAGCAGGTGTGTGTGTGTGTGTGTTATAGGCCTGATGAGTATAATGCGCAATTGTGCAGGGAAATAGAGTGGGCCAGTAAATCAGAATGTCTTATAATGGGGGATTTTAACTTTCCAGATATTGACTGGAACTTGTGGTTGGTCACTCGCACACTAGCAAGACTTTTGTGGATTTATTGGATGACTATTTTCTACAGCAACGTGTTCGAGAGGTAACGAGAGGGTGTAATACTCTTGATCTGATTATCAGCTGCGATTATTCATGCATTAAGAATTTGCAGATAAAGGAACCACTGAGTGACAGTGATCACAATGTACTGATGTGGGAACTACTTAAAGATGTAACTACCATCAAGGCTAAAGGGAAGGGCTTTTGCTTTCGTAAAGGTGACTACAGAGGTCTCAGACAGTTTTTAAATTCTGTACAGTGGGATCAACTGATGATGTTACCAACGTTGAATTCTAAATGGCCTTCAGGGACTTAATTTTGGAGGCTACTAGGCTGTTTATTCTAACTAAGAAATACTGTTCAAGGTTTCGGCCTAAATGGATGTCAGATGAATTAGTGAGGCTTGTGGTAGAGAAGAAGAATGTATGGGATGCATATAAAGTATCAGGTGACACAGAAGCCTATGGCAGGTATAAACTAGTCTGTAATCAAGTCACAAAGGAGGTTAGGCAGGTGAAGGCAGATTACGAGAAATCTTTGGCAAAAGATGCAAAGAAAAACAGCAAAGAGGAGTTTACATAAGTAAAGAACTTATGTATGTGAATGTAGATGCAAAATACTCATTCAGTTTATGAGCTACCTGAGCATGATCACCACTTAACATAGATGGGTTGACTATTGATGATCATGCTCAGGTAGCTCATAAACTGAATGAGTATTTTGCATCTACATTCACACATGAGGAGTTATTCAACGAGTGGAGTGCCAGAAGTTTATCAAACGCTAACAGGGAACTAAGTGATTTTGTAATAACTGAGAGCAAAGTGGAGGAGAAATTGTTGAAGTTAAACATAAGGAAGGCACCTCGGGTGGACGGGATCTATCCAGTTATATTAAAGGAGGCAGCTTTTTTTTTTTTTGGCTGATGCTGCATAAGCTTGCTTTCTTGCATCGTATGCCTCTACTAATTCTAATGCTAATCACATTATCTGACTAAAGGCTTTTAACCATATTGACAGAACCAGACCTGTAATTTCTTCAATACTTTCTGCACAAGAACAGTGACACCTCGCTTAGAAGTCAAACACCCAGTGAATGCACTCAGGAAAGATGGACAACTTGTGAAAAGTAGTTGTCGTTTACTGATTGAGAAATCTTATAATCTTTTTCAGTAGTATCAAGGTCACAGTTTTTAATAGCTCTAGTGATAGAAAAGGTGGTAAATCAATTTTACTCCCTTTGGCCCCTGTGGGTTGGTTTTCTTATTTAAGTTACTGACCCACTACAAAAAGCAAGAGTTGTGCCGATGAGACTAGGTGAAGATTAGTAAGGAGTAGTAATTAAACTGTGAAGAAAAATTAAGAAAGATAACGTTCCTTTCTTGTTCATTTCAATTACGTTTTTCTTCCAGATAAGGAGTTTTAATAAAAAGTGGATTGTAAAAGAAAACGTGAAAACACTCTAGAAAACGGTGGCCCAGAGAGAGACTATTTTATATACATATACTATGTAGTTTAGCGCTCGGTAACACAAATAACTTGGCACCTGAGGCAAACAAGCTGGTTGCAGAGCTTGTTTAACAACCAATTTTGTCACCAGGGGAGAAGGTTGACGCTATATGGTTATTAAAGGGGGAGTGGCATTTAAAATCTTTCTTGAGGGGGCTAAATTTGTAATTGTCTAGTTGTCTCTGCCTCGAATACAGTCAATTCACTTGTGATTACCACAAAATGTAACCGAAATCGATTTCTTGGCTGTTTCCAGTGTTTTTCACCAGAGGGA
Organism: Mastigoproctus giganteus; assembly: GCF_048544385.1. Classification (NCBI taxonomy): domain Eukaryota; kingdom Metazoa; phylum Arthropoda; class Arachnida; order Uropygi; family Thelyphonidae; genus Mastigoproctus; species Mastigoproctus giganteus. The sequence continues at coordinate 191,426,708 of NC_143583.1, forward strand.
AATGTTCCTTCATCTACGTGAAAATTTGGCAACTTGGTTGATGCCAGTCCCTTGGATTTCTCTATAATCTTTTTTTATTATTAATACATTTATTAAAAAACTCTTATTATTATTAAATTATTAAAAATAATAACATTATTATTAAATTTCATGTGCACCATATTCATAATACTCCTTTTCTTTATAGGTACTTCAAGAAAATCCAGCCGACAACCCTCAGCTGTCAAGAGATGATCTAATGAAAATGGGCTACAAACGTGCTGAATTGGTGCGGAAATTCTACATTCAGTATGGAAATGGATCAATAAAAGACATAAGGTAGGATTTCTAGGTCTAAGATACCCGAGACAAAATAAATTATGCTACCAGAAGCTTTGATACGGAGTCACTGTAATAAAAATTAGTGCTAGAAATGAAAATTTATTAACACTTGTAGGGGCCCATTCTCATTTTTACAAATTAAAAAAGCAATAAGAAAATTTAAAACAAAACAAATCTTCGCGAACTTTATTATTTTCACAATACTGTTTTCCATTTTACATCAATATTAAATTTCTCTTTAACACCGAAAAAGCTCGGGTTTATAAATATTAATACTAAGATACAAAATATTATTAAAAATTATTACCTTCAACTAACAATAAATGTCTCAGAAACTGAACTGCATCTATATTCAGTTTCAGTAAAACTATGCTGCTTTATAAAGAATTAATGGAAGTGCTTGAATTTTTTTTTTTTTTAATTCAATTTATACTCTATTATGTCACCAAGACATCATCCAGAACAGTTTTCAACTTAATCGAAACCGCCTTGCAACCGATAAACTAGCAGAACAGTTAATTTATATGTTGATTTATATATTGATTGATTTATACAGGAAACCTCCGTATAACACAGTACTTCTACAACACGGTTTCGCTCCAACACGGTTTGAGAATTGTTGGAAATTTCTCATTTTTTGAGCTTTTGTGCTGGGAAAACCCTGCTATTATGTTAGATGCAATTTTCAACGTTTCCATTCCTTTTTGTGAATCCCTGCTGTCGACTCGCTAGTTGTTATCGCCTTCGTGATATTTTTCTAAAGCACATTTCTGGAGGTCACTACCATAAAACAATAAAAAAAAATTGAACTTCCCGGTTTATTGGTCTTTTATGTTAGTGCAATCAATTATAAACGGGTAATAAAACTAGTAAAGTCGATCTTCTTGCATTTGCTATAGTACCGATAGCTGGAATTCTGCGGGTTTTCACGTTATTATGGTGAAATTATTTCCCCTTCCATCAAATATTTAATCATATAAAAAAACATAAATTTTCAGAAACTCGTTACTCCGTATCTCAGTTGTGCGTATCGTGTTTGTTGCAACTTGTGAGTGCCGTGTTCTTTGTTATTAATTGCTTATCATTTTTACTGTTTTCAATTTTACAACCTAAAAAAAAAAAAAGTTAGTCAACAGAAATATCAATTAGTATGTCCATATCACAGTACGTATTAATTAAGCTAGGTATGTAAGCGTACATTTATTTTTCTTTTGGTAACTGGAAAATATTCTTCAGATTTTCACGTATCATTTAAAGCAGGGATCCACTGTATTTGTTGGGAGATCCCAGGGTTAGGGATCTCCCAACCCAAGGATTCTGTGCTATTGAACTTGTGCTTGTTTGAAACCATAAAAAATAATTGTGACTTCGAACAGTGCAGTTCGTGACTTTTGAAGAAAGCACAAGGTACACGAAATCTAGATGCTGCAGAAGGGTTTGTGCTTAGCAGCGATGAAGAGGAAAAAAATTAAATGAACGTGTATCAACTGACATATAAGTATCACAGTTTGTAAGGTAAGACGTTTGTCCAGTTATTACCATTTCAGTTACTACTATTATAAAAATAAAGTTAAAATATTAAGTTATTACTACTCTAAAAATAAAGTTTCCGATAGTTATAAAAAAAAAAAAAAAAAAAAATGGCGTATTTTTGTTAGCTTTTGGAACGTAATCCCCCTTTTTGTACTGGTTCTAAGTCCCGCATAACACGGTTTCGCATTACACGAGATTTTGTAGGAACCAAACTACCGTGTTATACGAGGGTTACCTGTATATTAATATATTGATTGATTTATTGTTTTATATTGAATTGATTTATTGTTTTATATTGAATTGATTTATACTGAAAATTTGATTTATATCAACTGAATTGTCATATTCGAAAAATTGATTTATACTCACGGTGCCCTCGCCAGGCCCTTGAGGTCAAAGCCCTCAGAGTCCTGTCAAATCTCACTGATTGGACCAAACGAAACAAGCTCAAGATCAACACCAGTAAAACTAATGTGATGATCTTTGGGGGAAAGCTGGACATCAGGAGGCCCACACAGGTTAAGATAGAAGGGGTGCAACTCCCTAACAACCCAAACAAGAGTTCTAGGAATAGTAGTACACCACAAGCTATCCTTCTTACCCCATACTCTGCATGTAAACAAAAAAATCAAAAATATTCTCAGCAGCAATAATGAGAATCTCAAAGAATGATTGGGGCTCTCCAAAAGAACACTTATTATATGCAACGCAGCCTTCCTTCCAATCACCACCGTCAATGCTGTAGCGTAGCTCATAGGGCAATCCACTGCAAGATCAAGTATAAACACCAGTCAATATAATGGAACATCATCTTAGCAACACATTGTTTCCGTAGAACTGTCTGCAAGGTAGTGATGCAATTTATAGCCAGAATTCTTCCCCTAGACCTGTTCTAAATTTTCAGAGGCCTATGCTACCTACCGGTTGAGAAGGCACATCCCAGCTAAAATCCTACATATACAAATAAACTTAGAAGTTGATATCAAATAAGAAAAAGCCCGCTACTATATTGAACTACTTAATCTCTGGAAAACCAGATGGGACACTGCTTTCGTGAGGGCCACTGCTAGGTGTTTTCTCCCAATGGTCACAGTAATATCAAAAAAAAAAAAACAAGACGTGGTTCTCACTAAGCTTAGAAACTTCTGGCTTGTGGACTCCCCCTCTGCTCCTGTGGGGAGGCAGAAAACTGGGCACATCTAGACTTCCATTGTGAACTGCATGGAGAGAAGGCAGCAAACTACAAGAACCATAGAAGAGTTTTCTCTGGATGCAGTTGACCAAATGATTGCCATTGAAATTGGCACGGGTGTAGACTTTCCCAAGAGAAGTCTTCAATAGAAAGAAACAACTTATGGCAGAAACCAACAATTAGACCAGGAAGTCTGGTTATTCTGAGACAATTCACTGACAACAGCACCTAAAACCACTGGTGTTCAAAGAAAGTGCATCGCCCCTAAAATTGTAATTGTCGTCCGAATAACGTAGGTATATGGCAATATTTCTTACAGATTGAATCAGATAAGATTGACACGCGTAGGTGATGATGATGTAATATTGCTTCAGCTGTTATTTGCAGCTATATAAGCACGCTCTGCTGGAGTTGCAGTAATTCTTTGTGTCAGGATGGCGAATTACGTGTAGTTGATGCCACGAAGAAAGAGTGCTATTGTTGCTTTACATGAGGAAGGATGTTCTTCCCGTCACACGACGTAAACACGGCAATTATGGCTGAAATGTTATCAGAAGCCCTCAGTTTACTTCAGTTTATCATTTTAAATGGAAAACAAAATGAAAAGTTCACCAGATGCAAACTAATATTTAGTTGAACCGCCTCTGGCCCTGATGACAGCAGCACACCGTCCAAGCAATGACAAGATCAATTTCTGAAGATAATCAACTGATAGTTCGCGATTCCAAACACGAATTATGGCTTTCTGAAGTTTGAAAAGGGTCTTTGGTTTCTTTCTGGCAACTGCAGATATCACACGATGCCAACAGTTCTCTATGGAATCCAGATCCAGGCTGTTTCCTGGCCAGCTAAGGGTTGTAATGGACCGTTCTTCCAACCATTTTTTCACGTTAACAAACGTAAACACATTATGTCGAACCTCTAATGCAGAAATGAAGCTAAAATAACTACAGAAGTGCCTACTTACACTTTTCGCTCGATGACAAAGAGCAGAGTCGTCCTGAACGATGCAGTTACTTGGCAGGTTGAAATGGTCTCTAATGGTCGGCAGCAATTTGCCTTCCAATATAGCCAGATATCCATTGCATTTACGGAACCTTTTATAAACTGCAGGTGACCTACTCTGCGATACGAAATGCACCCCCATATCATTTGGCTGATAGGGAATTTCATTGTAGACACTAAAAAGTCTGGATGGTATTCTTCACCACGTCTACGGCGAATCGTTTGTCTCCCATCAGAGCCATGCAGGTTGAATTTCTTCTCATCCGAGAAAATAACTGACTTCCACTGCTCGGGGGTCCATTTGACATGCTCCTTACACCAAATTAATCGGGCTTTTTAATTTTTTTTGTGTGAGGAGGGGCTTCTTCTTAGGACGACGGCCTACAAGTCCATTTTTGAAGAGGCGTCTTCTAACTGTTACTGCACTTGCTACCACTCCTGTATGTTCTTCCCATTCTCTTTTAAGCTAGGACGAAGAAGCTTTACGGTTTTTAAGGCATAAGCGCTTCAAAACGCGATCCTGTTTTGGTGTAGAGATTCTTTTGCGTCCAGTTTCTTTTTTCCCATCAGCAGAACCAGTATTCTTGAGTTTGGAAAGAAATCTACTCACTGTCGACTGATTACAAGACACTCTATAAGCAATATGACGGGAAGAACATCCTTCCTCCCGTAAAGCAACAACAGCACTCTTTCTTCGTGGCGTCAACTGCACGTAACTCGCCATCCTGACACAAGGAATGACTGCAAACTCTTGCAGAGTGTGCTTATATAGCTGAAATTAATAGCTGGTGCAATATTGCGTCATCATCTATGCGTGTCAATCTTATCTGATGCAATAAGTAAGAAATATTGCCATATACTTACGTTATTCGGACAGCAATTACAATTTTAGCTGGTGATGCACTTTCTTTGAACAACAGAGTATATTATAAATAGAAATGTAATTACATATAGAGTATACCTAACATATTGTACACGTAAAGGACAAAATTCAAGGGATACCTGATTCCTGAGCAACGCGACGCTGTCAACCCTCTCACTAGTGGACGAACCCACCGCTTGGCAGGTATATAGGTACACTGAATCACTGAATTCACTTATTCGATGTCAGTATGGATAAACGTCGTGAGTTAACGGACTTTGAAAGAGGGATGATGGTAGATGGCGCTCTGTCTTCTAACTTCTCCACTAATGCTGGTGTCTGCCAAGGTTCAGTTCTTTCCCCAACTCTTTTCCTTTATATATCTTAATGACCTTCTTCCATTGACCAGAAATCCTATCTATAGTTTTGCTGATAGCACATTGCTTTCCAGTTTGAGAAACCTCATCCTGCTCAATCAGCTTCAACTTCTCGAATATCCGCTACCAATTCCTTAAATGCCGATCTCCAGTGGGGCAAAGACAACTTAGTTGATTTCAATCCTTCTAAAACTCAGTCCTTTCTTATATCTCACAAAAAGGATTCTTCTGCTCCTATGCTTATCTTTGGTGACACTCCGATTTCTAGGCAAGATGATATATTTCTTTTGGGGATTACCCTGACTTCAAATCTCTCTTGGCACAACCACATTACAAATATCGCTTCCTCTGCTTCTAAAAAACTTGGTTTTTCTCTTTAGTTCTCGGCGTTACTTTTCTTCCAAACAGCTGTTCACTCTGTACAAATCGCAAATCTGCAGTACCATGGAATATTGTTCCTACATCTTGGGCAGTGCTCCCAAAACATCTCTCAGGCTTCTAGATTCCATTCAAAAGAGGGCAGTTAGGTTAATTAATGACTCATCTCTAACAGTGTCTCTCTGTCTCATAGACGTACTGTTTCTGCTGCATGCCTTTTCTACAGATACTTCCATGAGAACTGTTCTTCTGAATTTGCTTCTATAATTCCCGCTCTCTCTCTCAAAACAGTCCGAATACGTTCCGCCACCAGCCAACATCCATTTACTGTCCAACTTCATACTCACAGAACCAACTTTTCATCTTCCTCATTTATTCATTCAACTGCCGTTTTCTGGAACAACCTTCCTTCATACGTATTTCCTGAAAATTAGCCTACAGAAATTCAAGTCTAATGTCAACAAATATCTTCTTTCGTCTTCTCAACCTCCAACCCATGCACGGTACTAAGTACTGCAAAGTAATTTGTACGTTACTGGCGGTTTCCAGGGTTTCCCCTATAAGTACTATAGGTTCTAATACTTCTCGTGTTTTGGGTTCCCATAAAAAAAAAAAAAAAACCCGCCCCTCTTATTGGTTGACTACAGCAGTGCCGCTGCAGTGAGTCAGTGACACAATTCTTTAAAATTAAAATGACCCAAAGACAAAGTCTGGTAAAACTTTGTCATTGTCGTTGGGCATCATGCCGTCATTGAATCTATTCTGCAGGTTCCGTGTAGGCAGTCTGGTAATCAGTTCTAATCCTGTTCAGTGGTCGCAAAGGCCCACCTGTAGAAGTAATCTCACTTCGGAAAATCTTGAAGTAGCAACTGTTAAGTAAAAAACTTTATTTTGAAACATCTGTGTATTCATGCAGTTTTACATTTAGCTTTTCTCTCTTTGCATGTTTCTAAATATGGCAAATTATATCAACAGGCACGGACTGGACTTTACGCCAACCATCTATTTTTCTTACGATCCTGACACTGTGTTTTACAGTGTAACAAACTGCTACACTGTGAATTCATTACGTGGAAACCCAGAAGGAGAGATACCCTATGTAGAAGATGCTGGTAAGACTTTCCTGTCATTAAATATGCCAATGATGTTACGTAACGAACTTGACACCCAGAAAATTAATTTTTTATTGTCTACTTTCAGTTATTAGGATAAAAATTAATCTACGTTTCACAGCTTATTGCGAGGATTTCTTACCACCCGAAGCCCAAATATCAATCCACTGGCCATATCACATCCCCAATCCTTTTCTAGAAGGGCTTCACCTCCCCACAGACCAACAATACTTAATCTTTTTGAAGAAGGTGAGGCTCATATGAAAAACCATTGTTCTAAGTTCTTTCAAAGTAATTGTTGATTCTTTATGTGCAAATAACTTAACAGGCTCATACAGTGGATTAATCGAAGGGACAACAACGGAACTGAATAGAGTTTGTTTCTTTGAAATTGTGTGTACGTGCACGTTACATAGTCAGAACACCAAATTAATAATAAAGTGAAATAAAATATTTTTAACTCCGTTTCGTTGTTGTTTTCTGATTTTGGCCATTTATAATATATTCTTTTATTCCACTGTTGGAAATATTGCTTCTCAGTAATATTCCCTACATATTTCTAAATGTGAATCGATTTCTGTAAATGAGAAGAGGTTTTTAGAATTAAAATTGTTATAAATTAGTAATACTGTGTAAACTTGAAAAATTAACATTCAGAATAGAATTTCCATCTAGGTGGAGAAACGTTTGCTTCCCCCACCTTATGAAACTAAATGTTTCGATTATTTAAAAGTCTGGAAAGAGCGGAATGGCCATGGACCTGTCACAAAAGAGGTATAACCCTTTTTTTTATTGCGTAGGTACTTCTTACATTTTAATCCTGGTAAATCATTTCATTTCGCATTAATATGCCTTAAGATTAATATGACTGAACAAACACCGATTAGTTAAGCTAGGACAAGAGAGTTTTAGACAGGCTCAGTTAAGAAACATTATGAATGTTTTATAATGTTATGAATGATCACACCATGGTTTATATCAGCGTTTCTCAAACTTTTTTAGTCACGAAACACTTTTCATCTCACCATATTCACGGAATACTTTTCATCTCACAACATATTCACGGAACACTTACGAAACACAAGTTTAGCGGGAGCCAAAGAGCTAATATTTTATTACATACGACGTGCTGTGCATCAGGAGCATCTTTATTTCCAACACATGTTAAGACGAAATCAAATAACTGTCATTATACTTTTGATTTGGTCCTTTATTAGTTGGTTCCCGTTTTTTTTTTTACTTCGGATTTTTGGGGAACAAAAGGCTGTAATTGTTCATCCTCACTTTGAAGTGTGACAATATGACAATATTGTGTTCGTTTTCATATTTTAATAATAATATTTCTAAATACTAATAATTATCAAAAAATTTATACAAGGAAATGAGGTTAGTTATGATATCGGTTCGCTTCCTCCTCTCCTTCAACCCGTGTACTCCAGGCTAAATCGCATACGAACGGCATACTACATCAGCACATTGCTACTTTTTCATAGATGTCATTACTTCTACGCATACTTCTCTACGCAGAGCCCGCCAAAATAAAGTGTTCCGCGGTCTATTTGATTATTAGTTTATGCCAGTATATTAATATATCGAAAAAAAATTAAGTTAAATATTTTAATGATACAAAAGCGGTGTACGCTACAAATATGCAAAATTTATTTATTTTATTTTTTTTATTATTATTTTTTAATTATTAACTAGAGGCTTCGTCCCCTTCTCGCTTTGCCTCGCCCACCCTCGCGCAAGCTTTTCTACGTGAAATGTAGCGGTATACGAAGTAAGTCAAAAATCTTTTCTATGTAAAAGACACACCTGTCGAAACGCACTGGTCGATATCTAATCAGTAAATGACCTATGTAATTATTTGCTGTGCATTTTTTGTGCGCGCAATTCTCAAGATCGAATAAATATCACGGTAAAGTCCAGAACGGTGTACACCCTCCAACATGGCGGCAAACAAAAGAGTGGGAAAGCAGCGATTGACAAGTTGTGATTCCCATATTTCGACAAACGGAATATGGGAGTCACAACTGTCCTCCAAGTCCATCTATCTTATCTATCTTATTCCTATGGTCCTATTCCATCTATCCTTTTTACACAATTTATTACCCGTCTCCCTAACAATAGAGTCATCAAAAATAACTAACTCCTGTGGGACCAGCACATTCTGCCTTGGAGATTGACGCTGTGTTGCCTGATGCACAATAGTGAGCTCTGGCGTTGAGTTGGGCAGCTGAGAGCTTGACGGGCCCCTCATATTAATTTCTTCGAAGGCATCTACCCTACACCTCAAGCTCTCATAGACGCCCATCAAAACGCTGAGTTTACGCTATTTCTAGATACTTCTAGAAATAGCGTAAACTAAAAATTTCTAGATACTCTCTGCACCTGGCACACATAAAGACATCCTCCTTGGCTAGATCATGTTCTGCTCCACAGAGTTCGGCAACCATTTCACAAGCTGTACATTTTTTTAGGCTGTGATGTGTGGGAGAATCGTCCCCTCAGATCTCTCCCCGAGTCACAGCACTCCAGCCACTTTGTTCCCATTGCTTTGCTGCTCTAGTCTGGGGCATGATGTTTTAAATTAATGAGATCAATAAATTTAATTAATTAATTGCGAATACTACGCTATCTAATAGAATCCTAAATGCAGTGATGCGTATTACGCTATATAATTTTACGTTAGAACTATCTAGTTACGACAATTAAAAATTTGAATTCCCTAACATTCTCTATAGATAACAATGGCTGCAAGATTCAAATGAAACAACGGTTTTACGTATATTAAGTAATAATCTTCAAAAACTCTTATCTAAATTAAAAATAACCAGCGTAACTAGAACTATAAGGCTATTTATAAAGTACAATATTCATTAATATACAAAAAACGTTACAATGGAACATCAAATGTGAGACTGTGAATCACGTGCACAAGGTTAGTGAACTTTATGGAGGCAGTTGTCAATAATTAATTGCATTTGTCCTGACATAATTGCCTTGTCCTCTTCTTCCATTGGCTGAATAAAGATCACTTGGAGGAAAACTTTTTTTAATGTATAGATAGATAGATTACGATTTTTCACGAAACACAATTTGGGAAATGCTAGTTTATATGATGCAAAACACATTGATGAATTGGATGTTGGGTAGTAGTAGTAGCAGTAGTAGTGGCATGTGATGCAAGAAAGCAAGTGTATGAGCTTATGCAGCATCAGCCAAACAAAAAAAAAATCACACCATTCCCTCCAAATGCCTGTCCAGTTCCTCCTTAAATTTATTCAACCTATCAACTTCGACAACGACAGATGGAAGTTTGTTCCAGCAATTAACCACCCGCTGGCTAAAGGCAAATTTCCGCACATCTATTCTACATCTGTCTTTTTTTTAATTTTAATTTATGCCCCGTAATCGGGGCATAATCTGAACAAGTGGAAGAATCCCATCAGAAATTAACTAAAAGATATAACAGGAGCGTGGGACAACGTAAATGTGGTGACAATGGACCGGACACTTCGCCACTACATCAATGTACAAAGAGAAGATGCTCATGAAAGTAATCACTAGAGAACAAAGAAGAGTTTAGCTGCCATGATATGAAAGGTAATTTTAAAATTAACTTAGGCTCACTTCAAGCAGAAGTTCTCTGTGTGATGTCATTCTTTGCAGTTGCTCTGGAACCTTTTCTGCCGGTGACTTCAAGGTTTTCATATATTCGCATAAAAATATGAATATAGAATTACAAGGGCGAATCAACAGCGCTTGAGAAAAAAAAAACATATTGAAGGATACCTAAATCTCCGGAATGATATACAAAAATCAACGTAAATAATCTTCACGCAAATGAAAATTAGAACTACTGGTTATGACAAGTAACGCTGACACAATGAGTTTCACTATGGTATGTACAATGTATTTAGGAAGAACAGGGCAGAGAGAAGGGATGATGGGGTCATGCTTCTTATCAAAAGCAGACTGAGCGCGGCGAAAGCTTTCTCGGATTCAGACGTTTCGCATGCTGGTATTCAATCTGTATAGTGTGAGATAGTTGGAAATATAGGTATAATGAGTGGGAGAATCTACAGGCCAGGTTATTGTGAAGATTATGATGAGAACCTCTACATACAAATGGAATGGGCAAGTAAGCGTAAATGTCTTATTATGGGTGGTTTAATTTGCCTCTAACTGATTGGAGCAAGTGGGAAGAAAACCCTACACGGGGGACCAAATTTTTAAATCAGCTATATGATCGTTATTTTTATCAATATGTCAGGGAAAGTACTAAGGAAAAGAATATTCTAGACCTGATCATCATCATCCATGAACCAGATGACATAATAGAGCTGACAGTACAGGAACCAGCAGCAGGAAGTAATTACGGAGTTCTACGGTGGACAATGAAGAGGGATAGCAGTAGTAAAAGGCAAAGGAATGGGTTATAAGAAATGGGATGAATAATGAAGTTGTCAGATTACTTGGGCAGAAAAAGGCGGCATGGAAAATTTACAGAGCAATAAAAATTACTGAAGCGTATAACAGCTACAAATTGCTCTGTAACAGTGTCACAGAATAGATTAGGCTGGCAAGGTAGAATATGAGAAATCGTTGGCAAAGAGAAAAAAATGTGAGGATAAGCAATTCTTCACATATATAAATGCAAAGAGGAGAACGACAAATCAGAGGACCCTTACGTAATGAACATGGGATAGTATTAGATACCCCGGCTGATGTTGCAGATGAACTCGACAGTTACTTTGCATCGATGCTTACAGAAGAAAACCCTTTATGTCAATGAAAAATTATGGGAGTGAAGTTGAAAAATACGTAATTGATGATATTTAAATTTCACATAATAATTTAATGGAAAACCTTTCAGGAGCATTAGCAACTAAGGCGGAAAACCTTTCAGGCCTCCAGAAGAGTAAGGCTCCTGGGGTTGATGGCATATACCCTATAATTTTAAGGGAGCGGCAAGTGAGTGCATTAAACCATTAAAGCTAATTAAGAAAGCATCACTGGACTCAAGAGAGATTCCGTTGGATTCGAAAAGTGCCAATGTATCGCCAATACATAAAGGCGGTACTAAGAGTGTAGTGGGAAATTACCGACCCGTCAATCTAACTTCAGTAGCAGGGAAAATCATGGAGGCAATGATTAAGGGTGGAATTCGGATCATTTATATAAAAATGGAATTCTAAAGGATACACAGCATGATTTTGGAAAGGGAAAATAATGTTTAAAAAATCTGGTTAGCTGTTTTTACAGGGTCACTCATGAGCTAGATTTAGGGAAAACTTTCGAAATTGTTTATTTAGATTTCAGCAAAGCATTTGACTCAGTCCCACGTGAGCGGTTACTTTATAAGCCGGAACAGATTAAAATCACTGGGAAAATCCTTAGATGGATAGCACGATGGCTCCAGGGCAGGAGGCAGAGGGTAGTGATAAATGGTTATTCTTCAGATTGGGTTAATGTAAGAAGTGGTGTTCCCCAAGAATTATTATTGGAACCACTGTTGTTTTTGATTTTCTTAAATGACATCGATGAAGGGATAGAGGGTGTGATGTCTAAATTTGCAGAAGATGTAAAGATCCGTAGAGTAGTTAATGAACGCCGCCAAGCAGAGCTTCTTTAGAGTGACCTAGATAGACTTCAGGGATGGTCAGAAAAGTGGCAGCTATGCTTTAATTTAACAAAATGCAAGGTATTACACTTGGGGAACAGCAAAGCCAAAATAACTTATGCACTTGGTGGAGTTCAATTAAAATCAGTAGTAGAAGAGAGGACTTGGGAGTTTCGATACGGTCACACAAGAAGTTCTCTGCACATTGTAGATAGGTTCCAAGGAAGGCTCATGGTGTCCTATCGATGATTTATCGAACATTTTATAGTAGAGATAAGGACGTCATAATCCCATTATATAAGGCTATTATTGGACCACACTTGGAATACTTTGTTCAAGTGTGAAGAACGCACCTGAAAAAAAGACATCAAGCTTCTTGAAAGGGTCCAAAGATGGGTAACTCGCCTGGTGAAATCACCAAAATGGCGTCCATATGAGGAAAGACTTCCAATATGTGGGTTCCACAGCTTGGAAACTAGACACCTTAGAGGAAACTTGATTGAGGTGTTTAAGGCAAAAGTAAAATGAATGAGGAGAAATTTTCACAGTTATAAATGATTTTAGAACTAGGGATCTAAATTCGAATTACGGGGGATATGTTTAGACTCGATTGCAGGAAGTTTTATTTTAGCCAGCAAGTTAAAAATTACTGTAATAAGTTACTTAAGTAGATAAGTGCATAAAGCACTTATCTACTAAAGTGCATAAAGACTACGAATTAGAAATTCACTAATGAACGTTCAATGTACACTGAGTGATCACTGAATTATGACCACATACCTAATACTTCGTAGGTCCTCCTTTTGCCCTCAGTACAGCAGCTATCCGACGTGGCATTGATTCAACAAGATGTCGAAAGCGTTCGGGAGGTATGGCCAAACAAGCTGTGTGTAATGCAGCCAACAATGCAGGTATGGAGGTGATTGGTGTATCCAGACGCCTGATATGCCTTTCCATAGTGTCCCACAAGTGCTCTATGGGATTGATATCGGGGGAGTTCGGAGGCCAATCGATATGCTGGAAGTCAGAACTGTGTTCCTCAAACCATTCCTGCACAACAAGTGCCCGATGGCTCGGCGCATTGTCATCTTGGAAGATACCATCGCCATTCGGGAAAAAGTGTAATATAGCGGGGTGTACACAGTAAGCAAACAGTTGACGATAGCAGAGACCAGTGATCGCCAATATGGCTGCCTTACCGTTCGGACGTGCTGTATGCCGCTCCGCAAAATTGTGTTCGGAATATGTGTTATAAATTAAGCCAGTTATCCAAATTGTGTACCCAAGGGGTAATATTCATCAGTGAATCACAGCGGTGAGATTTGTTTCTCTTTTTATTGGGTGTTTTAGTACATTTCAACTCGTTTTCCATTCAACGCTGATAACAATGTGTCAGCTCACCATGGCGGCATTGTTCTAGCGCTGGAGAGGGTGGCAAGAGTGCACCGCGGTTGAAGTGCACTGTTGACTGGGGAGGGTGACCCTGTGTGTTTCTAAACAGGGCACTGATCGTGTCCCAACAGTTCTGTGACTTTTGATTTTGCTATTCTGGTAATAATTATGTACAGAAGAACTAAAATGTCCACATTTCCCTCTTGAACGAACAACGCCATTCATTGCCCGAGGACACTAAGTTGTGGGTAATCTCCCCACCCTCAACGCTTTCCTGGAAGTGCTCGCTCAGTCAAAAGTTCAGGCACTCTCCGAGTTAATCCCTGCCCGGAGCTTGACTTGTGGCAAAATAGGGAACGACTCACCTTCCGTCTGAAAAATAGAAAGTAAATTCCTCCAGGCAGCAAAGCTATAGGGCGGCTCCACTTATTCTGGCTGCCACATTAAAGAAATTAAAAGAAATTAAGACTACTGTTACATTTAGACCAAAGAAAATGGATTCCATAAATCGTTCCAACCTCGTTAATCCGAAGACAACGGAAACGGATGACAAAGCAGGAAAATCAAGAGCATCGCAGCCACAGATGGCAAACAACGAAAACTTTGAAATTATAGAAAGTGAGGACATTGACTTCGCACAATCTGGCTCCACTACAGCCAAAGGAAAACAAAAAATATGTGACACCAAAAATGGAAAGAGTGACTCGCTCTAAAATCGAGAATAAGGATCCTGCTGAACAACCTGTGATACAGGCAGACAACATCGGGGAGAAATCCCCGGACAAATCGCAGGGCACCTCGTTAGACCAGACACTACCGCCGGGCACAGCCTCGGAACAGTCCCTTGCCCTGCGAACGACACTAGAGAGCTTGTTCAAGGAACAAACAAACAGGGTTTCAGCGGTCCTTAGGGCAGAGATAGTCTCCATCTGGATGAAGATGGAGACGATATTAGTCCAGATGCAACTTGAAAAGGAGATTGCCCAAGCCAAGCTAGAGGTCCTCCAAATCAGTGGAACGAACCAAATGCCACAACGCGTTCCCACATACTCACAGGCGCTGAGGAACAACATAAATATCACAAGTGTGAATAAGGACACAGGATGTCCCAAAACAGGGCAGAAGAAAACCCTGCTAACCAGACACCACCTGGTAGTTTTGAAACCAGCAGCACCGGAAACACATAAGTCCAGTGAAGCAGTTAAACAGACTGTCATGGACAATCTGAAGGACGACTTTAAACACACAAAAATAAGATCCATCAGGAAAACGAGAAATGTTGGCGTGATCATTCAAACTGAAACGGAACAAGACATACAGGGGATATTAAAAAGCCCCAAAATATCCTCACTGGGGGCTGCTTGCCGAACAGCCTAGGGAAAAAGGGCCCTGCATAATGATACATGACCTAGATAATGATATAACCACTGAAGAGTTGGTCCCAGAAATCTACAGGAAAAATCTCAATGAATTGCAACGGGGCGGAATGCCAGAGCAGCACATCACACCGAGGTTCAAGACTAGGGCCAGGGCTGGGAGTGCTGTCAACTGTGTCTTGGAGCTGTCCACAGCTGCCTGGAAATCCATAAAGCAACAGCAAGGGTATATTGAATTTGGGGCTGTCACCGCTACAGGGAGTATGTGGCTGTTCCCAAATGCTTCAGATGTTGTCGTTTTGGCCACATGACACACACCTGCAGGCAAACGCACTCTACATGTGGCCACTGTGCCAAAGATGGCCACGAATATAGAGACTGTCCAAACAAAGCTGAAGCCCCGGTCTGCATCCACTCAAGGTCCTGAAGCTGCCACATGACCACTCTATAACGGATAGCGCCTGCCCAACATACAATAAAGCAAGGAGTACACAACAGCTACGGATAAATTATAGGGAGTAATCCAAAACAATACAATCACTTCGGGATAAAAATTACACAACATAATGCACAGCGTTCTAGGGCTGTTGCTGCTCAGCTATTTAAGAAATCTAATGAAAAAAATCTGGACGTGCTCATACTCCAGGAGCCGTATACACATAAGAAAGGAGTGAGAGGTTACCCCCTAAAGTTCAAGATTGTCCAAGTGGAGGGGGACACTCCTTGGGCTGCTGTCGTGGTTTGTAACCCAGACCTCACGGTTACAAAAATAACCGACCTTTGCATAAACTGGGCAGTATGTGCCCACATTGCCTCATCACTGGGGGAATTTTACGTCTCTTCGGTCTATGCAGACCGGGAGAGGACATTCTCCCCGTCACAACGTATCTGCAAACCCTACAGCGCCAGCTTCCGAGTGCCAAAATTATTATTGGAATGGATGCAAATTGCAGGTGCCCGGCCTGGCATAGTGAGACACCAGATAGAAGAGGTACACACAATGGACATCGACTGGAGGAGTGCATAGCAAGCAGTAACTTTACTGTCCTGAACCTACCAAATCAACTTCCCACGTTTTCAAGTACAATGTGGGAAGCAAACATTGATCTTACTCTTGCAAGCCGCACAATAGCAGGACACCTCACCCCCTGGGAGGTACAGACCATTGGACCACATCTGATCATAGGGTTATAACCCTCAGTCTGCACTGAATCCTAATTCCAAGACAGATCTCAGACTTCTCTCGCCAAGGTACGCCATTCCCAAGGCCGACTGGAATCTCTTCCAACGGACGCTGATGATGGGAGCAGAAAACATCCGTACTGAAGGCCAAAACTTAAATGACCTCCAGCAGCAGGTGACAAAATTAATCACAGACGCAGCAGACATAGCCATAAAAAAGAAACACCCGGCCCCCAGGGCTGTTCCCTGGTGGTCACCAGAACTGACCTCAGACACAGAGCAAACAGAGCCCGAAAAGCATTCCAACGAGCACGCAGGACCTGGCCACAGGCGGAGGTGGACGAGCTAAGGCAGAGATATAGCGAGGCAAGAAATAACTACACGGCCAAGATTAAGCAGAGACCAGTGATACGTTATTCCATGCACCAGGGGTTCAAGTTCTTGCCAGTGAAACATGCCCCACACCATACAACCGCCTACACCGGCCTGCACTTTTGACACTGTGCATGATGGACCAAGAGCCTCATGTTGTTTACGCCAAATCCGTACACGACCATCCACGGTGTGCAGTAAATAACGTGACTCATCCGACCAGCACACCTTCTCCCAGTCTTCTAATGTCAACTTGCATGCTCTTTGCACCAGGCGAGTTTTTTATGCCGATGAACCTCATGACAGTTTGGGGAAATTCAAAAATCAGCTGGAGAATTGATCTACGGGAGGAGCGTAATGCATAGTTCGTCTATTTCATTTTCTTTTATTGTTTATTTTATTTTATTTTATTATTATTATCATTTTACCTCTCTTTTTTTTGGCTGGTGCAGCATTATGCTTCCTTGCACCATATGGCCATTACTAATACTAATATGGGAACAGGTAAAGAGAGCACCACGCGGGTATGGAACTCATATGGAATAATAACCTCAACTGCAAGTAGGTTCAAGAATATCAAACCTTCATCTGGTAATCCCATACTTTTCAAGGTACTTGGACCCACCTGCGACATTTGGTGTCATTTTACAATGGGTGGAAATGAAAGGAGAATGCAACTGTAAAAGAAAGAAATGCTGCAGAAAGTCAGTACTTTAAGAACGAGACCACAGGAATTTAAACCGAACTTACGAAAATCCAATTTAGGCAAAGAAATACTCATCTCCAGTCGAACTGTGATGCGGAGTTGAAGAATTTGGAATTTGGTCGCCCATTTTAACAGAAGTGCACGTGACGCATTTCCGCAAAGTTCGTGCAAGGATGTTAACAGGAGTCTGCGGTTCGGATCCCGTCGATGAGGCGAGAAACTTTTAATGGGCTTTTTTTTTTTCACTCCGTGGCTGAGTTAGTCGGTCTCAAGCATTGATAGCAAGGTTTTCCCCCCAGAAACTGGGGGGTTTCGTCCAGCAAAACACGTAAATCGGCCATAGAACGCAAGTAATTAACAGACATCAGACACACAACACGGCATACGAATTTAAATATTCGGGTGGCCTAATATAATAGTTAAAAAAAAAAAAAAAACAGGATTGTGCGTACGTAGCACACCGGTGGAAAAGGTCCTAGTTCGAATCCCGTCGGTTTCAAGTGCGGATGGAAAATTTTTTCTTCCGGAAACTCAGGTTTGTCTTCTAGCAAAATAGGTAAATCAATCAAAGAACCCATGTGCAGATGAGTTGGTTCTCGGATTGGCCTATTATGACAATTTTTTTTATTATTATTATTAATAGGACAATGAGCACCACCCCACCAGCAAAGAGCTTAAATTTGTTTAAACGTACTCCTCCTTTTCCTGATCCAAAACACAACGCAATAAATTAATGGCAAAATGAAGCAAGGCTGGCAAATTTGAGTGTGAGTGTTCGTTCACCAAGAATACGCTTCAAATGGAAAAACAAGTAAATTTTTAAACAAGTTAAAGTTTTAAAAGGCTTTCTGATACGGTCTGAAGGGAAAAAAAACAGAAAAGTGAAAATTCAATGATTTTCACTTTTCCAGTCTTAACAGTACATCATCACAGCCAAACACGGAATTGCTCAAGTCCAACAGTCCTCCGTGACACTTTAGTGTGGTTTAGCCACTTGTTTCTCCTTTGAAGAGGTCTGGTTCGATTCCTGTCGACGGCTGGAGGAGTTTATGAAGTCCTCTTTCAATATAGGCTATAGTTAGCCGATCACTGGCAAGGGACAGGTTATTTTTCAGCAAATTATTCTGGGTTTTTCAGCTCACAAAACATTCAAATCCGTTGGCGATCGCACACACACACCTGTGCAGACATAATACACAACGGAGCAATTTGGCGTAAGTTGCTGGTGCCTCGAAACCCAACAACATGGATAAAATCAAATAAATAACTTTTCCACTTCAATTTGTTGTTTTTCCCTTGCCAAAAATTTGCATGAGTAGCAGTTCTTGAAAAAGAAATTGCAATTTTAACAAAATAATATGCTAATTATATATTCTGCATTTACAGATGTGCCTAGAAGAATGTAAACTGAACATTAGCATGAATAAATTCAACTGTGCTGTGCGCAACGTTCTCTATCCACATATGAAACCAATATGCCCAAATGGTAAGATATAAAATATCGGGGTGCAATTACATTACCAGTTACATTACAATCCGATATACAGGGTGGAGCATATACTTAGAACCACAGTGTAATGTGGATTTCTTTATGTTGAAGGTGTAACGTGAACCGAAGATGCGTTTGACGAAAGAAAAGAAAGTCGAGATCATACTATTAGCTGGTTCAAGATCAGCGACGGAGAATGCAGAAGAATTTAATGCTACGCATCGTGATCGTGTACTCATAACCCACAGTTGTCGGAGAAAACCCATGAGAGAAAGTGCACTTTCTCTCATGGGTTTTTGAAACCAACAAGGAGACGAGACATTTTGGGAAAGTTTGTGAAAAATTCCAATAGGTCACTGCGTCGCATATCAAGTAAGGCTGAGGTTTCGGCAACAACCATCAGCAGAGTCCTACGTAAAAACATGTAACAACCGTATAAGATGCAGCTGCTGCAGAAATTGAATGAAGACGACCCTGATAAGAGGATTGAATTCTGCGAATAGGCCAGTGACCCGGACCCGGACTTAACAAAGATCCGGACTTTCTGTCAAAGAGTTTGTTTTCCGATTAGGCTAATTTTCACGTCTCTGGTGAAGTAAACAAACATTTCCGTTAGTGGTCACCAGATAATCCCCAATGAGTTTATCCCTGCAAGCAACAAAGATATCCTATTATAATGGTGTGGTGTGGAACATGGAATGATTCAATCATCGGACCTCAGATCTTTGAGGAGACAGCCCACAGCGAAAATTATCTGACAATGTAGGAGGAAATCATGTTCAACATTTATGAATGAACAGTCAGATCAAATGTCCCCAGGTCATTGGATAGGTCGACATGGGATCAGAGAAATGGGCACCAAGATTCCACTTGTCCTCAGTGGTCTCCTTTCTTTGGGACCATTTGAAAAGCAAGGTATAATCGGAGAATAATATACCAATTCAGTACAGACTGAATAATAATTCAATCCTTATACTGACACCAGAGGCGCAGAAGATATGCGACCTAGGTCACCTGAAACTCATGCGGGGCTGCACGGATGTGGCATGTAACAATGACATGTGCAAGAGTATCCAAGGAAATGACGGATTAGGCAAAAATGCCATGTTTCAAGTAAATGGTTTCCTATGGTTTCAAGTAAATGGTACACCCAGTAGATTAAACTGCGTCTAAAATATTGTATTAGTCACCCAAATAATAGGTGACTAATACAATAGTTTATAAAATTATAACTAATGACAGATTAATTATAATTCTATATATTTTTCAATTTCTTTAATGTGTTCCTTAATGCAGAACATTTTTTGTTCTGCATTAAAATAAAGAAAATTCTGTTCAGGACTAATTGAAAGTTCTGAGAAATTGCGATCTCTACGGAATATTTGATGTATGTGTTGGTATTTTCCGTTATACGGAAAATACCAACACATACATCAAATATCATTTAACCAGCACATCAACACATCATTTAACCAGCCATTTGCGGCCAGTACTATGCTACAAACGCTTTTTTCAATATGACCTGAAAAAAAGAACTGGCTTCGACATCAGTCGAGAGGGGAGGAGCTTTTAGGAACTTTTTTCATACTGCAAAATTAGTCACGCTAGAGTCTTTCATACCTAACAGTTTAAGTCCATAAAATTGCTCTTCAAATTTAAGCTTCGATAAATGTGCACAATGGGCGGCTGTCCCATTCATCTACCCTGAGTTAGGAATCTAAAGAAACTAACACCGTTAGCATCATTTAGATGCTTTTTAAAAGTATCCACAAAATGTATTATGAATAATATTTGCAGACACTACCAGTAATATCGAAATTTCCAAAGAGCAGCTAATAAAAATAATAAAGTCACTCCTGACATACCTCTTTTTAGGCTTAAAATTGCTTCCTATTTCATCAGCAGAGAGCTCATCCACCTCTACAACAAAGAAACAAAGTAGTCAAACAGGCCCAGGTGCCTGCAAGCTGATTGATTTTTTTTTTTTTTTTTAGAACCATGCTTGGGTTTGAGGTTAAGAAGACGAAACAAGATATTTGTTAACATTAGACTTGAACTTCTGTAGACTGTAATTTTCAGGAAATACGTATGAAGGAAGGTTGTTCCATAAAACGGCAGTTGAAAGAATAAACGAGGAAGATGAAAAGTAAAAGTGGTTCTGTGATTTTGAAGTTGGAGACAGTAAATGGATGTTGGGTGGTGGCGGCACGTGTTCGGACTCTTTTGAAAGAGAGAGTGGAAATTATAGAAGCCAATTCAGAAAAAAACAGTGCCCATGGAAGTATCTGTAGAAAAGGCACGCAGCAGAAACATATGCCTATGAGACAGAGAGAGGAGAGACTCTGTTAGAGATGAGTCATTAATTAACCTAACTGCCGTCTTCTGGATGGAATCTAGAAGCATGAGAGAGGTTTTGGGGGCACCGTCCGAGATATGGAAAAAATATTCCATGGTAGGGCGATTTTTGCGATTTGTACAGAGTGAACAGCTGTTTGGAAGAAAAGTAACGCCCAGATCGAAAGAGAAAACCAAGTTATTTAGATGCAGAGGAAGCATTATTTGTAATGTGCTTGGGTCAAAAGAGATTAGAATTCAGGGTAATCTCCAAAAGGTAATCTCCAAAAGGGTAATCAGCTTGCCTAAAAATCGGAGTGTCTACAAAGATAAGCATAGGAGCAGAAGAATCCTTTTTGAGTGATTTGCGAGATTTGGATTTGTCACCCTTTTTAGGAACTGGCTGAATATAAACAAATTTCCAAGCAGAAGGAAAAACACCTTTGGAATAAGAAAGCGAAAAAAGGCGGAAAAGAACAGGAGCGCAGATTTTGAGAACAAGTGGAGAAATCCCATCAGGGCCTGGAGTTTTCTTAGCATCAAAATTCGTTAGAATGCTTTTGACATCCTTTTGACTGAAGACCACAGGAAGCATTGAATGGAGCGTCTTCATCCTCAGCTGAAGTTGCAATAGATCCAACTGGTTTTGACAGAGGTGGGAGTATAGAGATGGGCAAAGTTACGGCCAATAGCTTTGGAAAGAGACCAGAATGCTCGGCTACCATTACGACAAGAAGCAAGTTTTCTACTCTTAGCCTGTTCGAAATCTAGTTTGGACTGATTAAAAACTGCTTTACAATTGTTGCGAGCTCTGGTGTAAGCAGAAAATGAAACCGAAGAATTGGAAAAAAGCCAATTACCATATGCAACATTCTTCTCTCGAACAGCCTTAGCACATTTATTGGAAAACCTAAGTTTAGATAAAGGATGAGATTTTAAGGCGGAATGTGGAATAAAGGATTCCATTCCTACAAGAATAATTTCACTGATACGATCTGAGCAATCGTTGACATTATAAGTTTTGAAATAGTAATCCGACCAAGGAAAAGAAGAAAAGAAATCTCACAGGTCATACCATTTTGCATTCTTATAAAGCCAAACAACACGAGGTTGGGAATAGCCATGAGATAAAGGCTCCAATGAAGAAGAGACAATCGCTAAGTTGTGATCTGAGATGCCTAATGG
The DNA here is from genome assembly GCF_048544385.1 of Mastigoproctus giganteus. Taxonomy (NCBI): domain Eukaryota; kingdom Metazoa; phylum Arthropoda; class Arachnida; order Uropygi; family Thelyphonidae; genus Mastigoproctus; species Mastigoproctus giganteus. The sequence goes on from NC_143583.1 coordinate 191,449,150, forward strand.
ACTACTCACTTCGGCCATGTACTTAGAAGGGTTGTTTGTGAGAAAAAGATCAAGCGTGTTGACTGTGTGGTTAGGATTGTCAGGTATTCTTGTTGATAAATGAACAATCTGTGCGAGGTCGTTAGATATTGCAAAAGCCTCAGCATCTCGATCACACAGTCACACAGACCCAGCTGCTGGGTCTGTGTGACTAGAAAACGGAAGCCAGCTGGAGTTGTGAACATTAAAATCACCAAGGAAAAGTACCTCAATGTTAGGAAATTTCGACTGCAGAAAGTCAAGTTGCAAAGAGAGGAAGTGAAAGAGTTCCAAGTGATTAGTGGAGTTGAGAGAACGATAGCGACAACAGATGAATCTGACAGAATGAGGTAGAGAGATTTTAAGCCAGAGAAGGTCGAAAAGAGGAGATTCCAAATTACCAAGTCTCTGACATGGAATCTCGGAAAGGACATATGCACAAGTACCACCTTTGAGGCGAAAGGATTCATAGAGCGAATAATTTTGGCAACTGAGATGAGCAGTAGTTGAATCAATCGATAACTGATATTCTGCCAGAAAAAGTACATGGGGTTTGGGAGACTGTAAGCGGAAATGGACATCACTGAGATTAGAACTGAGACTGGGTGTATTTGTGAAATGAACTAGGAAGTGTATGGGAGATTTAGATCTTTTAGCAGAGAAGTTTGTTCTATTAGTTTGACAATTCGTTTTGTATTCAATAGTAAGAAAAAGTGGGGGGGGGGAATGCTGTACGAAGTAATGAAATTTTTGGATATGGCGTACACATAGTAAGAATATACCCAGATCCTTGACATAACGTGGCCTCGACAATTTCTCCTGCATACACACTACTCGGACTCCCTACAGTCACTATCTGGCAGAGTAGAGGAAGCAACATTATACACTAGCTGATCCGGAAACCTCCTAGAGAGTTATCAATAAGTTTGGTCTGGTGTACTAACTAGTGGCCGGCCTACGAACACCGTTTTAGAGCTGTACCCTCGAAATGTAAGGGAGTTTGGATCTCGTCATGGTGATCATCATAACCTCAAATGACATCAATCATAATGCATGTTGGAAGAGATGGGAAGGGTTGACTGGAACTTAGCTCTGGAGATTAAACATGGGTTCCACCACTTCAAGCCTCCAATAAGTAACGTGGTGTACCGGTTGATGAGAGTCATCTACCACTTACAGAGTCGTGGCAGTTCCAGAAAAGCCTCAGGCGAAAACACCTGCGGATTTTAGACTAATATCAACTGCCTCCCCCTTCCTGAAATACCTTGAGAAGTGAATCTATACTGATGTTACACTCGCAATCTTTGTGCATAGGCTCGATTATACCCATTATGCCATGCTGTCTACGGTCCTTATCACAGAAAATACTTCATGCCTGGAATGAAAATGAATATTTCCACACCATATTTCTGGACTTGAAATCTGCATTCGACTCAGTCCAAATCACACCCCTCCTTGCCTTACCTAACAGATTCTACGGGATATCTGGCAATATACTCGAGCTCCTCAAAAGTCTTCTGTGTAGGAGAATGCTTCACTTCAAATATAATAACAGTAGTTTGTAAAAATCGAAGATGTAGCTGTCTCTCTCTCTCTCTCTCTCTCTCTCTCTCTCTCTCTCTCTCTCTCTCTCTCTCTCTCAGCCTTGCTATTCACAGCTATATTCGCGCCACTTATGGATAAAGTTCCAGCGTTTTTGTCGTATGCTGATGATATTATGTGTTACTTGTCATGAAAACGCTAGGTTTTTGATCACAAGCAAGATAACCCTCCTCAAAAACGGTAAACAACTATCTAAATACATTCTGTAAGTATGCCAAATTTTTTGGCTCGTCGACTAGTTAATCCAGCGAAGTCAATCTATCTCATCCCCTCTCCAAGTCGGATGACGCCCGTTGATACCTCACTTCCGGAATTGGTAGGAAAGGTGCTGGCTCCCACTTACAATGTCAAATTCTTAGAAGTAATCCTTGATGCGAACCTCTCCTATAAACAACAATTCCAAGCTCAGTACACCAAAGCCATGCGGGCCTTCTGAGAAATGACAATAGATGTGTGCAAAATTCACAATAAATAAATAATCAGGAAATACCTCGAAACATACTTCAGTAGCGTGCTCTCCTATGCCGTAGAAGTTTGGTCTGCCACATCCCTCCCATCAGCCTCAAGAAATGTGGCCCCAGAATTCTATGGGGTCTAGAATTCTGGGTGCTGAAGTGGGCCAAGTTGTGGTCTCACCAGATCTACACGACATCGAAATCTGTACTCTGCTCCAACCTCCAATAAACGCCCACAGTCCCCATGTGCGAAAAATAAAGGAATTCCTTCATCTGTACCTCCGCAGTATCCCATCTTTGTGCTCAAGACTCTACAGGTTACAGTTTCAACAGACACTTCCCAAATGTGACTTTGAACATACTCTAAACTCACTCAATATCGACACTGACTTATGGTCTATTGACAAGGCATATCGCGATGACATTTTGGCTTATCTTACTGTATATAAAAGACACGTGTGCAAGTGTCGGTCCTAGTATTCTGATGTCATTTTATGTTATGCTTAATTTGTAGTCTCGTTCGTTTTAATTACGATTAATTCTCTATTCTAATATTTTGTAGCTTAACTTTGTATTTCTGTATTATATAAATTATATAAAATTAATATAATATTTTGTATTATATAAAAAATTAACTATAACATACTCCATATTGGCGCTTGAATTAATCATCAAATAGGAACTACTGATCATAACTAAAATTAGTTATGGACTAATTTTAGTTTAGATAGGACTATTATTTCTTATATCATCGTTAAGGGATGTCCTCTGTAGCTGCTCCCAACTTGTGCTCGTTTGAATTTTTTTCAGATGTAATTTTATAATATGTATATAACAATGGAAGAAGCAAGAGAAGTTGGGCAAGATCTTTTAAGTTTTCTTGCGGGATTAACTTAGTTGGGTCTGTTCTTGCACTCTACGCTACCGCCTACGGGTCTGATCGTACGATCGCCATAGCTATAACAAAGGAGGGGTGACTGTCTTTTTTGCTGACCTGGCACGGCCACAGCTGAATTCAAAAATTACAGCCCTGTGTACTTTTCGCTGTACTTTATAACAAGATAGGGTGCTTACTTCACTAACACGAAGCGGTTCTCGAGTAATGGAATGCTCAAAAAACAAAGAAGTTCATGGGCGCCACATTAGATCGGCTATTGCTATTGTCTTTGCAGTGCCATATGGTTCGAGATAAACTGAGTCTGCCTTTACGGGAGCTAACCATCCCGAAAAGTACACGGGGCCTGTAATTTTTGAACTCAGCTGTGGCCGTGGCAAAAATGTATAAGAACGAACCCAACTAAATTAATCCCGCAAGAAAAGTCTGCATTAAATGTTTGTTCACCCAGCTTTTCCACCCATTCCGTGGCTGAGTTAGTCGGTCTCAGGTGCAGATATCTAGGTTTTCCCCCCAGAAACTGGTTTTTTTTACGTCCAGCAAAACAGGAAAATCGACCAGAGAACACGCGCAATTTACAGACATAACACATATAAGGGCATATATAAGAAATTATGGGCTGCCTTAATATAATAGTTTGAGGTTTGGTTTGACCTTTTCCATTATTATTGCTAGCGCACTAGATCGTTTAGGATGGTAGTGTAGGCATCGTCGTACTCGCCGTTTCGTGCAGTTCACTATTCTACTCCCATTAAAAACCTTCAGCGTTCTCTCCCCGTAAAATTCAATTGTTCTTCCTGGATCTCCAAGGTAATCAACATGCCTGGAGACAGGAACAAATAGTTCAGTCCCGTAGTTGTATTACTGAAAGCCGCAGAGCGGGATAATGGCTAAGAAAAAATTAAACAAGTCTGTTTTTCAATCCTCTTCTCTGGGAAAAAGACAGAAGAGCAGGAGAATAACTCTCCCCAAGAAGAAGAAGACACTGATCTGGAAGATGTGGTGAGGAAGCTCACACGTTCAGATTGCCTAACCAAAAATCGCCCAGCAAAGTGTGCTAAATCTAACCTGGCAAACCATCCAGTTGGAATTGCCACCCAAGGAGCTTCTAAGCAAATTAAATTCTGATAGATCTAACATATGGTTCAATCCTGAAGTCAGAGAAGCATTCAAGAGGAAATAAAAATCTTTCAGCAAATGAAAAAAGTGTCATAACTCAGATGACTACCAGATGTACAAGAAAGAGCAAGCAACCTTCCTTAATTGTAAACAAAATGCAATCCAGAAGCTAGTATTCAACAGATTAAACCACTCCAAATGTATTACATCTGAATGCAACATGGATTTCTATACGGTAAAGGTCTTTCAGGAATGGGTATCTTTGACTTTCAACGAGGTGCCATCGGACTCAAAAACCCCAGTATCGAGTGATGATATGAACGAAATTTCGGTGTGGTAGTTTTGCCACTCGTGTGTGGGGGGGGGGGGATGTGTTTATATTTTTCTGGCATTGTTTTTATTTTCTCTCAATAGATGGCGTTAGTGATAATTTCAGAATTTGATTATCAGTTTATTTTTTATTTTTACCTTTGGGTTTTGAGCCGAGATCTGTGCATTTAAGTGGTAAGTAACATTTCCTCATGGCTAGTGGAACCCCTGTTACTTTCGGGTTAGCCCTTTGAATGTATTGGTTGTGACATCAAAGTGATAATTTAATGTTAATTTTGTGGCATTGCATTGTGGATCTTAATCGGGAAGGTGTATTCTGGGAAGTTTATTTTGGAGTGGTTATGCTGTGGGGTGGGCTGCCGCCGTCCTGCTCCACAGAAGGACGGCAGTGGCTTGGATGGTTGGAGGCCCCCTGTCCAGGCACCCTTTGGCCGGTCGGGTTGCAAGTAGCCTCACCTTCAGTCCTTCTGTGTGTGTGTGCTGAGTTGGGATGCAGGCGGGACAAAAAAATCAGAAATGCGCCCTAGCTGATGGTCTCTATTGTCTCAAGACCTGTCATCTTGAAGCAGGAGTGTGTGAGTGGAGAAAATTTTTCTATCCACCAGATGACATTGTTTTTTCTTTCCATTAGGTGGTGGTGCGGTGCGGTATTTTGCCAATTGTAATGACTCATAGTTGTAGTGTGTAGCATTAACTGGGAAGGTAGCCTGAACAGACGTGTTTTGTGAAAGTCTTAAAATGATCGCCCATGATATTATTCAGATGAGTTTAAATGAACAGGAGAAATTAACAATATGCTAACAATATAGGAGTTTAGTAAATAAATTTGATGAATTTGAGGTATTGCTCAAAACATCAGAGGCAGATATTGTGGGGATTTCAGAGACGTGGTGTCACACAGATATAAGGAATGCAGAACTGGAATTTGGGGAGTACAATGTCTACAGAAAGGATAGACAGGGTAGGAAGGGAGGAGGGGTTATGCTATTAGTTAAGAAATACATAAAATCTAAGGAAGTGAAGCCAGTCGACATTGCTGGACAGTGCAGTGTCGAGTCAGTTTGGTGTGACATAAGCATTGGGAGATCAAAATTGAGAGTAGCAGTGTGCTATAGACCTAATCATGCTGATGAGTATAATAAGAAACGGTACGGGGAAATAGAGTGGGCCAGCAAATCAGAGAGTCTTATAATGGGAGATTTTAATTTCCCAGATATTGACTGGAATTTGGAGGCTGGTCACTCACACACTAGCAAGGCTTTTGTGGATTTATTGGATGATTGTTTTCTACATCAGCATGTTCGGGAGGCAACTAGAGGGAGTAATACTCTTGATTTGATTATCAGTAGTGATTCTTCATGGATTAAGAATCTGCAGGTAAATGAACCACTAGGTGGCAGTGATCACAGTGTGCTGAAGTGGGATTTACTCAAAGAGGTAACTACCATTAGGGGTAAAGGGAAGGGTTATTGCTTTCGTAAAGGCGACTACGATGGACTGAGACAGTATTTAAATTCTATACAGTGGGACCAACAGCAAATTCAAAATGGGAAGCATTCAAAGAACTTATCTTGGAAGCTACTAGGCTTTACATACTAAAGAAATATTGTTCAAGGTTTAGGCCTACATGGATGTCAGATGAACTAAAGAGACATATGGCAGAGAAGAAAAATGCATGGGATACATACAAATTAACAGGACACAGAAGCCTATGATAGATACAAGTTGATCTCTAACCAAGTTACAAAGGAGGTTAGGCAGGTAAAGGCAGATTACGAGAAATCTTTGGCAAGGGATGCAAAGAAAAACAGCAAAGAGTTCTTTACTTATGTAAACTCTAGCAGGAAGGGGATGAATCAGATTGGTCCACTTGATATCGATGGGTCAACTGTTGATGATCCTGCTCAGGTAGCTAACAAACTGAATGAATATTTTGAATCGACATTCACACATGAGGAGTTATTCAGCGAGGGGAATGCCAAAGGTGTATTCAACTCTGGCAGTAAGCTAGAGAATCTTGTATTAACTGAGAGTAAAGTGGAGGAGAAACTGTTGAAGATAAATACAAGAAAGGCACCTGGGGTGGATGGGATCTATCCAGTTATATTAAAGGTGGCAGCAAAGGAAGTAAGCAAACCCTTAGCCATAATTATGAGAGCTTCCTTGGACTCAGGGGAAGTACCCATGGACTGGAGATGTGCAAATGTGACCCCAATTCACAAAGGAGGATCAAAGGGCGACACAAGTAATTATAGACCTGTTAGTTTAACTTCTGTTCCTGGAAAATTAATGGAGGCACTGGTTAAAGAAGCACTGCAGGATCATCTAGACAAGACTTCAGTTATAGCTCGGACACAGCATGGTTTTGTTAAGGGGAAGTCTTGCCTGACCAATTTGATTGGATACTATGATGCAGTCACAAAAGAACTGGATGCAGGGAATAACTTTAATATGATATACTTGGATCTTAGAAACGCTTTTGATACTGTTGCACATGGAAGACTGCTGCACAAATTGGAGCAGTGTGGCATTGGAAGCAAATTGCTGTTATGGATAAGGGGGTGGGTGAGGGGGAGAAGACAGAGAGTGGTAATCAATGGACACTGCTCATCGTGGACTAATGTTATTAGTGGAGTCCCTCAGGGTTCAGTATTGGGTCCATTATTGTTTTCTGTATTTATAAATGATATCGATGATGGTATATCAAGCTTAATGTCAAGGTTTACAGACGATACGAAGGTTAGCAGGGTTGTCAAGGACACTACTGACACTATGCTACTACAACAGGATCTGGAAAGGTTGAGCAGATGGGCTGAGAGGTGGCAAATGAAGTTTAACATTGACAAATGTAAAGTACTACATATGGGAAACAGCAACCCCAGAGCAGCGTATCAACTCTGTGGTACTACACTGACAGTGGTAGAGAATGAAAGGGACCTGGGGGTGGTTGTGTAGGCAGATATGAAGTTTTCTGAGCAGTGCAGACGGGCTGCAAGAGTAGCTCATGGTGTATTGTCGATGATATATAGGAATTTTTCTGGCAGGGATAAGGGGGTGATTATTCCATTGTATAAGGCAATGGTCAGACCCACCTAGAGTACTGTATACAGGGCTGGAGGCCTCATTTCAAGAAGGATGTAGAGATGCTGGAACCAGTACAGAGAAGGGCAACAAGATTAGTGAATGGAACAAAAGGGGTGCTCTTACGAAGAAAGGCTTAAGTTTTGCAAATTACAGTGTCTGGAGACTAGGCACCGGCGAGGTAATCTGATAGAGGTGTATAAAGCCTTGAATTATTTGGGCATGCTCAATGCTGATGGGATTCTTCCTCTTGCTCAGAATAATCACCTGAGAGGGCATAAATTTAAATTGAGAAAAGACGGATGTAAGATAGACGAGAGGAAATTTGCCTTTAGCCAGCGGGTGGTTGTTTGGTGGAATAGACTTCCATCCCTTGTCGTGGAAGTTGATAGCCTAAATAAGTTTAAGGCTCAGCTGTACAGGTATTTCGAACGAACAGAGGGGTGAAGTGGAAGTGGTTATTTTTTATTTATTTATCTATTTTTTGGCTGATGCTGCATAAGCTTGCTTTCTTGCATCAAATGCCTCTACTAATGCTAATGCTAATATGCCACGAACACCACGATCTGCATGCGGGCAGGATGGTAGGAGCAGAAATTAGAAGTGGGCCTCTGCTAGAAGGCCAGCACCCTCAGAAGTTGTACAGTTGCCGCTAGAGCATACCACATTACTGCCGATTTTGGTCACAAATAGTGCACCGTCTTTCCCCGCAACAACCCATATTCACGTTTCCAAACCTATGCAATTTCTTCACACACTCCAGATAGACCAATTCAACTCTGCACAGGTAGCTCAATGGTATTGTCACCGTCCTCCTCACACTGGGTGGTAAAGACCCCAGTTCTAATATCGTCGATAATACGAAAATTTTAATGGACTTTTTTTTCACTCCGTAGCTGAGTTAGTCAGTCTCAGGCATAGATAGTAAGGTTATTTCCCTTGGCAACTCGGTTTTTTAATCGAGAAAAAGGGGCAAATCGACCAGAGAACACAGGCAATTTAGAGACACAATACACAGTGCATGGCAGATGAATTTAATTATTCAGATGGCCTTAAAATAATAGTTTGTTTTTTTTCTCAACTACACTGGCAGACAAAAAAATGCATTACCTTAAAAAAAGTAACATTTGCAGTGAAACGTATAAGATATTGTTTGTTTACAGTCATTTTGTTTGTCGCAAAGCAAAGGTATTGCATCAGATAACGCTTCTATTGCATCAAATAGCGTCAAAACGGTTAGAGATAGCGCTGTGAAAATCGGTGGGTACGTATTTAGATTATGGGGAAGCGATTTGTAGAAGAAAAAAAAAATTAGTTCAAATTTCTGCCACTAGAGGAAAAATTGGCACTAAATATGAGATGGAATACTTAACTAAGGATTATATTTTAATATCAGAACTTAGAAATCTACAGATATTGTTCTATGTGCTTTCCTTCACTTGAGATGAGGACTGCGTGCGACACAGTTTCGCATAACATCTCATTGAGGATGTTGGCTACATGCTGTTTAATGCTTGCTTTCACTTTAAAATCGACAAGTCTGTATGCCGCCATGGCAAACTCTGTCGTTCAGGTATACCAGAAATCACAGGGATTGAGATCTGCGGAAAGTCTCTAGAAATGATGAAATCATTTCCTAATGTCGAACGGAGCAGATCCTTCACTTGTTGACCAACGTAGGGAGGGGGACCATCATGCATGAACACTACGGTCTGCAAGCATTGCCTTTCTTGCAGAGCAGGAATATTGTGATCTCTTAGTAGAGTACAGTACCGTGCACTAGTTACCATACAACTTATGAGGCCATGAGGTGTAGACCCTTCAAAGAAAAATGGTCCGATTATAAACTCTGCTGTGAATCCACACCATACTGTAATGTATGGACTTTGTAGTGGCCGTCCATCATGCACAGCAGATGGATGAGTTAGTTCCCCATATTCGGCAGTTTTGTGCATTTACAGCTCCATGAAGAGTGAAATGTGCTTCATCAGACCATAAGATCGTTCGAGCCAATGAATCGTCAAGTTCCGTACAAGCCGGAAATCGTAGAACAAAGTCTATTCGTTGTTGCTGATCACAAGACTTTAGTTCTTGCACTACGTGAATCTTGTACGGGAACCAGCATAAAATTATTCGAAGCACTTTATGTACAGTAGACCAAGGAAGGTTCAAGTCTCTTGACAACACCTCTGGTAGGCACTGCTGACTGGTAGCGTTTCGCATTCTGACCATTGCAACTGCCACTTAATCCACTACCTCCATTGCGATACATGGTCGTCCCCTGCCTGGAATTACAAATAACTCCGCGGTCGCTTCGAATTTCTTTATTAGTTTTTAAAGCCCCACTGACGTCAAAGGTCCTTTACGCAAACCTTTAAGTTTCCGATATTCAAGTAGTGCTGCATTAGCTTTAATATTATTTTGGTAGAGCAGTTTTATAAAAGAGCACGTTCCTTTTTTGTAAGAGACATAATTGTTATTGACGGTGGCGTTGCTTTTTCTGCTTTTATTTAACAGGATGTCATTTGCGTGTACAGCGTGTCTTGAAGTGACAACTTTTTACATATGTGTAGCGCTGTTTTTCCCCTGGTAGCGGAAATTTGAACTAATTTTTTTTCTTCTACATATCGCTTCCCCATACCCTAAATGACATACCCACTGATTTTCAATGTGCTAACTCTAACCATTTTGACACTAGGGTCTCCTAAATAGGGAAACTTATTTTATAACCACCCGGTATATATATATTCATCAAGTTTATCGGTAATAATACCCAATTACCAATTATTATGAAGAATCACCAGACGAAACACTTTCACTATAATATACACTCACAGGTCAAAAAACTAGAAATCTTCATTCGATATTTGGTAGGGCTATTTTTTACCCCAATGACAGTCCATACACATCGTACATGGATTCCACCAAGTGTCTGAGAGAGTCTAGCTTCACAAATGACATTGTTCCATCAGGATATTTATCAGCTGCTGTACTGTGTCAATACAGTACTGCGAAGCCTAGATGCCTTTTCCAACACATCCTCCCACAGACATTCTCAACTGGATTCATATTTGCGGATTTAGGCGGCCAGTGCAGACATGAGAAATCTTGGAAATGTTCCTTGAACCATTCAGATACGATATTTTTTTCACGGCGGCCAGTTGCATTATCATCTTGAAAAAAATCCATCTCAATCCGGTAAAAATTGCAGGGTGAAGTTGGTCCGATACGACAGAAGATATTCAATGGAGGTAACACGATTTTCTAACGGTATGAGCGGACCCACTACATACCAACCGAACAAACTCCACACCATGATACTATCTCCAACTGCTTGAGTGGTGGACACGAGACAGTCTAGATGCATGGCTTCATTAGGTTCACCCTACCATTTCGTGGAAAAAGAAAATGGCAAATCGAGACTCGCCAGGCCAGATGTTCGTTTTTCCATTGTTCCGCAGTTCTGTCTTGGTGTTTGGGTACCATTTTAGTCGAATCTTTCGATTTTTTACAGAAAGAAGTGGCTTTCACTAGAGGCACATGACTAACAAATCAACCCCAGATTCTTCGACTCTCGCCGCATATTGTTCTGTTGTAAATGGGTCTTTCTTTGCTTAAATTGATTTTTTCAGTCATTTGTTGCTCACTGGGCTTTCATTGTGATGCACAATTCAGTTTTAATTCCTGCGGTCTCATTCTTCGAGAACCAACTTTCTGTCGTGACTGGTGGCGGAATTGGTACCGATGATTTCTTATGAGCATTCCTTTTAGAGCTGCATTCTCCTTTCGTCTTTCACTCACTGTATATTTTTGAGATAGTTGTTTCGACACTGGCGTATCGAAAGCAACCACAATTGAGAAAACATGTCCCGTGTTTTCTCAACTGTGCTCTTGCTAAATGTGCTCTAACAATAACACCTTTTTGAAAATCTGAACCTGTCTTCCCCATGAGCCCAGGACCAATTTCGACTAAGAAGCCTCAGGAAAGTATACAGCGTTTATGATACCAAAAAACTTTGATCATGCCATCTAACAACTTACATTTTCATTCCGTACATTTAATTATCTACTGATGCCAACAACAAAAATGTTTATAATTTTTGGCCTGTTTATCACCACAGCGTACATATGGCGCAGAAGTGGGAAACCACAGGAAGCACCACACTCCCTAGCACAATGCACACTATGCAATATCAAGATAAATTTGTTACAAATTATAATTCAATTTTAAATCAAAGTTATAAATTATAAGTCAATTAGCCCGTAGTAACCGTTGATATTTTCAGTCTCTAGGATACTCTCTCAAGAAGATGAGCAGCAGTGCTTTTCAAAATGTCCACCTCCTTGTCTGTAAGTATTAATAAATCCTTCAGTTTATGGAGGTAGTTCAAATATTAGTATTAGCATTAGCATACGCACATGATGCAAGAAAGTAAGCTTATGCAGCATCAACCAAAAAACTCTCCCATTTCACCCCTCCGTTGGTTCCAAATACCTGTCCAGAATAAATAAGGACTATATTTTTTTTATTTATTCATTCTTTTTGCTTTTAATAACACAGTCTATAAAAGTCGTTCTTGTTTGTTTGGTTTTTAGGAGCATTAGCAACTAAGGCCATATTGCTCCGGGGATAGGTGGTGGTGGTCATTCCCTGACTTTCCGCATCCTCCGTATTTGGTGGGCACAGGCTCGAACGCCGGTCTAATCAAGAAGCGTGTGCTATGTACTACTGCCCCTGCCCACATGGCTACGGAGGCGCCTCTGTAAAAGTCAACCTGCGGCTATGCCGATCTTAATAGCAAGCCTAATATGCCTATTCAGCACCGATATGAAGGACTGTACATACACTGTTTAACAGTAAGCTGCATAAAACCTGTACAAAAACTCAGTATTCATCTAATAATAGCGTTTGACATTCTGCCTCTATATGTTTATTTTATGAATTAGCACTAGCATTAGTAGAAGCATATGATGCAAGAAAGCAAGCTTATGCAGCATCAGCCAAAAAAAAAAAAAAACGCTCCCATTTCACCCCTCCCATTCGATCCAAATACCTGTCCAGCTCAGCCTTAAATTTATTTAGGCTATCAACTTCCACAACAAAGGATGGAAGTCTTTTCCGCAATCAACCACCCGCTGGCTAAAGGCAAACTTCCACACATCTATGCTACAAACGTTTTTCCTCAATTTGAATTTATGCCCTCTCAGGAGATTATTCTGAGCAAGAGGAAGAATCCCATCAGCATTGAGCATGCTATGCTCAAACCATTCAAGGCTTTATACACCTCAATCAGATCACCTCGCAGGTGCCTAGTCTCTAGACACTGTAATTTGCAAAACTTAAGCATTTCTTCATAAGAGCAACCCTTTGTTCCATTCACTAATCTTGTTGCCCTTCTCTGTACTCGTTCCAACAGTTCTACATCCTTCTTCGGGGATGTAGAACTGTTGGAACTCATTGCCTTATACAAGGGGGATAATCACCTCCTTATCCCTGCTAGAAGAATTCCTGAATATCATTGACAAGGCACCATGAGCTACTATTGCAGACCGTCTGCACTGCTCAGAAAACTTCATATCTGCCTGCACAATTAATCCCAGGTCCTTTTCGTTCTCTGCCACTGTCAGTTTAGTACCACAGAGTTGATACGTTACTCTGGGGTTACTGCTTCCCATATGTAGTACTTTACACTTGCAATGTTAAACTTCATATGCCACCTCTCAGCCCATCTGCTCAACTTTTCTAGATCCTGTTGCAGCAGAGTACTGTTATTAGTGTCATTAACAATCCTGCCAACCTTCGGACTTGGACATTAAGCTTGATATACCATCATCAATATCATTTATAAATACAGAAAACAACAATGGACGCAACACTGAACCCTGAGGGACTCCACTAATAACATTAGTCCACGATGAGCAGTGACCATTGATTACCACTCTTTGTCTTCTCCCACTCAACCATCTTTGTCTTCTCCCACTCAATTTGCCTCCAATTGGAGCCACACTGCTCCAATTTGTTCAGCAGTCTTCCATGTGCAACAGTATCAAAAGCCTTTCTAAGATCCACATATATGATATCAAAGTTATTCCCTGCATCCAGTTCGTTTGTGACCACATCATAGTATCCAATCAAATTGATCAGGCAAGACTTTCCCTTAACAAAACCATGCTGTGTCCGAGCTATAACTGAAGTCTTGTCTAGATGATCCTGCAGTGCTTCTTTCACCAGTGCCTCCATAAATTTTCCTGGAACAGAAGTTATCAGGTCTATAATTACTTGTGTTGCCCTTTGATCCTCCTTTGTGAATTGGGGTCACGTTTGCACATCTCCAGCCCATCAGTACTTCCCCTGAGTCCAAAGCTCTCATAATTATGGCTAAGGGTTTGCTTACTTCCTTTGCTGTCTCCTTTAATATAACTGGATAGATCCCATCCACCCCGGGTGCCTTTTTTATGTTTATCTTCAACAATTTATGAATTAGAAAAAAAAAAAAAAATTAATTTTATAGGCACTAAACCGTAATATCAATAATACAAAAGCTGTTACTTCTTGAAATACACCTCTCCTCTTTATCTGCTAACTTTCCAATGCCTTTTTTGATTCTGCATGGGTAGCATAGTGGCATCGTCACCGTTCTTCCCACACCAATTGAAAAAGGCCCCGGTTAATCTCATCAACGACGCAAGGAAATTTTTTTTTTTGGGGGGGGGGAGTTTCACTCCCTGGTTGAATTAGTCAGTTTTCTCGGATTTTTCGTCCTGCAAACAGGAAAATCGACCATAGAACACAAGCAATTCACGAACATGATGCACTTGGGCAGATGAATGAATATTCCAGATGGCCCTAGTGTGACATTTAATTTTATTATAATGCCTTTTTTGAAGAAATTTTTAGCTGTCGGAACCAGAATTGCACGGCTTCAAGAACTTCGTTATTATTTTGAAATTTTTTACTGCCCAAGAAATCATTTCACGGTCTCAACAAATGGTAATTATGATTTCTTCGAACGTTCCAATTAGCATCAGATTATTACAAGAAGGTGCAAAGTCCTTTTTGTTCCCTATAAAAAAATAAACCGATGCACAGGTCCTAGACATGATGTCTGCACATGGACCACTAAAGAGGAGGCCAGAGAAAAAATCTATATTCTCCCTTCTCCATGCAGAGAACCACAACTTCAAATCTCCTAATTCCTCTTTTTAGTGTTCGTCAAATCCTAAATAATATATCACAAATATTTGCTTCATAAAATTTAAGATAAGAACAGGCACTGATTCAATTAACAATGCAGATCAATACTAGTTCTTATCTAAATTTGAAAGAATAGTTCAAAGTATCTGGTTCTTTAAACAAAAAAACAGAAAATCCACTTCAATGAGACAGCTAATAATCTCGTATAGATCCTACCATACAACTGTTCATATTAGGAAATTATAAGAATATTGTAGTTCAGAATATGATACTGTCATCCACCCCTTCGTTGGGATTTTGGAACCTTTCATAGCAACATACTCTAATTTCAACTTTGAATGTACAGTAGCAATAAAACAGGCGCCAATATCCAACGAGTAGCAACACAAATCAAACATCTAATTAGTATTAGTAAGGTCAAAGATGCAAGGAAGCAGAGTTGTTCTGCATCAATCAAAAAAAATAAAACAATAATAATAATAATAATAATAAATAAAGTAAAACAGAAATGAATTGTAAGATCCCAAGTCTTACAAGAATAAATAAAAGGAATAATATTATTGCTATTAATTAGAAAACATTTTCTTCTAACTAATTTCTCTATTTCTTCTTGGTAGTTAGCTACACAGAATCTACGATAGGGTAAGCTAAGTGCTTTTGCATCTAAATCCGCACAGATATTCATCTGAAGTAAATTGCTGACTAGTTATGCCAATGTGAGCAAGTACTGGATAATTAGAAGGTGACAATGGATGGCAAGTTTGATTTCTAAAAATATAATGGTTCGGAATGCAGGTAATGGCTGGAAAGATATGTTGGGAAAGAAATAAAGTCACCGTCCCAAATTATCCATTAATCCTGGTATGTGCATGAGTCTAGGAATGGATTGTGACCCTGGTAATGGAAGATAAATTAAGCTCCTGGTATCTACAATTAAACTGACCCTAGAATGCATTTGGGAAACAGAAAGGCGTCTGTTTCTGACTACGAGCATAGCAAACCGGATTAAGGGAAAGTATAGTTCGGGTAAGGTTCCAGAAGGAAGTTGCTCCGCAACCTTTGTACTTCGGGGGAAGGATGCCCAATCATACAGCACACGATAGAAACAAACTTTTGAGATGGAGGAATTAGAGTAGAAATGCTGGAAGAGAAGGTGGTTGTGACTGGTTAAGAAAACAGGCAGGAACACGAGAAAAGAAAATTTTTGGTACGTGGGAAAAAAGAAAAGTTGTTGGTGTCGAAAAATAAATGTTGTAATTTCGTTTCGGAAAGGAATGGTCACGTAGAAGTGCCTGTGATTAATGTGAACGTTTGGAGGAGTGAAGAACGTTGCTGGAAAATGAGATGTTAGTCTGGTGAACGACCTGCTGGATGCCTAAGAAGCCCGAGCCTTGTCATAATAAGAAAATAAAAGATAAACGGATGCAAATCATCGCCATCGGTTTCTCTGAAGGAGAACCTAGGAAAGGAATGATTGAAAATTCGGTAAACCAAGTACAAGAAATATGGCCGCGTAGGAAGACCAGAAGTGGAGGATCATCCGTCGGATGTCTGCGGAAATAAAGAAAAGGCAAAGAAAAGTGAGTCCCCGACAATTATATTGGTTAATAGTTAGAATTCTCTCAGTACTGATAATTGTTAGCCTTATCGACCAATAGCTGGAGATAGGCCTAGAACACACTTAGCCCTGAGGAGGCAGGTCAGGCATAGAGGGATCGCATTAGAAGTAAGTACTCAGGCAGCCCCTGCCACCTAATTTCCTAAGATTTCAGTGTCAAGAGCCTTTAAAAAAAAAAATAAATAATAAATAAATAATAAATAAAATGCACATTCAGTTAGAGTAGGGGTGAAGCCTGAAGAGGGGAGATAGAAAAATAAAAGGGGATGATAGGGAAGGCAAGCCCAGAAAGGCCAGTTGGGACTGGCCCCACCAGGAGAAAAGGAGGTGGAAAAAGGAGACAGAAACCCGTCCCCTCCCTCTCCCTACCAGGGGAGCGGAGGTTAAAGTGAACCAAGTTAGGGTACCCGGTTCAGAATGTTAGTTGGCCAAGAAAAGTAGTTGACATCTAATGGCATGCCGGTGGCGTTGTCAGTCTTCATCTAGGAGATTGTCTTATTGGTCACATCCGTGAGAGTCAAGTCCAGTAGTATGCGACCCTTTTGTCTTTCTTAGATTGTTTTAATTTGTGGGTTATCTTTACTCAAAGGTTCTTCACTTGGTAGTTATCTTTGGTGGGTAACATCTTTGGAGAATGTATGGTAGTTCACACCAATGCTGGTAATGCTGGTCAAGTTTTGCTGCCTTGTTCCAGTACCATCAAAGTCCCTGGGTTCATTTAGTAGAGGATTATCACGTTGCTGCGATTAGTTGTCTTCTCCTGAAGAAAAGCTGCTGTGCATAGTTGGTGAGAGCTAGATGTAGGTGGTTTTCTCTGCCTTTTGGTATATAAGTCAGCTTTGTGATAAGCTGGCAGCAGAAGTCATCGTAGAGGGGGCACTCGTGCATGAGGTGATCCCAGTCCTAATTTCCTCAACAGGAGCATGTTGGGTCCTCTTCTAGGCCAAAGGTTGTTAGTTTTGCCTTTATTTCACCATGGCCAGTAAACAAATACGTGGCATACAGGCCTGGAGAAAACCATATTGGGGATTTTGGATAGACTGCTAATATCTGGGATGAATCTCTTGGTGATTTCCCAATTTGTTGAATTTGTCCAGCGGTCCTGCCACGCCCATTGCATGTGTGCTTGAAGTCTCCTCTTCTCTATTTTTTGGTAAGATTCAGCTCGAATCCCAAGGTCTGAGACACGCCCTTAGAAAGATGATACAACATTCCAGTTCTCACCACATCCAGGTCGAGGGGAGGGGCCCCCAGTACCTGGAGAGCGTGAGTACTCACAGTGCAGCAGGCACGAGAGATGGAGAGCAGGAACGTGCGTTGAGTGGAATCCAGGATTCATCTGTTTACTGCAGTCGTAGCCTTGCCAAATCAAACTCTGGCTGCATACGTAATCACAGGAATGAAGACAGCCTTGTAATACAACCAGAGGGTTCGCTTGTTGAGACCCCAGTCCCGACGGGAGATCCTAGCAACCATGGCAGTATAGTTTCTTACTTTGGTTCTGATGTATTTGAGATGAGCTTGGAAGGAGAGTTTTCTGTCTAGTACTATGCCAAGATATTTTAGTTGCTCAGACAAATTTATGTTCTTGTTTCGAATTTTAATCTGTGGCGGTCTTGTAATATAGAGAGTTCCTTTAAGAAGCAGAGAGTTTGTTTTTGATGGTGATATGGTCGGGCAGCGTGTTTTTGCCCAGTCCCAGAGGATTTGGAATGCGTGGTTTGCCAAAGTCTCAAGCTGGGCCCTGGAATTTGCAGCTACATTCAGGATGAAGTCATCAGCGAAGGCTTCTGAAGGAACCTCCCCGAGGTCAAGGCATGGAAATTCGTCCATCACCATGTTCCATAAGGTTGGCCCCAGGACCGAGCCCTGGGTATGATATTGAACAAATTGTCCTGTACATTTCATGATATTGAACAAATTGTCCGGCCACAATAGGGTGTCAAACGCCCCCGCGAAATCAATTGTAATCATAAGGAAGTATACCCTGTCTGCTTGGCGGACCTCGGTGAGCAGTGCCTGTAGGGCATCAACTGTGGAACGCCCGTCTAAAACCATATGGGTTTGGTGATACTAGGTTCGCTTTCTCATAGTGGCTTTGGATCTGTACATGGAGACGCTCTAGGAGCATGCTACGTATGAACAATAGGGCTATAGGCCTGTATGAACTTGGTAGATGTGGTGGTTTTGTCAGATTTTTAAGGATTAGTTTCATATTTGTAACCTTCCAGTCATCCGGGAAGGTGCCAGTATGCAGGCAGAGATTAAATATGCAGCAATAGCTCTGGGGCAAGCTACACAACCTTCTTCACAATCTCAGGCTCGAACAAGTCGGGCCCCGGACATTTTTACATTTGATAAGAGCTGCTGCGGCTAGTAGTTCTTCCTGTGTGAACTGCGGTTCAACTTGTCCAGTCCAATAGGTTTCATTTTCTCTGCAGATCTCACGCTGCTCAGTTGTTGTTGGATTGTTTGGATGAAAGACGTTTTTTAAGATAATTGAGACTGAGTCCCTCCAGGCGGTGGTTAGGTGGTTTCCCTGTGGGGTTTCCGTAGCGGTGTTCACTTCCCCCCTGGGGAGTTTGTGGTGATTTTGTACACCCCCCCCAGAGGTCAGAATTTCCCGAGTAAGAGACAAGGCGCCCCCAGGTTTGCTGCTTTGATTTCTTTATTCTTTCCGTATACCCGTTTCTTGCTTTTCGATATACTTGTTTATGTTCTTCGACCTCCACATCAGGCCAAGATCTTCTTGCCCTTTGGAACGCTTTCCGTTTGGCTTGTACCTCCTTTCTCATCCTTCGAAGCTCCTCGTTCCACCAGGGCACCGTTCCCAGAGAAGGTTTTTTTCCTTTTAATCGTGGCATTGCAGACTTGTGTTAATAGGGTGGTAATCTCTTTTTGAAGAAGGTTTGGATTTTGAGTTTGTCTGAGTTTCTGCTGCTGTTGTGCCACCATTTCCAGCAGGGCATCCCTGAACGTGTCACAGTTTGTTTTTTCTATTGCATATCTATGTTGAATTACTCTGGAAATGGGTTGTCTATTGTAGTTTTTTGTGATCCTGAATGTAATGGCTCGGTGGTCCGCGGTTTTCCAATCATCTTGGACACTTCCAGTCGGAGATATCGCTGGCTGTGTTTCTTGTAGCAAGAGAAATGTCAATGGTGGCTTCCCTTAGGGTGCTGCTGAAAGTGGGGAGGTTGTATGGCTGATTGAGGATTCCGAAAGGGGAGTTACCCAGGTATTCCTCCAGTCTTTGGCCGTTTGTTTCTCCTTGATGGTCTGTGAAGAGGGATTGTTGGTTGGATTAATCGTGGAAATATGCTCCTGGTCTTAAGATTATTTAAAGTATTTTAAGCCGCCCCTGCTATAAAATTATGTGCTTCTTAAAGATGAAGTGTTGGTGAGTTGTTGGGTTAAATTTTGGGTGTCGGGATCGTGGGGTTGTGCTGATATCACTGAGTGAAGTGTTCTTTCATTATTTGAATACTATACATAGGAATACATATAGTTAACACTGGAATATATACCTTTGTGAAATTTCCCATAGACTTAGCATTATCCCATAGACTTTTCATGGGAGAAAATGGCTACCTGAGAATTTTTGTTTAAATACTGTATATCCATGGAGATGAAAAACACTAACTAGTGCCATTTCAGTAATACATAGTACTGAATATACAAAGGGTACTAGGAAAGTTTTGCAATACAGCTTTGTTTATTTAATTTTTTCAAAGTAATTTCCTTTACATTCAATACACCTCTCCATCCTCCGAAACCAATCTTTAAACCAGTTCTGCCAAGTTTCACTAGGGAGTAAAGCACACTTGTTGTCCCGAGCCCGTAGAAGGTCCTCATCACTGGAAAACCGCCTCCCTTTTAGCTTCATTTTCACATGCGGGAACAGTGCAAAGTCGCAGGGAGCAAGGTCTGGACTGTAGGGAGGGTGCTCGAGAAGTTTCAGTCCTGTCGTGGTCAAATATTCGGTGCAGGCTTTGGCGCGGTGAGCTGGAGCATTATCGTGATGGAGGTACCAGGTGTCCATTCTTGACTTTGGCCGTAGGTTCTTCATAGATCCAATGACTTTAGGCAGGCATTGTTCAGTATACCACTTAGCTGTGACTGTCTTCTGCGTGTCCAAAACGACACGTTCCACAATTCCACTCGATTTGAAAAATACAGCTATCATTTTCTTCTTTACAGATCGGGATTTTCTGACAATTCCGGGTGTGTCGTCATCATCAAAGACCCAAACTTTGTTTTGAGCCTTGGTCGGCAGATCGTAATAGTACAGCCAAGTCTCGTCACCTGTCACGATGTTGTTCACATACCGAGATTGTCCCTTATCAAACTTTTTTAACATCTCCCGGCACCAAGTCACACGTCGTGTCATCTGCTCTTCAGTCAGTTGATGCGGCACCCAGAGAGAACAAAGTTTCTTCACGTGCAAATGATCTTGCAGAATCGAACGAATTGCTGGTGCATTTAGGCCCAAAGTATCCTCTATCTGTTGGTAGGTCACTCGCCTGTTTTCGTCAAGCATTTTCCTCACAGCAGTAACGTTTTCCTCCGTAACTGACGTTCGTGGCTTTCCCGGCCTCTCAGAATCCTCCAGAGTGAAATTTCCTCTTTGGAATTGGAATTCTCTATACCACCTGAATATCGTTGTACGATGTGGACAATCATCATCTAGTGCAAGAGTCATTTCTTCTAAGCACTGATCTATGGTTAAACCACGCACGAAATTATACCGCAAAACTGTCCTTATCTCATTTCGTGACCACGATGCCATCGCAAGCACTTTACACTCTCACTACTAATGAATAACTGAGCCCATCGACTTGGCGCGGCGGCTACTATGCACGTATGAACATGTCTCAACATGCAGCAACAAGCAGCTTCCTGTGATTCATTGTTGCGTCATATTGCAAAACTTTCCTAGTACCCTTTGTAATTAAATATAATATAATTCAAAACATACATATTTTGAAGTAGGGTGATTACCTTTCGGGATATTCTGAAGAAGAGAAATCTATCCAGCTATACGATTATTTATTTATGGCTTTTGTTTTTCTTCACTAAAACATACACTCTTAAACATGGATACGGAATTGGGAAAAACTTTAACTAGACATTCTGAAGCAGAGAATTCGTCTTCCGGATTCGGTGTTAGTGGATTCGTGAGGAGAAAGAAATCTCCAGACAATGTAAAACTGTCTAGAGGTAAAAAAAAAACCCCGAAAACCCCTAAAACGCCCAGAGTACTTGTTCCTCGGTTGGACAAAGATAAAGACAAGGATAAGGATAAAAATCGTCATGTGTGGGTGGAAGAGTCTACCCCATCGATAGAAATGGATGTCAATCTACTTCTACGATTAATACGGATAATCAAAATAGTTCTAGTAAAAATGATGTGGTTCAGGATTCGTCATTTACCGAGGGTTTGGACCTTGGTGGGTCCCTTGAGGCTTCTGCTGTGTATGCAACGGTAGCCAAAATTCGAAAGGCTTTGGGAGAGTTTATGTCAGCTGATTCAAGCAAAGTAACAAAGTTGGCCTCAAATCACATCCATAGTTTGTGGGCAGATTCGGAGGCAGTCCCAACAGCTTTATTGATTGACAATGAGCGATTAAAAGCTAAATCAGCGGAACTAGAAATTCGAGCAAATCATTTTGATCAGCTAAGGGAGAAACGGGCAGCTCCTCACAGATTATTTGCTGATGCAGTTAGGCAGAATTTGGTCTGTGAGAATTCTAATGGTGATGGTGATACTATTGTTAGGGAGGCTACTGTGAGGCGCGCAATGGGTGTTGCAGCTGCAGATAAGGTTGTGCCTGTGTCCTCGGTTAGTCCTCGTGGTATTTCGGACCCTAAAACATTGTTATACTTAGATCTACAGAGAATTCTGCTTTGGCTTCGAGCCAAGACGTCAGGAATGCGGTGGCAGATGCAATTTAGGATTATAAGAATATGAAGATTAAAAATATTCGTCTCATGAAGAATAAAGGGGTTTTATTAAAAACCACAAACTCAGAAAATGCAACTAGGATAGGGAATGTTTCAGCTTTAAAGGAGGTTGGTCTATCGATCGAGAGGCCTAAAATGTCAGATCCTACCGTGCTTGTATACGGTGTGCCCAGAGTTTACAAAGGACGAAATCCTGGAGGATTTATACTATAAAAATTTTAAAGATTATGAATTTACCCAGGGTGAGGTAAAATATGAAGTAACATTCAGATTTAATTCTGGATCTGGAACTAATGCAACTAATTGGGTCATTGGTTTCAGCCCTCGATTATATGAATGCTTGTTTCATAATGAAAGAATTTTCCTTGGATTCGGTTCCCATAGATTTCGGAAATTCGCGGTGTGAACAAGAGTTTTAGATGTCTGGGTTTTGGAAATGGTGCACAGTCATGTTCACACAAGACTGTTTCTTGTGGTCACCGTGCTAATGGGGGTCATGTTTTCGCTGAGTGCCCTCACAAGGAGGACCCTCCACAATGTATTAATTGTAAGAGAAGAAACAGAGATTGTAATCACTCCGTAAGGGACATTAAGTGTCCTGAGTACATGAGAGCAGTGGAATTAGCAAACATGCGCATCAATCATGGATAATAACTCCTCTGATTTTTCCTCTGGAGCTTTGCAAGGACACAGTGATTTAAAATTTTGCAAATGAATGGTCAGCGCTGTCGGGCAGTTGCTGATGAAATAAGGGTAATTGCCTTGGAGCATTGTATGGACATTGCTTGTATCCAGGAGCCATTTTATTCCTCACAAGTGGGAGGGGCAGCCCATAAGATTATGGGTTTTCCTTCTTCTACTAGAAGCTGCTGTTTTTGCAAGAAGAACTGTTCTCAGAGCCTTTCTTTGAGAGGCAAACCTGCCTAAAGCTCAGGAATACTATGTGAACTCTCTACATGGAAATCGCCTTTAAGAACTTCTATAGCCCTATTCTACAAGCTCAGATTCTACTAGAGAAGAAATTAAATCAGACTATACATTTGTATGGTCTGTAACATACGACTGTAAATAATTTTCAAATTCTGTTGCTAGAACTGATCAGAGAGAGAGTGGTAAACCTAACTGGAATGTAAATAGTGTAATCAATGTTAACAGTTTATTTCCTCGTTAATGCTAAACTTAATAGGGTAACTGATATATAATGCTATAGAAAACTGCAGTTCTTTAAAAATATTTGTCTTGGCTGTGTGACTTCAATGGGTTTTTAGAGTTCTTAAAAGCCTTGGTTTTTTTTTTTTTTTTTTTGTTTTTTTTTGCGAGCTTTAAGGCCTGGACAGCCTGGGAGTGGGATAGCTGGCACCCACTGGTATTGCACTACCTGCAGTGGGTGTGGGATGTTGTGCACTTTGGCATGTAAGAGGTTTAAAAAAAAAAAAAAGGGAAGAAAGGGGAACTCGGCTACTCGTGCCTGGGGATAGGCACAAGGCAGCAGCTGCCTAGGTCTTGGCTGCTCCTTTGCAGAGGTCCTACATTCAATACAGATCCACTAGGTGGAGATGGGCTATGCCTAGGGGACACCCTTTATACCAGAACACACACGTGTTTTGTACAGTGTTTCCTCAACTGTATTCTGAACAAAAATATATATGCTAGGATAATTATATATGAGAATGAAAATGTACATAAAATTGTATATAAATTATTGTATATGTTTCTTGAGATTGTACATAATATTTGAGTGTGTAATTAAATGAAAATGAAATGTACCACGCGGGATACCTGCAGTTTACATCTGCACCGACAATAATTCTCCCTGCTGGGAGAGTGTTTAGTACACTTTGAAGGTATCTTATAGCCCCGATAATATCTTCGCCTGGATGGCAATATAGGGCGACCACGTAAAAGTTTCCAAGCGCTGTAATAATGTGGGCACATACGGCCCAGGCTGTGCAAAGTTGGGTTATCTTTGTAGCTGTGATGTCAGGGTTTCTTACAACTATTACTGCCCAGGGGGTTTCCCCTTCCACTTGGATGACTTTGTAGGTCGAGGGATAGCCTCTAACCTGGTTCTTATGGGCGTACGGCTCTTGCAGGATAATTACGTACATGTTGTCCTCGTCGGCCCGAATCCTGATTTGGCCGACCACAGCCCAAGCCCGTTGTGCGTTAATTTGCATTATTTTTACCTCTTCGAAGTTAAATTTTTTAAGATGTCTCCCCATAATCGATCCGTTGTTGGTGCTGACCCTTGGCTTTTATATATGTTGGACATTTTCTGTCTCTGATGGAATGTGCTGAGTCCATTTTTAAACTTTTACAGTTCACACAAATAGGATCTTTGGTATTGTTAGGACAGCTGTTAAATTCGTGGCCTTTTTCAGCACAATGGCCGCACGTTGGCACTGTATGGATACAAATGTGTGAGGTGTGGCCGAACCTGCAACACTTGGAGCATATAGGCACAGCCACGTGTTCGCGAAAGCGGTGGCTGCCCAACACTCGCTTTCTCAAGTTATTTGGATGTTTGCCCTTCTAATATTTCTCGTTTTGTCGCTGCGCTGACTGAAATAAGATGCCGCTCGTTAAAGTTAGATACGTGCTGTTCCTTAAACGTGTAAGAATTAGCAAAACAACCCACGTCTTTTATTATTTTATTGGCTTGTTTTGATATTTGTCCTTGTTTCTCCGTGCTACTTCAATTTTATTACTTTGTTCCTGTGTCGATGCACCCACCCTTTGTTATAACACTATATTTCAAAGCGATAGATGTGCCCCTTCCTCTGTTCGAAGAGTATTGGTCCCGCCTCTATCAATTTCAGTTTCCTCAAAGCTGTGCTCTGAAATAGTCAGAAAACTGTGATCGCAAGCCATAACATTGTTGATTTTCTTTTTGGACAATGGACAAGTTCCTCGTAAGGAGTATTCCGTCCACGAGTGCAAGTCATGAAAGTGAAGAGCCCGAAAAAAAGAAACAAAAATTAGTGTGCAGACAGTATAGTGATAATTATGTGCATTGTTTTTTTCTGGTGGTGATAAAACATGCCCAATCTCCGAGTGTGTCGTGTATGCGGAGAAAAACTGAGCAATGCTGCTATGGTTCCTAGTAAACTGAAAAGACATTTCTCAACAAAACATTTTTCTCTGGCATGCAAAGATGTCAATTATTTTCGACGGTTGTTGCAACAAAACAAAAAACACGCAAAGTTCGTGACTTCGTCGGTAACTGTTTCGGAAAAAGTACAGGAAGCTAGCTATAAAGTAACCAAACTTATTGCAAAGGCCAAAAAGCCACACACAATAGCCGAAACTTTGTTAATGCTGGCTTGTAAACAGATTGTGAAAATTGTCCTGGGCCCAGAAGCTGCTAATGAAAGTTCAAAAATTCCACTCTCAGCTGACACAATCAGTCGCCGAGTCAGTGATATGTCCAATGACAGTGAAGACATTATGAAGGAGAAAATCAACAGCAATCAGAAGTTTTCACTTCAGATCGACGAGTCCACAGATGTTAGCAGCCACGACCAACTTCTTGCCAATATTCGGTTCATCGATGGAGATGTAATTACAACTAATTTCTATTTTGCAAAGTACTACCGGAGCGAGCCACCGGTGAAGAAATATTCTGTGTTACCAATAAATATATGCTCCAAAATGAATTAAATTAGAAGGATTGTGTTAGTGTTTTCATAGACGGAGCCGTTTCCACGACAGGTCGTGTTAAAGCCTTTGTGGCTAAAGTGTGCGAAGTGAATCCTGACATATGATGTGACCATGGTGTTATTCACCGTGAAGCTATTGTTGCCAAGTCTTTTGCCATATTGTCTGAAAGTTGCGCTGGAGAAGTGATAAAAGTCGTAAACTTCATCAAATCGCGCCCCTCCCCCCCATTTGCGGCTTTTTTCCGTTTAGTTTCAGGAATGAGATCTGAACACGCCACACTCCTGCCACATACAGAAGTACATATGGTGGTTATCACGCATGGCAAAGTGCTAACGTGCTTTTCTGAACTTAAGGAGGAGGTACAGAAGTTTTTAACAGTTGAGGGCATGACTATGCAGAGTTATTTGCAGATGATGAATGGGTGACGAATTTGGCTTATCTTTCCGATATTTTCGTTCACTTGAAGTAGCTGAACCGAAAAATGTGAGGCAAGAACGAAAATCTTTTTAGGAGTATGGATAAGATTCAAGGGTTTCAGAATAAGCTGAATACAAACGTATTGCAAATAGGTCGTTTGAGATGTTCCCAACTGTATGGCTGTTTGCTGATGGTGATAAAGTGGTGATGGACATTTAGATAACTCGAGGCAAAAGTTCAAGGATTATTTTGGAGAGAGCGTTGAAGATTTCGACTGGGTTCGTGATCCATTTGTTGCGAATGCAAAATCTCTTCCGATTAATGTACAAGAGGAACTAATAGATCTAAAGGCGGACAGAACATTGCGATTAAAACTTCGTGAAGCGCAATTGGACATTATGGTTATCATAAGGAAAGAATACCCGGCTAACTCCGAGATATTACCACTTTCAACTACATATTTGTGTGAACTGGGTTTTTCGACCCTGACTGAAATTAAAAGATCAAAGAGGGAGAGGCTCAGAGAGAGAGAGAGAGATGACATTGCCGTAAACCAGTGGTTTTCAATAGGGGTGCCGCGGCACACTAGCGTCCCGCAACAACATTCTTAGGGTGCCGTGTAATTTCGTTTTAAGTTACATAAAGACTATGTGTATTTTAATGCATTAGATGTTAATACATTAATGCATTAGAGTTACACAAAGTTATTATTATTACTTTTTTTTATGAAATTTATACATTTATTTCATTATAAAAGGGTGTACGGTATCCGTATCTTTTTAATTTTTTTGGTGATCTATAATTGATCTTTATTTAGTACCCCTATAATAAAATTATTATATAGGTATATATTAAAAGGTCGAAAACCACTGTGTTAGGTATTTCTTTTGGCCTAGGGGCGCCATGAAAAAATTACTGGGGCATTAAGGGCTCCGTGAACCGAGAAACTTTGGAAACCTCAGTCATAAACTATGCATTTTGGGATTAATATTTTGATGTGCCGTGTTGTGTCATGGATAACTTAAGGTATGCCACGAAGAGAAAAATGTTACGGAACACTGTTAAAGACGATTACCGATTATATTTATTATTGTAAACCCTCTGACCTGGTGGTCGTGTGGAGTATAAACAAGAACAAAAAAAAAAAAAAAAAAAAAAATTATATTCCTTTAAAATGCTATTATGGCCACATTGTTATTATCCCTGTATTCCCAATACACTAGGCCAGCGGTTCCCAAACCGTGCGCTGTGGCGCCCCAGGGCTCCACAGAGAACTCACAGGGGCACGGGATATTTTAATTTTTCAATGGAAACACAGGGAAGCTCGAATTCTGTCGAACACCATGCGAACTACCAGCTCTCGATAGTTCACAGTTTCAACATTACTTATTAAGTTGTTTGGACCTACTTAATAAACTGAACTGTTACATATTTCTTTTGGCCTAGGAGCACCGCGAAAAAATTACTGAGACACTAGGAGCACTGGAAAAAAATTACTGAGACACTAAGGGCACCGTGAACTGAGAAAGTTTGGGAACCTCTACACTAGGCCATTCATGGGATAAAACTAAATGGTTAATAAAACTGATTTAACAATAAAAAAATAAGGCAGGAGTAACCCAGTGGTTACACCACAGAACCACCAATGTGATAAACCCGAGTTTTAATCTGCCGCTTCATCGGATATACACCCAGGAGCGGATTAAGGTCAGTTGAGGCCCCGGGCGCAGAAGAAAATATTGGGCCCCTTAAAAAAAAGAGAGAGACAGGGAAAATAAAAATACATGTTAACCATTTTTTTAAATAAATAAAAAATATTATGTTCTATTAATGTTTTATTTCCAATAAAATTTGAATATAATATATGTATAATATAATTAATAATAGCATAATAATAATCACAAAGTTTTGAACTAATATGTTCAACTAATTTGTTGGGGTTTTGCGTGGGCCCTTCAGAAGTCAGGGCCCGGAGCACGTGCCAGGTGCGCCCGCCGTTAAATCTGCCTCTGTATACACCCTAGGTTGAAGTGATGGCTGAGGCAGAGTGATGCCATCTGGTGTCGCTTCCAATAACTACCACCAACAACCGGATGCTAAAACTAAAGCTAAACAGGTCCCTTCATAGCTGGGTAAAGACGAAAAGTAGAAATACTAAATATACATCGAGTGTGGCACAGATAAAGTCAATCGTGTTCAGGACATAGAAAAAGGTTGATGTTCGTAAAGTTAGAGACAGCCTCCAAAAGAAGAATGTGGAGAAGATGGCCCTATCCTCCCCATCGTTACCAAAATTGAAGGGCAAGCCCACCAAGGGAGGAAGAAAGAGCAATGCATGAAGTGAAGCATTGAAATGAAGACATTCATCATACAAGCATACTACACGGCTTGACAACATTAACAGAACAAAATGTTTTTCATGAATATTTTATTGTGAACAGCGTCACTGAATCAATTTACTATCTTACAGAGCGGCATATTATGCAAATTATTAATGCCTGTAAAAACACGGTTTGCAACCACATCACTTCATTCCAGTTCTTTTGGCTTGTTCGGTGCGATAGCCACATCTCCAATACTTGGGATGGCAAGTCATCATTGTTTACATGATTCTTTAAGATGACAGCCTTTCGACGACTTGAAGCCAGGAAGTCGCAGGTGAATGTGGCACTTTGGCTTAACATGTTAGTGTGTCATCTCAGCATGATGGAAGCAGTTTGTATGCGTGGGTAGCACAGTGGTATCATCACTGTCCTCTCCACACCAGGTGGAAAAGACCTGAGTTCGAGTCCTACCAATGACGCGAGGAACTTTTATGGGTATTTTACACTCCACGGTGAATTAGTCGGTCTCATTCATAGGCAGCAAGGCATCTCCCCCCACGGAATGCAGCATTTTTCATCCAGCAAAGCAGGAAAATTGACCAGAAAACACGTGCAATTTGCTGACACTATACACATGGATAGATGAAATGATTTTCTGGGTGACTCTAACAAATAGTTTTATGGAAGCAGTTTTAGGAGCCATTACAAGAACTTGCCAAGGTGGCCTGTGGGCTATGTCAACGAGAAAAGTGCTTCTGGTTCTAACAGCAAGATAGAACGCTACGACGTCCTGTCATCAACTATCTCTTGAGGTTGCTGTGGCCACAAGTGAAAATATTTTTGACTGGACTGTATCAAGAAGGTGCAGTTCAAGTGGACTCTACATAAGAAAACCATAGGTTTGTAACCCATTAACCCCAAACCAATGCAGAGTTTGTTGAAACTGATGTCAAACATGTGATTTTTAGCCTTGACAAAAAGGGTACAGTTCTGTTCCCTGATGAGTCTGTTTTGGCCTACAAACAGATTCTAGATGTTATTTAATCTGGAAACAATGAATGAAGAATCAGTACTATCCCTCCAACATCAGAGAAAGGTACTTATGGTGGAGGCAGTGTTCTCATGTGGGGTGGAATAATGATCAACAGCTGCACCCCTCTTCATGTTTTTGATAGGGGTACTGTAACTGCATAGAGGTACCAAAACCAGATACACGAACCCTATGTGCGACTTTTCAGGGGTGCAGTTGGCCCAGATTTTCTTTTATTGCACAACAATGCCCATAAAGCTCAAGTGGTGGAGGAATATCTTGAACCCACAGATATCCCACAGCTGCCGTGGCCGGCATGATCAACAGACTTCAATCTGATGGAACATGTGTCACCGTGCAATGCAACTCCCTTGCGTGTCGCACTGCAGGCCAACAGCCAACTCCTCGGTCACTTGGTGAGCTAAGGTTTGCGCTGGTGGAAGAATGGTATTTGCTACCACCAAATCCTGTAGACACCTTTATATCAAGCATGGTTCACCACTGTCAGGCCTGTATAGCCATTAGAGGGTGATCATACGGCGTAGTGTGATGTGACCATATTTTCAAGCATCTTGTATAAACTTCTGTAATGATAATTCTTTTTTTGATAATTCTTATACAACCCCTATAAATGTTCCTTATACCCATCTGAAGTTTCTTGCTGTCTCCTCATTTCATCCTTATTCTATGGTGTATATATATATATATATCAGTTTACTGCAAATTTATATCAGTTTACTGCAAGCTGCATGAGCTACATCATATTTTCTACATGTTCTGTTAATTTTGTTGATTATGGTGAAGGCAGTGTTCTCGTGTGGGATGGAATAATGATCAACAGCCGCACTCCTCTTCACGTTTTTGATAGAAATACTGTGAGGGCAGTATTTCTATTCGGCCTTGGTCTATACAAAAGTTAAAACAGTTTAAACTAGATTATCATTACTATGAAATGCCTTTTCTCTTGTTAAGTTCAGTTTGTTTTTCGTTCCAGACAGGTAATATACACCTCATCCATGGAGAAAAGGCCAGCACTTCTCACTCAGGTATGTACTTTTGTTATTATTATTATTAAAAAAAAACTTTTTCATCTGTATAGAGTTTTTTCCATCCCATGATGTGTACCAATACCCATCTTTTTTGTTTGCCTGGTTGTGTCCCGTTACTGCTATTATTATTGTTGGTTGAGGAACTCTCTTACTATCCTTCAGGTGTTTCGGATCGCTGCTTTCTGGAGTTCCACATAAATGTTCTCTGGGAAGCCTATTGCTGCTAGGTTCTTATGGAAGCTCTTTAGCACCATGCTGGTGGTTGACACAGTGATCGAAATGATCATTACTTGTTCCATATGCCATATATCTTTGACTTCTAGTCTTAAGTCTGAGTACTTCCTGATCTTTTCCTCCTTCCTTTTCCTTTTCTGGAAGTTGCCAGTGTTGGGCAGAGCTATGTCGATCAGGTAGATAGCCATTTCCTTCTTGTCGATGATGGTTATGACTGGTCTGTTGTGTTGGATCATCTTGTCCATTATTATGGCATGGTCCCAGTATAGTCTGTGTGCAGGAGTCTCTAGAAATCAGTTGTCTTTTGAGGATTTCTCTGCCTGAGGCTCGTACTTGTAATGTGATAAATTTTCTTTGATCAGCTGGTATTTTTGCAATAGTGTCTGATGTATTATCCCAGCCACCTGGTAGTATCTGTGAGTGTACTCTGTCTGGGTGATCATCCTGCGGTAATGTGCAGGATTTTTTCTGAGGCCAGGTGGCATCCATGACGCGGTCATTTGTTATTCTGGAGTCGTTTCTGGTGTTGATTACCTGAACTAAATAGCAAGCATGAATCCTTCGGTCTCATGAAAGATCTTTCCTTTCATGAGACAAGCGTTGGATGCCAGAAGCCATCTTATTTATATATTTCAATAATAATATATCCTGATTATAATAATAATAATAATAAATAACAATAGTAAAAGAATAAATGCACAAGGCATAATAGGCTACAGATTGGTAATTCACTATTAGAATATCAGTGATATATCACCATATTTTTTCATAGTAGTAAAAAACTACAGAAGTAGTGTAAATGGCATCAATTTAATTGTATCTCATATTGTGACTACCTGCATGAGTTACCATGTATTGCACTACCCTGATTGTGTTTATTCTTTTAGTATTATTACTATGCACACCAATTGGCATCTCTCATATTGTGGAATTATACTTCACAACTGGGTTGGCATGATTGTAATACCGGAGTACCTACCGGCCCACTAATGATAGGCCAACAAGCCTTGAATAGGGTAGGTGCTGCAGTAGTTCAAAGTCGCACTGGGCAACAAAGTTGGTGGTGGCATCACCTTTTTCACAGATGGAGTGGTCTTTGCCTTTTTGGGAAGTGGGGAGGAGCTGTGCTTCCACTGCTTTGACATGTCTTTAGTCTCCGGATCATACTGATACACCCAACATTTGTCATTTGTCACCAATAAATCAGAAAAGTTCTCATCATCTGCATTACACAAATCCAACAGTTGGTGAGAACATTGCATTTGACATTGCTTCTGCAAAGGCATCAGCAATCTTAGAATCCATCATGCAGAGACCTTAGACATGTGCAGATGGTCATGTAAAATGCTTTGGGCAGATCCATAACTAATTCCCACTGCATCTGCAATGAAATGAATTATCACAGGTCTGTCACTCAGCACCAGGTGCTCAACCTTTGCAACCACCTCTTTGTCTGTGGATGTTGATGGCCTTCCTTCTCTTGGCTCATCAAAGACACTTGTACAACCACACTGGAATTCCACTTTTTTACAGTGTAGTAGGATGGATAATTCTGCTCATACACAGCTTTCAGTTCTTCATCAATTTCCTGAGCTTTCTTGCCCTGCAAATGCAAGAACTTGATCACTGCTTGATATTCCACTTTGTCAACCATAGCATCCTTCCTCAGTTTCCAGGTGTCTGAAATGAAATTTCACATGTTAATTATTGAATATATAGACAACATATTAAAAATGGCATCTTCCTACTGATGTTTTATATAGGTTAGGGTACGAACTTTTTGATACCCCCCATCTTAGATTTGCTTAGGGGCAATCTTGTTTGACCAATCTGATTGGATACTCTGATTTAGTAACAAAGGAACTGGATACAAAATATAATAATTTTTATATTATATACTCGGTTTTCAGAATAGCTTTTGATACCGTTGCATATAAAAGACTGCTGTAAAAATTGGAGCAGTGTGGCATTAAGAGCAAAGTACTGCGCTGCATAAACAGATGGTTTAGTGGGTGAAGACAGAGCAGTTATTAATGGACACTGCTCTTTGTGGACCAATGTTATTAATAGAGTCCTCTAGGGCTCCATTTGTTTTCTATATTTATTAATGACATTGATAAAGGTATATCAGGCAGGGTGGTTAATAACAGTAATCAGGGTAGGCTATTGCAACAATATCTAGAAAAATTATGCAGATGGGTTGAGAAATGGCAGTTCAAGTTTAACAGTGACAAATGTTAACTTCAACTGCCAAATGTACGAACTGTGATACTATACTCATGTTAATGGAAAAGACCTGGGGATAATTGTGCAATCAGATATGAAGTTCTCTGAGCAGTGAAGATGGTTGCCAGCACAGCATATCGGGTTTTGTTGACGATATACAGAAATATTGCTAGCACGGATAAGTAGGTGATTATTCTATTGTATAAGGCAATGGTTAGAGCACACCTTGAGAACTGCAGGTCTGGAGGCCTAATTTTAGGGTGGACATAGATTTACTGAAATGGGTGCAGAGAAGAGCAATAAGATCAGTGAAGGGAATGAAAGGGTAGTCTTACCAAGAAATGCTTCAGTTCTACAAATTGCAGTGTCCAGCAACTAGGCACCTGCAAGATCTGAATGAGGTGTTTAAGGTTTAGAATGGATTGACCAACCTGAATGCTGATGACATTCTTCCACTTCCCCAGATTACAAATATAGAGAGTATAAATTCAAATTCAGAAGGATGGTTGCAGGATAAATGCAACCATTAGCCGGCAGGTGGTTGATTGGTGGATAAAGTTCCACCTGTCGTTGTTGAGGTGGGTACTTTGAATCAATTCAAGGATGAACAACAAAAATTATTGGAGGGGATGGGCAGGTAATGTTTTATTATTATTATTAGCTATATGGTGCAAGGAAGCCTGAGGCTTGTGCTGCACCAGCCAAAAAAAAATTCCCAAGTAACCCTAAGAGAGAGAGAAGTAAAAGGGAATCATCAAGAAAGAGAAGAATGATGATATCCAGCTCAGAACCCTGGGTGTGCCAAGCCCATACTCACCAGATGTGAGCCCCTGGGGAAGGGTTTTTTTTTTTTTTTTTTGCTGATTCTTTAAATAACATGCTTTCTTGCATTATTTTTCACTACTAATACTAAAATGGCAGAGTCCAAATTCACTGACGGTGCCAGTAAATTAACAAAAAAAAAAAAAAAAAAAAAAATTCTGTTAAATGGAAAGTGCTTTTTAGTTATATATAATCTTTTTAATAGGCACATTAGTTCTTGAGGATTTCCTAGGCATTTTCCATTTATGGGTCCCCTAATTTCAGGCCAGTCAATAAGGGAGTTATATACTCTGCAGAATAAAGAAAGGTTTTGTACATTGCCAATAAACTGTTTTCTCTATAATTAAGACAGGTGACCACAAAATATTGTAATCTCACCAGTTCATAGCTAGAATTAAAGTCTCAGGAACAAGTATTCAATTGAGGAGATTTTTTTTTTTCAAATTCATGTAAGAAGTACCTGACCAAACCATTAAAATATATACAATGTTAGGTTTAATCATTCTTGAGAAGTATTTAACAATATGAGAAGAGTGAGTAGTAAATTTTGTTTAATATGGCAAAGGGCTCTAGTAAGTCTTTTAGTATGATAGTCTGCATGTGTAGAAAAAACTGAATTTAGAGTTGTAGCAGATTACAAGATCCTTATGTGTGAGAACAAGAGGAATAATTTGAGAATAACAGAGATCTTAATGGAAAACATGGTGTTGCTAAGTGAGATTTGAAGCCTATGGTACAAGATTTTCATAATTGGAAACTAGAATCCTACTGGATTCCTACAAGAATCTTTCTGGAGGTTAATAAAAACAAAATAAATTTAAAAGGTTTCAAAAGATCAAGTAGTGTTTACAATAAATCGCCAATACAAATATTTATCGTATTTAGTAGTCACGGGCTTGAACCCCGTTCCTTGACTGGACCAGGGTTCAAGCCCGTGACTACTAAATACGATAAATATTTGTATTGGCGATTTATTGTAAACTCTACTGACTTGGTTGTCGTGCCGGAGTATAAACAGAAAATGTATTTATTTATTTTAAATAAAAAATATACCAGAAGATTAAGCAATCACAGGCAAGATAAAATGCAAGATTTTTATCACTGTATATCACTGTATATTAGGGGTTGCTGTTACCAAGAAAGGCTTAAGTTCTGCAAATTGAAGAGTTTGTAGACTAGGCACTTGCGAGGTGATTTCACTGAGGTGTATAAGGCTTAAAATGGTTTGAGCAAGATCAATGCTGATGGGATTCTTCCTCTTGCTCAGATTATGCACCTGAGGGGGGAATTAATTCAAATTGAGGAAAAACAGATGTGCAAAATTTGCCTTTAGCTAGTGGGTGGTTGATTGATGGAACAAACTTCCATCTGTCATTGTGGAGGTTGACAGCTTAAATAAATTCAAGGCTGAACTCGACAAACTTTTGGAGTGAATGGATGGGTGAAATGGCAAGTTTTTTTGTTTTTTTTTTTTTGGCTAAAAAATGATATATAAGCTTGCTTTCTTGCATCATATGCCTCTACTAATGCTAATGCTAATGTCAATTTGTTTTTTTTTTGAGTTAAGGTTATTTAGGATGAATAAGTAGTTGTGAGCTAGTTTATCTTGGCAGACCTGCCTCTGACTGCATAGTCAATATGATTATTTTTAATGGAAAAAGTTGCTTATTAATTCCTCCATTCAAAGGGGAAAAAATCGTTTCCAATGGCCTGATTGAAAAATAATATCAGTAGGCTAATGATATAAACACTTGAAATTTCTATAATGAAGACAAGAATACTGTCTAAGCCTAATGCCTTTTGCAACAAGGTTTTTAATCACAGCTTTGATTAGTATCAGAATTGACAAATGATGCAAGGAAGCATGCTTATACAGTATCAGCAAAAAAAAAACAAAAAAACTTCCCATATCACCTGTCCATTCATACTCTCTAATAATTTATCTAATTCTTCATTAAATTTAGTCATACTATCCACTTCCACAACACCAGATGGAAATTTGTACCAACAAACAACTACTCTCTAGCTGAAAACAAATTTCCACAAAATCTATCCTGCAACCATCCTTCCTCAATTTAAATTTGTGCTTTCTTATATGTGTTATCTGAGCTAGAGTAAATCCATCAACATTTAGACTTAAACACCTTAATCTGATCTTATAGGTGCCTAGTTTCCAAATGCTACATTTGCAGAACCTAAGTCTTTTGGAAAGACCACGTCTGTTCTTTTCTTGCTCTTCTCTGTACTTGTTCCAACAGATCCACATTTTTTCTAAAATGAGGCCCTCGGACCTGTATGTAATACTCAAGAAGAGGTAATTGCCTTAACAGAATAATTACCTCCTTATCCCTGCTGGCAAAATTCCTCTATATCATTAACAAAACCCTGTCAGCTGCCTTACCAGCCAGTCTGCACTGCTCAGAGAATTTCATGTTTGACTGCAGTTACCTGTGGTATCTGTCTCCATAGCCGAGTGGTCAGGAGCGGGAGTGCAGTAGCACATGCTCTTTGAGTAGACCGGAGTTCAAGCCCCTGACTGCTAAATACGGTCGATCTGCCAACCCGCACTCGACTAGTGTGGCAGATTATGGTCCATTTCCTTTGAGGAGGCTTCCATCATGCAGTGAGTTGATAATGGCTGCAGTTTACCTTTTTTTTTTTTTTTTTTTTTTTTTTTTTAACCTGTGGTATCATTAATAAATATTGAAAACAACAATGACCTCAGAACTGAACTGTGGGGGCACTCTGTTAATAACAATAGTCCATGGTTATCAATACCCATTGATAACCACTCTCTATCTTCTCTCACCCAACTATCCCTTTACCCATAGCTGTAAATTGCTTCTATTGTCACAGTTCTCAATTTGTATTGTTTCTTTAATGTGGAACTTTTTTTTCAAAAGCTTTTCTGAAATACAAGTAAGTATGCCAAAATTATTTTTTGCATCCATTTCCTTTGTTATTATATCATATATACAGAAAACAGATTTTTTGACCATACCGCCCAAAACACAGGAGGTATTTTGCAAAAAGCAGTTCTTCCTAAAAAAAAGATTTTTTGGGGAAAAACAGTAAGTTTTTTTCAAAGTCCACACTGCACTAGAAATTAAATTTAACTGAGAAAAATACATTTTATATTAAAATACAACCATAGGATTGTTAAAAGTATGGTATGCCTTTACACATTAACTTATCTAACTTTTTTTTTTTTTCCTGTGGATTTCTGTTGGATTGTCGGTTAGACATCAACTAATTATAATTGCTTCAAGAGAGAGATACTACAGCAGACTGCACATCAGAAATATTGAGTCCAATTTTTTTTGTTTATAACAATCCTCAGATTTGGTAATTGAGAGCATTTCCAAACCTGCAGCAGGAAAATCCAAATTCATTTTTCCCCCCTACTTTATCATCATTATTATCATTATCATCATTAGCCATATGGTGCAAGGAAGCCTGAGGCTTTTGCTGCACCAGCCAAAAAAAAAAAAAAATTCTAATTTACCCTAAGAGAGAGAGAGAGAGAGAGAGAGAGAGAGAGAGAGAGAGAGAGAGAGAGAGGGAAAGAAGTAGAAGGAAATCATCAAGGAAGAGAAGAATGATGATATCCAGCTCAGGACCCTGGGTGTGCCAAGCCCATGCTCCCCAGATGGGGTTATCGATGGTTCGATTGTTGATGATCCAGCTCAGATAGCAAACAAACTGAATGAGTATTTTGCATATACATTCACACATGAGGAGTTATTAAGGTTTGAAAATGACAGAAGGTTATCAAATTGTAGCAAGGTGCTTAATGATTTTGTAATAACTGAGAGCAAAGTGGAGCAGAAATTGTTGAAGTTAAACATAAGAAAGGCACGTAGGGTGGATGATTTCTATCCAGTTATATTAAAGGAAGCGGCAAAGCAACTAAGCAAACCCTTAGCCATAATTATGAGAACATCCTTGGACTCAGGGTAGGTCCCCACAGACTGGAGATGTGCAAATGTCACAAAGGGGGATCGAAGGGTGACACGAGTAATTACAGACCAGTTAGTTTAACTTCTGTTCTGGGTAAAATAATGGAGTCACTAGTTAAAGATGCATTACAGGATCCTCTAGACAAGACTGCAGCAATAATTCAGACACATTAGCATTAGCATTAGTAGAGGCATTTGATGCAAGAAAGCAAGTTTTTCAGCATCAGCCCAAAAAAAAAAAAAAAAACCCACTTCCACTTCACCCCTCTATTCGTTCAAAATACCTGTCCAGCTGAGCCTTAAACTTATTTAGGCTATCAACCTCCACTACAAGGGATGGAAGTCTGTTCCACCAACCAACCACCCGCTGGCTAAAGGCAAATTTCTGCACGTCTATCCTACATCTGTCTTTCCTCAATTTGAATTTATGCCCTCTCAGGTGATTTTCCTGAGCTAGAGGAAGAATCCCATCAGCATTGAGCATGCTTAAACCATTCAAGGCTTTATACACCTCTATCAGATCACCTCGCTGGTGCCTAGTCTCCAGACACTGTAATTTGCAAAACTTAAGCCTTTCTTCGTAAGAGCACCCCTTTGTTCCATTCACTAATCTTGTTGCCCTTCTCTGTACTCGTTCCAGCAGCTCTACATCCTTCTTGAAATGAGGCCTCCAGACCTGTATACAGTACTCTAGGTGTGGCCTGACCATCGCCTTATACAATGGAATAATCACCTCCTTATCCCTGCTGGAAAAATTCCTGTATATCATTGACAATACTCCATGAGCTACTCTTGCAGCCCGTCTGCACTGCTCAGAGAACTTCATATCTGCCTGCACAACCACCCCCAAGTCCCTTTCATTCTCTACCACTGTCAGTGTAGTACCACAGAGTTGATACGTTGCTCTGGGGTTGCTGTTTCCCATGTGTAGTACTTTACATTTGTCAATGTTAAACTTCATTTGCCACCTCTCAGCCCATCTGCTCAACCTTTCCAGATCTTGTTGCAGCAGCATAGTGTCAGTAGTGTCCTTGACAACCCTGCTAACCTTTGTATCGTCTGCAAACTTGGACATTAAGCCCGATATACCATCATCAATATCATTTATAAATACAGAAAACAATAATGGACCCAACACTGAGCCCTGAGGGACTCCACTAATAACATCAGTCCACGATGAGCAGTGTCCATTGATTACCACTCTCTGTCTTCTCCCCCTCAACCACCCCTTTATCCATAGCAGCAATTTGCCTCCAATGTCACACTGCTCCAATTTGTGTAGCAGTCTTCCATGTGCAACAGTATCAAAAGCCTTTCTAAGATCCAAGTATATAATATCAAAGTTATTCCCTGCATCCAGTTCTTTTGTGACTGCATCATAGTATCCAATCAAGTTGGTCAGGCAAGACTTCCCCTTAACAAAACCATGCTGTGTCTGAGCTATAACTGAAGTCTTGTCTAAATGATCCTGCAGTGCTTCTTTAACCAGTGCCTCCATTAATTTTCCTGGAACAGAAGTTAAGCTCACAGGTCTATAATTACTTGTGTCAGCCTTTGATCCTCCTTTGTGAATTGGGGTCACATTTGCACATTTCCAGTCTATGGGTACCTCCCCTGAGTCCAAGGAAGCTCTCATAATTATGGCTAAAGGTTTGCTTACTTCCTTTGCTGCCTCCTTTAATATAACTGGATAGATCCCATCCACCCCGGGTGCCTTTCTTGTGTTTATCTTCAACAGTTTCTCCTCCACTTTACTCCCAGTTATTTCAAGATTCTGTAGCTTACTGCTACAGTTGAATACACCTCTGGCATTCCCCTCGCTGAATAACTCCTCATGTGTGAATGTCGATGCAAAATATTCATTTAGTTTGTTAGCTACCTGAGCAGGATCATCAACACTTGACCCATCAATATCAAGTGGACCAATCTGATTCATCCCCTTCCTTCTAGAGTTTACATAAGTAAAGAACTCTTTGCTGTTTTTCTTTGCATCCCTTGCCAAGGATTTCTCGTAATCTGCCTTCGCCTGCCTAACCTCCTTTGTAACTTGGTTGCATTTCAACTTGTATCTATCATAGGCTTCTGTGTCATGTGTTAATTTGTAAGTATCCCATGCATTTTTCTTCTCTGCCATATGCCTCATTAGTTTATCTGACATCCATTTTGGCCTAAACCCTGAACAATATTTCTTAGTTGGTATGTAAAGCCTAGTAGCTTCCAAGATAAGTTCTTTGAATGCTTCCCATTTTGAATTTGCTGTTGGTAACATCATCAGTTGGTCCCACTGTATAGAATTTAAATACTGTCTCAGTCCATCGTAGTCGCCTTTACGGAAGCAATAACCCTTCCCTTTACCCCTAATGGTAGTTACCTCTTTGAGTAAATCCCACTTCAGCACACTGTGATCACT
This sequence comes from Mastigoproctus giganteus, assembly GCF_048544385.1. NCBI lineage: Eukaryota > Metazoa > Arthropoda > Arachnida > Uropygi > Thelyphonidae > Mastigoproctus > Mastigoproctus giganteus. Next base: position 191,489,558 of record NC_143583.1, read on the forward strand.
GCCAACTAGTGGTTCATTTATCTGCAGATTCTTAATGCATGAAGAATCACTGCTGATAATCAAATCAAGAGTATTACTCCCTCTAGTTGCCTCCCGAACATGCTGATGTAGAAAACAATCATCCAATAAATCCACAAAAGTCCTGCTAGTGTGTGAGTAACCAGCCCCCAAATTCCAGTCAATATCTGGGAAATTAAAATCTCCCATTATAAGACACTCTGATTTACTGGCCCACTCTATTTCCCTGTACAGTTCCTTATTATACTCATCAGAGTCATTAGGCCTATAGCACACTCCTACTCTCAATTTTGATCTCCCAATGTTTATGTCACACCAAACTGACTCCACACTGCACTGTCCAGCAATGTCGACTGGCTTCACTTCCTTGGTTTTTATGTGTTTCTTAACTAATAGCATAACCCCTCCTCCCTTCCTATCCTGTCTATCCTTTCTGTAGACGTTGTACTCCCCAAATTGCAGTTCTGCATCCCTTATATCTGTGTGACACCACGTCTCTGATATCCCAACAATATCTGCCTTCAATGTTTTGAGCAATACCTCAAATTCATAAAATTTATTTACTAAACTCCTAGCATTGGTGTACACGCAAGTATACCTGCACCTGTTTCTATTCTTAGCTACCCTAACACAACCCATGTGTTTACTTGTACCGCAATGGCTCCCAGCAGTCTCTGAAATACCGTGCATCTTGTTTTTCAGGCTTCTGCTCATTCTAATAGAAGCAGTGCAAGAATCTCTTTCACCTCTGCCAATGGCTACTGTCAATCTATTGGTCTTTGTCTCCCCCCAAGCTAGCAGTTTTCCGACCCACCTAACACTGCCTCGATAGCATCAGCAAATATTCTTGCACCCTTTCTATTTAAGTGTATCCCATCCCTGTAGAAGCAATCTCTCCTGTTAACAAGTACAGTCCAGGCTGAAAAAAATTCTACCCCTTGAGCCTTGCACAATCTTTCCAGGGCCGAATTGATCGACAAGGCTCTCATCATATACTCCCTCCTATCGTGTCTGGGCAGAATTGCAGACACTTTCAAATTCAACCCTAATTCTCGGCTTTTGTTCAACAGTGACCTGTACTTGTTAAGTAATTCTGCCGGTCTCCTACTCTTAATATTATTAGTGCCAACGTGTACAACTATATCACCTTTTGTGCCCTTAAAAGATGATATTCGCTCTACAACGTCATCAACCTTTGCCCCTGGCAGACATACCCTGGTCCTGTTCCACCTATCTTTTTTACAAAGAATGTTCCCCGTTTCCCTGACAATAGAGTCACCAACAACTACTAGTTCCTTCGGGACCAGCGCATTCTGCCTTAGGGGTTGTCTCCGTGTCACGCGAGCCCAATTGCAAGCTCTGGCGTTGATGTGGGCAGCTGAGAGCTTGATGGGCCCCTCAATTTAGTTTCTTCGAGGGCATCCACCCTGTCCTTCAAGCTCTCACATAGGCCCACAAGAACACCGAGTTGTTGCCTGATATCGATACACTCCTTGCATCGCGCACACACAAAGACATCCCCCTTGGCAGTATCATGTCCCGTACCCGATTGCTCTGCAAACATCAAGCAAACAGTGCATTTTATAAGGCTGTGAGTCAGAGGACAACTGCCCCCCTCAGTTCTGCTCTGAGCCACAGCACTTCCATTAGCTTGAGCCTTTTGCTTTGCTGCTCTGGTCTGAGTCATGATTCTATTAATTTATTAATTAATTATGTTATGTTATTAATTATATTACGTTTGTAATCTAAGTCGTTATATGTATTTATTTAAACGTACAATTTAACTGCTAACGAAGTTCAACTAACGCTATCTAGTACGGTATCGCAATGGCGGGAAAGTTACTAACGGTAACGGTAGTTACGAACACGTGGAAACCCTTACCGATACTTTTACAAGGCCGAGTAAAGAATAAATACACCAAATTAATCAAAAAATCACAAAATAATGTTATACTACTAAATTTAAATCAAAAGTTTTAGAAAAACAATAATTTCAAATCAATAAATAAGAAAAATCCACTTAGCGGCTTTGAACACGACCGTCACTAGTAGCCTCGTCAGCAGACTCTTAACAAACCCACAGCATGGGTTTGTTAAGGGAAAGTCTTGTCTGACAAATGTGATAGGATATTATGATGTGGTTACAAAGGAACCGGATGCAAAAAATAATTTTGATATCATATATTTGGATTTCAGGAAAGCTTTTGACACTGCTGCTCATGGAAGACTATTGTACATTTTGACACTGTTGCGCATGGAAGACTATTGTAACTGGAGCAGAATGGTATTAAGGGCAAGTTGCTACAATGGATAAAAGAATGGTTGAGTGGGAGAAGACAGAGGGTGGTAATTAATGGGTGCTGCTATTCGTGGACTAATGATTGTTTTTGTTAGTTGGCGCATCAACTTCTGTGGCCATAATGCACCTCCCAAGGTTTTTGCACTACTCTGATCCAAGCCGAGGTGGGATTCGAACCCGTGACCTTTGGGTTGCCAGGAAGGCACTTTACCCACCCAGCTAGCCCGGTAAGTTCGTCGACTAATGTTATCAGTATATTTATCATTGATATATGTATATTTATCAATGATATTGATGAAGGTATATCAGGCTTAATGTCAAAGTTTCCAGATGATACAAAGGTTGGCAGGGTTGTTAATGACAGTAATGGCAGTGTGCTACTGCAACAGGATCTAGATAATTTGGGCAGATGGGCTAAGAAATGGCAAATGAAGTTTAACCTTGCAAATGCAAAGTACTGCATATGGGTAGAAGTAACCCCAGAGAAACATACCAACTGTGTGGTACTACACTTAAGGTGGTAGAAAATGAAAAAGACCTGGGAGTAATTGTGCAGTCAGATATGAAGTTTTCTGAGCAATGCAGACAGGCTGCCAGGCCAAGTCATGGGATTCTGTCAATGATATATAGAAATTTTGCTAACAGGGAAAAGGAGGTGATTGTCCCTCTGTATAAGGCAATGGTCAGGCCATGCCTCGAGTACAGCGTACAAGTCTGGTGGCCTCATTTTAGGAAGGATGTAGATTTGTTTGAGCATGTACAGAGAAGGGCAACAAGATTGGTGAGGGGAATGAAGGGATCCTCTTACCAAGAGAGGCTTAAGTTCTGCAAATTGCAGTGGCTGGAGACTAGGCACCTGCACGGTGATCTGATTGAGGTGTATAAGGCCTTGAATGGGTTGAGCACGCTGAATTCTGATGGGATCCTTCCACTTGTTCAGATTACGAATCTAAGGGGGCATAAATTCAAATTAAGAAAAGACAGATGTAGAATAGATGTGTGGAAATTTTCCTTTAATCAGCGGGTGGTTAATTGCAGGAACAAGCTTCCATCTGTCACTGTGGAAGTTGAAAGGTTAAATAAATTTAAGGAGGAACTGAACAGGCATTTGGAATGAATGGTGTGATTTTTTTTTTTTTTTTTTGGCTGATGCTACATAAGCTCATACACTTGCTTTCTTGCATCACATGTCACTACTACTACTACCACCAATGTTCCAAGATGCAATGACTGGCTTCTCCTCACTGCAGCAATTCATTCATGGTGTTCCTAATGTTTCTGGGTCAGTGTTAAAATGTGTTAGGAAAACTGATTTATTCTGTATGAAGCTCTCCCCAAATTATCTGAAGTCTACTCTGGATAGCTACTTGAAAAAATCATAAACATTTTTTAGTTATTTTTTTTGTACTACTTGTAATTATTATATTAATTGATTTTTATCATTTTTGTCACCTTTCTTCTCATTAAATCCTTTTTAAAATTTTGAAATCTTATTAAATCATGTCTAATAAATATTTTGCATTAAATGATAATTCAATGTGTATCTCTTTTTATATTTTTTATGTGTAGTTAATATTTCATACCCTTAGGTCATTTTCCCTTCTAAGAAGTACTAGACCTCCATTCCCTTAGAAAAATTCTTAATACGGTTCTACTGTATTTGAAATGCTAACAGTTGTTAAATATTACAATATTTGAATACTAAACGAGTACTACATCATAACAAAATGTGAAACTCACTTTTAACACATATTTTTATGCTAATTCCACTTATCTTAAAGACTATCTTAAAAACTGTACGGTGAACTCCTTCTCCCAATCAGGAACTATGAAATAAAAGTTCTTAACCAACAATATTTAAAACAAACAAGAAATTAGAGTGTGCACAACATCTCAAGAGTAGGTCATGTGGTCTTGTCAATGATATACAGGAATTTTGCTAGCAGGGATAATGAGGTGATTATCCCCTTGTATAAGGCAATGGTCAGGCCACATCTTGAGTACTGTGTACAGGTCTGGAAGCCTCATTTTAGGAAGGCTGTAGAGTTGCTAGAATGAGTACAGAGAAGGGCAACAAGACTGGTGAAGGAAACAAAGGGATACTCTTATGAAGAAAGGCTTAATCTAAGCAAATTCAGCATCTGGAGACTAGGCATCTGCGAGGTCATCTGATTGAGGTGTATAAGGACTTGAATGGATTGAGCAGGCTCAATGCTGATGGGATTCTTCCTCTTTTTTTTTGGTGGTTGTTGGCGCATCGACTTCTGTGGCCATAATGCACCTCCCAAGGTTTTTGCAGTACTTTGATCCAAGCCCGAGGCGAGATTCGAACCCGTGACCTTTGGGTTGCCAGGCAGGCACTTTACCCACCTGGCTAGCCCGGTCGGCATTCTTCCTCTTGCTCAGATTACAAACCTGAGGGGGCATAGATTCAAACTCAGAAAGACAGCTGTCAAATAGATGTGCGAAAATTTTCCTTTAGCCAGCAGGTGTTGATTGCTGGAACAAACTTCCATCTGTCGTTGTGAAAGTTGATAGCTTAAATAAATTCAAGGAAGTGGACAAACATTAGAGCGAATGGATGGGTGAAATGGGAGTTTTTTTTTTGGCTGATGCTGTTTAAGTTTGCTTTCTTGCATCATATGCCTCTACTAATGTAAATGGTAATCTAGTGATTTTGTAATAATGCATTTTATAGTGGGTAATAGTTGAAATAAATATTAATATTTGGTGTGGATTTGGCTGCTATGATGACTGCACATCAGTCCACCATGCTGGAAATCAGAGATTGATGTAAGGCAGTTCAAGATCATGGTTACAAACATGCACAACTGCTTCTTGAAGAGCTCTATGTCATGAAATGTTTCCTTGCAATAATTTTTCCCATTATATGCCAATAGTTTTCAATTGGGTTAAGAGCAGACTGTTAGTAGGCCACTTTAAAGAAGTGGGCGCCTCCATAGCCAGTGGGAAGAAGCAGCAGTGCGTAGCACACGCTTCTTGATTAGACTGGGGTTCGAGCCCGTCACCACCAAATATGGAGGATGCGGAAAGGTCAGGGAATGACCACCGCATATCCCGGAGCAATATGGCCTTAGTTGCTAATGCTCCTAAAAACCAAAAAGCAAACAAACAAACTTTAAAGAAGTAATATTATGCTGATACAAGTAATCTTTGACTCAAAAGAAATTATATTTGATTTAAATTGCTGGAAAACGACAACCAAATGGTACTTACTTTTTTGCATAGTGGCAAGGTACAAAGTCCCGTTCGAAAATGCAGTTATTCGCGCCATGGAACTGATTCCTGATTGTTGACAGCAAACAACTTTCCAAAACCTGAATGTAAGCCTCAGCATTCATATTTCCACTCAAAGTGAAGTTGTCTAACTCCTTCGCTAGAAATACACTTCACACACTGCAAATGAAATTCTTCACTTTTTCACTGCCTAACATACTGTCCAAATCGTGGAGGTTATAATTTGATTCATCTGAAAAAAATTGTTGTTCCACTGATCCACAGACCAACTGATATGTTCTTTTGCCCATGATAAATGTGTGTGGCATGCTTTTTTCTGTTCAAAAGAGGCTTTTTCCTTGGACAGAATGCTGTGAGACCCATGCTATATAATCGTCTGCAAACAGTTCTTCAACACATGCAATAGTACTTGGTTAAATATTTTCTAGCACTCAGCACTGCTGCAAGGAATTAAAATGCAAAGAATGGCTTGCAATAACTTGTTATATTTCATGCTTCTTTGTTTACTTGTCAGTTTCCAGACCAAGAATAACTGTACAACTGTACACAGATAACTGGAGACTCTGCAAAGTATTATTTTTTTTTCATTCAATGATATTGAGAAGTACTGGCTTTTTTTTTCTTTTTTTTTTTTTTTTTTAGCAAAACTGATTAATTTCAATTTGATTCAAAAAATTTGTTCTCTGAATATCATTATCAAAGGACAAATTGGTTTCTTCAAATACAATTATATTTAACTTGGATAAAATTGTATTTAACTTAATACTTCCATTTTTCTATCTATGAATTCCACTTTAAACTAGCAGATTTTCGACCACAATAAGGAAACATGCTTTGGTCTTGAGAATTCACCATAGAAAGTCAGAATTTAGTTATATAGCTTCTGCTGATGATCCTGCTCAGATAGCAAACAAACTGAATGAGTATTTTGCATCTACATTCACATACGAGGAATTATTAAGGTTTGAAAATGGCATAAGGTTATCAAATTGTGGCAGGATACTTAATGATTTTGTAATAACTGAGAGCAAAGTGGAGGAGAAATTGTTGAAGTTAAACATAAGAAAAGCACCTGGGGTGGATGGGATCTATCCAATTATATTAAAGAGGGTGGCAAAGCAACTAAGCAAACCCTTAGCCATAATTATGAGAGCATCCTTGGACTCAGGGGAGATTCCCACGGACTGGAGATGTGCAAATGTATCCCCAATTCACAAAGCGGGATTGAAGGGTAAACGAGTAATTACAGACCAGTTAGTTTAACTTCTGTTTTGGGTAAAATAATGGAGTCACTGGTTAAAGATGCATTGCAGGATCATCTAGACAAGACTGCAGCAATAATTCAGACACAGCATGGGTTTGTTAAGGGAAAGTCTTGTCTGACAAATTTGACAGGATATTATGATGTGGTTACAAAGGAACTGGATGCAAAAAATAATTTTGATCATATATTTGGATTTCAGGAAAGCTTTTGACACTGTTGTGCATGGAAGACTATTGTACAAATTGGAGCAGAATGGTATTAAGGGTAAGTTGCTACAATGGATAAAAGGATGGTTAAGTGGCAGAAGACAGAGGGTGGTAATCAATGGGTGCTGCTCTTCGTGGACTAATGTTATCAGTGGAGTCCCACAGGATTCGGTGTTGGGTCCACTGTTGTTTTGTATATTTATCAATGATATTGATGAAGGTATATCAGGCTTAATGTCGAAGTTTGCAGATGATATAAAGGTTGGCAGGGTTATTAATGACAGTAATGGCAGTGTGCTACCGCAACAGGATCTATATAATTTGGGCAGATGGGATAAGAAGTGGCAACTGAAGTTTAACCTTGACAAATGCAAAGTACTGCATATGGGTAGAAGTAACCCCAGAGAAATGTACCAACTGTGTGGTACTACTTAAGGTGGTAGAAAATGAAAAAGACCTGGGAGTAATTATGCAGTCAGATATGAAGTTTTCTTAGCAATGCAGACAGGCTGCCAGGGCAGGTCATGGGGTTTTGTCAATGATATATAGGAATTTTGCTAGCAGGGAAAAGGTGGTGATTGTCCCTCTGTATAAGGCAATGGTCAGGCCACGCCTTGAGTACTGCATACAGGCCTGGAGGCCTCATGTTAGGAAGGATGTAGATTTGCTTCAGCATGTACAGAGAAGGGCAACAAAATTGGTGAGGGGAATGAAAGGATCCTCTTACCAAGAGAGGCTTAAGTTCTGCAAATTGCAGTGGCTGGAGACTAGGCACCTGCGCGGTGATCTGATTGAGGTGTATAAGGCCTTGAATGGGTTGAGCACACTGAATTCTGATGGGATCCTTCCACTTGTTCAGATTACGAACCTAAGGAGGCATAAATTCAAATTAGGAAAAGACAGATGTAGAATAGATATGCGGAAATTTGCCTTTAGCCAGCGGGTGGTTAATTGCTGGAACAAACTTCCATCTGTTGTTGTGGAAGTTGATAGGTTGAATAAATTTAAGGAGGAACTGGACAGGCATTTGGAGAGAATGGTGTGAGTTTTTTTTTTTTTTTTTGGCTGATGCTGCATACACTTGCTTTCTTGCATCACATGCCACTACTACTACTATGAGTGTGTTATTAAATACATGAATGAAGCTGTAACATTTCATTGGAACATATCAGCATACAAATCATTTTGATGGTACAAAGTGTAAATCTGCACTAATACTTTTTTTTTTTTTACCATATGTATAAAACACCTTATGGTAAAAGTTTGGCATGTTAATCTGTTTTGATATTCAACACACATTGTCTCTTCACTTGTTTTTCACTGGTCTTTTGTAATCATGATTGACAAGGAAGAAGGCCTTTATTAATTTATTGAGAAAAGAGTTTTGGCTCATATTTCTAGACTATTGGCAATGAAAGTTAAGAGTTGAAAATGTGTAATTTATTTTCTTTGAAAATAAATCTTTAATTATATTATTCTTTAATAAACTTTCAGTTCTTTTATTAATCTTTACTTCTTTCTAAATTAAGAGGAATCATCCCTAGGCAGGGATTATTGCCTCTCAGTAAACACAAGCAGTTGCTCTTGACATCTCGAAGGCTTTCGATCGCATTAGGCTGCTGTAGCCTAGTGGTCAGGCGCGCGGGTGCATAAGTACACGTGCTTTGAGTGACCGAGGTTCAAGCCTGTGACTGCTGAATACGGTGCTGTTTCTTGTATTCTGTCTATCTTGTGAACTCCTCTGACCATTTGGTCGTCCCGGAGTATAAACAGAAAATTTTTATTTATTATTATTTTTTTTATTTGGCATAAAGGTCTTCTAAACAAGCTTCCACTTATGAGCTAGTATGGTTTGCCAACTGTTTTTTGTAATTGGTTATCCAGTTTTCTCTCTGACCACTCAATAAGGGTGATGGTAGATGGCTCTCTTGTCTTCTGACTTTTCCACTAATGCTGGTGTCCCCCCCCAAGGTCCAGTTCTTTCCCCTATTCCTTTCCTCTTGTATATTAATGACCTTCTTCCATTGACCAGAAATCCTATCCGTAGTTTTGCTGATGATAGCACATTGCATTCCAGCATACTACCTTTCCTGTTCAATCAGCTTCAACTTCTTGAATATCTGCTACCAATTCCATAAATGCCAATCTCCAGTGGGGCAAAGACAACTTAGTTGATTTCAAACCTTCTAAAACTCAATCCTATCTTATATCTCGCAAAAAGGATTCTTCTGCGCCTATGCTTATCTTTGGTGACACTCCAATTTCTAGGCAAGATGATATATCTCTTTTGGGGATTACCCTGACTTCTAATCTCTCTTGGCACAAGCACATTACAAATATTGCTTCCTCTGCATTTAAAAACTTGGTTTTCTCTTTCACTCTCAGCATCGTTTTTCTTCCAAACAGCTGTTCACTCTGTACAAATCGCAAATCCGCCCTAACATGGAATATTGTTCCCACATCTGGGGAGGTGTCCTCAAAACCTCTCTCGGGCTTCTAGATTCCATTCAGAAGATGGCAGTTAAGTTAATTAATCACTCATCTCTCACAGAATCTCTCCACTCTGTCTCATAGATATACAGTGTCTGCTGCATGCCTTTTCTACAGATAGTTCCATGGGCGCTGTTCTTCTGAATTGGCTTCTATAATTCCTGTTCTCTCTTTCAAAACAGTCGGAACATGTTCTGCCACCAGCCAACATTCATTTACTGTCCAACTTCAAACTCACAGAAACACTTTTCATCTTCCTCGTTTATTCATTTCAACTGCCATTTTCTGAAACAACCTTCCTTCGTATGTATTTCCTGAGAATTACAGTCTACAAAAGTTCAAATATAATGTCAACATATACCTTCTTTCATCTTCTCAACCTCCAAACTATGCACTGTGCTAAGTATTGGCAAGTACTGTGCTAAATTGGAGCAGTGTGGCATTGGAGGCAAATTGCTGCTATGGATAAAGGGGTGGTTGAGGGGGGAGAAGACAGAGAGTGGTAATCAATGGACACTGCTCATCATGGACTGATGTTATTAGTGGAGTCCCTCAGGGTTCAGTGTTGGGTCCGTTGTTGTTTTCGGTGTTTATGAATGATATTGATGATGGGATATCAAGTTTAATGTCCAAGTTTGCAGACGATACAAAGGTTGGCAGGGTTGTTAAGGACACTACTGACGCTATGCTGCTGCAACAGGATCTGGAAAGGTTGAACAAATGGGCTGAGAGGTGGCAAATGAAGTTTAACATTGACAAATGTAAAGTACTACATATGGGAAACAGTAACCCCGGAGCAACGTATCAACTCTGTGGTACTACACTGACAGTGGTGGAGAATGAAAAGGACCTGGGGGTAATTGTACAGGCAGATATGAAGTTCTCTGAGCAGTGCAGACGAGCTGCAAGAGTGGCTCATGGTGTCTTGTCAATGATATACAGGAATTTTTCTAGCAGGGATAAGGAGGTGATTATTCCCTTGTATAAGGCAATGGTTAGGCCACATCTTGAGTACTGTATACCGGTCTGGAGGCCTCATTTCTAGAAGGATGTAGAGCTGCTGGAACGGGTACAGAGAAGGGCAACAAGATTAGTGAATGGAACAAAGGGTTGCTCTTACGAAGAAAGGCTTAAGTTTTGCAAATTACAGTGTCTGGAGACTAGGCACCGGCGAGGTGATCTGATAGAGGTGTATAAGGCTTTGAATGGTTTGAGCATGCTCAATGCCAATGGGATTCTTCATCTTGCTCAGAATAATCACCTCAGAGGGCATAAATTCAAATTGAGGAAGGACGGATGTCGGATAGATGTGCGGAAATTTGCCTTTGGCCAGCGAGTGGTTGGTTGGTGGAACCGACTTCCATCACTTGTTGTTGAAGTTGATAGCCTAAACAAATTTAAAGCTCAACTGGACAGGTATTTCGAACGAACGGAGGGGTGAAATGGGAGTGGTGTGTGTTTTTTTTTTTTTTTTTTTTTTTGGCTGATGCTGAATAAGCTTGCTTTCTTGCATCACATGCCTCTACTAATGCTAATGCTAAAGTACTATAGGTTCTAATACTTTTCGTTTTTGTAAAAAAAAACGAAAATTCTCATATGCATTATGTTGGAAATGAAACCTGAATGACCATCCATTTATTAAACCAAGTTTTTAAATGGATTTAATAAAGGTAATAATAATAATAATAATGCAAAAAATTAATAGATGCCGCAAAAAAAGTATAATTCAAAATCTGGTAAAGGAGATAATACTGATAAGTTAATTTTATACATTTCATTTCAATCATCATTCTTAAATATAAAAAAAAAATTCTATTTGAAATAAGGGTAAAAATATACTTTTAAGTTTCACACTGTTGCATTCATACAACTGTGCTAAACATCAACCTTCAACTGAAAAAAAATTATAACTTACTTAATCGAAAATTTATATTAAATAAAATATTATTCATTATATAATTAGTATTTACCCTCCTGATTCTGGTGCCTCCGTAGCCAGAAGCAGCAGTGCACAGCACACGCTCCTTGATTAGACTGGGGTTTGAGCCCATGCCCACCAAATACAGAGGATGCAGAAAGGTCAAGGAATGACCACCGCATATCCCCGGAGCAATATGCCTTAGTTGCTAATGCTCCTAAAAAAAAAAAAAAATAACCTGATTCTCTTTAGAACCAGGAGGATGCTTGGGAAACAGAATTCTTAGTTTCACTACTGTAATAAATTCAATTTTGAAGTACATAAGTTATATGTATCACTGTTAGAGATAAGAATAATAGTGCTATTACATTCTTTTACATTAAACTAAATTTCGATTTCTGGACTAGAAATAAAATTTTATCATATAAAAAAATTCATCTTGCTGTGCTGTTATACAAAATGTCATCACCAAGAACTGAAACAACTTGGTGACAATAACTTAAGAATTATTTTCACTAAATTGTTTAGTGGTGCCAATAATAACAATTTTCCAATTACTGAATTTTATATAAAATCATTTTTTATTAATCTTTATTAATATATGTAAATTAATTTCTTTGAAAAGTAAAGATTTTTTATTATATATTTATATATTATAGGACACGTGCTCTGGATTATCAACATCAAAGATAAAGGAGTAAGTAGTAAAACTGACTTCTTGCTGCCATTGTGTTTTGATATGATGTTAGTTTTGATACAATGCACTAATTTCTTAACTTGTATAATATTGCCGGTGTTGTCTGTTGTACGTTGTGTATTGCATATTGTATAATTAACTACCACTATAACTCTGCACTGTCAAAATAACAAAATGATGTACAAGCTAAGACATTACTGCATCCTACCAAATATACACCTGACATAACCTAGCCGAGGGAGTAAAGTACCTGCCTGGCAACCCAAAGGTCGCGGGTTCGATTCCCGCCTCGGGCTTGGATCAAAGTACTGCAAAAACCTTGGGAGGTGCAATATGGCCACAGAAGCCGATGCGCCAACAACTACCAAATCAAAAAAAAAAAAAAAAAAAAATCAACCTGACATAACCTAACCTAAACAAGTAGTTTAGCTTAGGTTATGTCAGGTGTGTGCTAAATGCCAAAACAACCAGGGGTATGAGATGACATTACACACAGTGGCGGATTACCCATTAAGGCAATGAGGCACGTGCCTAGGGGCCCCAGGCTTTGGGGGCCCCCCAAGCCAAGACATTTTCTTATAGTGTTCTAAATTAGATTAATGTTTTCAGTAAACATCATAAAAATCATGATTAATTGAAGCGAAAATCTTGATTAATTTAAGCAAAAAATGCAAAAGTACAAAATTTCATTTATTTGCCACCTAACTTTTGTTTATTTTTTATTCTTTTTTTTTATTATTATTTTTTGGGGGACCCCAAATATAATCTGCCTAGGGGCCCCAACTATCCTTAATCCACCACTGATTACACAGTGTCTATAATTATGTATACAGGGTGTTTCAGTTAAACGTTTCAGAACTTCTAAGAGGGGTAGGGTACATCCTGACAACTCGAAATCATATAGCAATGTGGGGTCGGAAATGCTTTCCTGAAGCGGTGTTGTACACAGAAGCACCATAAAGAAAAGAGACCGTAAGTGAGAAATCGTTTTAATAATACATGAAAAGAAGCAAAAGGTACATGGATTAAAGTAAGTGTTCGAAGTTTCTTCCACGGGCTACAATGCACGCCTCACATCTCCGACGCATGGACATCCGAACATTCTGGAATACTCCAGGCGAATTTCGAATTTCTTCGGCAGCTACTGCGATTCTTGCAACCAGCTCCTCAGCATTGTCAACAGGGGTGTCATAAACTAGCGATTTCATATGACCCCAGAAATAAAAATCAAGACATGATAGGTCGGGTGACCGAGCAGGCCAACGCACGGGACCACCACGTCCGATCCACTGTTGACCAAATGTGACATCCAGGTAGTTACGAACATCTCCGCTATAATGGGCAGGGGCTCCATCGTGTTGGAACCACATTGTCTGTTGCGTCGATGCAGAAATCTGTTCATCTCTCAAAAGTTGTGGCAATACTTGCTGCAGAAAGATCAAGTAGATAGGTCCGGTTAGACGACACGGTAACAGGTAAGGTCCGATGAGGTGATCTCCCATAATACCGGCCCATACATTGACCGAAAATCGAATCTGTGCTGCACGACGTCGTATTGCATGCGGGTTCTCGACCGCCCAGATATGGTTGTTATGCGTGTTGAAAATTCCTTCCCTTGTGAAGGATGCCTCATCGGAAAACAACACTTCAGCAGGAAAAAGGGGATTTGTAGCACATTTTCCAAGGTACCACTGTGCGAAAGCAATACGAGGTGCATAATCCTCCGGTTGCTGTGTCTGGACACACTGCACGTGAAACAGATGCATGTCTTGTTCTCGGAGAATCCTCCAGACGCTGCAATGGGAAACCCCGACCGCGTTTGCTAGACTTCGTGTACTCGTTCTTGGATTTCCCTGTACATGCTGCAGCACATTCTGTTCGACGCACATTCAGCACATTCTTACCCTGTCCCTGTCAGCTCTTTCAAATGAACCTCTCTCAGCTAACCTCTGGTGCAGTCTTGCAAAGAAATTATGACTGGGAATACGCCTCGTCGGATATCGTTCCGCGTACAAACGCTGTGCGGCTGGCCCACTACAATTTGCAGCCCCGTACGCCAAATGCATATCGGCTAACTCTGCGTTCGTGTAATCATCCATCCTACTAACTTGGCGTTCTTGTTCAAGAAATTCGAAATTCGCCTGGAGTATTCCAGAATGTTCGGATGTCCATGCGTCGGAGATGTGAGGCATGCATTGTAGCCCGTGGAAGAAACTTCAAACACTTACTTTAATCCATGTATCTTTTGCTTCTTTTCATGTATTATTAAAACGATTTCTCACTAACGGTCTCTTTTCTTTATGGTGCTTCTGTGTACAACACCGCTTCAGGAAAGCATTTCCGACCCCACATTGCTATATGATTTCGAGTTGTCAGGATGTACCCTACCCCTCTTAGAAGTTCTGAAACGTTTAACTGAAACACCCTGTATACTTGCCAGATTGCTGTTTTGAAGCAAAACTGACTTCTTGCTACCATTTATACAGATGGCTAGTTGTCTGTTGTAATTGAAAAACATTCAGAACAGGGGTAAAAAAATAATATTTTCTTAACTCTTGTTAATAAAATATCATATCTTTGAAATCAAGTATATACATGACATTACCAGTTTATATGATTTATCTGCAAATGCAATAATGTATTTGCAATTATGATGCAAGATTGATAAAAGCAAGCACCATATTTATATCTGGGAGGGAATACAGTGGAAAGTATGGTACCCCTTATAAATGTAATACACCATAAACTTTCTGTTGTCTTGGGTGTTACGTTCCCAAAGATGTCTATGAACTGCATATCTTCAAAGGTGAGGTTAAGGGCCTATTGAAAAAGGGAGTTGGGTTCTGAAGCTATTTTTGTATATAAAATATATTTTAGTGCTGCACCCTGATTCAATCTGGATTCACTGGTCGCTAATTATACCCTGGTTCACTCTGAGTAGAAATCTAGGGTTATTTGCAATATTAACCAAGTGGCAAATGCGAGGTACAAATGTTTGGGTGACTGGTTCAAGACCACATGAGTACTAAATACAGTGCTGTTTCTTGTATTCACTTTATGTTCTGAACTCTGGCCTTATGTGGAGTATAAACAAAAAATTTGTTTATTTATTTTTGTTTTTTTTTTTTAAATCTGATTGTACAGTTTGAGGTAGGGCTCAAAACAGAAAATTTTGCGACACGGAGGGTTCATAAAGATGATATGTGTATCAATCCATACACATGACATTACCAAGGCACATGATGAACCAAAATGACGCTCCGGGCTTAATGTACTGCAAAAAACTGTGGAAAGGGTTGCATCTACAACCATACAAGTTGCATCTGGTACAAGCCATTATGGCTGATGACAAAATAGGATGTCTGCCATTCTGAGAGGACAGTTTACTAAGATGGGATGAAGAGCTGCTTAAATGTTTTGTGTTTAGTGATGAGCAAGCTTGGACTTCAGTGTTAATTACACAGGTGAATGACTGAATTTACAGAAGAAAAATCAGTTTTATTAAGAATTCTGTGAAGTTGTAATCCTAGTAATTAATTCCTAAGAAAATTATTTAATGTTAACTTCTCTTAATCACAGAAAAAGGGGAAAAAATATCAAATGAGCCTGAAATGTAATGCATGGCATAAATTACCTAACTTGTTTTAATTATCAGTACTTTACATACTTTAGTGCTGGAATGTTCTAAAATTTGCGAGTCTATAATCTTAAAAATTTTTATTAATTATTTTTAAACTTTAATACAGTTCCAGAATAAAATTTTCAATATAACATGGATAAAGAGCCCTCTTTTCTTCTTTAACAAGACCCAGATGCACTAGTCAATTAATTAGATTGTTATAAAAAAAAAAACTTGGTATGGAAATGTAAAAAATAAAAAGATTAAAGTAAACAGAACATAAAAGATGATTGTAGTGTGGATAATATCTCCAGGTGGAAGGTTAGCCCAACACAAAATCAATTATTACGACTGTTTCCATTTTTTTTTTTTTTTTTTTTTTTTTATAATAGCTGTTAGCTATTATAAAAATGCAGTCCCTTTGCAGGACAGTTCTCTGGGAAAATTGTCAATCAGGAAAACTGGCATGCCGTGCCGAGGCTCTTGCCTCAGGTTAAAAGCTGAAAGAGGCACCAAAAGAAAGATTAAATAATTGCCAACAGGCCGTAATTTTCCATTCTTGCCTCGGACGCTCGGCACGGCCCTGCTGGCATGCGCGTTTTTCCTTACTCCCATCCATGCCCCCCACTTCCTCCCACCGGAGTGTAAAAATTGCATTTAAAAATAAAAACATGATCAATAATAATAAAAAAAATATATATTCTCGCATTATAAACTCTAATTAAAATTTAAACAAAATCATTTTTCTTTGAATAATCATTAGACTTTTTTTTTTATACATCAAAACTATTTATGCCCACCACAATATTAAATATTAATTTTTCTGGCCTGCACTCCAGAAAAATCTCATAAATTATTTTATTTATTATTATAAAAAGCTTGGCGTACTGGCTCGATAAACTGATTTTTGTGATGTGTGGAAGAAACCCCTTCTCATTTCCTCAACGATATTCTGTATCCCCCGTCAGCTTACTGGGGTTACAAAACACTCGCAGAAGATAGAATGCCAACTCAGTGGAGTTTCACAGAAACTGGTACGAAATTTCCGCTTAATTTGCGTTTTAATCCAACTAAAACGAAAAATGAATTCAGCTGGTGAGCAAACATTTTTGTTTACACTACAGCAGCGCTGCGGTGGCACTTCGGCCAATCACAAATGAGTATCGAAACTCCAACTTTTATTATTTATACCGCTGTCAGCACATCTTGATTGTAGTGAACGAATTTACAAACTTTTGTTGAAAAGTACTTTGTAAGGGGAAATAATTTTAGTTTTACTGGAATGCACAATATGAAATATCCTTTTTACCTTTCGTCTATGTACTATCCCGACGGATTTTCATTAAATTTTATATTTGTGTATTTTAAAAAAAATTATCAAACCGTTCCAGACCAACAGAAAAATTGACACAAAACATTCAGTCCATATTTTGTTGATCCCTAGAAAAGTTTTAAGTCCAATTCCGATTCCAAAGAATCCAAAGTCCCCCGCCCCTCAAATCTCACAGAAACGCTGCAAATGAGCTGTAAACAGCTTCAATACGTTTAATAATTGCAGGACTTATTCGTAATATGCTTGGAGACCTTTTAATCAAATTTCGTATAAATAGGCCACCCTACTGACATGAATACCTTTGTATACACCCCACCCCATTTAAAAAGAAGTGCAAAAAAAAAAAAAAACCAGGCCTACCTCCCAACTGCCCCTCACTTAAATCTCAAGTGGTGAAGTTTTGGCAAAAACTTCTTGATTAAAGTGCACACTGTTTCAGATTTACATCGTTCGAATTACAGTATAACATTTATAACTTAAATTTTAAATTCAAATCTAAAAACTTCCTCTCCTCCCCCCCTTGTCCAAAAGTACTGTAAGGACTAAGGAACAAATCTCAACAACGGGGTCTTGCTGCTGTTCAGCTTAGCCGCTACCAACAACAAAGTGCCTGACCATCCAACTTAAGACTGGGATGACAACTACAAGTTTTTCGTGCCCACAAATACTGTAGGCTCTCTTCTCTTGCAACCGATGGACTAAGGTGATGACTGACTGCGATATTTGAAGCCTATTATCTCTTGCAAACCTTGCAACAACTGACCAGGAGACACACGACGTGGTCTAGCCATCAGTTCGGAAGTTCTAGAGGCGATATAATATTAAACCCATAAGCAACACGTCATCATGGAAGTCATCATTATCATGAGGTATTTTCCTATTTAGGGCTGACTAAATCTGAAAATTCCTTTTCCGCCATTTATGTCTATCGCTTCCTTGCTAAAATTAATGCTGATATGACCACCCAAAATCAGACAAATTCACTATAATATGACCACCCTAATACATCATGGCTCTGGTCCCAATGTTCAGATTTAGGAGGTTTGACAGCAGTGTGTTTGGTTTCTGAATAGTGATTCTAATATAATTTAAGGAGAAAAGTATCCCATTTAAGTTTATAAAGACTTTCAGGACACTAACAACAGGGCCTGCCTGGAGTTCAGGGCACCAGCTTATTTAGGATTATCTGGTAGTTTACTTTGGGTTTGTTTATATTTTCGGTTAGGTTTTTTTTTTTTTTTTTTAACTGGCTACAGATGTTACTTTTTTTCTTTCTTTTTTTTTTTCCTTTTTTTCTTTTTTTTTTTTTTTTTTTTTGTAATGTTTTAAAATGTTAGATTTTTTCCACGCCCCTTCATCCAGAAACTGTGATTTTAAGTCCAATATAAACAAATCTAAAAGCCTCATCATGTATAAGTAATCTAAAGTCAGGTGTTAGCGTTTGGCCCAATAAAGAAAATGTATCCATACTCATAAACATACACAAACTATCCAAAATGCCTAGCTCCGGCCAAGGTAACAAAATAAATAAAAATAGTTAGAAACAACAGTTAGCTTACCAGGTGTAGTTGAAATAACTCAACGAAGAATAACATTGAAGAATACTGAATCTGAACACACACATTGTAAATATTGAAAAAATAACTGATTTAAACCAAATTTAAATAAAAATCACACATAAAAAAGGAAACATGACACCACACGAGCTAGAATAACACAAAACTAGCGCGAACAGCTTCTATCGCCCTCTTTCGAAGAGAAGTAAGACAATTATTGAAGGGAAAGAACGGTTATTGTTTTTATTATTATTATTATTTTTTATTTCATACCCGTGAAATTAGGAAAAGGAAAGAATTTTATATAAAATTTAACTAACATACAAGTTTATAACTAGTAATCAGGCTGGCTTTAAGACATAAAAGGGCCTGATTCAAGTAGCCAATCGATAGACGAATAGCAAACCAATATCAATACAAAGTTTGAATGACAGACTCCATAAGTATACATATAAATACAAATACTGTAATTATATTATTTATGAATGATGTAAATAATAATGTATATTAAAAAAAAAAAAGTAAAGTGTAGCCATTATCAACCCACTGCAGGATGGAAGCCTCCTCAACAATTTATGCTGAGGGAAATGGACCATAATCTGCCACGCTGGTCCAGTGCGGGTTGGCAGATCAACCGTATTCAGCAGTCAGGGGCTTGAACCCCGGTCTACTCAAAGAGTGTGTGTTACTGCATTCCCGCTCCTGCCCACTCGATTACGGAGGCCGTTTATAATGTATATTATTCTACAGTAATCTTTGAAAATAATACTAATTATTCAATTGTAGCTGTTTGCATGTCTTTCGTATAAGAATTAAGACAAACATACTCAGTATAAAATAATTAAAATAATCACAATTGCGAGCCTGCCAGCTTTTAAGTAAACATTAAAAATGTTTACTTAAAAATATGCATATGTTTCATTTGAAAATTGCTTACTGTTTCAGATTTTGTGTGTTATAATGGTAAAATAAATAATGGAATTATAAAGTGCGTCATGTGTCAAAAGAATAACCTTCATAATAATAAAAATAAATAAAGTCGCTTTCATATTGCTAACGCAGATTTCTTTCATTTCAGTTGCGGATTTGTCTACATCGACATTTTACTAAAGACAATGGAGTCCATTACTTATTACTACAGACCAAAGTACAGTGTGAGTATCTGTCTTTTTATTTCCTTCAATACGCTTAATAATAATATTTAGCTTTTTTTTTCCCTTCGGAAAAAATAATTACATCTAGTATAGGCCCAACCCTTTGACAGAACCGTCTTCATGCGATAGTAAGTCGGTGACAATAACCTTTGAATTCCTGAATAACATTTGAAGGTAGGTACAAACATTGAAATAGGCGCAAAAAACCTCCAGCGGTCACAAACCTTGGTTAAAATTGGCTCAGGGTTGTAAAAAAATAAAATAATAATAATAATAATAATAATTTACCTTGTCTAATAATAATTCCAAGAGTACTGCAAATAAATTCAATGAATTTCATCTTTTGACGAAGTTGTGATATGTGAATATTACAAATATGGAGAGTTAGTTTATGGGAAATTTTTGTGAGTTGGGAATAAATTATTCTTTGACATGATAAATCCTTGATATGGAAAGGAAAATTTTTGACAATAAAGAGATGCATATATGGCAAGAATACTGAATTTAGAAATAAGCGATTATAGATGTGCAAATTGAATAGCACTCAAATGGAAGAGAAAATAGCATATAAATGTAAATGCGTGGGAAAAGGGGTGAACTGACAGTAAAAAAAAGCAGCCGCCCGTACTAGGGTATGGGAGGCTGCTTTTAGCATTAGCATTAGCATTAGCATTAGCAGAGGCATATGATGCAAGAAAGCAAGCTTATTCAGCATCAGCCAAAAAAAAAACAAAAAAAAAAAAAAAAAACCCACTCCCATTTCACCCCTCCGTTCGTTCGAAATACCTGTCCAGTTGAGCTTTAAATTTGTCTAGGCTATCAACTTCAACAACCAGTGATGGAAGTCGGTTCCACCAACCAACCACCCGCTGGCCAAAGGCAAATTTCCGCACATCTATCCGACATCCGTCCTTCCTCAATTTGAATTTATGCCCTCTGAGGTGATTATTCTGAGAAAGATGAAGAATCCCATTGGCATTGAGCATGCTCAAACCATTCAAAGCCTTATACACCTCTATCAGATCACCTCGCCGGTGCCTAGTCTCCAGACTCTGTAATTTGCAAAACTTAAGCCTTTCTTCGTAAGAGCAACCCTTTGTTCCATTTACTAATCTTGTTGCCCTTCTCTGTACCCGTTCCAGCAGCTCTACATCCTTCTTGAAATGAGGCCTCCAGACCTGTATACAGTACTCAAGATGTGGCCTTACCATTGCCTTATACAAGGGAATAATCACCTCCTTATCCCTGCTAGAAAAATTCCTCTTTATCATTGACAAGACACCATGAGCTACTCTTGCAGCTCGTCTGCACTGCTCAGAGAACTTCATATCTGCCTGCACAATTACCCCCAGGTCCTTTTCATTCTCCACCACTGTCAGTGTAGTACCGCAGAGTTGATACGTTGATCTGGGGTTACTGTTTCCCATATGCAGCACTTTACATTTGTCGATGTTAAACCTCATTTGCCACCTCTCAGCCCATCTGTTCAACCTGTCCAGATCCTGTTGCAGCAGCATAGCGTCAGTATTGTCCTTAACGACCCTGCCAACCTTTGTATCATCTGCAAACTTGGACATTAAACTTGATATCCCATCATCAATATCATTCATAAACACCGAAAACAACAACGGACCCAACACTGAACCTTGAGGAACTCCACTAATAACATTAGTCCACGTTGAGCAGTGTCCATTGATTACCACTCTCTGTCTTCTGCCACTCAACCATCCCCTTATCCATAGCAGCAATTTGCCTCCAATGCCACACTGCTCCAATTTGTGCAGCAGTCTTCCATGTGCAACAGTATCAAAAGCCTTTCTAAGATCCAAATATATAATATCAAAGTTATTCCCTGCATCCAGTTCTTTTGTGACTACATCATAGTATCCAATCAAATTGGTCAGGCAAGACCTGCCCTTAACAAAACCATGCTGCGTCTGAGCTATAACTGAATTCTTGTCTAGATGATCCTGCAGTGCTTCTTTAACCAGTGCCTCCATTAATTTACCTGGAACAGAAGTTAAACTAACAGGTCTATAATTACTTGTGTCAGCCTTTGAACCTCCTTTGTGAATTGGGGTCACATTTGCACATCTCCAGTCCATAGGTACCTCCCCTGAGTCCAAGGAAGCTCTCATAATTATGGCTAAGGGTTTGCTTACTTCCTTTGCTGCCTCCTTTAATATAACTGGATAGATCCCATCCACCCCAGGTGCCTTTTTTATGTTTATCCTCAACAATCTCTCCTCCACTTTCCTCTCAGTTATTACAAAATCATCCAGCTCACTGCCAATGTTTACTTTACCTACATCATTCTCCTTCCTGAATAACTCCTCATGCGTGAATGTAGGTGCAAAATACTCGTTTAGATTGTTAGCCACCTGAGCAGGATCCTCAACTGTTGAACCATCAATATCCAGTGGACCAATCTGATTCATCCCTTTCCTTTTCGAGTTCAAGTATGTAAAGAACTCTTTTCTGTTTTTCTTTGCATCCTTTGCCAAGGATTTTTCATAGTCTGCCTTTGCCTGCCTAATCTCCTTTCTGACTTGGTTACAGACCAACTTATATCTATCATAGGCTTCCATGTCACCCATTAATTTGTATGTATCCCATGCATTTTTCTTCTCTGCCACATGTCTCATTAGTTCATCTGACAACCATTTAGGCCTAAACCTTGAACAATATTTCCTAGTTGGTATGTAAAGCCTGGTAGCCTCCAAGATTAGTTCCTTGAATGCTTCCCATTTTGAGTTTGCTGTTGGTAACATCATCAGTTGGTCCCACTGTATAGAATTTAAATACTGTCTCAGACCATCATAGTCGCCTTTACGAAAACAAAAACCCTTCCCTTTACCTCTGATGGTAGTTACCTCCTTGAGTAAATCCCACTTCAACACACTGTGATCACTGCCACCTAGTGGTTCATTTATCTGCAGGTTCTTAATGCATGAAGAATCACTACTGATAATCAGATCAAGAGTATTGCTCCCTCTTGTTGCCTCACGAACATGCTGATGTAGAAAACAATCATCCAATAAATCCACAAAAGCCTTGCTAGTGTGCGAGTGACCAACCCACAATTTCCAGTCAATATCTGGGAAATTAAAGACCCCCATAATAAGACTCTCTGATTTACTGGCCCACTCTATTTCCCTGTACAATATCTTATTATACTCATCAGAGTCATTAGGCCTATAGCACACTCCTACTCTCAATTTTGATTTCCCTATGCTTATGTCACACCAAACTGACTCGACGCTGCCCTGTCCATCGATGTCGACTGGCTTCACTTCCTTGGACTTTATGTGTTTCTTAATTAATAGCATGACCCCTCCTCCCCTCCTGTCCTGTCTATCCTTTCTATACACATTGTATTCCCCAAATTCCAGTTCCGCATTACTTATATCTGTGTGACACCACGTCTCTGATATCCCAACAATATCTGCCTTTGATGTTTTGAGCAATACCTCAAATTCATCAAATTTATTTACCAAACTCCTAGCATTGGTGTACACGCAGGTATACATGCACCTGTTTCTATTCTTAGCTACCCTAACACAACCCATGTGTTTACTTGTACCGCAATGACTACCAGCAGTCTCTGAAATATCCTGCATCCTGTTTTTCAGACTTCTGCTCATTTCAATAGAAGCAGTGCAAGAATCACTTCCACCTCTGCCACTGGCTACTGTTAATCTATTAGTCCTTGTATCCCCCCCAACTAGCAGTTTTCCGACCCACCTAACACTGCCTCGACAGCATCAGCAAAAATTCTTGCACCCTTTCTATTTAAGTGTATCCCATCCCTGTAGAAGCAATCTCTCCTGTTAACAAGTACAGTCCAGGCTGAAAAAAATTCTACCCCTTGAGCCTTGCACAATCCCTCCAGGGCCGAATTGATCGACAAGGCTCTCATCATATACTCCCTCCTATCGTGTCTGGGCAGAATTGCAGACACTTTCAAGTTCAACCCTAATTCACGGCTTTTTTTCAACAGTGACCTGTACTTGCTAAGTAATTCCGCCGGTCTCCTACTCTTAATATCATTAGTGCCAACGTGTACAACTATATCACCTTTTGTGCCCGTAAAAGATGATATCCGCTCTACAACGTCATCAACCTTTGCCCCTGGCAGACATACCCTGGTCCTATTCCACCTATCCTTTTTACAAAGGATGTTCCCCGTTTCCCTGACAATAGAGTCACCAACAACTACTAGTTCCTGTGGGACCAGCGCATTCTGCCTAGGGGGCTGCTTCTGTGTTGCCTGATGACCAAGTGCAAGCTCTGGCGTTGATGTGGGCAGCTGAGAGCTTGATGGGCCCCTCAATTTATTTCCTTCGAGGGCATCCACCCTGTCCTTCAAGCTCTCATAAAGGCCCATAACAACGCTGAGTTGTCGCCTGATTTCCTTGCACTCCTTACATCGTGCACACACAAAGACATCCCCCTTGGCAGTATCATGTCCCGTACCCGACTGCTCCGCAAACATCAAGCAAACAGTGCATTTTACTAGACTGTGATTCAGAGGGCAACTGCCCCCCTCAGTTCTCCCCTGAACCACAGCACTCCCATTAGCTTGAGCCTTTTGCTTTGCTGCTCTGGTCAGAGTCATGATTCCGATTTAATTCAATAAAATTCAAAACAAAAATTAAATCCTTAAGTTATATCCCAAAACAGTTATGTTATATATATTTTTTTTTCGGTATCTAGTGTTTTCTACGAGTTCCCTTTATACAACTTCCGTATCACGTGTACCACTATAGTTATGTATTAATTATTTGTTAGATTAAGTCGTTATATATATATATATATATATATATATATATATATAGAGTTAAAAGTACAATTTAATTGACAATAAAGTTTATCAAGATTAATAGATTTACTGATTAGTTGACAATATTATATTATGCACTATACGACACTAAGCTTATGCTATCGTGTAAAAATGGCGGGAATTCACGAACGGTATTTCTACGGACTCGTAAGTATTGATTAGCTTCCAAATCTCGCTATCTCAATTTAGAATAAACTAAGGATCCTGACTAGGTCTATAATCTACTTATAGAAGATAATTTGATATAACAGTTGGTTAATAAATCGACTAAATTTGGTTAAAAAAAAAAAAATTTGGTTTGTGACACGTGGATTTGATACCGTTACCGATACTAAGTAATATCTACAAAATCTCTGTCTAAGTTAAACTTTAAACTAAGTATCGTAACTAGGAATATAAAGCTACTCTAGAAAATAAGTTAATATGACAATTTAAACTAATAAAGCAGAAAATAAATCAGGAAAAACTTCTCTGTTTGAAGAGCTTTAAGGAGCAATGTCCGCACAGGCTAACCTCGCACCCAGACTCCTTTTTTTAGGAGTAGTCATTAGTGAACAGGTGGAAAAGGATTACTAGAAACAGAACAATGGGACAGTGAAATGCGAGCGATTAAGAAACGTTTGATCTATGCGGCATCGGGACATAAGTCCCAATGGGCTAGCGTTTGGGTCAGAAAGGAGCAGGTCACTGTGGCTACTTTTTGGTAAGTTGACAACATTTTGCAAATGTGAAAACACGAAAATGGCTATCCTGGGAGACGACGGCAGACATGAAAGGTTTGTGTTGCCCTGAGAACTAGAAAAGAAAATTACAGGAACAAGGCTTGGTTTGCACACGGGGCAAAGAGTTATGGTAAATTTTTCATCATCATATCATTTTACTCTTCTGTTTGGCACAGGTTGGGTCCCTATTTAGATATCGTCCTCCATTAGGAGAATTCTTGGGATTGGTGGAGAGTCCTACGGGAGGAGGTTCAAACGACAGAAAAAGTTGCGGGTCATCAGTGTGAAGAAAAGAGAGAAGTGGCTAAAAGAGTGATCGTGAAGAAAGAGTGAAAAAAGTAAGTCGGGCAGTGCAGAAATGTAGGGAGTGCAAAAAGGGCCCTAGACAGTAAGGGGTAAAATAGTTAAAAGTAGAACGTAAAGGGAAGTTCAAGTACGATAAGCAAAAAAAGTTATGAAAGACGGTTAAGTGAACCAGGAACAGTAACGACCTCTTGGAGAAAGTTACATCTGAGTGATCCGTAGTAAAGGAGTTGTATTGTATTCAGAGCAGGAAGTCCAGGAGATCAAGGATGCCAGACCTAAGCAGCCAAGAGTTCTGCAAAATTATCTGAAGCAGAGTCTGGAGGAAGCAAATGAAGGAAACCAGAATGGAAAACCGAGGATGCCAGCCTGGAGAGCCTAAGATGAAAACCTGAAACCTCCCTGGAGAAGAAGAGAAGGAAGTAGATGGGCGATATATTAGGTGCATGTAGTTCTCGACTTTAGGAGTTAATTCGTTCCTAGCGCCCGCTCGTAAAGCGAAAACTCGTAAAGCGGGAATTTATTTTCCATAGACATAAGGTTAAAAATAGGGGTTAGGTTCTAAACAATGAAATTAGTTAGCTAATTAGTTTATGTTTAAACAATGATTGATTTATCGAAAGAAATGAAAACGTAGCCTGTAAAATCCAGCAAATTGTAATAATAGAGAAATTATTTATGACTTACAAACGTTAAAGAATGTTTATTTTTCACCATCATCATCGACTAAATGCACACTCGTTGATCATTCATTATTGGCTTGGCACTCATTGTTTGTTGCACAAGGAGTTGTCTTCTTCAGAAATGCTTCAAGAGGCGTTTATTTACAAGATAATCTTCTCTTTTAATTATAAATTTCACTATTGCATGCATAAGCATTTTTTAACAGCTCACACAAATTGCAACTAATACGATTCGCTTGGAGTAACAAGTTTATGAAGCTTTAAAAAAAAAGGAATGAAGAGAAGATTCTGAAAATTTATGTTTTTTTATACGATTGACGATTTCAGTAAAGCAGAAACACATTTCACCATAATAACGTTAAAAACCACACAATTCCAGCTATCGGTATTTTCGCAAATGCAAGAAGATCGAGTTTACTACCCGTTCATAATTGTTTGCAGTAACAGAAAAGCCCAAAAAACCAAAAAGTGCAAATTGGTTTTATTGTTTTATGGTCGTGACCTCCAGAAATGTGATTTAGAAAAATATCACAAAGGCGTTTAATAGCGAAATTTTCTATTTAGCGATTTTTTTCCCCTTGAGTAATTATATTTAATAAATATTGACTTACATATATCATTATCAACTAGGTAATTGTTGGCAACTAGGCATTATCATTGGCCGGAAAACCGGACAATGAAACAACACGATTATTTGATACAAAATTATCCTACTCAAATTAAAAATAGAGAATATCCTTCCGATTAAAGTCAAAGAAAATTTTCAAATGTTTATTTATATGAAAATTCTGAAAAAATGGAGAAAAAGATCAAAGATTACTTTATTCTTTATAGCGAAATTCTGTATTTTGCTTTTGTTGCAAGATATTTAGCGATCGTAAAAACCAACTAAGTAATCAATTTGGATTCAGTAATTGGAGCAATTTATCTGCTATTTTAGGTAAGCATGAAACAAGTGCAGTACATATTAAAATTATAAAAGAATAGTTAGATCTGGCACAGTCACTAAAGACAAACATTACATGGTGATATAGAAAAAAAAGGTATTGGTAATTGAAAGAATAATATATATGATACAATTTTTAGCAGGCAGTGTGTGGTGTTCGGGAGATCTTCAAAAGATTTATATGAAAATAACAATGATAACTTTTTAAAACTTACTGAAACAATTGCTAAATTTATCCAGTTATGGCAGAACATATTCGCCGTAATAAGAAAGCTGAGTCGAAAAATATCGCCATTATTTGGGTGATCAAATACAAAATGAAATTATTGAAATAATTTCACAAAATATTATAGATAAAATACTGTACTAGAAATGACTAGATATTTTGCTATGATTTTGGATATAACGTCCGATGTAAGTCATGTTCAACAGATAACTGTGATATTTAGACATAAGCACTGTGTAAATTGAAGTAAGCAAACATTTTCTTGTATTTTGTCCTGCGCGCGTGATTCTACCAGACAGGGATTGTTTGAATATACAGTACTGTATATCAAATCTACTTATTGAGTAAATCTAAATATTCAGAATTTGCGTGACCAGAGCTCGAATTGTGAGCGGAAAACGCAAAGGGCTAAAAAAAAAAAAAAAAAACACAAAAAAAAAAAAAACGTGAAGTTAATCGTCCTAGAGTATTTTTAATTCCATGTGCCGCTCACAACCTAAATCTTGTAAACGACGTCAATGAGGCTTCCTTTGAAATAGTTGATTTTTTTCGGAATTTTTCCGTAATTATACGTTTTTGTTTTAATATATAACTAATTTAACACTTAAACACTTGTCTGACACCCGATGGAAAAGTAGAATCGAAGCAAAACCGCTGAGAAACCAAATAGAACATATTTAGGATGCTTTACTTGAAATAACTGAAGACGGAAATATATATGTTTACAAGGAATCGTGCTAAATCAATAGCCTTAAAAATAACATCTTATGTTTCTTTATTCATTTATAATTTGGTATACATCAAGTATAATTATATACTGTAATCAAATTATAATTGTATATCATATTATAATAATAATTATAATTTGATATACAATGAAGCTAATGCTAATGCTAATATTACGGAATATTTTAGAGAAAATAAAACAGAGGAGCATTCCAAAAAATTTTTGATTCGGCTAATAATATTAACTATCATTGGCATCAAAGCCAAAAAAAATTTCAACATTAATTTTTTCTTTCAGATTAAAAACAAAACAATTTTCTCGTTAACTGATAGGTTTACAAATATGAAAGAACATGTAGAAATATTTACATAATAAATTAAGTGACATTGATTGTAATGAGTCTGATATGAATGGTTTAGTATTATTTGAATAATTAGATTTAAATTTATATTGAAGGCAAAATTTCTCCATTAGAAGTATAACAATATATTTTTAAAAAAGGTTTTACAGATACTTTTCCAAATGTAGCAGTTCCATTACGAATTTTTCTAACTTTAACAATTTCAGTTGCCTTGGGTGAACGGAGTTTTTAAAAATTAAAATTAATCAAAAATTATTTACGATCGACAATGTGTCACCAACAAATCTCTAATTCGGCAATAATTTCAATAGAAAATGATATTTTTGAACAAATAAACATAAATTAAATAATTAATAAATTCGCATAGAAAACATAAATTTCTATAATTTTTTAACGTTATAATTTTCCTTTTATTTTATTGTTGTGATAGAGTACGATTACTGTAATTTAGAATTTAAAGTTTATTTCCAGAATTTCAGAATGATTTTGTTATTATTGTTTGTTGTTTCATTATATTATATGTAAGGTATGTTGTAATTCTTTTCTTTTTAAATAAATAAATTATTATTATTTACGCCTTGTTTTATTTTTTAATCCAAATATTTCGGGCGGAAAATTTGATTTCGCTTACTGACTACACATAGGTTTCCATCGGCCCTGCTATTCTGTGTTGATGCCTACAACAGCAGCAGATATTCAGTTGTTCATAAAACGTATATGAAAATGAAAGATTTGGACCTTTTTCATGTTTGTTGTCTTAAAAAAAGGAAACTTTTAAAAAGAAGAAAATCAAATTGAAACAAACATTGGTTGCTGAAAAGGACTCATTTATCCCACACGAATTTATTGCGTGAGTTAAGTGAACCAACAGATTGGCAGAATTCCATGCGTATAAACGAAAATAGTTACTGTAGTTGTAATTGTTATCTTTGGTATCTCCATTAAAAAACAAAAAATAGAGAGAGAGAGACACAGTAATGAGGAAGACTATTCACTTCACCAACATTAACATGGAGTTACTTATCTACAGGTAGAGGTTACGAACACCTAAAATTTTCGGCATTGATATCTCCCAAGGCATTTCGACATTTCATTCACTATATATTCCATAGCAGTTACATCCAAGTTAGTATCAAGAAACTGGAAGCTTTCTTTTGGCAGTGTCAGCTGATTGAAAACAATCAAATTGATACCGCTCACTGGAAATACTTTCTGATGCCAATTCCTGAAGCCTCGGTAATTGTTGCAATCTTCTTCGTTATTTTTTTGGTCAAAACTGGTGCCAGTTACGATATGAGGACAAAATGTCAGTTTGTAATAATCAAAACGGACCTCTTTTGCAAGATGCTAACTTCGATCTTTACGGTGACAGTTTCAACGGTAAAAAGTACAGTACTTTAAAATTATGGAACATTAGTCGGGTAACAGCCATTTGGACTTCTTTGGTGGGAAATCTCATCTCTTTCAAGATGAGATTGCTGTACTGTACTGTATTTAACTGTTAACTTCGTACAATTTGCAACAGGATAAAATTGAGCATATTCATATATTCTGCATTAAACATCGTTATATTAGCAGCCTACCATCGATTTTAGCGATGTATCATTGCTAATATAATGATGACAATAAATAAAATTTCAATATATCGATATTTTGTTTGCGATATATATCTGTAGTATCATATACGATTATCTATTATAATAGAAATTATAATAGAAAATCACTCATATATGATTTTTTATTATGATTAATTTAATTTTTGTCATCCCTACTTTTCACCACTGCAAAATCAGCGCCAGTTGACATCTTCATCATGACACATTTCAATCCATATGGTCTCAATTAGGAAGCGTGGGCCGCGAAAGTGATTACCGAGGCAGGGGAGACACCACCAACATTTTACATTAGATTATACTTGTTCATTGGAGATTCAGAACGTTTTGATATTTCTTTCAAGCTATTCCAATTCCATGAAAACTTCAAGGAAGTTTCCCCAGATTCATGACATTGGGCACTTTCCGCTAATATGTTTCTGCCATTACCACACCAATGAGTTAAATTTACCTACACTAATGAGTTAATTGTGACAATAGATATGAAGTGAAAGCTTGTGCGTGTAGGGGCACCTTTAGACAACAAATTTCCTTCACACTTCAGACTTCGAAATTCTATGAATTTTGGGTAAATATTTATTGCCTTTATAGATTTTGAAATTTTAATTGATTTTTTGTGCCTCTTAAAATCTGAACGTATATTAAATACAAAGTCAAAATGTGAACATAAGCTACTGTAAAGGATATTTTCTAAAGTTACTCACTTCTGTGTTCTGTTATTATTTCATTTATTGTTTCACATGCCACTCTTGAGTTTGTCTCCACTTGAGGGATAGACCTAACCTGACTTTGCCTCCTATGGCAATAGGTAGCAAAATCAGAACATGTCTATCCTGCAAGTGGAGACAAATATCTTCTTGTTTATTTCCTCAAAGTAATGTAGTTCCTATATAACTTAACTGCACATTTTTTTCAAATATAATTTAGTATTTGAAACAGACATGAGCTTGGAGAGCCTGTGGTAATGCTTATACTGCCTCTTCTGTATTTATCAATGCTATTGATGAAGGAATATCAGGGTTAACGTCTAAGTTTGCAGACAACACGAAGGTTGGCAGGGTTGTTAATGACAGTAATGATAGTACACTACTGCAACAGAATCTGGAAAAGTTAAGCAGATGGGCTGAGAGGTGGCAACTGAAGTTTAACATTAACAAATTTAATGTACTGCATATGTGTAGCAGCAACCCCAGAGTAACGTATCAACTGGGTGGTTCAACTTCATTCTCCACTACGCTCAGGGTAGTGGAGAATGAAAGGGACCTAGGGGTAATTGTCCAGTCAGATATGAAGTTTTCTGAGCAGTGCAGACAGGCTGCAAGAGTAGCTCATGGTAGCCTGTCAATGATATACAGGAATTTTGCTAGCAGGGATAAGCAGGTGGTTGTCCCCTTGTATAAGGCAATGGGCAGGCCACACCTTGAGTACTGCATACAGGCCTGGAGGCCTCATTTTAGGAAGGATGTAGCTCTGTTGGAACTAGTACAGAGAAGGGCAACGAGATTGGTGAGTGGAACAAATGGTTTGTGTTACCAAGAAAGGCTTAAGCTCTGCAAATTGCAGCTTCTGGAGACAGGATGGGACTAGGAGAAGGTCCCATCCTGTCTTCTTTTTCAGAATCTAGCGAGTCTGATATGTCAGTTCTTGTGGTCACACTTAGGACTGTACATCATATTTCTCGTCCGATGTATACTGGTCACTACGAATTCCGAGCTTTCAGGTCTGGTCGTTAGGTGTGTTGTTATCACTGGACTGTGTCACTAGTAGGGGTCTCTCCTGGGATTTTTTCCTGTTTGGTAAGTCAAAATTAGAGATGCACGTTCACTGCAGTCTGACTTGCAGTCTGACTTGCCGTCCATTTAGTCACTGCAGTGACTAAATGGACGGCACCCTGGATCAGCAGAGATGCATAATAGCAGAGTTAGTGAAGAGTCTAAATCTGGAAGGTCCAAAACAGTGTTAAGTCATTCATGGGACAGAGGTCCCGTGACCGTCCTTCTTGAATTTGGGCAAGACGAGTTAGGTGTATGTTGTCGTTCTAGTTGTGTAGGTTTCTGCATTCACCGTTCCGTTAATAAACTTAATTCACCTCACCCCTTTGCTTGTTATGCATCCCCAGACCATCCAACCGGCGGGGAACTTTACAGTCGGTGTTATGCAGTCAGGATGGTATATGCCTCTGATTTTTGTCTTCTGACATATCGCTTCCCATAGGAGCCATGCTGGTTGAATTTCGATATGTCAGAAAAGATGTTGGTGTCCCATTGCGCTTTTGTCCATGAAACATGCGTTTTGGCCCAAGCAAGTCGCTTCTTCCTCATTTGTTGGGTCAAAAAAGACTTCTTCTTGGGCCGATAGGCATGCAGACCGCATTCCGGAAGCCGTCTTTGGATAGTTTGTGCACGTGTTTGAACACCAGAGGCCATCTCAAAGTCCAGTTTTAGGTCAGGAGTACTGGCATGGCAATTGCGAAGGCATAGCCGTTTCAAATATCGATCTTGGGGAGGCGTAGTCACTCTCTTATGGCCTGATCTAGGTCTTCTCTTCACATCAACGGTTTCACGCTTTAATTTCAGCACCCGGGATACTGTTGACTGGTGACAGCCTATTTTATTAGCGATAGCACGTTTAGAAAGCCCTTCCTGAGACAGAGCAACAGCTACACATTTTTTCCTTGGTGTCAACTGAACATATGGAGCCATGCTTGTACTTCCGCAAAACAGGATACTAATGAGCGTGCATACCCTTCCAACGCCGTATTTATAGAAACGGCTGATGCAATACCTTGCAATTACTGTCTGATGCAATAGAAGCGTTATCTGAAACAATACCTTTGCTTTGCGACAAACAAAATTACTGCAATCAAACAATATCTTATGTTTCACTACAAATGTTACTTTTTTTTAAGGTGATGCTGTTTTTTTGTCCACCACTGTATGTACTATTTGTCGGCTACTCTTCTGTGGTCGCGCTATGGTCGCTTAAGGAGGTTTGCTAAAAAGCCTGGAATGTATTCAAATTGAATCGCATATAACGAAATTATTTCTCTAGCTACAGATTTTAGTAGGTGCTAATATTAAAGAATGAAGGATGAAATGCAGAAAAAGAGATCATTTCAATGTCCGAGAAGAAGCTACCGTCACGAATGGGATGATGCAACGGTCCCATTAACACTGACGGGGGAGATAGAGATAAGATACGCCTATGACAACCTAATTTATACTGCATGTGACTGTAATTTATACATATGACTGTATTTAAAAAAATAATAATTATTATTAATATATTTTTATCTACAGTTTAATGTATTTTGTTGGTCCGTGACTCCACCTGAAATATAAAAGTGATCCGTATCTAAAAAAAAAAAAAAAAAAAGGTTAGTAGACACTGCCGTAGACACGTCAGGTTAGGTTTGTATACCTGTTTTCTAGGCCAATAGTGTCTTAAGCATTTATTTATAGTTAAAGTGACATGTGAATATTAATGCAAAAAAGCTGACATGTGAATATTAATGCAAATGTTAAAGCTGACATGTGAATATTAATGCAAAAAGATTATCGAGCTCATGAGTTATCTGTTTAGATCCATCATCAGTGATGCTACTAAAGCTGTACCCTGGGCCGGTTTTGTTCAGTCGTTCACATGCACAATGAACTATGTATTTCCTATTGTCCTTCGCACTCTCTTTCACAAACTATTTTCCAAGTCCGCCTTAGCATAACTTAACTTAAAACTTTTCACAGAATTCAGTATTTCTTGATAATTTATCTTCATCAATTGAAGCTTTCTTTTTTCTGTGCTAACTTCTGAGTTCAGTTATCATCCACTTCGGGACGTCCACAGCATTATTGTTCCAGTGTAAGCCCGGAACGACAGTGCTTTGAAAGTAAACGAATGTAACGAAAGTAGAAATGCTTACTTTTGATATGTTGTCTAATATATCTGACGAGTACACCGTTTCATTATCATGGAACTGTGCACTCATCAAATATGTGTAAAAAAGTTTAATTTTGCTTTGCTGCAAACAACCATTTTTATATTCATAAGCATTGTACAATTTCTTGTTGTATTTTGTATTCATTGAACACCTTATTGTATTTTATTTGTAAATGTTAATTTTATGTAAATATACTTGCCAGTGGGGTGTGTACTTGGTTATTTTTAAGTTATGTTAAAATAAAATAAAATAAATTAAAAATATAAGCTAAGATCGCTATCTAAACGTAAACATTCCGAAAAAATATGCTTATCTTATAATATTATTTTTTTACAGGATGTGGAACTCTTGAGCTACCTCGGTGGG
Organism: Mastigoproctus giganteus; assembly: GCF_048544385.1. Lineage (NCBI taxonomy): Eukaryota > Metazoa > Arthropoda > Arachnida > Uropygi > Thelyphonidae > Mastigoproctus > Mastigoproctus giganteus. Next base: position 191,524,097 of record NC_143583.1, read on the forward strand.
TACAGCGGGATATGGCTCGGAATATCTCTTATTACTATCTATGAATCCTTTTTTTCTACTCTCTTCAGAATGCGCTACGTTCTTAAAAGGAAGAAGAAAAAGTCATCACCTGTTCAGAGAATGTAAATCAAGAATATTCTGACTTGGTAATATGACAATGTATGGCCTCATTAAGGATGCAAAACTAAGGTTGAACTCAAGCGTTTCTCCAGAAACAGCGTTAAATATCTTGCACCACCACCGCTGAATATTTACATCATCTCCTCCAGTGATTCACAACTGTGAGCATGGTAATCTGGTAACCATCTGTATGCATAATAACTGTGTAGCCATAAATATAGCAACTTTATGCTCTGTAACTTTGCATCCTTGCATTTCTTTGCAATTACTAATACTAATAGCTGCACTTCTGTTGTGTACACCTATTTACACATCTCTTTAGCGAAGTATACTTATAGTGAGAGTGAAGTACAGTAACATGCAGCAGATTTTAAGGCATGGCACATAACAGCCATATTAAAAATTTCTATTAGCTCAGTTAAATTGCCGATCACTAAGCCATGTAAATTTACATTTGCTCTAATAAAAAATAATTTAAAAAATGCTTAAATGACTTCTCTTTTTTTTTCTTTTTTTTTTTTTTGTCTATTGTGGGTTTACATTTAACTCCATTCTTCTACACAAAATAATAGTTTTAGGTATAAATGATGCAAATTTTGAATATGGGGAGTACAATGCACACAGAAAGAACAGACAGGGTTGGAGGAGTTATGTTCTTTCAAAGTTCCTTCTATATTAGCAACAATTAGTGGTATAAAAAGACAATGGATTTTTTACAACATAAACTCCTTGATTTGTAGTATACAAAGAGGTGGGAGACAGCGAGACGAATTAAAATATAGTGGACACAAATTTTTGAATGATACATGTGCATATTGACATAGGCGTGCGCATAGGGGGGAGCACTGACTCCTCTGTGCGCACGCCTATGCCAATATGCCGGGTGGGCCATGGCCCCTGAAATCTTGAAGGGGCCCCTCGTAGCCTCACGTGTCAAACATTTTTGTTAAATCATAAAAAAAAACATATTGTTGAATTTCAAAACTCAAGAATCAAAATAAATAATATTTAAATAGATTTTTTTTTATTTTATTCATGTTTTTTATGTGTAAAACATATTGTAAAATTTAGCCGTCCGCTATATTGTGCAACGGTAGTCTCCAGAACATATGCAATATATGGATACTGTTCGCAGCGCCTCCCCTCTCTAAAAAAATTAAACAATGCTTTTCATATATATCCCTACTTTACGTTTAATCTCCTTTTTTTTTTTTTTTTTTTTTTGTGATTCACGGAATTCGCGGAAGGTCTTCTTCAACGCAAGAACAGTTGAACTACTTATTGCTTTCATACGTGAAACAGGATTTAACTGCTGCAGTCACTGTAGAAAAAGTAATTGACAAATTCGTTGCCTTTATTATTATTATTATTAGCTATATGGTGCAAGGAAGCCTGAGGCTTATGCTGCACCAGCCAAAAAAAAAAAAAAAAAAAAAAAAAAATGTTGAATTACCCAGAGAGAGAGAGAGTCAGAAGCAGAAAGGAATCACCAAGAAAGAAAGAAAGAGAAGGATGATGATATCCAGCTCAGAACCCTGGGTGTGCCAAGCCCATACTCACCAGATGCAAGCCCCTGGAGTTCCTTTTCAACGTACAATATTATTATAATAGATAAATAAATAGACCTAATAACATTGTAAACCTAAAAAGGTTGAATATTTATTAGTTAAGAACTATTATAATGTATTTTAATGTATATGTTTTTTAAATAAATTATTATATAAATATATTTTTAAATAAATAAAAGTTTTAATGTATATACAAAATTGTATTTATAAAAATATATTTATTTAAAAATAAAATATTTATTTTTTTACGGAGGGGAAAAATGTGGTTGGCTAGTTGTACTGACCACCTACGTCAGCTGTATGAACTACCTTAGATTTTATGTTCTTCTTAACTAAGAGCATAACCCCTCCTTTCCTTTCCTTTCTATACACATAGACATCGTACTCCCCATATTCAAATTTTGCATCCCTTATATCTGATTGAACACCGCGTCTCTGATCACAATGTCTGCATTTTATGACTCGACCAGCACTTCAAATTCATCAAATTTATTTACTATGCTCCTTGCAGTGGTGTACGTGTGAGTATACATGCACCTTTTCTTACTCTTAGTTATCCTAAAACAGCCATCGTATTTCATTGTTCGCTAGTCATGAAATCTGTGGTACATTAGTTTTCGGGCTGCTGAAAGTTCCAATAGAAACAGTGCAAGAATCACGTTCACTTCTGCCTGCCGCTGTTCTTAATCTATCAGCAGTTTCCCAACCCACTGTACACTGCCTCGATAGCGTCAGCAATATTTAAGTGTATGTCATCCTATGTATAAGTGCGAAAGCATCAATAATACATAGCCAAATCTGAATGAACAGAATATTAGCAAAGCGGCATCGTTTTAAGTGATATCTCATATTGTGAATACCTTTACAACGAGTTGCCATAATATTGCAGTACTTCGAATAAGTAACGCTTCACCTGAGGAGAAGGCTAATGTTACTTATTCTCAGATGGATACCACCACCCAGACGGCACCGTTTCAAATATGGTATGGGATAAAGTTCTCGGTTACCCCTCATACTATGGCTATTAGACTTAGCAAAGGGATAAAGATGTAGGAAGGTAATAGTAGGAGAGGTAGAGGAGGGAAATGCCGTAGAAGGAAGAAAGGGACAGTTGCTCCTTCAACTCACACTCAAAGCTCATATATTCCTCGAATAGGCAACGCTTCCCCAGTAGAGAAGATTGTTGTTACCTATTCGAGGAAACTCAGTGGCCATCAGTCCCCCTCTCCCAGACGACACCGTTTCAGGGCTATTTTGTATATGTGTGGGATAATAACTCGACTATCCACTAGTCCCTATTAGACTTAGAAAAGCAAAAAGGTAGAGGGAAAGTAATAGTAGGAGTGGAAGAGGAAAAGAAACGGTGTAGAAGAATGAAAGGGACAGTAACTCCTTCAACTCACACTACTCAAAAACTCGTAAACTCCTCGAATAGGCAACGCTTCCCCAGTGGAGAAGGCTGTTGTTACCTATTCTTGGAAACTCCGGACATCATCAGGCTCCCCCTGGTGCCGTTTCAGGGCTATTTGGCCCTTCTTCGGAGGGTGGGTAGGTACCCGAGTGATGCAATGATGGCAAACCAGTTATGAAATATAACTCCACAATATGACAGATGCCTGATGGTGTATGATGAATTTAGAATATAAAGCGTTTAGGGCGTAAGCTTCAAGCTATGTATTCACAATATGAGATATAACTTAAAACGATGCCACTTTCCTAATATTCTGTTCATTCAGATTTGGCTATGTATTATTGATGCTTTCGCACTATACTTATACATAGTCTAGACTTTTCCATAGCTTGAGGCTTATGCCCCCTAAATGCTTTATAGTCTAAATACATCATACACCATCAGGCATCTCTCATATTGTGGAGTTATACTTCATAACTGTTTTACCATTGCATCACTCAGGTAGAGAAAAAGGACCAAATAGCCCTGAAACGGCGCCAGGGGGAGCCTGATGATGTCCGGAGTGTCCAAGAGTAACAACAGCCTTCTCCACTGGGGAAGCGTTGCCTATTCGAGGAGTTTATCAGTTTTTGAGTGGTGTGAGTTGAAGGAGTTACTGTCCCTTTCATTCTTCTACACCGTTTCTTTTCCTCTTCCACTCCTACTATTACTTTCCCTCTACCTTTTTGCTTTTCTAAGTCTAATAGGGACAACTGGATAGTCGAGTTATTATCCCACACAAATACAAAATAGCCCTGAAACGGTGCCGTCTGGTGGGGGGACCTGATGGCCACTGAGTTTCCTCGAATAGGTAACAACAATCTTCTCTACTGGGAAAGGGTTGCCTATTCGAGGAATATATGAGCTTTGAAGGAGCTGAGTTTCCTCGAATAGGTAACAACAATCTTCTCTACTGGGGAAGCGTTGCCTATTCGAGGAATATATGAGCTTTGAGTGTGAGTTGAAGGAGCAACTGTCCCTTTCTTCCTTCTACGGCATTTCCTTCCTCTACGTCTCCTACTATCACCTTCCTACATCTTTATCCCTTTCCTAAGTCTAATAGGAATAGTATGAGGATAACCGAGAACTTTATCTCCTACCATATTTCAAACGGTGCCGTCTGGGTGGTGGTATCCATCTGAGAATAAGTAACGTTAGTCTTCTCCTCAGGTGAAGCGTTACTTATTCGAAGTAGTGCAATATCATGGCAACTCGTTGTGAAGGTATTCACAACATGAGATATAACTTAAAACGATGCCGCTTTGCTAATATTCTGTTCATTCAGATTTGGCTATGTATTATTGATGCTTTTGCACTATACTTATACATAGTCTAGACTTTACCATAGCTTGAGGTTTACGCCCTGAACGCTTTATAGTGTATGTCATCCTTATAAAAGCAGTCTATTTTGTTGACAAGCACAGGCCACGCTTACAAAAATTTTACCCAGTGAGACTTGCACAATATCCTCAAGCTAGTAACGTAGCTATGGGGGTCCGCCCCGGGCGACATTTTTCACGTGAGACATAATTTTATTTTTCGACGATTCTTTTATTTATGTTAACTTAGTAATTTTTATTACTTAATTAATATAATTAGGTTTTAACAACTATACTTACAACTGAAATAAATATAACAAAACCGATACATTTCCCTATCATACTATAATTCAAATTCTTAAAATTAAAACAATAAAACGCATGGCACGGTGATTGCTTTATTGGTTTATTGCTTATACCGCGGCGGCTGCGTCTCAGCAGCAGAGAAAGTAAGAAAAATAACATTTTAAAATGTTGGAATTAAAGTTTTACTTAAAAAAAAACATAGTGTTTTAATTTATTCCCTATACATCGTTTTGATTTTTTGTAGTATTTTTGGTGTATATTGAGAGGGGCGGAAAGAGCTCGCTACAGTACTGCCCCAAAGTCGAATTGGTTGACAAGGCCCCCCATCATGTACTCCCTCCTAGTGTCTTGACAAAATTGAAGACACTTTCAAATTGTACTCTGACTGACTTGCAACTTTTTTCTGAACTTTTGCCCTTTACCTGTTAAGTAAGTCCTCACATCCCCTACTCTTAATGTCATTTGTGCCAATATCACCTTTTGTGCCCTTAAAATATGATATGTGCTCAAAACGTCATCAACTTTTATCCCCCCCCCCTAGTAGGCATACCCTTGTCCTCTTCCACCTATCCTTTATTCACCCTATATTTTCCATTACCCTGACAACAGAGTCAGCAACAATAGCTACTTCCTGTTGGACCATCACATTCTGCCTTGGGGGTTGCCGTTGTGTTGCCTGACGAGCAAGTGCAAGTTCTGGAATTGATGTGGGCTGCTGGGTCCAAATTAATTACTTCCAGGGCATTCACCCAGTTCTTCAAGCTCTGTTCTTCAAGTTCTTCATAAACGCTCATCAGAACACTGAGTTATATCACAAATTTAAATAAATACACCAACCGTTTTGATTAAAATAGTTTAATACTGTAAAAATATAAAAATATAAATATAATAAAATGTACCAAGCGATACAGCGGATACTGTAAAATAATATTTACAAAACTGATTTACTATAAAATAAAATAAAATTTATTACGAAAATGTTAAACTGCAATAAAATACGAAAATTAAAAGCGATAAAACAATGATTGTAGCTTTAGGGGGCATCTGCCTCCTTTCTCAACAACAATGCTACTTGGGCAACATATCCTTTAGTATCAGGTTCAAGTAGTTGTTGCCCAAGTAGCATTGTTGTTGAGAAAGGAGGCGGATGCCCCACAAAGCTACAATCATTGTTTTATCGCTTTTAATTTTCGTATTTTATCGTATTTTAGCATTTTCGTAATTTTATTTTATTTTATTTTATAGTAAATCAGTTTTGTAAATATTATTTTACAGTATCCACTATATCGCTTGGTACATTTTATTATATTTTTTATATTTTTACAGTATTAAACTATTTTAATCAAAACAGTTGGTGTATTTATATAAATTTGTGATATGAACTATTCTCCCAACCTCAGAGGCCTTTTTGAGGATAACACTGAGTTAGATGAACGCTGAGTTAGTGTGAGAATATTAGACATTGAGAACGTCTAATATCCTCAGACTCTTTACATTAAACTCACTCAGACATATCCGTTTTGGCTGTATCATGTATCCCATTTCAGATAGATCTGCAAACATCAAAGAAGCAGTATATTTCGTGAGGCCGTCGGAGAACAATCCCCTCCACCTTCCTTAGTACTCCCCGAGCCACAGCACTCCCGCCACTTTAAGCCCTTTGCTTTTGCTGCTCTGGTCTGAGGCATGATATCCGTTCAAATTCAATATAATGAGAATACTACACTAAAGTAATTCAACAAAATTAAGAATAAAGAATACTAAAGTAATTCAATAAAATTAAGAATACACTAAAGTAATATATCCTCATATTCTTTACATCGAACTCACTCAGAGATATCCCTCTTGTATCATGCCTTCCGTTCCAGAGAGTTTCGCAAACATCAAAGAAGCAATACATTTCGCGAGGCTCGGATTCAGAGAACAACCTTCCCGGCCCAGTTCTTCTCAAGCAGCAACATTCCCGCTACTTTAAGCTCTGTTTTTGCTGCTCTGGTCTGAGGCATGATATCCATTCAAATTCAATATAATTGAGAATACTACACTAAAGTCATTGAATAAAATTGATAATACACTAAAGTCATTGAATAAAATTGATAATACACTAAAGTATATACTTAAATGCAATTAATAACAGTATGTACTGGTTATGTAGCAATAATACGTATTACGCTATTAAGTTCACATTATTAAATATATATACTGAGTGATCACTGAATTATGACCACCTACTTAATACTTCATAGGTCCTCCTTTTTTCCTCAGTACAGCAGCTATCCGACGTGGCATCAACAAGATGTCGGAAACGTTCGGGAGGTATGGCCAACAAAGCAGTGCAGTGTGCAGTGTGCAGTGTGTAATGTGTGTAATGCGGTCAGCAATGCAGGTATGGAGGTGATTGGTGTATCCAGACGCCTGATATGCTTTTCCATAGAGTCCCACAAGTGCTCTATGGGATTGATTTCGGGGGGAGGTCGGAGGCCAATCGATATGCTAAACTAAACTATTATATTAAGCCACGAATAGTTAAATTCATATGCCGTGCTGGGTCTAATGTCTGTTAATTGCGTATTGACTGCACTTCTAACATATGTTCTATGGTCGATTTGTCTGCTTTGCTGGGCGAAAAACTCCAGTTTCTGGCGGAAAAACCTTGCTATCTACGCCTGAGACCGACTAACTCAGCCACGGAGTGAAAAAAGCCCACTAAAGTTCCTCGCGTAATCGACCGGATTCGAATCCCGGCCTTTTCCACCCGGTGTAGCCTATCGATATACTGGAAGTCCGAACTGTGTTCTTCAAACCATTCCTACAAGTGCCCGATGGCTCGGCGCATTGTCATCTTGGAAGACACCATCGCCATTCAGGAAAAAGTGTAACATAGCGGGGTGTACACAGTCAGGAAGGAGTTGACGATAGCGGACAGCAGTAATACGTTGTTCCACATGCACTAGGGGTCCACGTCCCTGCCAGTGAAACACACCCAACACCATACAACCACCTCCACCAGCCTGCACTTTTGATACCATGCATGATGAATGAAGAGCCTCATGTTGTTGACAACAAATCCGTACACGACCATCCACGGTGTGGAGTAAATAACGTGCCTCATAATAAAAATAATAAATTTTCTGTTTATACTCCGGGACGACCAAACGGTCAGAGGAGTTCACAAATAGACAGAATACAAGAAACAGCACCGTATTCAGCAGTCACGGGCTTGAACCCCGGTCACTCAAGGCACGTGTACTTATGCACCCGCGCGCCTGACCACTAGGCTACGGCGGCCTCATCCGACCAGCACACCTTTTTCCAGTCTTCTAACGTGCAACATGCATGCTCTTTGCACCAGGCGAGTCTTTTACGTCAATGAACCTTGGTTAGGAGATGATGCCGTAGGGGTCGTCTACTGGTATAGCCAATACGTGCGACGCATGGTCATGGCAGATATTGTTCTGGGTTGGCCCATATTGTATTGGATAGTCAACTCTTCAACCGTGTTGCGCCTGTACGAGTCGTCGGACCCGGCGCTCAACTCTAACGTCAACCTTTTGCTGACCTTTTTACATAACATGTATCTCGAACCATCACAGGAGAAATACTTGGGAACAAGTGATTCAGAGAATCAGAAGAACGAGATGCTGGTTTTTGCCGTCATTGGTAAGTTCCCCCGCATAGGCCCAGCTTCAGAAGCATCCCAAGTTGAGCTCACAAAGAATGTCACATCAACAAGCTACACCATGCCTAGGATTCCCTATGTTCAAAGTCAAATTCAATTTAAATTGCAAGTCGCTTCATTAAAACAGCCAAAGCCAGTGAAGCCAACCAATGAAGGATCCAAACATGATATTATACTGAAGGTGGATGAAGGTAGAGCTCTAAAGAGCAGTCAGGTAGTCAGAACGGAAGTTCTGACCTCCCTACACCCACAACTCAACATCAAAGTTAAAGAAAATTGGAAAAATTTGAGATCGCGACATCATTCTCGAGGCAGCCTCCAAGAAAGATGTAGAGCAAATCCAGCAGTGAGACAGACTGGAGTTCATGGGAGATCACCAACTTAGAAGAACCGAGCATTCTCGTTTGCAATTGTAATTCCTCTCTCTCTCTCTCTCTCTCTCTCTCTCTCTCTCTCTCTCTCTCTCTCTCTCTCTCTCTCTCTCTCTCTCTCTCTCTCCGTGGATTATAGAGGTCATATGCGAACTATAAGTATATTAACCGATCTAATGAACACTCCGGCAGGGACGGTGCATGTCCTGTCTATCAATGTGCAGTAGCGTACCTCAAATACAACACCCATTATGGGCCATAGCGTCAACAGTAATCAATTCAGGCATCATTTCGAACAGATCAAAGTCCATAAATCAACAGCTGAAGCTAACCAATTGCCCCAAATACTTGAAGGAAGGAACATTGATGTTCTGCGACTCTAAGAACAATAGCACTCATAGGACAAAATAGGTGAATACCCCTCCCCCCTCCCCAGCGTAGAGAAAAGTTCAGACCTCTGGTGGTGACTGCTTTGCAGGTATTGTAGTCAGAAACCCAGACATCGTGTTCATCCGAACACATTCTCTCACCACATCACATATAGCTGCAGCAAATCCCGAAAACGACTTTGGTCAAATCACTGCCATCTCCTGAGCCATCTTTGGTCAAATCACATACCATTTACCACCAGAAGCAGAATACCTGGAGGTGCCTTATCCAAACCGAAAGAAGGAGAACTCCATGGGGCATAATTCACAAGATCAACAAACAGAACCTCGGCACGCAGGACATAATAAATTCTATAATAGAAGGGTAGAAGGGGCACCCTGGAAACTATCTTCTGATTGAACACTATAGAAAAGATACTCGACAAATAATCATACAGGATAACTCAGACAACAATTCTCAATGTAATGCATCGTCATTGCAGAAAATCTACATTGTGTCCTTACGGGGAGTCAGCAAGATAATGTAACCTGGGCTCAGTCTGTTCAATAGGTCTTGTCTCAATCGTTTTTAGTGCAAATAGCAATATGAACTTTTACTGTTTATATTGCTACAATTGTTCGCTATTATCATTGGCAAACTGAAGCTATTAGAGAGAATTATGAATATGTATCTCGAAGAATGTGAGCACCTTACTCTCTCTCTCTCCATAACAACAGCCACCCACCCTGTGTACTTGGTAGCAATACCCTTCACCAGATGGAACCCCCAATCAGGGAGCAATAATAATAATAATAATAATAATAAAAGTATCCAAATAACGCCAACCTACGTGATTCAAATTTTATAGCTATCTATTTACCACAATTAAAAAACTAGAATTCCCCGCTGCTCACTCTATAATACTATAACAATGGCGGCAAAATTCGAACTATACAAAGGTTCTACGTGCATGAGGTAAATTTCTCTTATTCTTCTCCAAATATTAAGTAGTAACCTACAAATTTTCTAGCTAAATTATAAAATAACTAACGAGAGTGACTAGGACTATGAACTACTTAGAGAATACGATTTAATATGACGATTAGATCAATAAAACGACAAAATTTTCCAAAAATTTAAACGTGGTTGAAAATTCTTTGACTATGTGAATATATCTTATAAATGACTTCTCATATGACTATATCTTCCTTTAATTTGTGTCTTCCTCCTGGCTCTGCCAGGGATCAGACGCCTCATCAGCTCCTGGCCTGGCTCCTCATTCCATTGACGAATTCTGTGAGGTGCTTTCCTTGGTGATCGTACCTCCCAGTAATTACGTGGCCAAATGGGTGACACAAACTAACACATAACTTGCTCACGCTCAACATAACTTACCCTCATCTGGCTTTGCAAATTCTTGCATCTTCGCACTTCCACTAAATTGTTCTGTGTGAAACTACTGGCGGTGCCAGTAGTTTCTCACACCATGTTCACTATATCCACTATAACAACCAAAACAACGCATAAAATATGAGTTTCTTAAAATACAGTTTATTAAAAAATCTTGTTCTTGAAGCACACGACAATCAAGGTCAAAATGGAAGATCAGCTTGACAGTATTAAGAGATTTGATACGTTATCATTTTAGATGAGTGTCTGCAAAACTCAATTCGTTCACAAAGACAAAGAGCCAAATCTGACACTTTTTTCAAAGGTCAAATTTCAAATGTATTATACTGGATAGATGCACAGGTGGATTTCTAAGTGTGCACAGTAACACCCAGAATTAGGACCCATGTAACTGAGGGACAGGCCGAATTTCAAAGTTCTCTTCTTTTTCCCTCAACAGCATGGGGTTTATTTATGGCAGTCCCACAAGTAGCAGCTACAACAGTTGAGCGTTTTAATTTTTTCGCTTTAAAACATTATTTTGCATGTGATTTATTTTTAAAAAAAACATACTGAACAAAAGAGTACTAAAATTTTCACGTGAAAACACTAAAGATAAGGATATGACTCAAAGTTAGCATTAGCATTAGTAGAGTCATATGATGGAAGAAAGCAAGCGTCAGCAAAAAAAAAAACAAAAAAAAAACCACCATTTCACAAACCCATTGGCTCTGAAAGTTTCTCCAGTTCTTCCTTTAATTTATTTAAGCTATCAACTTCTACAACGATAGCTGGAAGTTTGTTCCAACAATCAAGTACCCGCCATCTATTTTACAACTGTCTTTCCTCAATTTGAATTTATGCCTCCTCAGCTTGGTAATCTGAGGCAGGCTCAATCCATCAGCATCGAGCCTGCTCAACTCATTCAAGGTCTTATACACATCAATCAGATCACCTCGCAGGTTTTGAGTCTCCAGACTCTGCAATTTGCAGGAATTAAGCCTTTCTTCGTACGAGAACCCCTTCATTCATCTCACCATCCTTGTTGCCCTTCTCTTTACTCGTTCTAGCACCTCTACATCCTTACTAAAATGAGGGCTCCAGACCTGTAAGCAGTACTCAAGTGTGGCCACCATAGTCTTATACAAAGGGATAATCTGACCGCACGATTACCCCCAGGTCTTTTTGATTCTCCACCACCCTAAGTGTGGTACCACCCAGTTAGTATGTTTCTCTGGGGTTGCTTCTACCCATATGCAGTAATTTGCATTTGTTAATGTTAAACTTCAGTTGCCATTTCTCAGCCCATCTGCCAAACCTTTCTAGATTCTGTTTCAAAAAATAAATAAAATAAAATAAAGAAGAAATGAGAATAAACACACTGCCATTACTGTCATTAACAACCCTGCCAACCATTGTACCATCTGCATACTTGGACATTAAGACTGATATACCTTCATCAATATCATTGATAAATATACAAAACTACAATGGGAACAACACCGAACCTTGGGGGACTCCACTAATAACATTAGTTCAGAAAGAGCAGTGTCCATTGATCACCACCCTCTGTCTTTAATATTAATATTAGTATTACTGTAGCAATGGCCACATGATGCAAGGAAGCCTATGGCTTATGCGGCATCAGCCAAAAAAAAAAATAAATAAATAAAATAAAAAATAATAATAAAAAATAAAATAAAATAAAATAAAATAAATAAGAAATGAGAATAAGAATAAAATAATAATAATGAGAAAATTTTTAAAATATACTAATTAATAAGAGAAAAGGAAATAGAAAATTTATGCATTTCCCTCCTCCCATAGAAAATGATCCAGCTGACCTTTCAATTTCCCCAAACTGTTAGCCTCTACCACCCATGTAGGTAACTTATTCCAATAATTTATAACTCGCTAACTGAAATAAAACTTCTTGAAATCCAGTCTAAACATCTCCCTCATAACTTTAAATTATGGCCCCTTGTTCTAGACTCATTTATAACTATGAAAATTTCGTCCTCATTCATTTTACTTATGCCTTTCAGAGCCATAAGCACCTCAATCAAGTCTCCTCTAAGGTGTATAGTTTCCAAGCTTTGCAACCTCATATTCGAAATCCTTCCCCATGTGGACGCCCTTTTGCTGACTCACTAGGCGAGTTACCCCTCTTTGGACCCTTTCAAGAAGCAGAATGTCTTTTTTTAGGCGCGATCGCCATACTTGAACACAGTATTCCAAGTGTGGTCTGACAATAGCCTTATATAATGAATTTATTCTTCCTTATCTCTATGAATGAAATGACTTTATGATGTCCTTATCTCTACCAGCGATTGTTCGATAAATCATCGATAGGACACCAGGGGCCTTCCTCGCAATAAGTCAGTAATGCTCATAGAACTTTATATCTGACCTTATCGTAATACTCAAGCCTCTTTCCTTAACCATCGGCTTTAGTCCAACTCCACCAAGTGTATAAGTTATTTTGGGGTTAATTTTCCCAAGTGCAATACCTTGCGCTTTGCTGGATTAAAGCATAGCTGCCATTTTTCTGACCATCCCTGAAGTCTATCTAGGTCACTCTGAACAAGCTCTGCTTGGCGGTGATCATTAACTACTCTACCAATCTTTACGTCATCTGTAAATTTCGACATCACGCCCTCTGTCCCTTCATCGAGATGTAAATCATTTATGTAAATCAAAAACAACAGTGGTTCTAATACTGACCCTTGGTAAACCCCACTTCCGAATCTGGGGAATAACCATTTATCACAACCCTCTCCCTCCTGCCCCGAAGCCATCCAGCTATCCATCTAAGGATTTTCCATGTGATCCCAACCTGTTCCAACTTAAGTAACCACTCATGTGGGACTGAGTCAAATACTTTGCTGAAATCTAAAGTCTTCTTATCACACTCAAAAACCGTTTTATCCATTGTAGCAGCTTCCCTTAATGTCATATTGCTCCAATTTGTACACTAGTCTTCCACGAACAACAGTATCAAAAGCTTTCCTGAAATCCAAGTATATGATATCAAAATTATTTTTTGCGTCCAGTTCCTTTGTGACCACATCATAGTATCCAATCAAATTGGCCAGACAAGACTTTCTTTTTACTAAACCCATGGTGTGTCTGAATTATTACTGCAGTCTTGTCTAGATGATCCTGCAATGCTTCCTTAACCAGTGACTCCAATATCTTCCCCAGAACAGAAGGTAAACTAACAGGTCTGTAATTACTCGTGTCACCTTTTTTTCTGCCTCTATGAATTGGGGGTTCATTTTCACATCTCCAGTCCTTGGGGCCCTCCGGTGAGTCCAAGGGTATAATTATGGCTGAGGGTTTGCTTACTTCCTTTGCCACCTCCTGTAACATAACTGGATCCAGGGCTGTTGTGGAGAGTATACGCTGTATACCTTTGGATTTTTTAAGTGAATAGCATATACCTTCTGGTTTTGGAAAGACTTGAAAAAAGCAAATATTAAAATATTGACTGAAATTTAAAAAAATAAATTTATTATAATTTGATTATTATGCAGTACTTATAATTTTATGAGACTTCCATGCGACCGAAGCGCATTCGATTATTAAGCTTGATATTCACAGGATACTCTCTGCTTTTCGTAATATTCATAGAGCAAACCTTCTGTTAATTTTACGACTACAGCACTGGATAGATCTCAATCCACCCCAGTCGGATGGGATCTATTGAGCTTATGTCCACCATAGGCTTCTGGGTATAGCTTATATTTACCGAAACTGTCTATCTTATATCTACCATAGGATCTAGCGTATATCTATCATAGGCTTCTGTGTCGCCTGATAATTTATATGCATTCCAATATCCAATATTTAATATCTAACAAGAACTCCTATTGCTGTTTTTCTTTGCATCCTTTGCCAAATATTTCTCATAATCTGCCTTCGCCTGCCTAACCTCCTTTGTGATTTGATTACAGACTAGTTTATACCTGCCATAGGCTTCTGTGTCGCCTGATACTTTATATGCATCCCATACATTCTTCTTCTTTTCATTAATTCATCTCACATCCACTTAGGCCTAAACCATGAACAGTATTTCTTAGTTGGAATGAAAAGCCTAGTAGCTTCCAAAATTAAGTCCCTGAAGGTTTCTCATTTAGAATTCATTGTTGGTAACATCATCAGTTATTATTATTATTTCGTATGGCAAAAAATGAGGATACATTTGTAACAATGTCAAAAAAAAAATAAATAAATTACAATAAGCCTAAAAACAATATTTACAGAAAAAAATTATAAGTAACATTTGATGAATTAAAATGTAATGTCCAGTTTATTCAGCCACTTAATAGCATCATCAGTAACACTATGTAGATCTTGGATGGAGCCTTCAAATCTCCTCTTTGGGCACTCCGAGATGACATGCTGGGTGGTCTGGGGCACGTTGTCACAGTCGCAGAATGGGTTTTCAGTTTTTCCCCACTTATGCAGCCAAAACTTGCATCTTCCGTGATTTGTTCGGATTCTGTTCAGGGATGTCCATTCCTTTCTTGGTAAGTTGAAACCTGGAACAGCTCTGCATGGATCACTGACTAAGCCCAGGTGGTCGGGATTTGAAGTAGTCCAGTCTTCGCGCCAGGTCTGGTCAGCATTAAAATGTGACTTGGTAAGTTTCTCGCCTAGCTTCCATGAGGGGTTCCTAGACTTCAATCTCTCCGGCTTCTGGGGGTTGCAATCCTGATGTATGGGCAAGTGAGGATTTCTTTGACATTTCTGCCATTCTTTCAGCAAGGCTATTTCTCTTCTTATATGAGGGGGATAGATGTTAGATAACACTGGTAGCCATTTTAAAGGTGTCGATTTAATGGTGCCTGATATTGTCCTCATTGTGTCATTCAGTTGGATATCAACTTTTACAGAGTGTGCACTATTAAGCCATACGGGGCAACAATATTCTGCAACTGAGTAGACTAGGGCAAGGGCTGTTGTTCGTAGCACCGTTGCGTTTGCTCCCCAGCCTGTTCCACTGAGTTTATGCAAGATGTTATTCCTAGTTTTTATCTTTGCTGCAATATTACAAAGGTGTTGTTTATACGTCAGTGTTCGGTCCATTATAATTCCCAGATATTTTGGGAAAGGGTTGTGTTTCAGTTGTTGACCTTTATATTCCACTTGTGGCATATAGTTAGCCCTATGATTATCCAGATGAAAACAGCTAACTTCGGTTTTATTTAAATTAGGTTTAAGTCGCCATGTGTGAAAATATTTATTCAAGTTATGAAGATCCTTTGTAAGTACAATTTCGGCTGCATTGAAGTCAGTAGACTGGGCAGTCAGTAGACTATGTCATCTGCGTACATGAATTTCCTAGAAGCAGTTGTTGGAAGATCTGTAGTATAGATATTAAATAATAATGGGGCTAGAACTGATCCTTGTGGTAAACCATCATTTAATATATAGGGCTTGCTCACTCTGCCGTTTAAGTGTACTTCAAACACTCTGTTGCATAACATATTGTTAAGTAGGATCGCGAGGGGCTTACAAGGAATAATCTTCAAAAATTTCAGAATCATTCCTTGTCGCCATACTGTGTCATAAGCTGATGTCAAGTCCACAAAGACTGCAATGGTCTTGCAATGGACGTGTAGCAACGTTTGTCTCCCTCTGCAGGGAGACAAACGTTGCTACACGTCCGTAGGAATAACCTTAAATTGCCCTATACGTGTCTCCCGGGTGGTGCTAAGTGAGCAACTGCGTTGGCTGCTGGACCTCGAGCTCTGCTTTTGGATATCCCAGCAATTAGAGGATACATTATATTAATACTTAGAACATCATCAGTTGATCCCACTGTACAGAATTTAAAAATTGTCTGAGACCTCTGTAGTCACCTTTACGAAAGCAAAAGCCCTTCCCTTTAGCCTTGATGGTAGTTACATCTTTAAATAATTCCCACATCAATACATTGTGATCACTATCGCCCAGTAGTTCCTTTATCTGCAGATTCTTAATGCATGAAGAATCACTAATGATAATCAGATCAAGAGTATTAGTCCCTCTGGTGAATTCTCGAACATGTTGCTGTAGAAAACAAATGTCCACAAATGTAAATCCACAAATGTCTTGCTAGTGTGCGAGTGACCAACCCCCAAGTTCCAGTCAATATCTGGAAAGATAAAATCTCCCATTATAAGACATTCTGATTTACTGGCCCACTCTATTTCTCTGCACAATTGCTCATTATACTCATCAGATTCATTAGGCCTATAATACACACCTACTCTCATTTTTCCTTTCCCAATGCTTATTTCACACCAAACAGACTCAACACTGCATTGTCCGCCAACATCAATTGGATGCACTTCCTTAGATTTTATGTTTCTTAGCTAACAGCATAACCCTTCCTGCCTTGTCTACCTTTTCTGTACACATTGTACTCCCCAAATTCCAACTCTGCACTGCCTATATCTGTGTGACCCCACGTCTCTGATATCCCAACAATATCTGCCTTTGAAGTCTAGCACTTCAAGCTCATCAAATTTATTAACTATACTCCTAGGATGATGTACATGCAAGGATACCTGCATCTGTTCCTGCTGCTAGCCACCCTAACAGAGCCCATATATTTACTTGTTCCACTATGACTCCCAGCAGTCCTGGAAATTTCCATTACCTTGCTTTCCAGTCTGCTGCCCGTTCTAATAGAAGCAGTGCAAGAATCACTTTTGCCTCTGCCTGCGGCCACTGTTAACCTTTTAGCCTGTGTATCCCCCCCCCCCCCACGTGGTACGATTTCTTCGGAGAGGTCGCATGGTTTAATACCCTGGTTTTTCGTTCAGCAGACAGAGAAGAATATACGCGTTGCGGACACAATTACCATCGCCTCATAGACTTTGTTGATCTGCAAGTCACAGAATACCAATTGACCTTTAAATTAAATTTCGATACGAAGTCACGCCTCCCTTCTTGGCAATGTGAATACTTTATTACTATTGTAAGAGATGTTATTCCCACGAGGTTAATATGTAAAATATGTAAATACTTACTGTACAGTACTATTTCATCAGATCACCTTGGACCCACGTTGAAGTGTAGGAGGGCTGGTCCTGTGACTCATTTCGAGATGACGTTGCACATGATCACTCCTCTGTAGCCCGGTTTCGCCGTATACAATATGGCGCCTATTGGCGAACGATCAGTGGCAACTTCTTTGGAAGAAAAAGTAGAAGATGAGGATGGACATAATATTTGGTAAGTTTATTTTTTAATTAGGTTTAGTCCTCATATTCCAGACATCACATTTTAACTCTCAGTGGTTTAGACACATGACTTACACGGTATGTTTTGATTCAATAGTCGTATTGTTTTGGTATTTAAATAACGTGGTAGTCAACTAGAATTAAAATCAATGTCCACAAAGTTCACTCCCTGTTAACTTTGACTTTAAAGCGTTAAGTGGTTTGCATATTATTTTATTATAATTGAAAACAAAAATAAATGACAACTCGTTTTTTTTTTTTTTTTTTGTGGTTTGTAAATTAAGTATGACGGCTGTGATTGATGACAGTTGCTTTTCACTATCTGTACTTGTTTTCCTCCAAATTTACATTGGACTACTCCATTTATTAAGTATATATTTAATTGTTGATATCGTTTCTATTCTTTGAATTGTACATTTTGTGCAGTTTTCTCATCTCCCCAGATTCTGATTATTTTTATTAAGACTATTTCAAAATATGGCCACGATTTTACCAGTGATTATCCAAAGCCATCTCTAAAAATTTCCGTAATAAAAAATTACGGAATGAGGCTAGGAATGGACAGGAGTGCACCGCAACGCTGTTCTCCGTCACCCGCATCGGTAATGTTATCCACATCTTGAATGTCGTTTTGTAATTAAAACAAGACTTATATCTGACATCATATTTTAATTCAGGTATGTATATTAGAATCTGAAATTCTTTTTACTCCCGACTTCAGTAAGGGCATACATGGTTTATATGAATATCAAATGGGAAGTGATTAGCACTGTATTTGTTTTCTTTACGATCTGCATCATATAGAGGGGCTCACATCTGGTGAGTATGGGCTTGGCACATCCAGGGTCCTGAGCTGGATATCATCATTCTTCTCTTTCTTGGTGATTTCCTTCAACTTTTCTCTTTCTCTCAGGGTAACTTGGGAATTTTTTTTTTTTGGCTGGTGCAGTGTAGGCTTCAGGCTTCCTTGCTCCATATAGATAATAATAATAATTCCTTCTTAGTACACACAGCCCACTTTATTTGCCCATCCTAATAAGCTGTACAGCCCTTTAAATTTTCTTTATTCAAAATACAGGGGATCCTTGTAATCCCAGGATAATTGGTTCCAGAAAATTCCACTTAAAACGGGTACCAATTTTCATAATGTTTATTATTTAAATAAAACTAAATGCAGCTAGGCATAATATTCTGTATCTATATAATATCGGTGTAGATGCACCATAGACAACTCTCAAAAACTATGATGGTAATGTGAAAAACATTATTTCATCTGTATCTCATATTGTGCTCATCCTTCACAACGAGTTACCAAGTGTTGCACTAACTCGAAAAAGTAATGCTTCACTAATAGAGAAGACTATTGCTACTTATTCTCGGTGGGCGCCACCACCCAGACAGCACCATTTCAAAGCTAGTTGAGTTTTCATCAGTAGGTGGGCTGGTACTCTGGTATTGCAAGTGAAGCGTTACTTATTCAAGGTAGTGCAATACATGGGCAACTCTCTGTGAAGGATGAGTAGATATGGTGTATTTTTTTTTATTTTTTTTTATTTTATGAATAGCAAGATACACAACAGGTAACCATTAACAGTGTATCTGAGATCAGATCAATAAACATAATAACAATAATATGAAATCCAACAGGACGATAAACATTGATATAGATTCAAACAATAAAAGCATATGTACAAAAGAGGATTGTATTAAGTTAAGTTACCGGTAAAACAAGTAATAATTAATCCGTTAGAGAATAGAAAAATAATATAACAAATAATAAGCTACAATAATTAGATGTGAGCTAGTCACTTTGCAGTTTAAGAGAAGAGGCAAACTTGTGGATGGAGTTCATCAGTGATTGGTAGTTGTCAAAGAAGTCAATGAGAGAGTCATTTGCTGATTCTGTTCAGTGGACTGAACTTCATAAAGTCCGTGTTGCAGAGTCAAGGCGAAACGGTGTAAGGTTCCTGACTTGTCTACAGGGAGCATTGAAGTTTATTTTACTCAGGATATCAGATGCTTCATAAATTCCAGTGATTACTTTGGCTAGAAGGGCGATGTCAGCAGTAACTCTTCTAGTGCACAGAGGCCTCAAATGAAAGTAATCACACAGCGATTCATAATACACTGAGTGATAGAATAGAGGATTGCGGTACGTAAGGTAACTGACAAAATTTTTTTTGGACTGCTTCAATTTTGTTAGTTTTTGTGTGACAAGTCTTTGTGTGAGGATTCCAGATGGGTGAACTGAATTCAAGGATTGGCAGAACAATAGTTTTATAAAGGATAACCGCATATATCTGTAGTTTTTGAACTTGTATGTGTTCCGTTTGATGAATCCCAGTGTTTTGAATGCTTTGCTGGTGATTTTAAGGACATGGGCATCGAATTTAGCACTGCTGGAAAAGAGAATCCCCAAGTCGTTAACTTGGTCACACCTTTTGATGATCACAGAGTTAACAGTGTACTCCGTATTCATTAGTTGTGTAGCTACACTGATATTATATAGTAATGTTTATTATGTACTTGTACATAGTAAAAAAAGGATGAAGGAACTGAAAAATGAGAAAACCATTTTATTAGACATTTTTTATTATAATATGTTACACAATGTAAGGTTAAGTAAAGTTTATCGAAGCTACACTATTTTTCAGTTGTACGAATAAAGAATGAAACCAGAGTTGTTCGTGTTTTTTTTTTTTTTTTTCTTGTCGTATTTTTGCAGATAAAATTGTGTTTAAACTTCGCATGTTTAAACTTTAACTTCATGCCTTTCAATTTTCTCAGGAGAAAAAGCTTTAATTCTTCAATATTCAAATCCTCGTAACTGTGGGGACTCGGATAATGAATACTCAGATATTGGGATCCCCCCCCCCGGTACTCACTTCAATATCAGCAGGCAGATGTTTATTCCAACAGTCAGGTGCTCTGGCTGAAAGAAATTCCACATTCCTATCCAGTAACCATCCTTTTTCAGTTTGTATCCATGTGTGTCAACTGAGAAAAACTGATTTTAAGCATCAGGATTTAGTTTACTTAACTCATTTTAACCCTTAAACAGTTTAAAGATACTGTAATTTGCAGAACCGGAGTCTTTCTTGGTTAACTACCTTTTTTATACTCTGAATTAACCATCTTTCTGTTCTCTGCACCCTTTCCAACAGATATATGCCCATCCTGAAATAAGGTTTAAGTCACTGTTTGACTTACTTTAATGTGTAGTAGTAATGATATACAGAAGAAAAAAATTTTATCCTTATATTACTTTCTAATTTGGTGTGTAATACAGATTTTGGTATGTTCTGATGTATAAATCCTTACTGATGTAAGATTATCTTGGTACAAATCCAAGTGTATGGTATGAAAATATTATTATTATTATTGAATGGTCAGTGCTTTTGCACCATATTTTGCTCGTTGTAAACTGTTCAAGTCGATAATTGGCATAATTTTAATTGTATCTTATATTGTGAATCAATTTATGTTAATTATTATTTTTGGTTTTCAGCACAAAGTTTAAAAGTGAAATAAAACATTCCTGTTTCACTTGGATATTTATCATCCAGATGGAACGTTCGTAACAGAATAATAACTGATGTGTGTGGTGTGGAAACTTATATGAATTAAGGAAATACTGAAACAGTATGAATAGGATTAACTTTAGCTAATTGTTATAGTCAATAAAGTAATTGTTAAAGTTGATAATTGGCATAATTTTAATTGTATCTCATATTGCTCCCCCAATGGTATTCTCCACCTTGTCGTGGTGGGGGGCTTGTGTGTACTGATGACCTGGAGAGCTAAGTCGGCAGTAGCTTAGCTACTTGTAGGGCCTCCCAAGCCGGACAGGTCAAAGGGTAGGGTCCAGACTAAGAGAGATACCCCGGCCCTCCAGGTTGGGGGTTGCTGCAACGGGCTAGCTCCTCGTTCAGTGTAAAAAATACACAAATGCTAAACGACCTACAAGTGAAAATGAAAACAGACTGCACTTTCGGAAACGACTCGGCAAATGGAAAAGGACTATAATTTTGGGATGCTGGAATATTCAAGGCCTTTCAACTAAAAGAAACTTTCTTCCGGATGAACTGCAAAAATTCAAGTTAGACATCGTCGTGTTATCAGAGACAAAGAAAAAGGGATGTGGAGAGGAAATAATAGGAGAATACTACCATTTTTGGAGTGGAGTCGATAAGAGTGAAAGAGCAAGAGCAGGAATTTCTATTGCTGTTAAAAAGAAATTAAGACAACATCAAAAACTGGCAATTTATTAATGAAAGAATGATCTCATTAGAACTGAAATATGTATTTTGGGAATTATGTATTTTCAGAGAAATATGTATTTTGGGAATATATGCCCCGACTAATGACACCACCGATACCTGGAAGGATGAATTTTGGTAGGATCTGAGAGAACTAATAGAAAAATCCCTAAGAACAAAGAGATATTTCTAATGGGAGATTTCAATGCAAGAGTGGGAACTGAACAAAATAGCAAAGTTATTGGAAGATTTGGAGAGAAAGAGAGGAACGACAACGGAGATAGACTATGCAATCTTTGTGAACAGTTCGACTTGAGAATAAACAACACATTTTTCCAACACAAGGATATCCATAAATATACTTGGTCACAGGAGACAAAACAAATTAGATCAGTTATAGATTACATTATTTCAAAACATTCAGGGACATATGTATTGAAAGATGTCAGAGTTTATAGAGGAGCCGAATGTGGATCTGACCATTTTTTTGTTAAAACAACACTGAGGTGGAACTGGATTAAGAAAATATGTGTGGACAACCAATAATGCAGGGAAAGAGAAATGCTACAAGTGGATCAATTTAATGTTAACCTACTCCAGGACGACATCATTAGAAACAACTTCACCCAGAGACTGGATGCTGCAATTAACATAGAGATAAAAGGTAATACTGAAGAAATCTACGAATATTTAAAAAATACTGTTAAAAAAAATAGCTCATGAAATCCTAGGCAAAAAGAAGAGCCAAGACCAAAAAAGACCAGGATTACAGAGAAAGTAAGAGCTGCTGTAGAGGAAAATAAACTTGCATATCAGAAATGGCTGGTGATAGGAATGATGCATATAGGAACATTTATGTTGAAAAGAAGAAAATAGCCAATTGGTTGGTAGTAGAAGCGAAGAATGGGAAAGGAAATGCGTAACTATTAATAGCAAATTGGGCTTCAAGCAATCAGCGGAATCGTGGAAGGTCCTTAAAGACTTGAGAAAACGGAATAAACACAATGCTGGTTTGCAATTAATACCTTTTGAAAGACTGGACGGAGTACTATGAAGGACTTTAAAAAGAAGACTGGGAAGAGTTCAAGACAATGGAGGATTTTGGTGCAGAAGACTTGGGCTTAAAAGTTTCTGTTAGGGAAGTGGAACTCCTGCTGAAGGAAGGAAGGAAGGAAGGAATGGCAAATCACCTGGACCTGGAGGAGTTTACATGGAACTTCTGAAATATGGAGGAAGAGGAGTGGCTGTTCTGATACAAAAACTGTTAAATAGTATACTGAGAGGAGAAGAAATACCGAAAGAAATGATAACAGGATATATTACATCAATATATAAGAAGGGCTATTGGAAAAGCTGTTCAAATTATAGAGGAATATGTGTCCTGAACCCACTGTTAAAGATCTTTGGAAAATGGATCAGGAACCATTTAGAAGCCCAAATCGAGATATCAGAAGAACAAAGTGGTTTTTCAGCTGGGAGGTCATGTATAGACCATATCTCAACAGTACGACAGATCCTTGAAAAATGCCAATCAAAAGGAAAAAAAATCTTTATGATTTTCATTAAATCTTGAAAAGGCATATGACAGTGTTTCAAGAAAACTCTTATGGGAAGCACTGAAAGAGGCAAATATTGATGGACAACTGATTAACATTATTAAGGCAATTTACAGGAATAATAGATGCAGAATTAAAGTGGGATCAGCTTTGTCACCTGAATTCCACACTTCAAAAGGCTTATTACAAGGTTGTTGCATATCACCAACACTTTTCAAAATTTGACCAGGATCTGCTCAAGATCCTGGTCAAAAAAATGCAATAAAATGGGATTGCCAATTAATAAGAACACCTATATTCACAATTTACTTTTTTCAGACGATCAGGTGGTGATAGCACAAGACTTAGAAGATGCAAAGTATGCATGTCGTCAATTGTTTGAGGAATATAAACAATGGGGATCTAAAAATCAATTTTAGCAAGACTGAAATGTTTGTCTTCAGGACCAGGACACGTTCTAAATACTGCAGGTTTTAAAATCAAACAAGTTGATAAATTCAAATATTTGGGATCAATCTTACAAAGTGATGGATCATCCCAAGCAGAGATCAATAAGAGAATTGCAGACGGCAGAAAGCCTATTGGCATGTTAAACTCTGTTCTGTGGAGCAAAAATATCCTAAATAAAACAAAGAAACTTATATTTCAAAAGATTGTACAAAGTCTTTTATTGTAGGGAGCAGAAACCTGGACATTGAATAGGCGAGTGGAAAACAAATTGCTCTCCACAGAAATGGATTTTTGGAGACGCTCAGCAGGAATTTCTAGAAGAGACAGAAAATGGAATGAAGACATAAGGGAAAAAATGGTAGAGAAAAAGACTATTATTGACACCATCAAAGAAAAGCATCTAACATGGTATGGACATGTAAAACGGATGCAAGAAAACAGATATCCAAAGGCTATCCTGCAATGGATACCTCCTGGAAGAAGGAGAAGAGGAAGACCTAGGACAGTGGTTTTCAACCTTTTTTTAATAACAGCACCCCTAAGTCATTTATTTTATTTTGCAACACCCCTACTCAATTTTCTGCCTGTTAGATCCAATTCTCTCTCTGTATATATATATATATATATATATATATATATATATATATATATAATATTAAAGAATATATATGTTATATATGATAGTTATTACAATAATATAATTATAAAAATTACATTTAATAATACAATATATATATATAATAATTTTATTCTTTATACGGAGGTACTAAGTAAGCATTAATTATAGATTACTACAAAATTAAAAAGATACTGCACACCTTTTTATAAGGAAATAAATATATATAAATTTAAAAAAATAATAAGTTTAAGTAACTTAAACCCAAATGACATGGCACCCCTGGAATGTTGCTGTGGCACCCCAGTTGAAAACCACTGACCTACGAGGACATGGATGGATGGATGGAGTACAGGAATGCATGACAGCCCGAGGCTTAATCAACCAAGACACCCAGAACCGCACTTTATGGCGGGAAAAAATTCCTAACAAGGAATAACTTGTAGGCTGAGGAAACCCATTGTAAATGGAAACACTCCTCTTGAAGATCTCATATTGTGAATCAATTTATGTTAAATTATTATTTTTGATTTTCTGCACTGTTTAAAAGTGAAAGGAAATTTTCCTGTTTCACTTGAATATTTATCATCCAGATGGAACATTCATAACAGAATAATAACTGATGTGTGTAGTGTGGAAACTTGTATAGAAACTTGTTAAGGAAATACTGAAACAATATGAATAGGATTAACTTTAGCTAATTGTTATAATTTAATGAGAATTTTCCCAAAATCCCAGTACCTAGCACAAAATCACTAAAATTGAATAGTTACATTTGTGGATTCATAGGGCAAAAGTCTGTTTTTTCACGTGTTGGCCTAAAAGAATTTTGTAGTGAATCCAGACCCCAAGGGTTCACTTCTGGTGAGTATGGGCATAGCACACCCAGGGTCCTGAGCTGGATATCATCATTCTTCTCTTTCTTGGTGATTCCCTTTATTTTTGACTCTCTCTCTCACTCTCAGGGTAACTCAAAATTGTTTTTTGGCTGGTGCAGCATAAGTATTATGCTTTCTTGCACCATATGGCTAATAATAATAGTCATTTGTTCGTTTTAACAATTGTCTGTTTTGGGCTGTAGGGTTTTGTAACCTTCCATTTTAATTAATAACAATAAATTAAATTTAATTGTGTTCTTGTGGAATTAGTGTTTCCTTCATTAAAGTACTTTTAATTATTATATACATATTCATAAATGTTTATTATCAAAAATATGTTCTTTTCTTTTACAGCAGAAAAAGTGTGATCAGATTGTACACTTTTTTTTTTTTTTTTTTTTTTTTAGCTGTAACATTTTACACATTTCCTGCTGTTGAGATGTGCCAGTTATGTTTCAGCATTTTTGGTTCAAAGACCCCAAAAACCTATCTGTTGTGTTATATGCTGTTTATTTATTTGAACTCTGTGAGACAATTCTCACTGTGCATTTTATCATATCGACATTTCAAGAAGGTGACTTGAGGAACCCAAATATGATTTTAGCCTGCAATTATGGTAAAACTAAAATAGCTAATTAGGCTACTTTGTTGAATATTCATTTTTATGTTTCCTTATTATGTTCTGGAGGGATAACTACAGTGGTCGATAAAAAAAAAAATTGGAACACCTTCAAAATGTTTAAAGATATGTACATAAACTGAACTTTTCAGTTTTTTTTTCAAGAGTAAGCAATTTATGTACAAGGTACTTAAAAAATGCATTTTTTAAAACTTGGCTCACTCCCTGATCCATTGGTTGCACAACTGCCGTGGAATCCCTAGGGAAGAACACCACATGGACATTGTACAGATATTGACAAATAAAGAAATTTTTTTATTCTTTCCTGCTATCTTTGAATCTAGAGCTCTTAAATACTCATCAAAAAGATCACTGGTCATCTGCGCCGTTTTATTGTTCCTTTATTTACATCGAAGTGTTTTCACATTGTGCGCTTCACGCTGTCGATGCTGTCCAAGTATGGATATCGATGAAGACAATTGCAATATGTCACTTCCATTATATCAAAATGTTTATATTGTTTAATATTATTTTTAATATAAAAATAAAGAATTTCTGTATTTAAAAAATGTATTAAGTGAGAAAACTCATTATAATAATAACCTGTGTATTCTGTTTTTTACCCGGGAGCCTTCTTATACGAGAAAGTAATACATTATAATATATAGAGTTGAAATTGTGAATTAAAAAATTACCAGGGGAAAACTTTTTATGCAGGAATTTCTTATCCGATTCTACTGTACTTTAAAATAAAAAGTTTCAATGTGTCTGAAGGTGTTGCAATTTTTTTTATCCACTACTTATCTGACAAGCTTAAAAATACATTAACGCTGTAATGTTTCAAATTGATAAAAAACAGACTTCTATAACAGAGATGAAAGTTTTAAAAATATATGAATATTTATACTTCAAATTGTGGTTGTATTCATATAAACTTTTATATTGTGAAATTTTAGAAATAAAAATGGTGTTACTCTAGTCAGAGAATTTGTGAAAACCTCTATCTATATGTTGATACTTTTATGGTTTATACTCGTCAAAGAAGCCCATCAAGCAAAACATATTACTTGTTGTTTGTCTGTTTGCACTCTCTGAGATATGGGTTTTAGCTCTCAGTGGCCATTATATCATATGCACTTTAAGTCGGTAGCCCAGTGAGCTCAATTAGCTTATTCTGTAATTAATCTTATTTTTCTTCATAAGTTAACATAATTACCATTTATATTATAGCATGAGACGTGGTGCATGTCTTGTGAGCAGAAGTGACAATTTTTTGTAATTGGGCTATGGTACATCCCACCAAAAATTTGTAAGGAAAAATGGTTAACTACACTGGGTAAACAAAAAAAAAAAAAAAAAAAAAATTGGCCCCACTCATTAAATTTTTATTTAACACTCTGTGGTTACTATGTTAAATAACTAAATAAAATTATTTGAATTTCATAGATTTTTGCTTTCATTCTTTATTTCATAAAATTATAATTTAAAGACAAAAAAAAAACCATTACATATACTGTACCAATATTTTTCTCCTTGTTTTTTTTCTGTCACCATTTTACTTTACTTGAAGTACTGTTTGAAGAAGAAAGATATACGAGCCAAGTACTGCTTGGCAGTTTT
The DNA here is from genome assembly GCF_048544385.1 of Mastigoproctus giganteus. Lineage (NCBI taxonomy): Eukaryota > Metazoa > Arthropoda > Arachnida > Uropygi > Thelyphonidae > Mastigoproctus > Mastigoproctus giganteus. Next base: position 191,551,901 of record NC_143583.1, read on the forward strand.
TGTTGTTTGGTTTTTATTTCTCTCTTTTTGGGAATGACTAAAACATGGCCTGGTTTTGTTGGTCTTTTGTATATTGTCTTGGAGAATTTCAGAATTTCTTCTGGACACTCGTAGAACAGGAGCATTTAACTTATTTCCATATCAAGGCCCAATTGTTCAAAATTCTGTTGTGTGTGCTTGTTTGTCTTAACATATTCAGTCCTTATGTCTGTTCATATGCTCTGAGCCATATTTGCATATGCTACATTACTATATAAAACCAAAGACAGAAAAGAAAGAAAGAAAGAAAGTAATTACAAAGTAAATTAGATTTCAATCCTGCTGTTCTATGCTGTTCTCAGGTTTAATTAGATTTAATCCTGGTGTTCTTGGGTTATTTGACCCAAAATTAAATTTAATTCTCAGCAACTTTTCGTTTTTTTAATATTTTTCTCTAATATTTAAAACATTTTGTTGTATATTTTTAAGTTGTCTCAAAATCAGTTTTTTATGTTATCAAATTGAAATTCTTACCTTGTTCAGCATGATCCAAATTCAAGAAATAATAGTGGTTAAATAGTTATTTTTTTACCATGGTTAGCTGCATAATTAATTTTACATAAATTTATAAATGCTTCAGAATTGTGTTTACTACATTAGTGAACATGTAGTTAGCAAACTGTATATTCACTGACAGTTCTTGCTATCTGAATGTTTATGAAACTGACAATTTCTGCTATCTGAATGTCTATCAAACTGACTGCAGGATTGCATAAAATACAGTCTAGCAGTCAGTTTGATATTGTCGAAGAAGCACTAGTATAGTACATAGTTGTGAGTAAGGCCCTAAATTATGTTTCCACAATTTCTGACTGATGAGGAGTTATTCTTGTTAACCTTCTGTTGCTAGATGGCATCTGACAGATGAACCTTTTATAAAATTTTTCTGTTATTTTTTAAAATTTGTAAATGAAATCATATCTTCCCATGTACCTTTGCCCACCATTGTTATTTAACTGGTTATATAATATTTTCTGTTTTCATTTCAATATGCTATGAATTATGAGAAATTAAATTTTTGTTTGGTGTTAAACAGATGCCAGTTGAGCTGGGAAGTGTCTACCTTTCTTCTAGGCAACTCCCATTCTCACATGACATCTTTGAGATCAGAATAAGTGTCTTATTTCTGACCTTGCTGTAATTCTTTGGAGCAGCAGCCTTGAAAGCAAGGTACTGGGGATTTCAAGGACTGCTGGAAGTTACCATGAAACAAGTAAATTTATTGGCTATGTTAGGGTAGCTAAGGGTAAGAACAGGTGCATGTATACTTGCATGCACACCAATGCTAGGAGCATAGCAAATAAATTTGATGAATTTTAAGTGCTGGCCAAGACATCAAATGTGGACATTGTTGGGATACCAGAGATGTGGTGTCACTCGCATAACCCCGGGGGCTCACATCTGGTGAGTATGGGTTTGGCACACCCAGGGTCCTGAGTTGGATATCATCATTCTTCTCTCTCTCTCTCTCTCTCTCTCTCAGGGTAACTCGGGAACTTTTTTTTTTTTCCTGGGGCAGTATAAGCCTCAGGCTTCCTTGCACCATATGGCTATTAATAATAATAATAATAAGGAATATAGAATTTGAATATTATTAGTACAATGTGTACAGAAAGGACAGACAGGATATGTGTGTGGGCGGGGGATATGCTTTTTAGTTAAGAAGCACATAAAATCTGAGGCAGTGCATCCAGTTTACATGGGCGGCTAGTGCAATGTTGAGTCAGTTTGGTGTTGCATTAGCATTGGGAAAACAGAAATGAGAGTACTGTAGTAGTGTGTTAGAAGACTAATGACTCTGATGAGTATAACAAAAAACTGCCCAAAGAAATAGTGGGCCAGTATATCAGAATGTCTTATAATGGGAATGTTAACTTTCCCTCAATTATGACCTGAATCAAAACAAAACAATCTCAAGGACTGGACCTTTGCATACAGGAGAAGAACACTACCTCTTAATAGATAAGGACAAATAAAAACCCAACAACCAAGTGGAGCAGAAAGTCAATGGCTTTAGTGCATAGCACACGCTTCTTGATTAGACTGGGGTTCGAGCCTGTGACCATCAAATACGGAGGATGTGGAAAGGTCAGGGAATGACCACCGCATATCTCTGGAGCAATATGGCCTTAGTTGCTAATGCTCGTAAATAACAAACAACAAACAAACAAGTCAATGGCTTTAATCCTATGGACAAATCTAGCAGAACAACTGTAAATGAGCCAAGCAACTCCACTACCCATAGCTGGTGGAGTTCCTTGCTGGCTGAACTGTGGCTGGTTGACGAGTCACATATCCAGGATGGGTATCTCTTGACTTGTCAATCAGATGTAACAAACAACAAACCTGGAATTAACCCTGACTTCAAGGTACTCCTGAAAGCCAACCCGTACAGAATGAGTTCAGCCGAACACCTGAAGAAACCTTAGAATAGAGAAGAACAACTCTGACCAAACAGTCAGATGTTCATGTTGATCAAATATCAACATGTAAGAGATACTCAAACAGTTGTTGTTTGAAGCTAGCACTAAATACAACTAGAACAGACAGAATGAACAATACTTACTAAGGACAAACCTCTCTGGAAACAATGAGGATATCTCAGCAGAAGAGGAACACATTACTCATGAAGATTTACTGGAGCCAGCAACCAACTAATGTGAACATCTTATACTGGACACCTGGTATGGACAAGGACAAGAAATAAAATAGTCTTTTGTTGGCCCACCAATAGAGACAGTTCAGTCACAGGAATAATGACATGTAGGGAACTACACACAAATCAGGATATCCTACTAAGAAAATACAACATGAGATACTGAAGGGGAAAAAAAAAAAAACACTATACGTTGTGCATAACATGGGATACATTGGTGGCCCTATCCTTACTTTGGGTCCAGTGCTTGGAACCAGCACAAAAATATAACTAGAGTGAACAACACCTGCTTAGGAGTCCCTTTCTGGGAATATTGAAGAGTTGATCTCACTGATCGAGACTATTAGATTATTACACTATGAAGACCAGTTGGATTACATCCTTGTCAGCTATGATCTGTATTCTACCCTGGATGCATGATGTGGACAAGTAATAAAATAGCCCTACTGACACACCAAAGGACAAACAAGGGAAATGATATACTGGAAATGGTATGCAAATAAGGACCACCCAGTGGTATAGCTACTATGTAGGCAGGCAAGGCAATTGCCTCCGGGCCCTTTAGGGGCTTGACATCTTTGGCTGTCTACTCTTTTAACAATTTTCATTAATTAAGTAGGGGCTCGAACATGTTCTTTGCCTTCGGGCCTGAAAAAAGGGTAGCTATGTTACTGGGAATACCTACTAAGTAAACAAGGCTTGACATACGTAAGAAGACACCACCCTAAATTGACAATATAAGAGCCACATTGGTGGACTTGGTCCTTCTACAGCCAGTTCCTATATCCTAACTAGGGGTAGTCAGACTAACACAGGGCAAATCCATGCAGGAAGTATGAAGTAGTTCACCCTGACCTAAGGTAGTATTTGTTGACACCAGGGGAAACTCCTGGTATAAGATTCTTTGGCAGCAGGTCTCTGCTTCTGACCCCACTCCCAGAGGTTAACCATGATCCACTATCCCACCCTAAATGAGTCTCTTGCCTCAGAACTGTCCGCCCCCCCTAGTATATGGGCCCACACCAGCAGAAATACCCTTCTTGCCCTTTTTTTTTTTTTTTTTGTAGTTGTTGGCACATCGGTTTCTGTGGCCATAATGCACCTCCCAAGGTTTTTGTAGTACTTTGATCCAAGCCCGAGCCGGGATTTGAACCCGCAACCTTTGGGTTGCCAGGCAGGCACTTTACCCACCCAGCTAGCCTGGTCGGCTTGTCCTTTTGCCTACCAGCATATAGTATATGCTGGCCTATCTACACCTCCTTTCTCTTTCTTCTACCCGCTACTTCAATTATCCTTACCCATTTTCACAACCCTACATGAACATTTTTTTTTTGTAGGCCCTCCATGGGAAGCTTAGGCAACCCCAAAGACAGCCTAGCCAGAGTATTGATCCTGGACTCTCTGGCCCAGCTCCCTATTTCATGGAAGGAAACTAGGGGTCTGTGGTGCTTCACAGGCAGAGAGTTCAGAACAACAGAACCCTCCATTACGTGACATTTACAACACATTACTCACACATTCTGACATTTACAGGGAACTGTATCTCAGTCAAGAGAACTGACAGCAGAGTTGTGAGCAACCCAACGGTGTCGCTTGCCCACAAACACTATGACCTTACTGGTACAGTTAGGTAGATCTTAATTACCAAAGCATGGGTATTCATAGTTTGGACCTCATATAAGGTTAGTAACCTCCTGGTTCCTACCCATTGTTATAAATGTATGGCCTTTGGCCATGTTGCAAAATACTGCAGGAGCAATGTTTTCTGCTGTGTATTGTATAGTGGATGAGATCACTTGTCTAGGGCATGTACTAAGTGACAGGATCCCCTGCCCGAAATGTTCTAACTGCTAGAGCAGGAGGATCCCTTCTGACCACACTGCATTTGATAAGAATTGTCCAGAATATCATTTGAGTGCTAGACTTAATCAGACTTAGGACAGATTACAACTAATCCAGGAGCAGTGTGTGTGTGTGTGGAAGGTGGGTCTTGCAATTGGAGTTGGAGTATCCTTAGGAACACACAAGGCATGATAGACTACTTATTTATTTTCTTCCTTCACAGGTTGTAGCGGGCATTTCTCTAGGGTGTGGACTGCTTGGTCTATGTTATAAATCTCTTGTTACTGTCACCAGAAGGGTTCCCTGCCTTTAGTGTCTCTGGCTATAGAAGATATGATATTTGTGCACTTAGAAGTAACAAACGAGACCATCTCTTGATAGATGATGGACTCGTTTGCAAGTGCATAAACTTTTGCCCCATTGACTGATGTTATGATGTTTGTGTACATGAATGTAATATCAGCACTAGATGACAATCTTTATTGCAAAGTACATGAACTTGATATTGTATGGTGAGCTCTTGAATGAGAGATGTTAACACCGAATGGTTATGGTATAATCTCTTGACTGTAATATTTTATTATTATTTGAGCTCCTCAAGTTGAGTGAGCTCTTCTGGAGTTAAGTTAAGAACATTTGATAGTAGACACCTACCTCCTTTTGGTGGGGAGGGGGGTGATTGCATACCTGCCATGAGGCTAAATTGCCATTCTGTTGTAATTAAATCTTTCTTTTGTTTATGTTTAATTTGGGCAACTCATGTGGGATTGTTCATATTTTTTTTATAATTAACCAACTAGATGATGAGAGTTATATACAGATAAGAACCAGTCACATATAGGTGAGAGCCTAGGGGGGGGGCAACTAGGATTCTGGTTCGTTTAAATGATTTACAGGTACCAATTCCCTCCGAAAAAAAAATTAAAACAGTTGTTTTGGAGAAAACAAAATAATTGCTGTTACATTGTCTGTTGAAAAAAAAGTACTGTATTGTCAAAGTATCCTAATTTTTTTTTCAACATGCCATGGAATTTGCATGTTTACAAATACAAATAATTTTATATAAAATTATTTGTATTTCGAAGTTAAAAGTGACATGACTGAAACTGGTTGTTATGGCAAATAACCCATGTACATAGTGACCCTTTGGAACTCTTCTCTACATTTGGGCCGACCGGGCTAGCCGAGTGGGTAAAGTACCTGCCCGGCAACCCAAAGGTCGCGGGTTCGATTCCCGCCTCGGGCTTGGATCAAAGTACTGCAAAAACCTTGGGAGGTGCAATATGGCCACAGAAGCCGATGCGCCAATAACTACCAAATCAAATCAATCAATCTCTACATTTATTCAAAGTGGAAATTAGAGCCAGAGCAATCTTGGCCCAGGATTTCATGCCAAGGTGTGCAGATTCCTCTCCTTGATGATGGTTTACCACGATTTCATACCACGGTTTGCTTAGAGCATTCTCCAAGAAATGGTAACAACTTAATTGATTTCAATCCTTCTAAAACTCTGTTTTGTCTTATATACCTTCATCAATGATATTGATGAAGGTATATCAGGCTTGGTGTCTTAGTTTGCGGATGATACGGGGGTTAGCAGGGTTGTTAATGACAATAATGGCGGTGTGCTGCTGCAACGGGATCTGGATAATTTGGGCGGATGGGCTGGGAAGTGGCAACTGAAGTTTAACCTTGACAAATGCAAAGTGCTGCATATGGGTAGAAGTAACCCCAGAGAAACGTAACAACTGTGTGGTACTACACTTAAGGTGGTAGAAAATGAAAGAGACCTGGGAGTAATTGTGCAGGCAGATATGAAGTTTTCTGAGCAATGCAGACAGGCTGCAAGGGCTGGTCATGGGGTTTTGTCAATGATATAGGAATTTTGCTAGCAGGGAAAAGGAGGTGATTGTCCCTCTGTATAAGGCACTGGTCAGGCCACGCCTTGAGTACTGCGTACAGGTCTGGAGGCCTCATTTTAGGAAGGATGTAGATTTGTTTGAGCGTGTACAGAGAAGGGCAACAAGATTGGTGAGGGGAATGAAGGGATCCTCTTGCCAAGAGAGGCTTAAGTTCTGCAAATTGCAGTGGCTGGAGACTAGGCACCTGTGCGGTGATCTGATTGAGGTGTATAAGGCCTTGAATGGGTTGAGCACACTGAATTCTGATGGGATCCTTCGACTTGTTCAGATTACGAACCTAAGGGGTCATAAATTCAAATTAAGAAAAGACAGATGTAGAATAGATGTGCGGAAATTTGCCTTTAGCCAGCGGGTGGTTAATTGCTGGAACAAACTTCTGTCTGTCATTGTGGAAGTTGATAGGTTAAATAAATTTAAGGAGGAACTGGACAGGCATTTGGAGGGAATGGTGTGTGTTTTTTTTTTTTTTTTTGGCTGATGCTGCATAAGCTCATACACTTGCTTTCTTGCATCACATGCCACTACTACTACTACTACTACTTCCACTCTCATGTGCTTTTGTTAGTTTTTTCATTGAATAAGGTATTTTTTTAAAATAATAATACCTTTTCATTTCTGATATATGTTTTCTTTTCTTTTTTTTTTGGTAGTTGTTGCTGCATAAGCTGTTGTTGCAGCATCGACTTCTGTGGCCATAATGCACCTCCCAAGGTTTTTTTTTTTGCAGTACTTTGATCCAAGCCCAAGGCGGGATTCGAACCCGCGACCTTTGGGTTGCCAGGCAGGCGCTTTACCCACCTGGCTAGCCCGGTCGGCTGATATATAATGATAAACGTTTTTAAGTGAAACAGTCAGGCAGACCTCTACCTGATTTAAATATTGTGGAAAAGTAATGTTCTAATGGGAAAAAAATATATATACAGTAAACCCTCGTTAATCTGGACCCCATTAATCCGGACAGCTCTAAAAAAATTTAAAAGTGTAAAAGTCAAACGATGATTGGGATCCAAAGGTCATATGTGTTGTGTCCGAGGTCATTGGGCCGTAATGGCTCACGCTGCACAAACAACCTGGTTCCCGGCTGCGGTTCAGACTGTTGTTTGCTCTGCAGTTATGCGCTTCTGTCTTTTGTCGTTTGTGCTGTGCAATTAAACAATTTAAGTAAGCCTAGTGTAGGACAGAAGCGTAAGCATAAAATGCTTTCTCTTCAAAATAAACTATCAGTGATAGAAAAACTTGAAAAAGGAGCTTCAGTGTCCAGCATCTGTCTTGAGTACAGGATGGCAAAACAAACCGTGTTGGACATTAAAAAGAAAAAAAAGTGAAATTTGTAATTTTGTTCTCAAGTTTAACGTGGAGAAATAAAAAAGTAAAGTTAAACGAATGCATATGCCTACTGATAAAGCACTAGATGATGCTGCGTACAAATGGTTTTCCCAACTTTGTTCGTTTGGTTTGGCTGTGCGAGGAATAGAAATTCAAGCAGCGGCGGAGAGACTGGCTAAACAGTTAGGAATTGAACAATTAAAGTGAGCTCAGGTTGGCTTTTTAGATTTAGAAGATGGCATAACATTTCAAACAAGAAAATATGTGGGCAAATTCTTAATGCTGATTTTGAAGCTGTTGAGCCTTTCAGGAAACAACTGAATGATTTTATTCAAAAGGAGGGTTATCAATTGAACCAGGTGTACAACTTTGATAAGACAGGACTGTTTTGGAGAGCTCTGCCTGAAAGCATCAAAGACTGAGAAAACCATGCCTGGAAGAAAAATAAGCAAGGAACGTGTTTCTACCGGTAGAAACACCGGTACGCGTTTCGACCAGTACACTATCTGCCTAAAATTCCCGCAATGCATGGTTTACCACGGAAATAACAATGGATTGGTTCCACAAGAAAGCTGTGTCAGAAATCAGAAGACATCAAATCGAAGATTTGAAAATCCCAGAAGACTAAGTAAAGGCCTTGGTTTCGCTAGATAACGCATCAACCCGTCCTGACATTGACAAACTCGTAAGTCGAGATAAGAAGATTGAGTGCATGTTCCTGCCACCAAACACGACATCTGTTTTCCAGCCTATGGACCAAGGGGTGATCTACATGGCAAGGCGGTTCTACAGAAAGAAGTTTTTGAGTGAAGTCCTAGAAGTTGAGAAGCCACTAGTTGGTGAAGAAGACAGAAGAGGACAACAGACATGGAAAAATTTAAAGTTGTACAATGTAAGATCTATGATTTACAACTTTGCTGATGCTGCAAAAGAAATCAATTCAAAAACTTTGGCAAATTCATGAAAAAAACTTCTCTTAGATGAAGAGGGTAATCCAGAAACAGATGGTTGCGAGACAGAAGACTTTCATGAGACTCTACAATGAGGAGAGGGAAAAAGCTGTCTCCTTAGAGGAGATAGTCATGGATGGAAGATGATCCTGGCTACCACATCATGACTGAAGAGGAGATTGCAGATAGTGTAATGGGAGCAGCAGAAAGTTCAGACGAGGAAGAAGATGAAGTGAGCAACAACTCTCAGCCAAAAATTAATTTATTAAAAGGTAAGTGAAGTGAAAGACCACTTGAACTTCGTAATTCAGTACGTTGAACAATCAACAAATGAAATCATATCTGTCTATTATGAACACTTAAGACACCTACGTGAATTGGTAGTAAAGGAAACTGCAAACAGTCACAAAAAAAATAAGTAATTTTTTCAAACCAGTTTTTTTTTTTTTTTTTTGTCCTCACCTTTTTCCCATTATTATATGGGGTCAGCGTTTTTATTGTTTTGGCATGCAATTTTTACGGCTGGATGCCCTTCCTGACACCAACCCTCACCCTTTATCCGGGCTGGGAATATGTGGTGGTCATTCCCTGACCTGCTGAATCCTCCGTATTTGGTCTAATCAAGAAGCGTGTGCTATGCACTACTGCTCCTGCCTACCTGGCTATCTTTCCTAAATACATTATACATATTGTAGTGGAACTCATCGCCAATTTCCAGGTGGCACCACGTTTCTGTTAGCCCTATTGTATCAGCATTAGTTGTCCTAACCAGGAGTTCAAATTCAGCCATTTTATTGACAACACTCCTGACATTACTGTAGACACACCCCTTGAAGTTATTTAGGTTTGTATCCCAGACTTTATCTTCCCTAACTCCCATTTGAAACATTGCTACTATCAGAACATCTTATCAACATCAGCTGTTATGGCAACAAACAAAAATTCACGAGGTGAGTGCAAGCATTATTTTAACCCATATCATCAGATAATACAGATCTAAATTAAAATTCTCCTCCTCTAACTAGAAGTTTCCCTGAACCCTTAGGGTATCTTCAATGATACAGGCGAAAAAACTCACATTACCTTTGTTCAAATGAATACAATCTCTACAAAACAGATTCCTTCTACCTACAAATGCAGGCCATGCTGATAAAAATTTGCCCCTACAGCCTTGCAGATTCACTCAAGTCTCAAGTTAATCCAAAAGGCTTTCAGCATATAATCTCTCTTATCATGTCTGGGCATGAATTGCAGACACATGCACATTATGACCTAACTCACAGTATTTTATCAGCATTGTCCTATATTTATCCAACAGATGGTCAGGCTGTGTATGTTTAATATCATTAGTCCCCACATAATAATACACAAAAAAAAAAAAAAAAAAAAAAGAAAAAGAAAAATATGGAAAAAGTAAAAGAAAATGTAATAAAGAACAATGTTGGACTAGATTCTAGAAGAATTTAGTATGTCCACAGTACTCTCATAAAAAATTCTTAATTAAATTCTTGGTTTTGATGGTAGACTACAGTCAAAATGTTTTGACCATTCATTACAGAGAAGAGTAGCACAACAAAATTTTTTCAAACCAGTGAATATGGCAGTTGATGTAAGTGAAGGTGAACCAGTGCAACCTTGTTCTAAGTGGTTATGGACATGTATTTTTAATGTAAATACAGTATGTACATACATACATACATACATATATTTACTACATATTTTTGACTATGTACATGCATATTTTTAACGTAAAATAAACATGTTTTTACTGTTATCCTCGTACATTATGTTGTTTAAATAAGCTTTACCCACATTACAAAGTGTATTTCATATAATCCAGACTTTCATTAAAACGGATACCTCTCAGCCCCTATTAGTCTGGTTTAATGAGGGTTTACTGTGTGTGTGTACAGGGTTGTTAAAATTAAAGTATCCCTATGTAGAGGGCTCTGGAGCGAGTTCTAAGGCTCGTATCGAAGAGAAATTTGGACAATAGGTATGATAGAGAATGCGCTCGCAATTTATTGAGAAAAAAAATTAGTTACAAAATTTGTCACTATATGGCGTGTAACTATCTTAGTTACGATTATGCAAATAACTTATGTTATTTGCATAATCATAAGTTATTGTCCCTACTCAGCTCTATCCTCCTACTGTATAAAAGCAAAGCAGTTTCTTTAAAATCATACAGTAGATGTTTCCCTGTACTACAGCGGCAATGCCAATGACATTGCAGGAAAAGGCACTATTAGTGAAGCTGTACTATCAGAACTGCAACAATGCAGCTGTGGCTATCAGAGAATTCCGGCATCAGAAGTGCATAAGCCTTGGCCCTATGACTGTTTGTGCTGTCCACAAAATGATTGCGAAATTTGAAGTGATAGGACATCTTGGTGTTCAACCAGGTAGAGGTCTTAAACGAGTGGACTCCTCTCGTGTTGAAGATGCGGCTATGGCTGTCGTGGATTTATCAAGTCAATCTCCATGTGGTAGCACAAGTGTGCCAGCTGTTTCTCGTGAAGTGGACATGCTGTATTCTACTGCAAGGCCAGTTAATGCATCAGGTGTTGCGGTACTATCCTTACAAGATGCACATGCCACAGCAGCTAAAGCATGATGATGCAGATATTCGTTTCACATACGCACTTCAGTTTCTGGCGTGAATAACAGTGGATATCACCTGGCCATGGAACATCCTTTGGAGTGATGAAGCCCACTTCTGCTTAAATGGACAAGTGAATGCGCACAACTGTTGCATTTGGGCAACAGAAAACCCTCGTTATCCAAGAGATCCCGTTGCATTCTCCAAAAGTGACAGTGTGGTGTGAATTTACGGCCACATTCATGATTGGGCCATATTTTTTTGTACAGGTAACACCAACTGGACCCCACACCTGTTCCGTCACTGGACAGCACTATTATGAATTGTTGGCAAATTTTGCAATACCAGAGCTGCAACAACGTGGGTGCCGTCAGGATACCATATTCATGAAAGATGGTACGCTACCCCACATCCAGCGTTATGTCCAAAGATTGCTAAGGCAACACTTTACAGACGAACAGGTCATTGGGCGTTGTTTCCAGACATCTTAGCCACTCCGATCACCGGACCTCACCCCATTCAACTTCTGGTTGTGGGGCTTTTTAAAGAACCAGGTGTATCGGGAAAGTCAAACTCTGGCAGATCTGAAGGACAGCATTAGGCATCATGTGCTGGCTATTCCAGTTGACATGTTAACGTTCTGCTGTAGAAAATGCTGTTTTTTCAATTGGAAACTGTTGTTGACCAAAATGGAGGATACATTGAACAATTGTAGGATATACTGCTGGCACCTATCTAGGTGCTGGCACTGACCTCAGTGCGGGATCTACAGGCACTATGCCATTGGCAATTACACAGGGGCACCTATCCCCTGTGACTTTTAAACCCACACCCTTTCCTATACTTCGCCTAAACTAGGGTGGATTAATTCTCCCCTGTCAACCCACCCAAATTCATTCCCCCTCTAATCCTCTCTTCTTCTATGCCCCCCCGGGGCGCCTCCGTAGCCAGGTGGGAAGGAGCAGCAGTGCGTAGCACATGCTTCTTGATTAGACCGGGGTTCGAGCCCGTCACCACCAAATACGGAGTATGCGGAAAGGTCAAGGAATGACCACCGCATATCCCGGAGCAATATGGCCTTAGTTGCTAATGCTCCTAAAAACCAAATAACAAACAAACAAACAAGCCCCCCCCTCTCTCTTTTTTATTTTTATTTATTTTTTATTTTTTATTTATTTATTTATTTTTATTTTAATGTTACTTTATTTACTTATTTTATATATATATATATATATTATTTATTTTGTTTTTGGTCTCTGTCAGGAAGCTCAGGCAACCCTGGCGGAGGCCAGCCAGAGGATAATGGGTAGCCTGGCTCACCTCCTAGTGGTGGTGGCGGGCAATGTGGGGTTCCCTTAGGGGCCTTGCGGCTAAGCAGCTAGAGACAGAACAACAGACCACAGCACCACTCTGTCACAAAACAGACACCACACGTTTTCTGGCTTTTACAGAGATTCTGTAAATTCTTCACAAAGTACCATGGTGCAGATGTGGGAAACCACCGGTGGTGCCTTCCACAAAACACTATGCCACTATGAACAATTGTAGCACTGTTCAAGTGATTTGTATTGCCACAGCACCATATAGTGACAAATTTTGTAACTCATTTTTTTTCCCAATAAATGGCAACTGCATTCTTTATTATACCTGTTGTCCAAATTTCTCTTCAGTACAAGCCTTAGAACTTGCTTCAGAGCCCTCTACATAAGGATACTTTAATTTTAACAACCCTGTATATATATATATATTATTTTATTTATTTTGGCACAACAAATTGTTAGCAGGCCACTATTAGTAGCAAGTGGATTTGCAGTGATGGTATGATAAATAATATCAGTTTAGGGTTATCTGCATTTTGTATATTGGAATGTGTGGAATTTGTGACAATATTGGAGACATAGTCACAAAGAAATAAGGAATGCAGAATTTTAATATGTGGAGTACAATGTGCGCTCCACATATTCAAATCCTTGTGCAGCACTTTCGAGTATTTCCTTATGTAATTTACTGCACATGCAGTTAAGTTTCTAGACGATAATTCTCATCTCCAGGCAGACCAAGGAGGTGGAGAGTCAGTATTTATATTAAATCTTTATTTCCTATACACTGAACATTGACAGTATATTTCTTTGCTAATCTTTTTGATTGTTTCTCTCCCATAATGGAAAGAGAACACCAGTTGGAGCCTGCCTTGGGAGGGAAATAAAAGTTGTTAGTTTTGTATTAGTAGTTATGTTAACTGCCTTTGCAGGGTATTGATTATGCCTCAGTATATTTCTAATATTGTTCAGCTTCCGTAAAAGTTATGCACCTTAATCAAATCTCCTCTAAGGTATCTAGTTTTCAAGCTGACACTGTGTCTGTAGATTTTCTGGAAACATTGGCACCAAACTTGTTGTGAACATTAATCCTGATGTCCAGGAATGGAAGAGTTTTGTTTAATCTTTCAACTCTAAATATAATGTTTGAAACTGCAGCAAATAATAAATAACTTGATCCTCTGTCCCCCCCCCCCAGCAGATGAGATGTGGTTTACAGACTTGGTGTGGTAAATATTATGAAGGGAAAACTAGGATTGGAGAGTACATCCAACATAAAACATATGAGAATATTCTCAAAAACGATGAGGCTTTTAATGTCACTGGATGACACAGATAGCTCTTGTGGATCTCTTAATCCCCAAGGATGTGTATAGAAGTTCAGCAACTTCATTTTACTGCTGTCAAATTTTTCATCTTACAAACATTTGGCAGGCATAGAAATTCAACTAATTTCATCATTCACTGTAGGTAAATTTCTGAAATTATTTGTCCTCCTTCCAAATTTTCCTTGTATGCATCGCTAAGGGTGGATTTCTTTTCAGTGAGATATGCAATATTGTGAAAGTGTATTGGGTGTAATAATCTTGAATGTCTTGATTTTGGCCTGATCCATGGTTTGAAGAACCGAAGCATTGTTGGGAGAAAGGAAGATAATGATTTTAGGTTGAGCAATCTCTAATGCTTTGTAACCTGGAGCATTGTCAGGAATCAGTAACATATTGAAGTCCAGACCTTTCCCGTTTAGACTGTTCCACTTCTTAAACATAGCAGTTGTAGAACTAGCCTAAAAAGATTACAGCATTTACCCATGCCTTTCTTTTTTTTTGACTGCCAGAAAACAGGAAGACAATTCTTATTATTATTTTATTTTCAATAAGAGCATGTGGGCTTGGCAGAGAAGAGCATGGATTTGACCATGAAATCACTTGAAGTGCTAACACAAAAGAGAAGCATTAGCCTAATCATCATGGCTTTCAAGCCATGAGCAGTTTCTCATCATTTGAGAGCAGCATGGGAATTTTCATGTTTCCAAAATAGGCCTGTCTCATCAAAATTAAAGATCTGCCCAGGTTTATAGTCTTTTTCCTGAATAAGTTTCTTGAATTCTTAAAAATATATTGATGCTGTTGATGTTGTCCCTCCTGCTTCTTGAAATTTATAAGGATCTATATTTGCAAGGCTTTCATTTCACTTACAGTGAAAGCCTTATAAAGTGGTATGTATTCTTTATAACAACACAGACAAATAGATTAACAGCAGGCACCAACAGAGATGTAAGTGAGTCTTGCATTGCTTTTATTTGAACATGCAGTGGTCTGGAAAGCAAGGTGCCAGGCATTTCAAAGCTTGTTAGAGGTCATCATAAACAATTTAATATATTGGCTGTGTTAAGATTACTAAATAGTAAAAACAAGTGTATGCATACTTGCATGTATTCATGCACCTAATGCTAGGAACATTGTAAATAAATTCGATGAATTTAAAGTACTGGCTAAGTTATCAGAAGCAGACATTGTGGGCAATATCAGAGATATTGTTACATAGAAATAAGAAATGCAGAATTTGAATATGTGGAGAACAATATGTACAGACAATTTTTAAGTTCTATTTGAGAAAAACTGTTAATATTACCAACACCAAATTCTGAATGGGAAGCATTCAGGGAAATAATTATAGAAGCTACTAGGGTTTTTATGTCAACTAAGAGATACTGTTGAGACTTAAAAAAGAAAAATGCATGGGATGTTTATAATTATCAGGTGATACAGATATCTGCAGTAGGTATAAACTAGTTTAATTCAAGTCACAAAGGATGTTGGCAAGCTAAGGCAAATTACAAAATTTTCTGGAAAGAATGCCAATTAAAGTAGCAGAGACTTCTTTACTGATAGAATCACTTTGGTCCACTAGATGTAAATAGAATAAGGATAGCATGTAAATAAGGATGTAAATGAAGAATAAGGATAGCAATATTGCTATCCTTATTCTTCCTCCTATTCGCCTTAATTTGGCAAAAGCTATTCCTTTTCACTACACATAATTTTCAATAATAATTTTCACTAATAAAAATTATTAGTTAGCACTCACTTTCGTTATTTCTGATTCACTGCTATCTGTCAGGCTAGTGGTTATTCTGCCAGTTTGCTGCTAAATTTAACTTAGATTGCATCTACTGTATTATATTAGAGTATTGGAATTTATAATTTTAGAGTATTTGAACCTTGGCAAACAGAAACAGATAGCCTTAGCCAGGATAGGATGTATTGAGTGGAGCTAGCCCTCGTCAGCGTTCCATTCAATGTATCCTTTTATCAGTAATTTGCTTCATCATCGTTTTATTTTTATTATTATATTATTTTATTATTATATTATTTTATTATAATTTGTGTTTAATTATAGGGTATAACAATGAAGTCCAATTTAGGTTACCTAAACACTTGGCACTATGGCCTTATAGCGCTGTAGGTATATTTTTACTCCGAATATCTGTATTCCATATTCTTATTAAATTTCATTAGTCATATGATTCCCTTGGTATTCAGTTCAATAAATATTGTAATATATATACCTGGTGGTTATAAAATAAGTTTCCCTATTTAGGAGACCCTATGTCAAAATGGTTAGAGACAGTGCTGTGAAAATTGATGGGTGTGTCATTTAGTGTATGTGGAAAGCAATTTGTAGAAGAAAAAAAATTCAATTTAAAAAACTAATTTCTTTATTAGTTTTCAAAGCCCCACTGACATCAAAGGCCATTTACGTTAACCTTTAAGTTTCCAATGTTCAGGTAGTGCTGCATTAGTGTTACTATTATCCTGGTAGAACAGTTTTACTAAAAGAGCATGTCCTTTTTTTGTAAGAGCCATAATGGTTATTGATGGTGGTGTTGGCCTTTCTGCTTTTATCTAACAGGATGTCTTCTGCTTATGAGCAGTGCCATTTTCCCCTGGTGGCAGAAATCTGAACTAATTTTTTTCTTCTACAAATCACTTCCACATACCCACATACCCGAATCTACGTTTCTGTAATGGTGTGAGCATTCTTGGTATCCAGCCAGAACTTACCTTTGACATGGCCAAGTGCTCATGGAGGTACCTCAGAAATATTCTTTGACTATCATATAGGCTTTAATATGCCATCCAACATAACAGGTCTTCAGTTTTTTTGGTACATTTTTGGAGTTCACTTCCATTGGTTGTACCAAGCAGAGATTATATGTAGATTCTTGATCCAATTTAAGCTGCTTATACCAAATTTTTACTGGTATTTGAAGGTGTTACCATATAAAGCTTTGATGCCTTTTGGTCCAAACTTTTGGTCTATTTTCTTCTTTTGTGAAAAATTTAATGATAGCCCAATGGTCCAGTGTTGCGACATCCATGTTTGAGTTGGCTGTTTTAAATAACTTCTCTTCTTCCATACTTTTCTATATTGAAATGTTCACATTTATGAGATCTTACATAATATTTATATTCAAGGTAGGCTCAAGAATAAAGAAATTATTGAATGCCCCTGGTACACACAGTATAAAATATGAAATCAATGAAATAAAACATTCTTAGATGTAGATTTGTGGTAAATTAATTTTAGTTTATTGCAACATCCATATAAAATGTAAGCATCTTCTAAAAGAAAAAATCAATAGACCTATTTTCACTTAGTATTTCAAATCATCTTTTTGTTTCTTTATCAAGATAACTGAATACGGTATAGTTTAGGGCTAAAGCCTCAAGTTATGTAAACCTCAAGTTACTCCACTCCATCAGGCATCTCTTCAGTAGCATAGCTACCCTTTTTCGGGCCCGGAGGCAAAGAACATGTTTGGGGCCCCTACTTAATTAATGAAAATTGCAAAAACAGGAGACAGCCAAAGATGCCAGGCCCCTAAAGGGCCCAGGCCTGGAAGCAATTGCCTACATTGTAGCTACGCCATTGCATTTCTCATATTGTGGATTTATACTTTGCAACTGGGTGGGTTGTCATTATTGCAACACCAGGGTACCTGCCCACCCATTGATGAGGAGCCAGTAAGCTCCAAAACAGTGTGGGTGATGGTATCCACTGAGAATAAGTAACGATAGCCTTCTCCTATGGTGAAGCGTTATTTATTCGAGGTTGTGCAATATCATGGCAACTCATTGTGAAGGTATTCACAATAAGGGATATACTTAATGATGCCAATTTATAACTACTCAAGTAGTTGGCTGTGTACTGAAATCATGCAATTGCACTAACTTGTACATTAGATAACTGAATATAAATGTGATTCAGAATATAATCTTATATGTATGTGTATTACAATCTTAAATGTATACTAAAAGTCTGCACAGGTCTACATTTTTTATTTTTACCTGGCTCGGCCGAAGTCTAGATGACCTGACCCGAGCCCTAATTTGTTTTTCAAATTCTTCCCCCCAATCATTTTTTATCCCACACCGATTGAAACTTTTTATATAAATAAAATGCAAGCATTACTTTGAAGTTTCATAATAATAAAAAAAAAAACTTTCAGATTCAATATCCAATATTAATAATTATATAATAATAGAGGGGAACAGGTATTCTGTATGTTATCAGACACTGTCTAAGACACTGATGGATCCAATATCTTTCTATTACAGAAGATTTAGGAGAAGTCCGGTTGGCCTGCCTTCTTAAAATCCACTCGTGCACACCTCGATGGTAAGCCCTGTTACGTCACTTAGGTGGCAACGAAGCTGCTGTACACCAATGGAAACAGTGAAAAGAGCGAAGGTGGAGTTGGCTTTTTGCTCCATAAATATATAAAAAACAACATTTTGGAATTCAAAAGTACATCACCAAGGGTCTCAAGACTAATATTCAGAATTTCTAAGAGGTACAAGCTAAAGGTTATAATGATTTATGCACCAACATTGAGATAAGCAGAAAACCCACTACACTATCATTACGAGGGACTGCAATGCTAAGGTTGGAAAAAGACAAAACAGTGCAGAAATGGGAACAATAGGAAATTTTGGAATTGGTGAAAGACTTGTGGAATTTGCAGAATCTCGAGAATCATCAGTAATGAACAACTTTTTCAAGAAAATGGTGAACAGAAAGTGGACATGGGAGAGTCCAAATGGATTAACAACTAATGAAATCGACTTCATCCTCACTAACAGAAAATATATTGTGAATGATGTTACCATCCTGAACAAGGTAAATGTTGGAAGTGATCACAGAATGGTAAGATGCACACTTGATGTAAGAAAAGAAAGGAAAAAACTGACTCGAGTAAATAATACAAAGATTTTTGAGATAATAGAAGAGGAGAAAAAACAGTATGTACTGGAATTTAAGAACAGGTTTGAGCTTCTGCAGACTGCTCAGGAAGGCGCCTCCGTAGCCAGGTGGGAAGGAGCAGCAGTGCGTAGCACACGCTTCTTGATTAGACCGGGGTTCGAGCCCGTCACCACCAAATACGGAGGATGCGGAAAGGTCAGGGAATGACCACTGCATATCCCGGAGCAATATGGCCTTAGTTGCTAATGCTCCTAAAAACCAAATAACAAAACAAACAAAACTGCTCAGGACCAAGATATCGATGAGGAATATTACAAATTTCTGAAAGTGATAAAGCCCAAGAAACCTATAGGTAAAAAAAAGCCAAAGAAGAAAAAATTCATCAAGAAACACTTGTCGTGAAGAACCGACGGCAAATGAAGAGCAAGATAATCACTGACAGGGAGAAAATTGAGTATACTGAGTTATGCAAAGCCATTAGAAAGAGACTCAGAGAGGACATAAGAAGATACAACACAAGAAAAGTAGAACAAGCATTAAGGGAAAACAAAGGACTTAAATCAGCAGCCATGAGCAGTAATACAGAAAAACAAATGATATTGAAACTGAAGAATAGCGATGGTGTACTTATAAATAGCAGAGAAGGCATAATTCAAATAGCAGAAGACTACTTTGTATTCTTCTAGACTACTATATATGTAGACTACTATATTACCTTGTATAGAGAATTATACAAGGAACGAGGGAATGATGCCAGCAGTCGGAAAGATGGATCGCAAATTAGTAACACATACGACATGTCCAATATTCTTCCTGATGAGGTAGAACATGTGTTGAAGAAAATGAAGAATCAGAAAGCCCCAGGGGAAGATAAAATTCTTGTAGAGTTGTTAAAATTGGGAAGAAGAGACATGGCACAAAAACTGGCAAGACTCTTCAAAAAATCCATTAGAAGAAAAGGTGTGACGCCTAAGGATTGGAATAATGCAATCATAGTTTTGCTACATAAGAAAGGAGATAAATCAGAAATTGGTAATTATAGACCAATTAGTTTGTTATCCCACATCTACAAGTTGTTTATAAGGGTCATTACTAACAGATTAGAAAGAATACTTGATGAGAATCAACCGAAAGTGCAAGCTGGCTTTAGGACAGGATTCTCAATTATGGATCACCTTCACGTAATATCACAGCTAATGGAGAAAGCAAATGAATATAAAACACCATTATGCCTGGCATTTGTGGATTATGAAAAGGCATTTGACTCGATGCAGCATAAGGCAATGTTTCAGGCACTGGAAAGACAAGGCATAGATACCCCATATATGATGATTTTGAAGAAAATATATGAGAACGCTACCTCCTTTATTAGACTAGACAAAGACAGTAGTAAATTGAAAATTGAGAAAGGAGTTCGACAAGGTGACACAATATCTCCGAAGTTGTTTACTGCTGCCCTTGAGGAAGCTTTCGGAAGATTGGACTGGTCGCAGAAAGGAGTCAATGCAAATGGAGAATACCTAAACCATTTATGATTTGCAGATGACATTGTGGTCATAAGCCATGATCCCAAAGAATTAGAGGAAAATCTTAATCAGTTATGCACAGTTAATAAGGATTTTGGACTAAAGATGAATATGGCTAAAACTAAAGTAATGATGAACAAGTATGCCACAGAAAGGGACAATGATTGAAGGAGCAGTAATTGAAAAGGTGGAGTCATATACTTATCTGGGATGGGACAAGTTATTAGCTGTAATAATGATAAATGGCTGGAAGTCAAGAGAAGAATAAATTTTGGATGGACAGCATTCAGGAAATATAGTCACATACTGAAGAGCAATATCCCAAGTTTGTCTGAAACGTAAAATAATGAACCAATGTATACTCCCCACCATGACTTATGGAAGTGAAACTTGGGCACTCGCCAAAAGAATGGAAGAGAAGCTGAGAACTACACAGCAAAGAATAGAATGAATTATATTGGGAATCAGACTGTTAGATAGAAGAGAAACACATGGATTAGGTAGAAAACTCAAGTAAAGGACATTCTTATCAAAACTAAAGAACTAAAATGATCTTGGGCAGGACACATAGCTTGAAGACATGATGACAGATGGACTAAGAAAATAACAGAATGGTACCCAAGAGGAGCTAGAAGAAAACCTGGAAGACAACGGCAGAGATGGATAGATGAAATTCATGAGTTTGTGGGTAGTAAATGGATGGCCATTGCACAAAACAGAAGGAACTGGAAAGTTGCTGGAGAGGCCTTCATCCTGCAGTGGATTGAAAATGGCTGATGAGGATGATAAGAATAATAATTATCAATATCAATTATATAAAAAAGAAAATATAATAAATTTTCAGTTTACCATATATAATGTAATTCACAAATGAATATCGATATCCACCTCAAATTAAAAAAATTAGAATTGACCGCCACATCTGTCTCTGGCAATTCTCACTGTATGAATGATGTGTAAGTATTCATGTTACCTGTATTTCTAAATTATCGGCAAGTAATGGATATAGCAAAGAAGCAGTTAGAAAGTATTGCAAGTGAATGTTCTTAGAATTGAGATTAGGTTAACTCACAATCTCGGATGTAATAGAACTAGGGATTAACAGTATCACACTTTTAAGAAATACTGTACACATACAACTAAAAAGGGACCCATTGCTGGGGGACATAATAACTCATATCATACTCTTTATGTAACGTAATACCCGCTTAAGGGTAAAGGGCATACATACTTTACTGAGCAAAAATACAGTGGGTCATTTACATTAAACAGTACAAATTTCTGTGAATTCTGGAGACGTTGGCGAAGTGTGCCTTATTGGTCAATCAGCAGACAACTAATACACACTTTTTCTAAAAAAAAAACCTTTAAGAATTTAAATACATAAAAAAATATTCAAAAACAAATATGTAAGAAATAGCCCAAAAAAGTCTGAAATGTTCGAAATAAAAATTCATTACGATTATTTGTACCTGACCCTAGTCTGAACATTCCTCGTGTTACCTGGCCAGGCCCTTACAGACCTCTAATTTATACTGTATAAGCTTGCTTTCTTGCATCACATGCCTTTACTAATGTGTTTTGTTTTTGCCACCTGGAAGGTTTTTAAACAAATAAACCCTATAAATAAAATTTATCATAAAATAACAGACTTCAGTTTTCATGAGACTCAGGTGCTAGAGAAATATTCTGTGCAGTTATAATCCAAAATATTAATTTTTAAGCTAATAATAAAGTAAGGTAAATTTATTACTAACTGCTTGTTTAGCTTGGTATTGACCTGGGTGTGACTTTTTTTTTTTTTAATAATTCTGATAATTTATTTGAATTTATATAATCATTCCGTCCCAGGCTGTTTAGTCATTAGTAGGCCCAAATCCTAAGGATTTTAAGAGTGAGACCTCTGATCCCAAATTAGCATTAGTATTAGTAGAGACATATGATGCAAGAAAGCAAACTTATACAGCATCAGCCAAAAAAAAACCCTTCCCATTTCACCTATCCATTCACTCTAAATGTTTGTCCATTTATTCCTTGAATTTATTTAAGCTTTCAACTTCCATGAAAGTTTGTTCTAGCAATTAACCAGGCCCTGGCTAAAGGCAAATTTCCACACATCTATTCTACAACTGTCTTTCTTCAATTTGAATTTATGCTCCTTCAGGTGTATAATCTGAGCAAGAGGAAGAATTCCATCAGCATTGAGCTTGCTCAAACCATTCAAATTTGAGCAACATCACATTTTATTGGAATGGAAAAGCAAGTGTAAATGCTTAATTATGGGTGACTTTAATCTGCTCCAGGTTGATTGGGAACGAAATTCCCCATGTGGAAAAACTTTTTTAGATAAACTAGATCATTATTATTTGTACCAGCATGTTAGAGAAAGTACTAGGGGTGAGAATATTCTTGACCTCTTCATTACTAATGATTCAAATAACATCACAGGGAGTACAGGAACTATTGTTGGGAAGTGATCATGCAATCGTTAGCTGGGAGATGAAGAAAGTTGTTGCAGTAGTTAAAGGTAAAGGCACAGGTTTTATTTCAGAAGAGGAGATATTGACAGTTTAGGACACTATATTTCATCTGTGAACTGGGCAGATTGCTGAGGGATGGTGAATATATTTAAATTATGGAATATTTTTTGAGCAAAAATCATAAAGCCACGAATCCATACATACTTTTCAAAAAATATTGCAGGAGGAGGATGCCGAAATGGATGACGGCAGAGCTGGCTGGTCAAATAGAGCAGAAAAAGATAGTATGGGACGGTTACTGAACAATGAAAAGTACTTAAGGTCAGGGAGGCTGTTGTTGGAGGTTTTACGGCACAACACAACAGCAGCTAAAGGTATTATGTGCCAGTCAGGGAGGCCAAAGATGTGTTTGGGAAACCATTGGCTAAGAGAGCAAAGAATGGAGACAAGGAAGTTTTCATGTATGTGAATACAAGGAAGAAAAAACAAATCAAATTGGACCCTTGTACACTGAGCATGGCAAAGTCTTAAACAATCCAGCTGATGTGGATGAATTGAACAGGTACTTTGCATCTGTCTTTACTGATGAAAGACCCTTTATGCTGAGAAGAGTCAGTACGAGTGATGCTGAGCCATATGAAATTAGTGATGTTGTAATTGCAGATGATTATTTATTAGGAAAACATTTGAGCATAAAGGCAAGTAAGGCTCCAGAGTTAATGGTATTTACTCTGTAGTTTTGAGGGAGAGCACGAAGGAGTGTATTGAACCATTGAGAGTAATTATGAGGGCATCTTTGGACATGGGAAGGGGGGAGATTCCTTTGGATTGGAGAGGTGTCAGTGTATCGCTAAAACAAAAAAGTTATTCTAAGAGTGAAGTTGGTAACTACAGACTGGTTATTCTGACTTCAGTTGTAGAAAAATCTTAAGAGGTAGTGATTAAGAGTTCGATCCAGGGACACTTAGATAGATATGGCATTCTGCAGGACACAACATGGCTTTAAGGGGAACTAACTTAGTAGGCTATTTTGACACAGTTACTAATGAGCTGGATTTAGAGAATAATTTCGATATACACTGTGCTTCCACTTTATTAGGTGCACCTGCCTCCTGTATCCTTCAAAACAGCCTGAATTTGTCTAGGCATGGATTGAACAAGATGCTGAAAACGTGCAGGAATGGAGTACCATGCAGACACGAGTGTGTCACGCAGTTCCTTGAGATTCAACAGAAGTATAGGCCTGCAGCAAACAGCCCTTTCCAGCTCATCCCAAAGATGCTCAATAGGATTGAGATCTGTGGACTGAGCGGGCCACTGCAGCAAAGAAAAGTCATTGTCATGTTCCTGGAACCATTCCATAGTGATTTGGGCTTTGTGCACTGGTGCATTATCCTGCTGGAAGTAACCATCTGACTGAGGATAAACTGTCAACACGAACGGATGAACTTGGTCAGCAGTGATGTGTAGGTACAATGTGGCATTCAGACGTGAATCTATGGGTATCAATGGCATGTGCCAAGAAAACATTCCCCACACCATAACACTGCCCTCACCACCTTGCACAGTAGTTGTCAGACAGACATGACGGATTAATAGATTCACATTGTTTTCGCCAAATTCTGAGCCTTCCATCAACATGTTGCACCAGGAACTTCGACTTGTTATACCAAACAACTGTTTTCCAATCCTCGATAGTCCAGTGCTGGTGTTGCTGTGTCCACAGGAGGCATGCTCTCTTGTTCTTCATTGATAACAAAGGTACGCGATGTGACTGTCGGCTATTGTAGCCCATTCACGACAAAGTGTGACTAGTGGTCTGTTGCGATATTTTGTTCTGCGCATCAAGGTGGTATTCTGATGTGATGTGTGACATTGTGGCCTGTCTGTTTGCTTGCACAATTCTAGCCATCCTCCTCTGACCTCTCTCATCAACAAGAGATTTTCTTCCACAGGAGTGCCATTGAGAGGATGTTTTTTGTTCGTTGCACCATTCTCGATACAGCCTTGAAACTGTGGTGTATGAAAAGTTCAGGAGAACTGCCGTTTCAGAGATACTTTGTCCAGCATGTCGTGCACTTACTGCCATACCACGTTTGAAGTCCGTTATATCCCTCCTTTTCCCCATTCTTTCTATGGTTTGTACGCTTAACTGATACTAAAAAGGTTGTTCTGCTGCATTTATATCCACAACTGTGGTCATGTGACTTGCAATGTTGTGGGACAAACTATTTGTGTGCACAGCAGGGGTGTACCTAATAAAGTGGCAGCACATTGTAGTTCATTTGGATTTTAGCAAAGTATTTGACTCCGTTCCTCATGAGAGGTTACTGTATACAGGTTGGGATTACTGGTAAGATTCTAAGATGGATTGCTGGGTGGCTGCAGGGCAGAAAGTTGTGATTAATGGATATTCTTCAGATCGGTATAATGTCGGGAGTGGAGTCCCTCAAGGATTGGTTCTTGGACTACTGTTGTTTCTCATTTTCATAAATATCATTGACGAAGGGATAGAAGGTGTGATGTCAAAATTTGTAGATGGTGTAAAGAGTGGTAGAGTCGTTAATGATCAGTACCAAGCAGCGCTCCTTCAGGATGACTTGAATGGACTTCAAAGATGGTCAGAGAAGTGGCAGCTTTGTCTTAATGCTGCTAAATAAAACATCTTACACTTGGGCAATAGCAGCACACAGATAAATTATACATTTGGTGGGGGTTGAATTAAAAACAGTGGAGGAGGAGGAAAGGGATCTTGGAGTTACAAAATGGGCAGTTATAAAGTTTTCTGTACTGTGTAAAAAGGCAATCAGGAAAGCCCATATCGATTGTTTATCAAACACTCCTGTAGAGATAGGGAGACCATAATCCCACTGTTAGGCAATTGTAAGACCACATTTGGACTACCGTGTTCAAGTGCGGAGACCTCATCTAGAAAAAAACAGAGCTGCTTGAAAGGGTCCAAAGACGGGCAACTCGAATGGTGACATCGACAGAAAGACAACCATGTAAGGAAAGACTTCAATTATCTGGGCTACAACCAGGCACCTCAGAGGTGACCTGATTGAGGTTTATAAGACTCTGAGAGGTATTTGTAAAATGAATGAAGGTATTTTTTCACTGTTCTAAACAATTCCAGAACTAGGGGTCATAAATTCAAATTACAGGGCTTGAGGTTTAGATTAGAATGTTATTTGGTTTTTAGGAGCATTAGCAACTAAGGCCATATTGCTCCGGGATATGCGGTGGTCATTCATGACCTTTCCACATCCTCCATATTTGGTGGTGATGGGCTCGAACCCCGGTCTAATCAAGAAGTGTGTGCTATGCACTGCTGCTCCTTCCCACCTGGCTACGGAGGCGCTGGTTTAGATTAGATTGTAGGAAGTTTTCTTTTAGCCAGCGAGTCGTTGATAGCTAGAACAAGTTGCCCTTGCAGGTAGTTGAGGTTGGCAGTTTGAATAAATTGAAAGGTCAACTGGATACTTACCTGTGTGAGGAGATTAGCATATAATTTATTTTCTTATCTTCCTGGTTGTTTTTTTTTTTTTTTTTTCTAGTGCAGCAAAAGCCTGTGGCTTCCTTGTACTATATGGCGAATACTATTACACCTCAATCAGATCACTTTGCAGGTGTCTAGTCTCCATTTTTTTCATATAAGTACTGCTCTGTAGGTTGAGAAACAAATGAAATTCTGGTTACGTTCATTGCTGTCATTGCAGATGATGAAATTTATTATCAGCAGAATTGATTGGCATTTTAAGCATTGGAAGATTGAAACAGCATTTTGGCTTAGCTAAATAAACTTCTATCATAAGGGAAAGTGAAAGAAGAGATTCCCTATGCAAAGGACCTCTTCTAGAAGACGTTTTCTTGGAATTAGAAATGTCTCTCTCTCTCTCTCTCTCTCTCTCTCTCTCTCTCTCTCTCTCTCTCTCTCTTGCTCGCTCAGGGCGCACCATAGCCTTGGTCGCTTTTGTGACCAAGGTTATGGTGCGCCCATAAAATTGAAATAAAATTGAATTGAAATAAGTGCACCAATAAAATTGAAATCCCATCTCTCTCTCTCTCTCTCTCTCTCTCTCTCTCTCTCTCTCTCTCTCTCTCTCTCTCTCTCTCAGGGCGAGAATATTGTCCATAGACAAGAGGCATGGTTGATCCTCTATATGCTTCCCCTCCAGTGCTGTGCCTCTTTAGATCTGAAGCTTCCAAATATAACCTTCTCTCCATTTTCTCATTCATTTCCCCATCTTCTAAGAGAGGATGTATGGTCCTTGGCCTTGTATCAGAGTAGACTTTCACTGTGCTGTGCACCAGCCTTGATTTTTTTTTTTTTTTTTTTTGCTATCCTTACTATGTAATTTAGTTGGTTTCTAAGTTAATATTCATTGAAGAGGGTCCCCTGAAATGGGATGAAATAGTCATTTTAAATCAGTGAAGCATTGTTTTATTCTTAGAGCAATTTATGCCCTCACAATGAGTTCATTGTGCATATTGTTTTTACTATTTTTAACAGCACTTAGTCAGTGGCGGATTTAGCACTTGAGAGGCCCCAGGCGCAATTCAATTTTGAGGCCCCCCTCTAAATATTTTCGGTACCACTACATTCTACGCCTACATTTTTACTATAGCACGCGCTCTAGATTTGGTGTTGCGGTTTTAATCATTTTGGTTGCGCGATTCTTTCATACATATTTTAACTAATGTTTAAATGAAAAAAATGGCACAACTAAGCATTAATGATTATACTTATTCTACTTCAGATTCACTTAGTTCGCATAGATATTTCATATAATATGTAGGGATATTCGCATAAGAGTTTACTAACTTCTCATATTAAATTATAGTTTTATTCAGTAACGGTAATAATGATGAGTGTAAAAATTAAAAATGAAACAATTTTATTTTTTTTTTTTTGAGACCTGAGATTTGAGGCCCCCTCTAATTAAGAGGCCCCAGGCGCGCGCCTCGTGCGCCTGTGCGGAAATCCGCCACTACACTTAGTTGTTGAAATAGGAAAGTGCTCCTTTAACAAGTGTTTCATGTGAGAGAACTGTGGCTTTCTACAGAGAACTTAATTTTCTAATGTGGATATTGGTTTGCTAGCTTGAGGTAGTAAAAGGACATGTCTGATATCATTTATGAGTTTATATTTGCATATTAAATTTTAAACCCCTTTTATTTTCAAGTTGATTTATTTATTTCAGTATTAATGCACAAGTGTGATCAGGACAATTATAGCTCTAAATAAATAAATATATAATTTACAAAATAAATAAATTAAAATATAAATAATTCTTTGTTTATTTATTTCTAAAATATGTGTAAGTTATGCAACCACTGATAACAAGAGTACAAGTGTTAAAAAAAGAAGACATTGTGTATGGCTAGGTTATAAGTATCTTTGAATAAAAGAATCAGCTCAGTCTACAGGTAGTAAGAAGAAACATACACTTACATACAGCATAGTTTAAATTCAGATTTTAAAATTATTATTTTAATGGCATCTAAACTTGCTTCTCATATCATATTGTATCTCTGTCTTATTTGCATGTTTGGGTGTACCAAAATCCCATGGCGGAACACTACTCCCTTCACCTGATATCAGCTGACTACGGCTTTGAAAAAGACTTTAGAAATTCCTCTAATTGTCAGTGGGAATTGAGCCAAGACCTCTTTAAACAAAAGTGACAGATGGCAATGTGTCACTGATTAAGATGTCATGGAAGACAGAGAACAATTGCTATTAGTCAACAGTAGTTGAAATGACCATGTTCTGATAGGGACCTCTCTCTTTCCTCATATTCACTTCATTAAGCAGTCAGCCATTTTGAATTTTGATGTTGCATAGTATTTATTAATGTGTGTGTTTCTTTACGGTTAGGGTTGTTTTTATGTAATTCTCTATGAATATACTTAACTGTTTTTCATCCAGTAAAACAGGCAAACCAGGCTGTAGAAAGTATATAATTTACATGTATTGAAGCTATATACTTTAACAATGCTTATCTAATTCTAGATAACTGGTCAACATCTTCAACTTGACTATGGGAAAGACTCCAGTAAAATAAAATTCATCATTCTACTGAGAGTATTATTCTGAGGCTCAAAATACACCTTAAAAAAAGTTCCTCCTATAAAATATTTTCTTGCTTAAGAAGTTTAATTTTTTGACTATTCAGAAACTTCTTTGAGAGATTTTCAATATAGTATCATATGTAAATATAAATTCTCCATAAAATTGCCAAGAATGAAATTTTTTCTGAATCTTCCATTTTTATTCCTTTACTTTGTAATGAAGAATGTCACACAACATTATTAAATTTATTTTTAAAAGATTTAATCTTGCATTTTTGTGTTTTTTACAGGTCAACAATTTTAAGCCACGTACAAGCAAGTTCACCAAACAAGCTGCCATCATGTAAAACATTACTAGTTTTGGGTATGGTTTATTTTTCTTTGTAACTCTCCATATAAAGAAAGATAAAAAAAAATGTTAAAAAATTATTTTCAAAATATTACTTTAAGTCTGTGTTTTCTGTTTCTTTAGGTGATGCTGAATCGGGTAAAACATCTCTCATAGCCAAACTGCAAGGAAATGAAGATCCTAAGAAGGGTTCAGGTTTAGAATATCACTATATTTTTATCAGAGATGAATACAGAGATGGTAAATATTAATATATTTTAAAAAAATGTAGCACAGACATGTCACAATTTTTAGTAGTTTTTTTCCCTGCCAAGCTTATTCATTATATTCTCCATTCATGTAGTGCATTCTATCCTAAATTTCCTTTATAAAGAATTATTTAATCAGTGATTAACTGATTCTTTGATTTATTTTTTATTATGTGAACAAATGAAGAGTGAAAAGTCAAATCCTTGATATTGAAGAATTGCACAAAGTAATTCATATGAGGAATAGATATCATAGTTTACATCCAGGCATTATTCTGTTCTTATTGGTATAATTGTTTTTTTAG
The DNA here is from genome assembly GCF_048544385.1 of Mastigoproctus giganteus. Classification (NCBI taxonomy): domain Eukaryota; kingdom Metazoa; phylum Arthropoda; class Arachnida; order Uropygi; family Thelyphonidae; genus Mastigoproctus; species Mastigoproctus giganteus. The sequence continues at coordinate 191,581,810 of NC_143583.1, forward strand.
CTGTGAATGTATATTCATTGTTGATATTTTTTAAGTGTATGTGTAAAGAACTTGAAGTTCTTTCCACATTCACTTTCCATCCAATAATATATATATATATATTTGGTGAGAAGACCGAAAGAGGCGCCTCCGTAGCCAAGTGGGCAGGAGCAGTAGTGCGTAGCACATTCTTCTCGATTAGACTGGGGCTCGAGCCCGTGACCACCAAATACGGACGATGCGGAAAGGTCAGGGAATGACCATCGCATATCCCCTGAGCAATATGGCCTTAGTTGCTAATACTCCTAAAAACCAAATAACAACAAGACCGAAAGAAAAGTTTTTACACAAAGCAACAGTGTTATAGTGCAGCAATGTATATTATATCTGCATGATGGTTAGTTAAAATGGAAACCATCTAACAGTTACCATGTTCTGGATGTAGTAGTGGCATGTGATGCAAAAAAAGCATGTGTATGAGCTTATGCAGCATCAGCCACAAAAAAAAAAAAAAAAAATCGCATCATTCCCTCCAAATGCCTGTCCAGTTCCTCCTTAAATTTATTCAACCTATCAACTTCCACAATGACAAATGGAAGTTTGTTCCAGCAATTAACCACCCGTTGGCTAAAGGCAAATTTCCGCACATCTATTCTACATCTGTCCTTTCTTAATTTGAATTTATGCCCCCTTAGGTTTGTAATCTGAACAAGTGGAAGGATCCCATCAGAATTCAGCATGCTCAACCCATTCAAGGCCTTATACACCTCAATCAGATCACCGTGCAGGTGCCTAGTCTCCAGCCACTGCAATTTGCAGAACTTAAGCCTCTCTTGGTAAGAGGATCCCTTCGTTCCCCTCACCAATCTTGTTGCCCTTCTCTGTACATGCTCAAGTAAATCTGAATCCTTCCTAAAATGAGTCCTCCAGACCTGTACGCAGTACTCAAGGCATGGCCTGACCATTCCCTTATACAGAGGGATAATCACTTCCTTTTCCCTGCTAGCAAAATTCCTATATATCATTGACAAAACCCCATGACCTGCCCTGGCAGCCTGTCTGCATTGCTCAGAAAACTTCATATCTGCCTGCACAATTACTCCCAGGTCTTTTTCATTTTCTACCACCTTAAGTGTAGTACCACACAATTGGTACGTTTCTCTGAGGTTACTTCTACCCATATGCAGTACTTTGCATTTGTCAAGGTGCCACTTCAGTTGCCACTTCTTAGCCCATCTGCCAAAATTATCTAGATCCCGTTGCAGTAGCACACTGCCATTACTGTCATTAACAACCCTGCTAACCTTTGTATCATCTGCAAACTTCGACATTAATATACCTTCATCATTATCATTGATAAATATACAAAACAACAGTGGACCCAACACTGAACCTTGTGGGACTCCACTAATAACATTAGTCCACAAAGAGCATCACCCATTGATTACCACCCTCTGTCTTCTCCCACTTAACCATCCTTTTATCCCTTGTAGCAACTTACCCTTAATACCATTCTGCTCCAATTTGTACAGTAGTCTTCCATGCGCAACAGTGTCAAAAGCTTTCCTGAAATCCAAATATATGATATCAAAATTATTTTTTGCATCCAGTTCCTTTGTAACCACATCATAATATCCTATCAAATTTGTCAGACAAGACTTTCCCTTAACAAACCCATGCTGTGTCTGAATTATTGCTGCAGTCTTGTCTAGATGATCCTGCAATACATCTTTAACCAGTGACTCCATTATTTTACCCGGAACAGAAGTTAAACTAACTTGTCTGTAATTACTCGTGTCACCCTTCGATCCCCCTTTGTAAATTGGGGATACATTTGCACATCTCCAGTCCGTGAGAACCTCCCCTGAGTCCAAGGATGCTCTCATAATTATCGCTAAGGGTTTGCTTACTTCCTTTGCTACCTCCTTGATATAACTGGATAGATCCTATCCACCCCAGGTACCTTTCTTATGTTTGACTTCAACAATTTATCCTCCACTTTTCTGTCAGTTATTACAAAATCATTATGCACCCCGCTACAATTTGATAACCTTTTGGCATTTTCAATCCTTAATAATTCCTCATGTGTGAATGTAGATGCAAAATACTCATTCAGTTTGTTTGCTATCTGAGCAGGATCATCAACAGTCGAATCATCGATGTCAAGTAATGGCTATGTTCCAAGAAAATTAATAAAACAAAAATAATCATAAGACTACAGTGAAAAATATGTAATGAATCAAGACAATAAAAAGAAGCAAGCAAAATTATATCAAGAAATAAAGAAAAATATAAATTAAAGCCAAAATTAGGTTAAGGTACAGCAGATTAATTTAAAGTATGAAATAGAATAATTTTGAAAGTTCCAACAAATTGGAACACATGATTCCAACAATTGGTGCACATGATGGGACAGCAGTGTATATTATATATGCATGGGTGGTTAGTTAAAATAGAAACCATTTAATAGTTACTACATTATAGACATAATAGCTAAGTTCCAAGAAAATTAATTAACCAAAAATAATAATAATATGAAACTAAAGTTTAAAATAATGTAATGAATCAAGATATAATGAAAGTAATCAAGCAAAATTATATCAAGAAATAAAGCAAAACTTAGGTCAAGGTACAGCAGATTGATTTTAAGTATGAAATAATTTTCCAAAAAATCATTATAATTGGTGGACATGGTGTTTCAGTAATCAACAAATGTTGGGGAGTGAAAAGAGTGGTATTTGAAATATAGAATTGGTAATCTAATAGCAATGAAGATACTGATTGTACTCTTGATATAGATTTAGATTTTGACAAAGATCATCAGTACTAGAATCAGAATCTTCACTATTCCTAAATTACTTATTTCATAGTTCATATACCATTCTTTTTGGCTTCCAACACTAGAGATCTTGAATATTGAAACACTGTTCCTAACTTCCACCCAACTCATGCAGCACCAGAGATTAAAAGTTGGATGCATGCTCATCATTTCTATTCAGAGTGTTTCTAATGCTGCCTATGTAGGCAGTTAAAGTTTACATTAACCTCAGGACATTTGGGAAACTATTTCCTTTCTTTTTTCCCCTCTTCATATTTTCTTCCCCCTTCCTTCACTTTTATTCTATTTGACACTAATTCAGCTCCTATGGTTCTTCCTCCCCCCATTTTTCTTGATATCGTTATCAACATGTATTTATATTCTCTACCCTAATGTAACTTTTACATTTGATAAAGATATTGTAAATGCCAAAAGCACCTGTGTTTTTTAGATTTTATTTAGTATATTTTAAACATTTTATTGCAATATTTTCATTGTTTTTTTTTTTTTTAATTGAGGTGTTTTTGAATATATTTATTATACACACTTTTCGTCTCTGTATGTGAGTATAATATATTCTGAAGTCTGGTCAAAGAATATGTTCATGTTTCCAGTTGCTGACCTCCAAGGTTTTTTAGTAAACATAGCTATATTGCCAGGCCATAACTGTGTTTTTTTTTTTTTTTTTTTTTTTTGAGTGTGTGACCAATAAACTCATTTGATATCTGTGAACTGAATTGATTTTGGTCCTCTTTTCCGAAAATTCAGTGTAATAACACCTACAGAGCCTTGGAAAAACAGTCAACATCACTTTGTCAGTTGATGCTTCAACTTTGAATTTTTTTTTGGGCATGGAGATGTTCTATAGTTTCCTGGACTCTTGTCTTGGAATCTTGTTTTCCAAATCATTGTTTTGAATTCTGGTTTCATTCAGGGTTTGACAGGTTTTAACATTTTTGGCAGTTTGGAAACTCAATAGCTTTATGTTGTTTGACATTATTTTTCAGTTTTCATTATTTTTCAGTTTTTTTAAAGTGACATTATTTTTCAGTTTTCATTATTTTTCAGTTTTTTTAAAGTGACATTATTTTTCAGTTTTCAGTGCACCCTCATAAAATAGGGTGTGAAATACTTCTTTCTAATCTAGCACACACCAGATTTTGAAGAATTTAACATATTCTTGTGCAGTAATATTTTTTATTTGTGTGATGTATTTATGGCTACCACAAACATGAAAGGTATTGGAAAATATGGTATTCTTGTACGATGTGTAGTATGAAGGTTTATGAAACAGAAGATTCTTGTTATTGACATTGAAATTGAATTTATGATTTTATAGTTTACAGGAAATACACACAAAGGAATGCTCTTCTGAAGAACAGAAGTAAAAAGAGATGGATGAGGAAAGATTAGTGAATTTGGAGTTAAAACTATAAATGGATGTTGGCTAAATGATGCTTATCCAAAACTAGTTTGGAAGAAAGTGGTGGCACTACAGATGCTAATTCAGCAGAACAGTGCCCATAGGAATATCTGTTGACAGGCATGCAGCAGAAATTGAATATTTGTGATATTGAGTAGAGTGAGTTTGTAAGTGAAATCATTAATTAACTTGACAACCCTCTTTTCAACAAAATTTTTGAGTTTTACAGGTTTTCTGGAACTGCTTCATATGTGAAACAGTATTCCACGTAAAGAAGTTCAGAAGAAAAAGTAACATCAAGAATTGAAAGAACAAAAAACCTAGTTTTTTCAAGGAAGGAAGGAATCTTGTACCTGGCATACGCTTATGCCAGGAAAAGTTGATGTTGAGCATGAGAACAGTAGAAATAGTGAGAAACTGTTTTCTTCTGACCATTGCCTTATCCAAGGGGATAATCACCTCCTTATCCCTGCTAGAAAAATTCCTGTATATCATTGACAAGACACAATTACCCCCTGCACTGCCTGCAAAATTACCCCCAGGTCCTTTTCATTCTCTACCTGTCAGTATACTACCACACATTTGATATGTTACTCTGGGGTTACTGTTTCCCATATGCAGTATTTTACATTTGTCAATGTTAAACTTCAGTTGCCACCTCTCAGCCCATCTGCTCAACCTTTCCAGATCCTGTTGCAGCAGCATAGTGTCAGTAGTGTCATTAACAACCCTGCCAACCTTCGTATTGTCTGCAGACTTGGACATTAAGCCTGATATACTATCATCAGTATCATTAATAAATACAGAAAACAACAATGGACCCAACACTGCACACTGGAGAACTCCACTAATAACATTAGTCCACGAAAAGCAGTGTCCATTGATTACCACTCTGTCTTCTCCCACTCAACCATCCCATTATCCATAGCAGCAATTTGCTTCCAATGCCACACTGCTCCAATTTATGCAGCAGTCTTCCATGTGCAATAGTATCAAAAGCCTTTCTAAGATTCAAATATATGATATCAAAATTATTCTTTGCATCCTTTGTGACTACATCATAGTATCCAATCAAATTGGTCAGACAAGACTTCCCCTTAACAAACCCATGCTGTGTCCAAGCTATAACTGAAGTCATCTAGATGATCCTGCAGTGCTTCTTTAACCAGTGCCTCCATTAATTTCCCTGGAACAGAAGTTAAACTAACAGGCCTGTAATTACTTGTCATCCTTTGATTCTCCTTTGTGAATTGAGGTCACATTTGCACATCTCCAGTCCATGGGTACTACCCCTGAGTCCAAGGAAGCTCTTATAATTATAGCTAAGGATTTGCTTACTTCCTTTGGTGCCTCCTTTAATATAACTTGATAGAGCCAATCTACCCCAGGTGCCTTTCTTATGTTTATCTTCAACAATTTCTCCTCCACTTTGCTCTCAGTTATAATAAAATCATCTAGCTCACTGCCAGAGTTTAATTCACCTCTTGCATTCCCCTCCCTGAATAACTCCTGGTGTGAATGTAGATGCAAAATACTCATTTAGTTTTTTAGCTACCTGAGCAGAATCATCAACAGTTGAACCATCGATATCAAGTGGACCAATGTGATTCATCCCCTTCCTTCTAAAGTTTACATAAGTAAAGAACTCTGCTGTTTTTCTTTGCATCCTTTGCCAAAGATTTCTCATAATCTGCCTTTGCCTGCCTAACCGCCTCTGTGACTTGGTTACAGACCAGCTTATATCTATCACAGCTTCCGTGCGACCCATTAATTTATATGTATCCCATGCAATTTTCTTCTTTGCCGCATGTCTCATTTATTCAACTGACATCCATTTAGGCCTAAACCTTGAACAATATTTCTTAGTTGGTACGAAAAGCCTAGTAGCTTCCAAGATTAATTCTTTGAATGCTTCTCATTTTGAATTTGCTGTTGGTAACATCATCAGTTGGTCCCACCGTATAGAATTTAAATACTGTCTCAGACTACTGTAGTCACCTTTATGAAAGCAAAAACCCTTCCCTTTACCCCTGATGGTAGTTACCTCTTTGAGTAAATCCCACTTCAGCACACTGTGATCACTGCCACCTAGTGGTTCCTTTATCAGCAGATTCTTAATGCTTGAAGAATCACTACTGTTAATGAGATCAAGAGTATTACTCCCTCTAGTTGCCTTCCAAACATGCTGCTGTTAGCATTAGCATTATTAGCATTAGTAGAGGCATTTGATGCAAGAAAGCAAGCTTATGTAGCATCAGCCAAAAAAAAAAAAAAAAAAACACCACTTCCACTTCACCCCTCTGTTCGTTCAAAATACCTGTCCAGCTGAGCCTTAAACTAATTTAGGCTATCAACCTCCACTACAAGGGATGGAAGTCTGTTCCACCAACCAACCACCCTCTGGCTAAAGGCAAATTTCCGTACGTCTATCCTACATCTGTCTTTCCTCAATTTGAATTTATGCCCTCTCAGGTGATTATTCTGAGCTAGAGGAAGAATCCCATCAGCATTGAGCATGCTCAAACCATTCAAGGCTTTATACACCTCAATCAGATCACCTCGCTGGTGCCTAGTCTCCAGACACTGTAATTTGCAAAACTTAAGCCTTTCTTCGTAAGAGCACCCCTTTGTTCCATTCACTAATCTTGTTGCTCTTCTTTGTACTCGTTCCAGCAGCTCTACATCCTTCTTGAAATGAGGCCTCCAGACCTGTATACAGTACTCTAGGTGTGGCCTAACCATTGCCTTATACAAGAGAATAATCACCTCCTTATCCCTGCTGGAAAAATTCCTGTATATCATTGACAATACTCCATGAGCTACTCTTGCAGCCGGTCTGCACTGCTCAGAGAACTTCATATCTGCCTGCACAACCACCCCCAAGTCCCTTTCATTCTCTACCACTGTCAGTGTAGTACCACAGAGTTGATACGTTGCTCTGGGGTTGCTGTTTCCCATGTGTAGTACTTTACATTTGTCAATGTTAAACTTCATTTGCCACCTCTCAGCCCATCTGCTCAACCTTTCCAGATCCTGTTGCAGCAGCATAGTGTCAGTAGAGTCCTTGACAACCCTGGCAACCTTTATATCGTCTGCAAACTTGGACATTAAGCTTGATATACCATCATCAATATCATTTATAAATACAGAAAACAATAATGGACCCAACACTGAGCCCTGAGGGACTCCACTAATAACATTAGTCCACAATGAGCAGTGTCCATTGATTACCACTCTCTGTCTTCTCCCCCTCAACCACCCCTTTATCCATAGCAGCAATTTGCCTCCAGTGTCACACTGCTCCAATTTTGAGCAGTCTTCTGTGTGCAACAGTATCAAAAGCCTTTCTAAGATCCAAGTATATAATATCAAAGCTATTCCCTGCATCCAGTTCTTTTGTGACTGCATCATATTATCCAATGAAATTAGTCAGGCAAGACTTCCCCTTAACAAAACCATGCTGTGTCCGAGCTATAACTGAAGTCTTGTCTAAATGAACCTTCAGTGCTTCTTTAACCAGTGCCTCCATTAATTTTCCTGGAACAGAAGTTAAGCTCACAGGTCTATAATTACTTGTGTCAGCCTTTGATCCTCCTTTGTGAATTGGGCTCACATTTGCACATTTCCAGTCTATGGGTACCTCCCCTGAGTCCAAGGAAGCTCTCATAATTATGGCTAAGGGTTTGCTTACTTCCTTTGCTGCCTCCTTTAATATAACTGGATAGATCCCATCCACCCCGGGTGCCTTTCTTGTGTTTATCTTTAACAGTTTCTCCTCCACTTTACTCCCAGTTATTTCAAGATTCTGTAGCTTACTGCTAGAGTTGAATACACCTCTGGCATTCCCCTCGCTGAATAACTCCTCATGTGTGAATGTCGATGCAAAATATTCATTTAGTTTGTTAGCTACCTGAGCAGGATCATCAACAGTTGACCCATCAATATCAAGTGGACCAATCTGATTCATCCCCTTCCTTCTAGAGTTTACATAAGTAAAGAACTCTTTGCTGTTTTTCTTTGCATCCCTTGCCAAGGATTTCTCGTAATCTGCCTTCGCCTGCCTAACCTCCTTTGTAACTTGGTTGCATATCAACTTGTATCTATCATAGGCTTCTGTGTCATGTGTTAATTTGTAAGTATCCCATGCATTTTTCTTCTCTGCCATATGCCTCATTAGTTCATCTGACATCCATTTTGGCCTAAACCTTGAACAATATTTCTTAGTTGGTATGTAAAGCCTAGTAGCTTCCAAGATAAGTTGTTTGAATGCTTCCCATTTTGAATTTGCTGTTGGTAACATCATCGGTTGGTCCCACTGTATAGAATTTAAACACTGTCTCAGTCCATCGTAGTCGCCTTTACGGAAGCAATAACCCTTCCCTTTACCCCTAATGGTAGTTACCTCTTTGAGTAAATCCCACTTCAGCACACTGTGATCACTGCCACCTAGAAAACAATCATCCAGTAAATCCACAAAAGCCTATCTAGTGTGTGATTGACCAACCCACAAATTCCAGTCAATAATCTGGGAAATTATCATATGTGTGATATTTATCGTCAGCAAAATTATGGATTTTTCAGTTAATGGAAGAAGGTCATTAGTACTAATAGTGGCAAAATAATGAAAGGAAGCTTATGCAGCATGATTTAAAAAAAAAAAAAAGTAAATTTCACCAATCAGTTACTCTGTACTTGAAAGCAAATTTTATATACCTATCCTCTAACTATACTTTTCCAATTTAAATTTGTCTCCTTATGTATATCCTATAAAAATGAGCAAAGATGCCATTATTATTTAGTTTGCACATTAACATGTTCTCTTAAACAAAATATTTTATTTATCTATTTATTATATTTTTTTTTTTCAAAAAACAAAAACCAAAGTGATGTGGTAGCTTTCTTCAGTAGCAAGGAAATTAAATTGAATTTATTTAAACAGTGAATAAACAATATTGAGTTTTGGTTTGTTTGGTTAGGTCAGTGTAGTAATGCCCTGATTTGTAACATGAGTGACATCAGTAGCCAGGCAGGTCCCGATTTTTACTTTAATATTTGAAAAAGTATTCAGTTTTTTGAATTATGCTTGGAGTGTATTACTGCTTGGCCTTTTACCAGTAGATTGCGATTATCATTGAAAATTTGCAAAATTTTCGATTATCATTGAAAATTTTGCAAATGTGTTTTTTGGCTACTAAAATATTCATTAGTTGTGATAAAATTTATTAATTGTACTTAAATTTTTAGTTTTCTGATAATTTAATTACAAGTAATAAACTTTTTAGGTTGTTCACTTAAAATACAAACGTGAAACATTTTAATCTAGGCCAAATTTATGCTTGTGTAGGCATTAATTTCACTAAATTTTGACATTATTCCATCACAACAGATTAAGCTAATATTTACGAAAAACAAATAATGCAAGAAAACAAGTTTTGACAGCATTAGCCAAAAGGTGAGGAATCCATGTCACCTACCCATCCTCTCCAATAGTGTGTCTAACTCTTCCTTAAATTTATTCAAACTATCCATTTCCACAATGGATGGTAGCTTGGTCCAGTAATTAACCACCTGTTGGTTGAAGGCAAACTTCCGCATATCTATTTTGCAACACCCTTCCTCATGTGTGTAGTCCGAGCAAGAGGAAGAATACTATCGGCTTTGAGTTTTCTCAAACCATTCAAAGCCTTAAACACCTCAATCAGATCACCTTGCAGGTGCCTACTCTCCATATGCTGCATTTTGCAGAATTGAATCCTTTCTTGGTAAGAGCACCTCCCTTCATTCCACTCGCTCTTCTTGCCCTTCTCTGTGTCTGTTCCAGCAGTTCTAAATTGTTCCTAAAACGAGGCCTCCAGACCTGTATGCAATACTCAAGATGTGGCTTGACTATCTCTTATACAATGGGATGATCATCTCCTTATGACTGCTAGCAGAGTACACCATTGACAAAACCTCATGAGCTGTCCTGGCAGCCTGTCAGAAAACTTTATATCTGTCTGTACAATTACTCATAGATCCTTTTCATTTTCCACTATGCTAAGTATAGTACCACACAGTTAGTACATTTCTCTGGGGGTTACTGCTACCCATATGAAGTACTTTGCATTTGTCGGTGTTAAACTTCAGTTGCCTTTTCTCAGCCTATCTGCCTAATTTTTCTGGATCTTGTTGCAGCAGCATACCTTCATTACTGTCATTAACCACCCTGCCAACTTTTGTATCATTTGCAAATTTAGCCATTAAGCATAATATGTATTTATAAATATAATTAATAATTACAGGAAAAGACAATGAGCCCAGCACAGGATCCTGGGCTGTGTACAGAACCCCATGGAACTCTCACTGCTTTTCATGGACTAATAACATTAGCTAGAGAAGAGGCCTTGAAAGCCAGGAATAGTCATAATGAAATAAATATTGCTTCTACTGACAAGACAGTCAAAATAAGTATATTAAAAATAAATTAAGTACATGGACACTGATAGATAAAATAAATACACTATGTACAAATTAAATCTGAAATTATATACAGCCAATAAATATAGAAAATAAGAAAGGATAAACTATTAATATAAAGAAAATAAAAGTAATAACAGAGCATGAAAATAAGCACGAAGAAGCTTTATGCTTTTCGCTTTTATTTTCTTTATATTAATAGTTAATCTTTTTAATTTGTACATAGTGTAATTATTTTTTTTATATTTTATTTTATTTATCAGTGTCCATGTACTTAATTTATTTTTAATGGACTTGACGTATTTTGACCGTCTATTCTGTAGAAGCAATATTTATTTTGTTATAATAACATTAGTCCATGAAGAGCAGTATTCATTGATAACCACTCTCTTTGCTCTCCCATTCGACCATACCTTTATCCATAGTAACTTGCCCTTAATGCCACACTGCTCCAATTTGTATAGCAGTATTTTATGTGCAACAGTATCAAAACTTTGGTGAAATCCAAGTATATAATATCAAAATTAATATTTGCATCCTGCTCCTTTCTCACTGCATCATATTATCTAGTCAAGTTGATCACACATGATTTCCTCATAACAAACTTATGCTGTTACCGAATTATAACTGCATTCTTGCCTAAGACAGTCCTGCATCACTTCTTTAACCAGTGATTTCATTATCTTTCCTTGAACAGAAGTTAAGCTGACATGTCTGTAATTACTCATGTCACCCTTTGTTCCCCCCCCACCTTTTGTGAATTGGGGATGCACTCGCACATCTCCAGTCACTGGGACCTCCCTTGAATCCAAAGATATTCTCATAATTATGGCTAAGGGTTTGTTTGTTTACTTCCTTTGCTGCCTCCCTTAATATTATTGGATTTATCCCATCCACTCTAGGTGCCTTTTATGTTTAACTTCAACAGTTTCTCTTCCACTTTTGTCTCTGCTATTACAAAATAATTTAGCTCCCTGTTAGTTTGTTTCCTGGAACTTCTGTTCTAAGAAAAATAATGGAGGAGTTCGTTAAAGATCTAGACAAAGTGCAGTTATACTTCGGTCATAGCATTTGTTTATTAAGAGGAGATCATGTCTGACCAATTTAATAAACTTCTGACATTTCTCACAATCTGCCTTGGCTTGCCTAATCTCCTTTGTGACTTGATTGCAGACTATTTTATATCTATCAAAGGCTTCTGTATCACCTGATAATTTATATGCATCCCGTGCATTTTTCTTCTCTGCCATGTGTCTCATTAGATCGTCTGATGTCCATTTAGTCTAAGCATTGAACAATATTTCTTAGTTGGTTTGTAAAGTCTAGTAGCTTCTATGATTATTTCTCTGAATGCTTCCCATTTAGAATTTGTTGGTAACATCATTAGTTGGTCCCACTGCATAGAATTAAAATCTGTCGAGACCACTATAGTCTCTTTACAAAAGCAAAAAACCCTTCCCTTGACAGTAGTTAAATCTCACATTGATATGTGATTATTGTCACCTAGTGGTTCTTTTATCTGTAGAATCTTAGTGTGATGAATCACTGCTGATAATCAGACTGAGAATAGCGCTCTCTCTCTCTCTCTCTCTCTCTCTCTCTCTGTCTCTCTCTCTCTCTCTCTCTCTCTCTCTCTCTCTCTCTCTCTCTCTAATATGCTGCTGTAAAAACACTCATCCAATAAATTCACAAAAATCTTGCTAGTGTTTTAGTGACCACTGCACAAGTTCAAAAGTTTTACTGGCCCACTCTGTTTCTCTGTATAATTTTTTGTTGTCCTCATCATAGTCATTAGGCCTATAACACACTCCTACTCATTTGTTTTCCCAGAGCTTATGTCACACCTAACTGATTCAACATTACACTGGCCATGTTACCTGGATGCAATGCCTTAGATTTTGTGTATTGCTTAACTAATAGCATAACCACTTCTCTTCCCCCCCATCCTTTCTGTATACATTGTACTTCCCATATTGAAATTCTGCATCCCTTATCATAGTGACACCATGTCTCTGATATCCTAACAATTCCTGCATTTGATGACTTGATCAGTACTTCAGATTTATTTACAATGCCCCCCTAACTTTAATGCATATATGGGGTGTCTCAAAAATATTGGTACAAACGTTTAGGGGAGGTAGATAACATCTAAAGGAATGTGAATCGCATAGGAACCCATAACCAGAAACGTCACCGTAAGTCGGTAGATGGCGCTTTTCATCAGCTCGCGCGAGAGAAAATTTCTGGTTTATTCATTCAAGCAGTAGTCGCCGCACGAAGAGCATGCATAGATATACTACCTGTGAGCTGGCAGACATACACCTAGTGTATGGATTAGCAGAGGGCAATGGACGAGCTACTCAGAATTTAAGAAGAACACTTCCCAGACAGACAGACGTACCAAGAAAGTGTGGTGAATGCCGTTCAGAATAATCCTACTACCAGCACACGTGCCGTTGCCTCTGCCTTAGGAGTGTCTCATTGCAGTGTACAGCTTGTCTGGTATGACGATTCCTTACTTCCTTACACCCCTTTCATCTCCAAAGGGTTCAGTTACTGCTCCCCCAAGATCATCCTGCACGTGTGGCTTTTGCACAGTGGTTTCTCCAAGAAAGTGTTCAAGACTTGAATTTTCCAGCCTATGTTTTGTTCACAGATGAGGCTTATTTCACTCGGGAAGGCTTATTCAATCAGCACAATGCTCATGTGTGGGCTCACGACAGCCCGCACGGTGTGCGCCCCCATGCGGCACAATATCGCTTCGCAGTAAATGTGTGGCCAGGTATGGTCGGTGACTGCTTAGTTGGCCTATATACCTGTTACCATCCCACATGAACTCCGCTAAATATCGGATCTTTCTTGAACAAGTTCTACCAGGGTTACTTGACGATGTTCCAGCAAATGTGAGATGCAACATTTGGTTTCAGCATGACGGGGCGCCTGCCTATTATGGAAGGTGTGTTCGTGACCATTTGAACAGGCTTTTTGGGCGTCGATGGATTGGCCGTGGTGGACCCGTTGCCTGGCCCCCACACTCACCTGATTTATTGAGCCTTGATTTCTTTCTGTGGGGGACCCTCAAATCTATCGTGTATGAATCGCCTGTGGAGACGGAAATGGATCTCGTGGCGACTCGTCTGCGCTGCTGCTGCTACTGTCAAAGAAACTCCAGGTGTGTTCAACCGTGTCTGCCAATATATACTGCATCGGTGTCACGCATGCATCGCGTCTCATGGTGGAACCTTTGAGCATCTGTTGTAACATCGTGAAATGCATTCATCTCATACTTCATTGTTAATATTATGTCAAATAAATGTTTGCCACTAATTACTGTCTTGTGTCATTTCTGCTTCTTGTGCCTCTGCTACTACTTTCCCGTGACGTTTCCGGTTACGGGTTCCTATCCGATTCACATTCCTTTAGATGTTACCTACCTCCCCTAAACGTTTGTACCAATATTTTTGAGACACCCTGCATACATGCACCTGTTCTTTTCATAGTTACCCTAACATAGCCTTATGTATTTACTTCTTCTGTGATGGCCCACAGCAGTGCTTGAAATCTGCTTTCTAGGCTGCTGCTTGTTCCAGTAGAAGCAGTGCAAGAATCGTTTTCACCTCTGCCATGGCTCTAGTTAATCTGTGTCTGTATATTCCTCAAACTAGGAGTTTTCGTCATTGCCTTGATAACATCAGCAAATATCCTTGCATCCTTTCTGTTTTGGAACTCAGAACTCTATTTAGGAATCTTGAATTTATGGTTTCTGTTTCTGGAATTCTTTATAACAGTAAATTCTGTCTTCATTCATTTGACTAATCCCTTTCAGAGCTGTATCAGGTTTCCTCCAAGGTACTTGGTTGTCAAGCTCTCTCATATGGTTGCCCTTTCGAAATCTCACCATATGAGTTCCCCGTCTTTGAACCCTTTCAAGAAGCTCAATGTATTTTTCAGAACAGATCCTCATACTTGGACACAGTATTCCAAATGCAGTCTCACAATTTCCTTGTACAGTGGGATTATGACCTCTATCTCTGCAGGATATTGTTCATTATATCATCAATGGGAGTTATGAGTTGCAGGATGCCAAAATAGGTAAACACATAATGAAGTGTAAAACTGAGGTGTAGATTAAGCCTGTGCATGTAGCACATGACTATTAACTATTCACTGTTCTATTCTTATAATTTACGGGTGATGTTTTTGAAATAAACGAACAAATTTTTGATTATTGTATAATGGGCTGGTAACTTTTTAGTAATGTTTATAGTAAAGTAACAAAAGCGAGAATAATAATTCTCATTTTTTATTTTAAATTTTCATTTATTTTAATTTTTATAATTTGTAAATTGTAAATGGCAGAGCTGTTGCTATAATAGCAGATTTTCTGCCTGTCCATTGATTTCTGATTTTTATTACCTCGACTTACTGCCTATTTGCCATCAGTAAACTGAAAATCATAGCAAAAGGAAATACCCTTTTTTTAACTTCATGATATTGCATATTACTATGGAATTAACTGTACATTAAAACAATGATATAATGCAACAGGGTGGCCATAATTAAAGTATCCCTATTCAGAGCTCTCTCTAGCTCTAAGTAATAAGCAGATTGCCACCAACATTAGTAAATAAACTATTCAAGGCATGGGGGGAGAGGGGGGATCTGGTGAAAAAAAATTGGTTCCAAAATCTGCTGATAGGGGATAATATGGCCCTGTACAAGAGGAAAGACATGACAAAGTACCAACAAATAAATAACTAAGACAAACCTTAATGAAATTACAAATTTTTATTTGTGCTCTTTGCAAAAAAATAGAAAGAAACTGAATTGCGCTAAAGTTTTAAATCCAAACAAAACACTAACATCACAAGTGTATTCTGTAAGTTTACTGTTAAAAATGCCTCTCACTCTGCCTGATTGAGCTTTAATTTTTAATTACAAAGTTCTACATTAATGGATGCAATGCAGCAGCCGCCCTGCATGAATTTAGATGCTGTAAGAACTTATGTCAAGGTCCTTTATCAGCTGTGGCACTTATAAGGATGATTAGCAAATTTGAGGAAACTGAGTCCTTTGTTGTTAAGTCTGGAAGAGGAAGGAAGCCTGTTTCACCTTGGGTAGCAGCGGAATTTGCAACGCCTGTCGTCGACCGATCCATGAATACAGCTGCTGGAACTAGTAGTAGCGCATGGGGAGTAGCGAGGCAATTGGATGTCCCATATTCCGCTGCGTGGAAAATTCTTCGGAAACTAATCCACTATTATCCATATAAGATCAGCCGCCAGCAGCAGCTGCAAAGAGATGATCCTGAAAACGAATGGCATTTGCTCTAACGTTTTTGGCCAGAATGGAAGTGGACATTGCCTGGCCATAGAATATTCTTTGGGGAGATGAAGCCCATTTTTATCTTGATGGGACTGTCAACATGCAAAACTGCCGAATATGGGCTTCAGAAGACCACATGCTATTCAGCAAATCCCATTGCACTTGCTGAAAATCACCGTCTGGTGTGGTGGGACTTCAAATTTCATCCTAGGGCCATACTTTTTCGAGGAATTGCACCCAGCAGGAGCAGCCACCTGTTCCATTACAGCACAAAGATATATACACCTAATTCTGTTTTTACACGATAGATACGTTCCTGAAAAATACGTGTAAAAAAAATTCGTGTAAAAAAAAGACATTGTATTTATGGAAGAAAAGAAGATTGGTTCCGGATCTAAAAAAATCAGTAAAAATAATTTAAAAAAAAACACATAAAATATTCGTTTTAAGCTTATTATTTTATTTCAACAAAATACGCATGTAATAATATGTAATTAAAATGTACGAAAATAAATTTGTATGCATATGAAATGAAAAAAAATTCTTCATGAACAAAAAAAATCTGTTTTACATATAACAAGATTTTATTCATTTTCCACTTTCTGATAATAAACGGCGCATACGTTTGCGTACGACTGGAATATCACTGCCATCACTAGAAATGTTGTGGACATCGTCTTCTTCCTCTATTAATGAAATTCTTTCTGTGATCTCTTCAGCAAAATCAGCACGAATCTCCTCTGGTGCTGATGTTTCACCGGTTTTACGAACGAATTCAGTTATTAATCGTTGTGTTCGTGTTTTGGTTAGTCCGTTATATAATTCTCTGTAAGAGGCTGTCAACAACTTCAGTTCGCGTTGAAACTTCCCAGCGCGTTCCTCATTAGGGTCATGTTTGACAAAATGATTACCTAATTTTCTAGCCAGTTCCAGACCTTCTTTTATTAAATCTGCATTTAGAACAGGATCATTTTCTTCATTATCACTACGTTCTGTGGGATAAGGAGTCCCAAGGACAACCTCTAATATTTCATCTTCGCTTAGGGCTTTGTCGGTTAACAATTCATCAATATCTTCAAACGATAGATCATTGAATCCTTCTCCACCAATTTTGTGTGCCATTGTAATGATGTTGGGAAATTCGGTCGTATTAGGGATGATGGGATCTTTGCTTTTTACACATTGTGGCCAAACCGCTTTCCAACACGCATTTAAAGTTGCTGGTTTTAATTCAGTTAACGCTAATCCAACTTGATTGATACAATCCATAATTGAGAATTTCTTCCACACATCAATGACTGTTAGTGTTTCATCATTCAGTTTGTCCAAAACGTGTTGGAATGTTCGTTTTACGTAATATGTTTTAATTGTCGCAATTATACCTTGGTCTAGCGGTTGTATCAAAGATGTAGTATTAGGTGGCAGAAATAAAATTTGTACATTTGGGTGTTCCAAGACAGGATGGCCGGGTGCATTGTCAAGAATCAGAAGAACTTTAAATTCGAGACCTTTCAAATTCAAATAACGTCTGACTTCTGGGACGAAACATTTGTTGAACCATTCTGTAAAAATAGTAGTGGTCACCCAGGCCTTCTTGTTTGCCATCCAGTGAACAGGCAATTTATTGATATCTACACCTTTCATTGAACGTGGGTTTAGGGCTCGATTTACCAGCAGTGGTTTCAACATACGATCTCCTGAAGCGTTGGAGGAAAATAATAAGGTCACACGATCCTTAGCTACCTTAAAACCACCAGCAGTTTTCTGCGATTTGGCTACATACGTTCTGTTCGGCATTCGTTTCCAGAAGAAACCAGTTTCATCTGCATTCCACACTTGATCAGGAGTGTATCCTCCATCTTCAATAATTTTTGCAAGTTCCTGCGGGAATACTTTAGCAGCCGATTCATCTGCAGATGCAGTTTCACCTTTAATTTTTATATTATGAAGAGCATTCCTTTTAAGAAACCCTGTCATCCAACCTGTACTTGCAGAAAATTCATACTTTCTGTTTAACTGAGATGAAGTGCTTGGCTCCTTTTCTTTAATCTGTCTGTAAATTCTTAGTGCTGTTTGCTTGATGGCATTTCCATCTACTGGTACTCTTTTTTGTGACTGATCTATCCACATTACCAGGGCCTTTTCCATTTTTTCCTTGACAATATCTCTTGTATATGATGATGAATTAACACTTACTTTTGTTCCAGAACATACCGACTTCCTAATTGCAGCTTCATTTTTCTTAATAGTTCTTACGGTAGCTTCATGTACACCAAAATGCCTTCCTACAGACGTAGCCCCTTGTCCAGTTGCAAGACGATCTAAAATTTGAATTTTAAGTTCCAAAGAAATCGCTTTCCTTTTCATTTTGGTAATAGGCGAATTATTCGACATTATATAAGGGCTACCGAAAAATATCTCAGTTATAATTAATAAAAAAAGGTATGAAAATTTTGTAAACTTACAATTTATTGACTATCGGCAAAATTAATAAATTTATATGTGCACAAATTTCACTAAAGATTCTTTCACTTTGAAATAGAGCTTACTACTACATGTCTGCTGAAGATACAATGCACGAATACCGTAGATGTGCACAAAATTAATAAAAACGTTGATGATTCATAGATACCTAGACGTAAACATTGGTAAGCAAAAGCACGCGTTTCAAAACGCAAACACTAGCTGTTATCCAATCTATTGATGCGTGTAATATAGAAATGATACTAATATGCCACAAATAAAAAAAAAATTTCTTAGAATTTAGGCAAAAAAAAATTCATAGAAATCGTGTTAAATCAAAATGACTCGCGTAAAAAGAGAATGAAATATTTATTTTGAATTCGTGTTAAACCAAATTCGTGTAAAAAAAGTTCGTGCAAAAACAGAATTAGGTGTAACATGCTGAGCAGTTTCATTATTCCTCAACTGCAGCAAAGAGATACCTGGATGAGACAATTTTTATACAAGATGGGGCTCCTCCTCATATCACACGACCAGTACAGCAGCTTCTTCGGCATCACTTTACTGCAGAAAGAGTCATTAGTTGTTTGTTTCCCATTGCATGGTCACCACGTTTGCCTGACCTTACACCATGTGATTTTTGGGTGTGGGATCACCTCAAGGCCAGTGTCTATTGAGGAAGTGTCCCTAACCTGGCTGCCCTTAAAGGACAGCGTAATGCAGCATATGCGGAACATTACTCCAGAGATGTTGCATTCCGCAGTCGAGCACACAATGCATCAAATGCAATTTCTGGTCCAGAACAATGGTAATCATATCGAAAACTAACTCCACCATCAGCGACATCATCGACCATTGGAAGTAAACTGTGAGTGAGTTTGGAGCTGTGAAACCATTTCCTCTGGCAGTTTAGTTCAGTTTATTTCAGTTTTTTGCAAAGAGCACAAATAATAATTGTTAATTTCATTAAGGTTTTCTTAGTTATTTATTTGTTGGTACTTTTTCATGTCTTTCCTCTTGTACAGCACCATATTATCCCCTATCAGCAGATTTGGAACAAATTTTTTTTTCATGGGATCCTTCTCCTCATGCCTTGAATAGTTTACTTTCTAATTTTGGTGGTATTCTGCTTATTACTTAGAGCTAGAGAGAGCTCTGAATAGGGATACTTTAATTATGGCCACCCTGTATTTCAGTTATTTTTCCAAAGTCATCTTTGGTATAACATATAGGAATTTTTCCAGAATATGTGAGGAATTCTCTTCATAATCGAGGAACTAAAAGACAAAAGTTGAAATAAACTGAATATACATAAAACAAAAGTATGCATGATGGTACCGTAGTTTTTTATTACTAATGTAAGTTGGCCAGGAGTGGATGTAGTTTTGCTTATCAATGGCAGAGCTGTTGCTGTAATAGTAGATTTTCTGCCTGAACAGAAGAAATAAAGAATTTAGCTTGCAGAAGATGATGTCAACTGGCAGACAGGGAGGAGATTATTCTTGATTGGTTGTTGGGATGAAGATGAATCAATGTTCCAATCTTGATAGTGACTATTAGAACAGCTGAAGAACACTTGTTCTAGTAAACACTTGAAGATGAGATCTGAAGGCTTGAGGACGTTAGAGGATGTTGCAGGTTCTAGATGGGAGCAAGGATTGATGGGTGTATATGCTTCATTAGATGACTGAGGGTGGTCTGCATCAGGTTAGAGATATAGGAATAATTTTATCTTTAAATATTTGTTGTATCCAAACGGGATCTAAATTGTTCCTTTTTTTTTGTTGGTCACATGCTGTATGAATGATTGAATGTGAAATAACTCTGTAAATAACATCTTGGTTGTATCTCAGTAGAAAGAATTTTAGTATATTAAAAAGTAAGAGATTACCTCAATCTTTTTCGTGGAATGCTTTTTCGTGGAATGCTTACCAATTCTCTCTCATATGCGACGAATAAAATAAGATGAAAAAAATTGGTGAAAAAAATGAATTCCTACACTCATAGAGATACGACCAAATCCGATGCGCAACGGAACCGAAAGCCAAGAGCCCGATCCTGAAACACATCAAACCACCGCAGCAAGACCATGAGTGCGAGAAGACATTGTGTCATAATAAATAGTTAAAACTGGTTCTGATAATAAATAATTAAAATCACTGGTTAAAAACACTATTAAAATCACAATTAAAAAGATTAAAAACTATTTAAAATGAAACAGATTAAAAGTTACGATTTGGATGAATACTCAAATTAAATGAAATGCACAGCTGTTTCCCTTCCTTAAGCAGACCGCACTTTTCGATTGATCACCGTGTTCACAGAATGGGAATATCACAAGGTGTTTGTGTGTATTTGACTCTGAAATATAGAGATATTATTTATATTGGTGCATGCGTAAAAAAGACCAAAAATCTGAAATTAGATAAGGCCGTCGCACATTTTTTGTGTAGTTTCATTTCAAGCGTTTCCGCGATCAATAATTTAATGTAATTGTGTTGTATATTTAAAATTACCACTTCATTGAATAGGAATATGTGACCATCATTGATCGCATGAAAGGCCAGTTCCGACGCGTTTGCACATGAGGTGCGGACAGAAGCAGCATGTTGCTTGACACGTAACTCTAACGTGCAGTGAGTGGAACCCTCATATGATGAATCACACTGACTACACGAAATCTTGTACACAAGGTCATTTACCTGTGCCGAGCAAGAAGGAAGAATTGTGTGATTTTTTTTTTTTTAATATATTATTATTTTGTGTGATATTTTATTATATCATTCGAGGTGAGCGGACGCGCTTAGACAGGGCTCCTCAGTTATGTGGTTTACTTTTGGATAGTGCTTTTAAATATTTGATTTATTTAGATATTGTTGGATTATTTTGTTATAGGTTTTCCTGTAACTGTTTGATTTTAATAATATTATAGATATAATTTTTTAAAGTTACTTTCATTGATATTTATTTAATTTTATAATGGTAGTTACGAGATCTGCCTTAAACACGTCACAGGGTATCGTGACTCACACGGAAATAGCAGATGGCGATTCACGGGTGAGTAATGATTTAATCTGTTGTGGAACCTGTGAAATGTTTTCCAAGGTCGACCTGGTGATAATCCTACCTCACCTGGGGATTCTTTTCTTTGTGATCGATGTAAGGAGTGCACCGATCTTAAATTACAATTTGGTGCACTGATGGAACAATTTTAGTCCCTGAAAAAACGAGTGCTTGCCCTCGAAAATAATGCAAATAATGCAACTCCAGCAATCTATCAAGTGATGCACACCCGATTCAAGCCTCAAAACAGAAAAACCAAGTGCAAACTACTCTGGTTAAAAAGGACATTGTTTTATTAGGAGATTCCATTGTCAGGGAAACAGGGAATATTTTTTGTAATAAGGATAGGTGGAGCAGAACCAGGGTATGTCTGCCGGGAGCAACTATTGATGATGTCACCAACAGATTGTCAGATTTTAAAGGGGGTAAAGAAAATATTATTATTCATGTGGGGACAAATGATATTAAACGTACACGATCTGACGATTTGTTGGAAAAATACAGGACCATGCTGAGGAAATGTCTATGTGTCTGCAATTCTGCCCAGACACGATAGGAGGGATTATATGTTAAGAGCCTTGTGGATTAACTCAAGACTTGAAGGAATCTGCAAGGCTTTAGGGGGTAAATTTCTATCAGCATGCCCACACTTGTAGGTAGAAGGAATTTGTTTTGTAGAGATGGGATACACTTAAACAAAGGTGGTGCAAATGTTTTTGCCAGTATTATTGAAGATACCTTAAAGGTTCAGGGAAACTGCTAGTTAGGGGGAGATGTGGGTAATACTGACACACGTTTATCTGATAATATTGGTCAAAGTAACTCTTGCACATACCTTAAGAGTTCTTATCTGTTACCCCAATTGGACTATCTAGGTATGTTCTGGGGGCAGAAACGTTTCACGTGAGCGGGTAGCTAATATCAGGGAAGAGAGCCTAAAAAAGTTCAAGGGTTGTGTTAGGGTTGTTAAATATACAAGAACAGTAAATCTTAATTATTTATACAGTAACGTTAGAAGTGTCGTCAATAAAATGAGCGAGTTCGAACTGCTGGTTAAAACAAGTAACGCAGACATAATAGGGCTTACAGAGACGTGGTGCCACTCATAAATTGGGGATGATGAGTTTCAGTACAGCTTGTATAATGTATTTAGGAAGGATAGGTTAGATAGAAGGGGTGGTGGGGTAATGCATCTTATCAGAAGCAGCCTGAGTGCGACGATAGCTTTCCTGGATTCAGACATTTCACATGCTAGTATAGAGTCTGTATGCTGTGAGATAGTTGGAAACAAAGGTATAATGCGAGTAGGAGTAATCTACAGGCCAGGTGATTGTGAAGATTATGACAAAAGCCTCTACATGCAAATGGAATGGGCAAGTAAGCGTCAATGCCTTATTATGGGTGATTTCAATTTGCCTCTAATTGATTGGAGTAAATGGGAAGGAAACTCGACATGGGGAACAAAATTTTTAAATCAACTAGATGACTTATTTGTATCAACATGTCAGGGAAAGTACTAGAGAAAAGAATATCCTAGACCTCATCATCACACATGAATCAGATGACATAACAGGGCTAACAGTAGAGGAACCAGTAGCAGGAAGTGATCACGGAGTTTTACGGTGGATGATGACGAGAAAGGTAGCAGAAGTAAAAGGCAAAGGAATGGGTTTTAATTTCAGAAAAGGAAATTACGATGCCTTAAGGTACTACATGGCCTCTATTAACTGGGTAGATATCGCGCAGAGAATGAATACAATTGAACTGTGGTACGCTTTTAAAACATTAATCAAAGATGCCTTGAATGCGTATATACCATTAAAAAAAATACTCCACGAGAAGGGTTTCAAGTTGGATGAAGAGTGAAGTTGCCACATTACTTGAACAGAAAAAGGTGGCATGGAAAGGTTACAGAGCAATAAAAAGTACTGAAGCCTATAACAGCTACAAGGTGATGTGTAATAGAGCCACAGAAAAGGTTCGACAGGCAAAGGCAGTTTATGAGAAATCACTAGCAAACAGAGCAAAGAGGGGCGATAAAGTATTCTTCACATATATAAATGCCAAGAAGGGCAGGACAAACCAGATCGGACCTTTACGTAAGGGAAAGGGGATAGTAATAAATACACCAGCTGCCGTTGCAGATGAACTCAACAGTTATTTTGCATCGATATTTACAAATGAAAAGCTTTTTGTGGCAATTGGAAATTGTGGGAGCGAAGTTAAATGTAATTAATGATATTGAAATTTCGCAAGATTATTTAATGAAAAACCTTTCTAGCCTACAGACCAGTAAGGCTCCTGGAGTTGATGGAATATACCCTATAATCTTAAGACAGGCGGCCAGCGAGTGCATTGAACCATTGAGGCTAATTATGTGAGCATCACTAGACTCTGGGGAGATTCCCTTGGATTGGAAAAGTGCAAATGTATCTCCCATATATAAGGGTGGCTCTAAAAGTGAAGTTGGAAATTATCGACCTGTCAGTCTGACTTCAGTAGTAGGGAAAATCATGGAGGCAATGATCAAGGGTGGAATTCAGGATCATTTGGATCGAATTGAAATTCTCAAGGATACTCAGCATGGTTTTGTAAAGGGAAAATTATGTTTAACAAATCTGGTTCGCTATTTCGAAAGGGTCACTCACGAGCTGGATTTAGGGAATAATTTCGACATTGTTTATTTAGATTTCAGCAAAGCTTTTGACTCAGTCCCACATGAGCGGTTGCTTTATAAGCTGGAACAGGTTGGAATCACTGGGAAAATCCTTAGAAGGATAGCTTCAGGGCAGGAGGCAGAGGGTTGTGATAAATGGCTATTCCTCAGATTGGGTTGATGTAAGAAGTGGGGTTCCCCAAGGATCAGTATTAGGACCACTGTTGTTTTTAATTTTCATAAACGACATTGATGAAGGGATAGAGGGCGTGATGTCTAAATTTGCAGATGATGTTAAAATTGGTAAAGCACAGCTGCCATTTTTCTGACCATTCCTGAAGTCTATTTAGGTCTATCTAAGGTATTACACCTGGGAAACAGTAATTCCAAAAAAACTTATTCACTTGGTAGAGTTCAACTAAACCCAGTACTGGAGGAAAGGGACTTGGGTGTTACGATACAGTCAGACATGAAATTCTCTGAGCATTGTAAACAGGTTGCAAGGAAGGCCCATGGTGTCCTATCGATGATCTGTCGTACTTTTGCAAGTAGAGATAGGGACATGATAATCCCATTATATAAGGCTTATGTTAGACCACACTTGGAATACTGTGTTCAAGTATGGAGACCGCACCTAAAGAAAGACATCGAGCTTCTTGAAAGGGTGCAAAGAAGGGTAACTCGCCTGGTGAGATCGGCAAAAGGGCGTCCTTATGAAGAAAGACTTCGAATATGTGGGTTGCAGAGTTTGGAAACTAGACACCTTAGAGGAGATTTGATTGAGGTGTTTAAGGCTCTGAGAGGCATCAGTAAAATGAATGAAGACAAAATTTTCAAGATTATAAATGATGCTAGAACTAGGGGACATAAATTCAAGTTACGGGAGGAAATGTTTGGATTGGACTGCAGGAAGTTTTATTTTAGCCAGCGAGTTATAAATTACTGGAATAAGTTGCCTTCATGGGTGGTAGAGGCCGACAGTTTGGGGAAATTCAAAGGTCATCTGGATAGTACTTTTGGGTAAGGGAAGCGCATAGGATGATAGGTTTAATTTCCTTTTTTTTTTATTAATTATTATCATTTAGTTATTTATTTTATTTTATTTTTTTTTTGTTTTTATCATTGTTTTGTTCGGATTTTTTTTTTTTTTTGGCTGGTGCAGCATAAGCCATAGGCTTTCTTGCACCATTCGGCCGTTACTAATACTATTATGGAGTTTCTGCATGGGCCTAGCTATTATTTTTAATTCAGTATTTCTAAAGAGTTTATTAAGCTGCCTGTACCGAAAACCCACCAATTCGGGTATGTTGTTTGTTATTTGGTTTTTAGGAGCATTAGCAACTAAGGCCATATTGCTCCGGGAATATGCGGTGGTCATTCCCTTGACCTTTCCGCATCCTCCGTATTTGGTGGTGACGGGCTCGATCCCTGATCTAATCAAGAAGCGTGTGCTACACACTGCTGCATCTTCCCACCTGGCTACAGAGGCGCCCCAATTTGGGTATGCACCTGCATTACCAAAGTTATCATCCATTCACGTATAAGAGATCTATTGTATTCAACCACTTTCTCAATGCTTACAAATATTCCACATCTGAACCCACCTTACACTCAGAAATTGTTACACTAACCGATAGGTTTTTAAATAGAGACTATCCTCACTCCGTTATAAATCAAATCAGGTTACAGGCTAAAAATAAAACAGTAAATATGATACCCATTAATAACACCAATAAAACACATTTTATTTCCATACCGTACGTTGAACAATGGTACAGGCTGCCTAATAAACTCTTTAGAAATACAGTAATACCGCGACTTACGCTACCCCGACATACGCGAACTCGGAGTTACGCGGTTCTTGATTTTTTTGTTTGGCAACACTGCCGCCTGCTATCTTCAAGGTCGTTTCTCATATATTATCAATATACGGTGCGACGGCGGAGAGTGCGAGCGAAAGATGAACAAAATTCAACTTTGCTGCGCACGAGCTGGACACATATACAAGAATTTGTATTCCAACTGTCATATTTATATGTGTGCGTTCGAATTCGTGCTCAACTTTTGTCGGAAATTACATCTTTTTCACGAGAGAAATGGATCGCGTCGGTCGAGCCATATACAGTCAGTCCTCGTATAGCACGTGTTTACACTACGCGAATTCGATCATACACTATTTATAAATACGGTAACGATATCTTATAATATAACACGAACCAAATTGGCTTATGCACGATTCGCCTTTGTGTTTACAAGAAATGGCAGTCGAACGCAGATTCACCCCAACCGAACGCAACACGACAGGAATGAAGAGAAGATTCTGAAAATGTATTTATGTTTTTTATATCAGTGAAGGGGAAACACATTTCACCATAATAACGTAAAAACCAACACAATTCCAGCTATCGGTATGCAATTAGATCGAGTTTACTACCAGTTTATAACAGATTCCACTAGCAGATACGCAACTGGATTTTTATTGTTTTATGGTAGTAACCCCTAGAAATGTGAGGTATTAATAGTGTATCTCTGCCTTTATGGTGTTGTTTATTCAGTTGCTACTTGTGCGCAGCTTTGTTTATACGTATCAAGCGTGCCTCCTCGTTTTGTAATTGTGCTTTATTCCCTGAAAATGAGTAAAATACTTAAAAAGTGTGAAAAGGAAGCGTCCTGGTGAAGACACTGCAGATTCAGAGAGAAAAAGAAAAGCAATTATCGATAAACAGAGGCGGACTGGGTCAAAAATTCTTACCCGGGAATATTTATAGTGGCCTCATACTATGGTTTATGGCCAAAATCACTCCGGCCTACCGTGGTTTCCCCGGCAAGGCTTATGGCCACTCCGCCTCTGTCGATAGAGAAAAAATGTGAAATGCTTTGAGCGAAATGAAAGACCATGTGATATTGCACGTGCTACAGGCCTAAATGAGGCAACGGCGAAAAGCACATGACAATTGCAAACTTGACAGACTGTCTCAGCTCAATTGAAAAGGGCTTAAAAATTTTAGTAAACATAGACTCCAACGAAGAACGTGTTATAGCTACAAAGCAAGGAATAAAAAATTATTAGCTTGCTACGAAGAAATTCTGCGTGAAAAAAAGAAGGCACTGTGTCGTCAGACGAATTTGTTAGATTTTATGAAGCCATCGACATCGAAATAACTTTTTTACGTAAGTCATTTATTTTTTTAATACATATTTTGTATTAATATGTATAAAGAACTGCAATTTTATTAATATTTTTCTTCTAAACTAGTGTTTTTGTTAGTCGTTGGTCCCAATTAAACAAAATTTATATGTATTTATATGCAAAGTTGTACCCCGACTTACGCGAATTCGACTTAAGCGATTTTCGTCGGACCCACCTATCGCGTAACTTCGGGTTATTACTGTACTGAATTAAAAATAATAGCCAGGCCAATGCAGAAATTCCATAATATATTAAAAAATAACACAATTCTTCCTTCTTGCTCGGCACAGGTAAATGATCTTGTGTACAAGATTTAGTGTAGTCAATGTGATTCATTGTATGAGGGTTCCACGCATTGCACATTAAGAGTTACGTGTCGAGAAACATGCTGCTTCCGTCCGCACTTTGCACGCAAACATGTTGGAACTGGCCTTTCATGCGATCAATGATGGTCACGTATTCCTATTCAATGAAGTGGTAATTTTAAATATACAACACAATTACATTAAATTATTGATTGTGGAAATGCTTGAAATGAAACTACAAGAAAATTCTATCAATGTGCGACGGCCTTATCTAATTTCGGATTTTTGGTCTTTTTACGCATGCACCAATATAAATAATCTCTCTATATTTCAGAGTCAAATACACACACAAACACTTTGTGATATTCCCATTCTGTGAACACGGCGATCAACTGAAAAGCGTGGTCTGCTTAAGGAAGGGAAACAGCTGTGCGTTTCGTTTAATTTGAGTATTCATCCAAATCGTAACTTTTAATCTGTTTCATTTTAAATAGTTTTTAATCTTTTTAATGATGATTTTAATAGTGTTTTTAACCAGTGATTTTAATTATTTATTATCAGAACCAATTTTAACTATTTATTATGACACAATGTCTTCTCGCACTCATGGTCTTGCTGCGGTGGTTTGATGTGTTTCAGGATCGGGCTCTTGGCTTGCTTTCGGTTCCGTTGCGCATCAGATTTGGTCGTATCTCTATGAGTGTAGGAAATGCATTTTTTTCACCAATTTTTTCATCTTATTTTATTAGTCACATATGAGAGAGAATTGACTGGAAGCATTCCACGAAAAAGATTGAGGTAATCTCTTACTTTTTAATATACTAAAATCGTGGAAGTTATTGAGCCCTGTAGCTCTGATTTTTTATATAAAGAATATTAGTAGAATAAAATTGAAACCATTGGGTGAGAGAGACAGAGAGAGATTCACCTTGAAAAGATGGACAGTCGGTGGTGCCTGCCCTTTAAGAGAAGAGTGTAACTTCTGAAGTTCACCATACTGTAGCGGATATCCCAAGCTGCTGCAATGAAGTCAGTGATTTGTGTCCAAGCTATTGCAGTGAAGCCAGTGATTCGTGTGCTCTCATGATCCCACTAGGTGTCATTGCTTCCATGTTCCATGATTTTCACTTCATGAAGAAAGTCCCTACCATAGCAAACCAGCCTTTGTATTGATTTTTTGTGTGAATTCATGCTGACAGCCATCATTAATCCAGAACTTTACAATATTATCATTTGTACCTTTGGTTTGTGTTAGTTTTCTTTTCACTTTTTTCTTCTAGCATCCAAGGTTATGATGCAAGTTCATTGTTTTAATGATATATGTCCAAAGCCAGATATGCTTTACAAATAAGCAGGTATCTTTTCTAACTGATTGGCAGGAATCTTAGAAATTTGGATATTCAATTTATGGATGCTCAAGGATTTATGCAGGTTTAGTCATAAGTTACCTTACAGTTTTAAAGTTGAATATCTTGAACTCATTCATTCTTTGAATTGTGATTGTTTTTTTTTTTCGTTTGCAGGAGTTTTCGGAATTTATTAGAAAAATGCAGTGATTTCATAAAGAAGGAAGAATTCTAATTCAATGCTTTACTACAAATTTTGTTGTGCTACTCTTCTCTGTAATGAATGGTCAAAACATTTTGACTGTAGTCTACCATCAAAACCAAGAATTTAATTAAGAATTTTTTATGAGAGTACTGTGGATATCCTAAATCCTTCTAGAATCTAGTCCAACATTGTTCTTTATTACATTTTCTTTTACTTTTTCCATATTTTTCTTTCTTTCTTTTTTTTTTTTTCTTTTTTTTTGGTGTATTATTATGTGGGGACTAATGATATTAAACATACACAGCCTGACCATCTGTTGGATAAATATAGAACTATGCTGATAAAATGCTGTGAGTTAGGTCATAATGTGCATGTGTCTGCAATTCATGCCCAGACATGATAGGAGAGATTATATGCTGAAAGCCTTTTGGATTAACATGAGACTTGAGTGAATCTGCAAGGCTGTAGGGGGAAATTTTTATCAGCATGGCCTGCATTTGTAGGTAGAAGGAATCTGTTTTGTTGAGATTGTATTCATTTGAACAACGGTAGTGTGAGTTTTTTTGCCTGTATCATTGAGGATACCCCAAGGGTTCAGGGAAACTTCTAGTTAGGGGAGGAGAATCTTAATTTAGATCTGTATTATCTGATGATATGGGTTAAAATAATGCTTGCACTCACCTCGCGAATTCTTGTTTGTTGCCATAACAGCCAATGTTGATAAGATGTTCTGATAGTAGCAATGTTTCAAATGGTGTTAGGGAAGATAAAGTCTGGGATACAAACCTAAATAACTTCAAGGGGGTGTGTCTACAGTAATGTCAGGAGTGTTGTCAATAAAATGGCTGAATTTGAACTCCTGGTTAGGACAACTAAAGCCGATATAATAGGGCTAACAGAAACGTGGTGCCACCTGGAAATTGGTGATGAGTTCCACTACAATATGTATAATATATTTAGGAAAGATAGCCAGGTGGGCAGGAGCAGTAGTGCATAGCACACGCTTCTTGATTAGACCAGGGTTCGAGCCTGTACCCACCAAATACAGAGGATGTGGCAGGTCAGGGAATGACCACCGCATATTCCCAGCCCGGATAAAGGGTGAGGGTTGGTGTCAGGAAGGGCATCTGGCCGTAAAAATTGCATGCCAAAGAATTCTATTGAGAAAAAGGCGAGGACAAAAAAAAAAAAAAAAAAAAGAGAAGATAAGAAGGGGTTGGAGGGGTCATGCTTCTTATCAAAAGCAGCCTGGGCACGAAAAAAGCTTTTGCTGAGTCTGAAGTTCGTTGAAGTTACACTTGGCAAATAGCAACCCACAAATAAATTATACACTTGGTGGGGTTGAATTAAAAACAGTGGAGTAGGAAAGGGATCTGGGATTACAATATGCGTAGATATGAAGTTTTCTGAAGAGTGTAAACAGACAGCTAGAAAAGCCCACAATGTCCTATCAATGACTTATTGAACACTATTCTGTGGAGATAGGGAGGTCATAATCCAACTGTATTAGGCAATTGTAAGACCACATTTTGAATACTGTGTTCAAGTATTGAGACCTCATCTGAAAAAGACATGGAGCTTCTTGAAAGAGTCCAAAGACAGGAAACTTGATTGGTGAGATTGGCAGACAGATGACCATGTGAAGAAAGATTCAGATTGTGTGGGATAGATTTATAAGGCTCTGAGAGATATTAGTAAAATGAACAAAGGTGGAATGCTCACTGTTCTAAATAATTACAAAAAATGCTGCTCAATATTCAAAGGACTGTTTTGATTCTTTTTTTATGCTACTGCAATTTCAGAATGCTGTTTTACAGTGTTTCAGGGATACACTTACCTTAAGTGGATAGGTTGCTGCAGATCCATCGAGTGGACTCCTTGGTCTCCTGATATAAACTGCAGATTTTTTTCCCTTTAGGGGTTATTTGGAGGGGGAGTACAACCATAAATCTAGATCTTAGACATTCTGAAAATATTTGCTGTTGAGGAATTTTCTAAAATATATCGTGTTAATAACAGATGTATTCCAACATGTGCATAAAAGAATGCTTTTGTATTATGGCCCAAAGATATCAGTTTCAAATATAATGCTAGAAAATTTTTGTTTAGTAACAATTTTGATATCGTGTGTGTGTGTGTGTGTTTTTAATTAATGATATGCAAACCAGTTTTCATCCTCTCTTGAAGTAAAGGCTCTTTTAAGTGACTTCCACTCATCCTGTATTGAATATATTGAGTGAGATGACATAAATATTGATTGAATGTACATATTTATATCTATTTTACAGTTTATTATTTGAGTGCACTATTTGTAATGATGAAAATTAGAACTTTTCCCTCTTGTTATATATTTATTTTATTTTATTTATTTTTTTTTGTATATGTGGGTTACAAGATTTAAAATGCCTAATTGTACTTTTTTACATTTCAAAACACACATAAAACATGAGAAAGTACTACTTTCCATCATTTTGTAAATGTGAAAATAGCATTATCTATTTTATAATTTCAAAGGATTTGTAACATTCTGTATTTAGTGTAAAAGCTATGTTTGAATGCTTTACAGTTTAGCAGTAATTATATATTTTATTTTCATTTAATTTTTAGATCACACACGTTTAGGGGTTTGGGTATTAGATGGAGATTCTTGGCATAGGAACTTATTGAAGTTTGTGCTAAATGAAGAGACATTTGTGCATACAACAGTGTTATTAACAGCTTCTATGACACAACCATGGAATATACTAGAATCTTTACAGAGTTGGGCTTCTATTCTAGAAGAACATATAGATAGGCTAAGGATGAGTCCTGAACTCTTAGATAAATGTCAACAAAAAGGTAAATAATATTTTTTTTATTCCCATCAAGATGTACAAATTATCATGGACTAATTTTTTTTTTTTTTTTTTTAAATTTGATTCTTATTCATAGTACAAGATCAATTCATTCTATTAAAAAATTGATCAGAAATTCAGCTGCTTTATTTGTATTTTTTTTTTTTTTTTTTTTTTTTTAAGGCTAAATATAAATCAGCAGTTTTATTGGCTGGACTGTTTGTTATTGTTGTAACAGTTGAGGGCTAAATATCTTTCTTTTCTGGCCTTGATATCTTATCAAAGCCAGAAAAGAAATAAAATTATCATATTTACTCTTTGTAAATTAATGGATTCTGGGAATGAGGTTATCTGTGACATTCAATAGCTCAGTGAGCTTGTAAATTTAAGACATGTTTGTGATATTTTGTGGTTCTTTGCACCTTGTAGTAAAGGTATAGTTTTAAGTGTCTTTATTATTATCATGAAAATTATGGTACTTTTGTAAGTATAAAAGTTAAAACTTTTTGGCTGTAGAAATGAGAAAGTTTCAAACGGGACCTGAGTCCTGTTTAGAAACTTTAAGTGTATTCAACTTTAAAAACATTAAAGAATTCAGTGTTTTTTTTTTTTTTTTTGTGCAGTTCTGCTGGTATATAATGAATATCGATCGTAAGTGTTAGGTTTAATTTAATTCTTTAACTGAAATTATGCTTTGGACTAGAGCATCAAAGTACATGTCCCAGAGTAGCTAGTGTGAGTTGGCTCTTGGGGGGGGGGGATTATTGAAAGTAGTTCTACAAATCAAGTCTTCATTAGTAGCCCTGTGATGTTCTAGGTGCAGAGAAAAAGAGAGATTGGAAATTAAACAAAAATTTTGTGCATCTGGTTGCTTCTATAGGAGGTAGTTGGGGGGACTGCTTGGGCAAAATTGCTAATATTGTAGGAAAATTATCTGTTCAGTGCCCAAAAAGTATTATCGTTGTACATGTTGGTAATAATAAATAATGTTAGGCCTGGGTAGTCTGAGGCTTAACTTAACAAAGTACAAGTTGTTATTGAGAAAAAGTCATAAGTTAGGGCTGTTTTTTTAAAAGGAATGTCTGGAATTTTGCCAAGACATGATAAGTGGGAGCTTATGATGAGAGCCATGACAATTAATTTAATCCCGGAGAGATGTGCAAGGCTGCAGTGTAGAAATTTTCTAAGCATGGGCAGTGCTGGAAAACAGAAGGGATTGTGTTTATTGAAGTGGGACACACTTGAATGTAAGGGATGCAAGAATATTTCCTCGATACTATAGAGGCACCATTGAATAGGTCAAAACTGCTTTTGAGTGTGTGTGTGTGGGGGGGGGGGTGTTAATGACAGCCATAATCAGATATGGAATTGATTCTTGCACTGCTTCTTACTGAGACGTAGTAGCCTGTGAAGCAGGGAAGGGATTACAAGGCCTGCAGAGATCCACATGGGACTAGCACTTACATGTGTGCTGTGCTAGAGGTCTTCTTCTTTATCTTTGCCTTCTTCCCACGTTTATATGGGGTCAGCATTTCCGTCCTTAATTCTTTTCCTCCATCCCTCCCTATCCTGGGCTTCCTCTCTCCTCCATCCTCTCTCTTTTAAATCCTCTGCCACTTTGTCCTTCCATCTCAGCTTAGGTCTCCCCCTCTTCCTCTTCCCTATCACCTCCAACTTTTCACACCTCTTCGAAACATACTCCTCACTTCTTCGTTCCACTTGTCCAAGCCACCTGAACCTAGATTC
Organism: Mastigoproctus giganteus; assembly: GCF_048544385.1. Taxonomy (NCBI): domain Eukaryota; kingdom Metazoa; phylum Arthropoda; class Arachnida; order Uropygi; family Thelyphonidae; genus Mastigoproctus; species Mastigoproctus giganteus. The sequence goes on from NC_143583.1 coordinate 191,615,619, forward strand.
CTGCATTTTTTTACTCAGAGGCCCCACCTTAACCGTACCTCTGATGTAGTTGTTTCTTATCCTATCCTTCCTCGTCACACCACACATCCATCTTTTTCTCCTGGGCCCTTGTAATCGCCCATGTCTCAGCACCGTACATCAATGTGGGTCTAACCACAGTTTTATATACTCTTCCCTTCATTTTACAATTTACTTTCTTATCACACAGCACCCCACTCATCTTTCTCCAGTTCAACCATCCACATTGCACTCTATGCTGTATTTCTGCACTCAGTCCTCCATCCCTCTCAACGTTCGATCCTAGATACTTAAATTTCGAAACTGATGGTAGCCTTTCCTCCTACAGTTTTATAGAGCTCTCATCTTCTCCATTTAATACCATATATTCTGTCTTTGTTCTACTTATCCTCATGCCTCTCTCTTACAACGCTTTCCTCCATTCCTCCAATTTCTTCTCTACCTTTCCTTGAGATGGTTCGCACAGTACGATATCATCTGCGAACAGCGTACTCCATGGTGCTCTACTCTTCACTTCTCTCACCAACACCGACCGGACTAGCCGAGTGGGTAAAGTGCCTGCCTGGCAACCCAAAGGTCGTGGGTTCGAATCCCGCCTCGGGCTTGGATCAAAGTACTGCAAAAACCTTGGGAGGTGCATAATGGCCACAGAAGCCGATGCGCCAACAACTACCAAAAAAAAAAATCTCTCACCAACACATCCATTACCGGATCAAATAGATATGGGCTGAGAGCTGATCCCTGGTGCAGTCCAACTTCTACAGAGAACCCCTCAGTCATACCTACACTACTCTTAACCTGAGTCACCGCTTCCTCGTACATTTCTTTCACAAGCCTTATATACTTTTCCTGATGCACCCTTCTCCCTCATGCATCTCCATACCTCTTGTCTGGGTACTCTATCATATGCTTTTTCCAGGTCTGTGAACACCATGTGCAACTCTACTTGCATCTCCCCATATCTTTCCATCACCTGCCTTAAAGCAAAGACCGCATCTGTTGTTCCTCTTCCCGGCATGAAACCAAACTGTTCCTCTCCTATTTCTGTCTCCTGCCTTATCCTTCCTTCCACAATTCTTTCCCAGATCTTCATCGAATGAGACATTAACTTTATTCCCCTGTAGTTCCCACATTCCTGCACATCCCCCTTTCCTTTATAGATTGGCACAAGTACACTTTCTCTCCACTCATCTGGTATCCTCTCCTGCTGCCACAGTTTTTCCATAAAGTCCCATAGGATATCGATCCCTTCTTCATACCTCTACTGGTATCTGGTCAGCACCTACTGCTTTCCCCCCTCTTCATTTTTCTGAGTGCCCTTTCCACTTCTTTCCTGCTTGTGCCTTCCACTACTCTTTCATTCGTCTCTCCATCCTCGCATAGTGCTCTTGGGTTTTCCTCATTTAGTAACTTTTTAAAATAGTCTCTCCACCTTTCCTTAAAGGCGCCTCCGTAGCCAGGTGGGAAGGAGCAGCAGTGCGTAGCACACGCTTCTTGATTAGACCGGGGTTCGAGCCCGTCGCCACTAAATACGGAGGATGCGGAAAGGTCAGGGAATGACCACCGCATATCGCCGAGCAATATGGCCTTAGTTGCTAATGCTCCTAAAAACAAAATAATAAACAAATAATAATAATAAACCTTTCCTTAACGTTCTCCATGTCCTGTATAACCACTCCCCTCTCATCTTTAATCTGTTTTATTGATAAGAAGTCCTTTGATGCCTTGTCTCTCACTTTGGCTATTCTCATCAATTGCCTATCTCCATCTTTCTTTTCCAGTTCCCCATAGGCCTCGTCCACTGCCCTTGCCTTTGCTTGCCACAGCCCTTTTTGCCTCCTTATTTGCTAATTTATATGCTTCTTTATCTTCCTAGCTACCTGTTAAATCCCATATTTTCTTCTTCTCCTTTTGTTTTATCACTGCTTGCACTTCCTCATTCCACCATCAGGCCTCCTTTCCCTCTGGCACTCCTTTTCCTGATGTTTTTCCCAACAACTCTTCTCCAACTTTCCTTATGATACAACTATTTAACTTCCACCACGCTTGCACGTCTTCCGGTATCTTTATTCCTTTTAGCACCTTTTCCCTAAACTCTTCTTCAAACCCTCCTCTTTCAGTCTCCACCATTTTATCTTTTTCTCCCCCTGTCTTGAATATTTCCTACTTTTGTCCACTGCAACCTCCCAATCGACCACGAGCAATCTATGTTGTGCAGACACTTTCTCCGTTTATCACCTTGCTGTTCCCATTTCCTTTAGATACCTCCTACGGCACATGATATAGTCAATCTGGCTTGTCCTTTCCCCACTCTTGTATGTTATCAGCTGGCTTTCTTTCTTTTCAAAGTAGGTGTTAACTATCGCCAGGTCGAATTCCACTGCATGTTCTACTATCCTCTCCCCTTCTCTATTTCTTTCTCCAAATCTCCACCTTCCATACACTCTTCCTTCCTCTCTCTTGCTTCTTCCTAAATGTCCATTTAAATCGTCCCTAACAATCAACCTCTCCTTCTCAGGTGTTGCCATGACCACTTGATCCATTTCCATCCAAAAACTGTCCTTTTCTTCTTCCCCACATCCTACTTGCGGAGCATACGCATATACTGTTGTCGTCAAGTGTCCACCCACTTCCAGTTTGATGCTCATAATCCTATCACTCCTGTTAACCTCACACACTCCCTCTTTTAACTCCTTATCAACTACAATACCTACCCCATTTCTTTCTCTCTCATCCGCTCTCCTAAAGAACAACTTGTACCCTTCACCGAGCTCTTTTGCTTTATTTCCCTTCCACCTTGTCTCTTGTAGGTATAGGATCTTCACTCTTCTTCTTTGCATCAAATCCACAATCTCTCTACTCTTTCCATTCATCATCCCAATGTTCCTATTCTAACACTTTTCATCCTTTTCTTCTCTAGCTGGACTAACTTCTTTAACTGAACCCGTCCTTTGTTCGGTAGCCCTGACCCTTTTCTCACAGTTTCTGGGCAATGTGACGGTGTGTCGCTTATGGGGTATGCCCTAGCTATTCCACATCTCTTTTCTGTCATTCTATCATTTTGTTTTGGCATAGTTTTTTTTATGGCCGGATGCCTTTCCTGACACCAACCCTCACCAATTTATCCGAGCTTGGGACCGGCACCTATTGAGGCTGGCTTGTGTGCTGTGCTAGAGGTAAAAACACAAATAGGCATGCATTTTCTTGCTTTTATGCTAATGCAGGAGTATAGTAAAACAAATTTGATGAGTTTGAAGTTTTAAGTCATTGCATAATTCAGAATTGAGTCATCAAAGACTTATTATAGGTATAACAGGCATGATATGGGTCCATTCTGGAAGCATCGGAAAATGGGTTATAAAAAAGACAAAAACATGAACAAAATGGAGACCATTCAATAAGATCAATTTGCAAATTTCTACAGTGAACTATATACTGAAAAAGCTGATCACAGCAGTAAGCTTGATAACACATCTCCCTCCTCATATTTCAGTGATACCTTGACACAATTTGAAGTCAATGCAGAGACTTTATTGAATACCCTCAACAAATTTAAATTAAGTTATGACACAAACACCGGCAGTTTCCCCATGGCACTCTGGAAACACTGCTTTGTTGTATTGCAACAACAACTTATACATCTGATCACAGCCATTTTCAATAAGGGATCACTCCCCGGAATATTAAAGGAAACCACTATCACCCCTCTTTTTAAAAAGGGGGCTAAAGACACACCTTCCTCATTTTGACCATACACAAATCTAATCCCCTAAGCAAGATCATTGAGAACCTACTTTACTCTCAACTCTGCTCCTTCATGAAAAATAAATTCAGCCACATTCATCATGGCTTCCTAATGGGCAGATCAACTGTGACTAACCTACTCTCCATTGAACATGACATAAAACTCAGCCTTGACAATAACAATCAGATAGACATTATATACCTTGACCTACAGAAAGCCTTTGACTCAGTACCACACAAGTTGCATTGCCTCAAATTAAAGAACATAGGTCTATCAAGTAATGCCTTATCACTTATGTCTGACTTTCTTGAAAACAGGAAAAGCAGAGTTCATTTTGAAGGAAGGTACTCCTCCACTTTCCATATACAAAGGGGAGTCCCACAGAGTTCTCCTCTGGGGCCACTACTCTTTGCTGTATATATTAACGACATACAAGATTGTATGCAACATGTTGACATCAAAGTGCTCTCATATGCAGATGACTTGAAAATATACAAAACTATCAAAACAACACAAGACTGTGAATCACTGGAAAATGGACTAGACACCATCACCCGATGGATCACAAACAATGGTCTAACACTAAACTTAAACAAATGCTGCACCATGTCTGTCACAGACTATCACAAAAAACATAAGATTAATTATCCCTATAAAGTTAATAATCATGAGCTATTGAGAATACATGAGGTTTCAGATTTGGGAGTATGGTTTTCTGAGAAGGGAAACTTCAACACACATGTAAATAAAACTACAGCTAGGGCTTCCAAATCTCTTGGACTGGTTAAAAGAATCTGCTTCGATTTCACCAACGTATAGCTCATAAAAACAGCTTGCATAATGATCATCAACCCAATTCTAGAATATGCCTCACAAATCTGGAATCCTCACACCAAAATTCTTATAAAACAACTGGAACGTATTCAGAAATCCATAGTCAGATTCCTGGTGTACAAATCTAGGTTGGAATTGAACACAAAATCCTACAATGAATGGTGCATTCACTTTGGGATTGTACCACTCTACCAAAGAAGAGCTGCGGCAGACTGCAAATTCCTAATGCACCTCGTGGCTGGTAAGCTCGATGCCCCCGAGCTGCTCTACCTCATCAACTTCAGCTGTCCTCCAAGAGTCTTGAGAAGACAAAATATGCTGGCCCAAGAGCCATTCAGAACTGATCAACTCAGATTCCATTACTTCAACAGAACTGCAAAATTGCTGAATGAATCCAACATTGATATCCTAAATGAAAATATTAATATCAAAAAAGAGCTACAAAGGTTTTACAATCAAACTAATAGAGAATGAAAATAAATGATTAATTTAATAATAACAATAATAATAATACTATAAAGATAGGTATACTTAGCTTTAACAAAAAAAAAAAAAAAAAAAAAAAAAATTTTTTTTCTTCAATGAAGTAAGATAAGAAATAACAATTAGAAAAAAGAAAAAAAAAATAGGGATAACAATAAGAATAATAACACAAAGCAATTAATGCAACTACTTAATGTGAACTATCAAGAAAGGTAAACAACAAAATGCTTAGAAATACTAATTTCTCTGTTACCACAGCTTTGATAAAATGCAAATCACTTGTAACGCATGATATGCATTGTATATTTGAAATTGTATATTGATACCTGACATTGTGTACAGATTGTAAATAGAAGGATTACTATATTGCTTCTGTCAAATTCCTCTTCTATAAGGCTTCGGCTGTTTTGGAATAATAAAAATAAATAAATAATAAAAAAATAACAGAAAAATATTGTCATTCTGATATTGGGGATGCAAAATTTAAGTATAGTGATTGTAATGTGTAAGAAAGAACACGCATGAAAGATGGGTTGGGATGAGAATTTTGGATTTTTTGAAAATTCTGCATCTGCCCAGTAGACAGATTTTCGGTATAATATTGAGTCAGTCTTCTATGATATAACCACTGGTAAAAAAAAATGAAAGTAGGAGTATGTTATAAGCCAGTGACTGTGATACAATATAATGATTAACTATACAGATAAATGGAGGTTCACCAAATAAGGATGTGTTGACAAGGTGGATTTTAACTTTCCAGATTTCAACTGAAACTAGTGGTTTAATAGTTCACTCAGCAGCAGAAAATTATTGGACTAGCTGGATGACTGGGTGTCAGATTCTATTTGATGGTTTGTCATTTCTCTTGTTCTAATTATCAGCACTGATTCATCATGTATTAGAATCTTGACAGTATTGATTACAATATAGTGTATTAATTTATTTAAAGAAATAGCACACCCACTTTATTTTTCAAGGGTAAAGGAAAGGGATTTTGTTTTTGCAAAGGGGATTATAATGATTCAGACATTTTTTTTTAAAACTCTTTTCAGTTAAAAGAAGTTAAACTTCTGAAGTTAAAAAATTTAAGTTCCAAAAAGGAAGTGTTCAGAGAGGTAATCATAAAGGCTACTTAGCATTTTAAATCAACTAGGAGATATTGTTGAGGAATTCTTTGTTTATGTTAATGCTAGAAGGAGAGGAATGAACCACATTGATCTTATGGATATGAATGGTATAATCATCCTATATAGATTACTGACAAACTGAATAAATATCTTGCACCTTCATTTACACAAAGTGTTTTTAGACAGGTAATAGTAATCGTGGCATGTGATGCAAGAAAGCAAGTGCATGAGCTTATGTACCATCAGCCAAAAAAAAAAAAAAAAAAAATCACACAGCCATTCCCTCTAAATGTTTGTCCAGTTCCTCCTTTCCCTTAACAAACCCATGCTGTGTCTGAATTATTGCTGCAGTCTTGTCGAGATGATCCTGCAATGCATCTTTAACGAGTGATTCCATTATTTTACCTGGAACAGAAGTTAAACTAACTGGTCTGTAATTACTCATGTCACGCTTCGATGCACCTTTGTGAATTGGGGATACATTTGCACATCTCCAGTTCGTGGGGACCTCCCCTGAGTCCAAGGATGCTCTCATAATTATCGCTAAGGGTTTGCTTACTTCCTTTGCTGCCTCCTTGATATAACTGGATAGATCCTATCCACCCCAGGTACCTTTCTTATGTTTAACTTCAACAATTTATCCTCCACTTTTCTGTCAGTTATTACAAAATCATTATGCACCCCGCTACAATTTGATAACCTTTTGGCATTTTCAATCCTTAATAACTTTTCATGTGTGAAAGTAAATGCAAAATACTCATTCAGTTTGTTTGCTATCTGAGCAGGATCATCAACAGTCAAACCATCAATATTAAGTGGACCAATCTGATTCAACCCTTTCCTTTTAGAGTTTATATAAGTAAAGAAATTCTTGCTGTTTTTCTTACCATCCTTTGCGAAAGATTTCTCGTAATCTGCCTTTGCCTGCCCAACCTCCTTTGTGACTTGATTACAGACTAGCTTATATCTGCCATAGGCTTCTGTGTTGCTTGATAATTTACATGTATCCCATGCATTTTTCTTCTTTGCCACGAGTCTCATTAGTTCATTTGACAACCATTTAGGCCTAAACTTTGAACAATATTTCTTAATAGGTATGAAACGTTTAGTAGCTTCCACGATTAATTCCTTGAATGCTTCCCACTTAGAATTTGCTGTTGGTAACATCATCAGTTTATCCCACTGTACAGAATTTCAAAACTGTCTGAGACCACTGTAGTCACCTTTACGGAAGCAAAAACCTTTTCCTTTACATCTGATGGTAATTATATCTTTAAGTAAATCCCCCATCAGTACACTGTGATCACTGCCTCCAAGTGGTTCCTTTATCTGCAAATTCTTAATACATGAATGATCACTGCTGATAACCAGATCAAGAGTATTACCATCTCTGGTTGCCTCTCAAACATGCTGCTGCAGAAAACAATCATCCACTAAATCCACAAAAGTCTTACTAGTGTGCGAGTGACCAACCCCCACAACTTCCAGTCAATATCTCAGAAGTTAAAAACCCCCATTATAAGACATTCTGATTTACTAGCCCACTCTATTTCTCTGTACAATTGTTCATTGTACTCATTCGAGTCATTAGGCCGATAACACACTCCTACTCTTATTTTTGCTTTCTTTTGCAGTGCTTATGTCACATCTGACTCAACAGTGTACTGTCCATCTGCGTCAACTGGATGCACTTCTTTTGATTTTATATTTTTCTTAATTAACAGCATAACCCCCCCCCCCCTCCTCCCTTCCTGTCCTGTCTAACCTTTCTGTACACATTGTACTTCCTAAATTCCAATTCTTCATTCCTAATATCTGTGTGACACCAAGTCTCTGATATCCCAATAATATCTGCATTTGATGTCTTGACCAACACTTCAAATTCATAAAATTTATTTACTATACTTCTAGCATTGGTATACATGCACCTATTCTTATTCTTAGTTACCCTAACAATTCTTAGTTACCCTAACACATCCCATATACCCACCTGTTTCATGATGACTGCCATCAGACCCTGAAACCCCCAGCACCCCTCGCTCCAGGCCTCTGCTTATTCTAATAGAAGTAGTGCAAGAATCACCTTCACCTGATATCCTAATAATATCCACCTTTGAAGTCTTGATTAACACTTCAAATTCATCAAATTTATTTACTATACTTCTAGCATTGGTATACATGCAAGTATACATGAACCTATTCTTATTCTTAGTTACCCTAACACATCCCATATACCAACTGGTTTCACGATGACTGCCATCAGTCCCTGAAACCCCCCAGCACCCCTCGCTCCATGCCACTGCTTATTCTAGTAGAAATAATCAGTATTAGACAGCTGTCTAATACTGATTGGGATGTAAATGATATTATAATAACTGAAAGGAAGACAAAGAAAAAATTTCTGCAGCCAGAAGTGAACAAAGCACCTGGAGCTGATGGAATCCATCTAGTTATATTAAAAGAAGCTACAAAAAAATAGTGAAACCTTTAGCCATAATGTTGAGACATCCTTAGATTTGGCAGAAGGTCTACAGTTTTAAAATACTATTATTCACATGGCAAGTTCAAAGGGTGAAGCAAGTAGCAAAGGACATGTAAGTTTGATCTCTGTATACTAGGGAATATAGTAGTCAGTTGTTAAATATGTAATACAAGATCATCTTGGTAGAAGTGGAGCCAAACGATAATTACAGCATGGATTTTTTTAATGGGCAGTCTTGATTGACCAATCTGAATAGCTACTATGAGGTCATCACAAATGAACTGGATCCAAGAAATAATTTTTACATCTGAATTTTCATTGAACGTTGAATTTTGATATCATTTGAATCTAGTTAGATTTCAGTAAAGCCTTTGATACCATACCACAGTGGTCTCAAACTGGCAGCCCGCGGGCCGCATCCGGCCCCCGAAACAATTTTACACGGCCCGCGAATACATTTCAATTATGTTTGTTGTAAATACGGTGCTTATAATTTTAGAGACATAGAGATATGGACTGAGCTTATGTGCGCGACTGCTATTTAAGGAGATAGAATGAATAGGTTGGGGCTTTGTCTTTGTCACTGTATGCTTGTATGCCAGGCCACATGACTGGGGTAAGGTGGGAGAACCTCCCACGTCAGTACAATCAGTAAATTTAGTTTGCCAGCTGACAGTTGGTGGCGCTTCAGTATTCTGGTGTTTCCAATTTTTTCTATTGAGTTGGTACTTCTGATATATATTTTCCTTGAGTCAGTCACTAGTTGGTTAGCTGCATGCACAGCTGCGCAGTTCATATTGCTATATAGATGGAGACAAACTAACATATGGCTTATAAAACCTGTTTATTTGTGCTTGTTGTTAGATCTAACGAAAAACGATAGGTATTGATATAATGTAGATTCTACATTATATCAATACCTATCGTTTAGAATTGTGCATAACTTTTGAGTGTTGCTTTCACACGAAAATTCATCTTGTTAAATTAAAGTTGTAAATAAAATTATAATAGTGATTTTAATTAAGAGATTAAACTGCAAGCCATGTCTTTAACAAAGGGTAAAAGAAAAGTGGATGAAGAAGGGCGTGTTTTTGAAGATAATTTTTTTTTTTGGTAGTTGTTGGCTCATAGGCTTCTGTGACCATAATGCACCTCCCAAGGTTTTTTTTTTAGAGTACTTTAATCCAAGCCCGAGGCGGGAATCGAACCCAGGACCTTTGGGTTGCCAGCCAGGCACTCTACCCACCCGGCTAGCCCAGTCGGCTGAAGATAAATGGGAAATTATGTACTTTTGTGATGTTGTGCGCAATAAAATTGTATGTTTTATTTGTAATAAGGGAATATCAGTTCCAAAAGAATACAATTTACGTCGCCATTACGAAACGAATCATAAAGAAAAATTTGAAATGTTGGAAGGCAAATTGAGGGAAGAAAAGTTAGTTTCTGAAATCTGGCTTACAACGACAACAAAATTTTTTTTTACTGAAGCAAATAAATCCAGTGAAGCAACAATTCATGCAAGTTTTGCTCTCACGCACATCATTGCAAAACGATCAAAACCATTTACTGATGACGAATTCCTTAAAGATTGTTTGATTAAGTCTGCTGAACTTCTTTGTCCTGACAAACAACAATTATTTAAAAATATTAGTTTGTCAGCCAACATGGTAGCATAACGTATTAACGAAATCGCTAGTGATTTACGATGTCAGTTAAAAGAAAAAAAGTATAGATTTTGCAGCATTCTCAGTAACAGTTGATGAGAGTACTGACATCACAGATATAGCACAACTTGCCGTTTTCGTACGAGGTGTTACTGATGAATTTGAAGTAATTGAGGAATTATTGGAAATAATTCCTATGAAATAATTCCTGGTGCACAGGATATTTTTTCTGAAATAAAAACTGTAATAGATAAATTAAGTTGTGATAAAATGGTTGGATTTGCAAGTGATGGTGCAGTTGCTATGGTTGGTAAAAAAAAATGAAGTAGTGGTAAAATTAAGAAATATAGTGAAAGAAGAAAATTTTCAGAATAATTTTTGCATTATACATTGCATTATTCATCAAGAAGCACTTTGTGCCAAAAGTTTGCAGATGGATAATGTTATGGAAACAAGTAACTAAAACAGTAAACTTTATCCGTGGACAAGCTCTGAATCATTGAGAATTTGTTGCATTGCTTGAAGAAATTGAAAGTGAGTACAGAGAAATGATTTATTATAACGAGGTGAGGTGGTTATGTCGAGGAGCTGTATTAAAACAGTTTTTTGATTTAATAACTGAAATCAAAATTTTCATGACACAAAAAAATAAAACCATCGACGAGCTACATAATGATACATGGATAACAGATTTAGCATTTCTTGTTGACTTAACCGGCCATTTAAATATTCTCAATAAAGAGCTGCAAGGAAAGAATAAACTTATCACTGACATGTATGCTTGTATTAAAGCTTTTAAAGTTAAATTGCAATTATGGGAAACACAAATGGAATCAAAAATTTTGTACATTTCCTACATCTTAAATCCTGCCATTATTTCAAATGAAAAATCTCAAGAATATGCAAGAAAAATAGCATTATTACGACAAGAATTTGAAGAAATATTTAAAGATTTTAATGATTTGGAGTACCATTTTACATTATTTTCATTACCATTAAAAACGAACATGAATAACGCACCAGAAAATCTACAAATGGAGCTAATTAATTTACAGTGTGATATAAATCTTATTCAAAGATTTGAAGATACAGATTTGATTAACTTTTATTCGTACTTGTCAAAAGATAAATACCCTCAGTTACGAATTTTTGCATTAAGAATAATCGCTTTGTTTGGGAGTAGATTTATATGTGAACAGTTTTTTTCGCAGTTGAAAATTAATAAGTCTAAGAAAAGAACCCGATTGACCGATGAGCATCTACATTCCGTGATGAAGATAGTTTCTAGTAATTTTTCTCCAAGGCTACAAACTTTATCAGAATCGAAACACCATCAAGTGTCAAGTTGTAGTAAGAAATAAAGAAGTTTATAATTATTTACATACAAACATATGTATTTTTTCTGTATGTGTCGAAGAAAAATTTAATAAATAAAAGAAAGAGAATAGGTTGTCATTATTTATTCTCAAGTTTTGTCCCACTTGGAAAGTTTTCATAATTTGTTTATTTTTAGTTTAAGTTAAAAGTAAGTTATTTAGTGGTTAATATAACATATTAGAATTATTTGAAATAAATGTCAGTCTGACAATTTAATATTTAGCTGTCAATACGTTTGAATTACAAAGTGTAACCAACAGAAATTTCTTGCAGGTACCAACCTTTAGATTTCAGATAGAAAATAAATATAAATTTGAATTTTTTCCTTTGCTTTATTGTTATTATTGTTTGTATGTTTTGATAAATATTTAGTAAGTGATTGGGCCTCTAAAGAAAATAGAAAAGAAAATTTAACCGAAAGAAAGAGTCATAATTTTAGCCAGGGAGAGAAGGAGAAAAATATAAGTTTGAGAAATAAAAAGTAAGTATAGAGAAAAACATTGTAGAAAATACAATTGAACATTATTGAAATAAATTTTCAATTAAACCATGTTTGAGGCAAATTAAATTTTACAAGTAAAATTTCCAAACTTATTATAAACTTACACGCAACACACCATACACACGCATCACGCATAACACCAGGTTATAAAGGGGTGGTATCCATACATTAGGAGTAAGTACGGTGCAATACATATATATTCACTCTCACTTTTGTTAAAAAAAAATTCCGGCCCGTCAGCTGCTTTCAGATCGTGCATTCGGCCCGCATGCAATTTGAGTTTGAGACCACTGCCATACCACATGAAATGTACTATATTGTTGGAACAATCTAGCATTAGAGGTAATTTAGTACTATGGATAATGGGATGGTTGAGTGGTAAAAGACAGTGGTTATAAATGGCTACTCCTGTTCATGGACTAATGGGCTCCTTGGTAATGACATTAATATAGAAATTCAAGTTTGATGTGCAAGTTTACTGGAGATACAAAAGTGGACAGGGTGGTGAGTGACAATAATTGGGAGCATGGGGGTATGCTACTTCGAGATGCAGATAAATTAAGCAGATGGACTGAAAAATGGCAGTTGAGGTTTAACATTTGTCTTCTGCGCAAGGTACTGCATTTGAGTAGGCAGCAATCCTGGGGTAGCATACCAAAGTCTTGATAAGGAAGATATCCTAGGAGTAATTGTACAGTATCACAAAGTTGTCTGAGCATTGAAAACTGCCTGCTAGAACAACTCATAAGGGTTCTGTCACTTATGGCTATCCTGTTGTAAAAGGCAATGGTTAGGCTACATCTGAAATATGCGTACAGTTTTGAAAACTTCATTTTAGGAAGAACACAGATCTTGTTGTAAAGGGTGCAATGAAGAGTAGCATGATTAGTCACAAACAAAAAAGGTGGGGTTTTGTAAATTGCAGTCTCTGAAACTTAGGCAAACATCATGACTTAATTGAAGTGTTTAAGGCTTTAAAAAGATTAAGTGAACTAAATGCTTATGGCATCTTCACTCTTTCTCAGATGGCATGCACCCATGTGCTCAATTGTACACCTAAGAGAACAAATTTAAATTGAAAAAAGGACGCTTGCAGAATAGATATGCAGAAATTGCATTCATCCAAAGAATAATTAATTGTTGGAATAAACATCCACCTAATGTTGTGAACGTTGAGTAGTTTTAATAAGAATATTTGGACAAATTAATATTTAAAGTATTTTATTCTTTGCTATTAAGTGCAAATGTTATGAAGATAGTAAAATGTGAATGTTGGAATCAAAATTTTTAACCTGTACTGTTTTAATGCGAAAAAATTTATTTGTTGCACAGAGCATTAAACTACAATACATAAAATTAGCTTTCGGCTGGGTGGCAGCCTTCATCGGATTAAAATACTTGAATGGCAGTTAGAATAGAGATGCCATTCAAGTATTTTAATCTGATGAAGGCTGCCACCCAGCCGAAAGCTAATTTTATGTATTGTAGTTTAATGCTCTGTGCAACAAATAAATTTTTTCGCATTATGAATCCGGAGCACGTAGGCCTTTTTATTCTGTACTGTTTTAATATTTATAATGGTATTATTTGTATCTTGTTTCATGTTACCACCACTAGTAATTTTATTTGGTTGCTGCTTTTATGAAATTTTTATATTGTCTTTCTTTATAAATGTGTTTTTATGCTACTTAAATATAATTTTGTTATTCTTAAAAGTCCATAGTAATTATTTCCGTAAGTTGAGTTTAAAGGGGGGGGGGGAAGCAAATTTCTTACAATTTTAAAATTTTGGTAAAATGATATTATGTGTTCATTTATCTTATTTAGTTTTGAAGAAATTTCAAGATTACATAGAACCTGGTGATGAAATTGAAGGGGTAACATCCCCATTACGGAGGTCATTTGGAGCAGATGATGCATCCCTTTTACCACTTGGTGAACGAACCTTAATCCACAATCTTGGATTAGATATAACTGTTATAATTACAAAGGTTGAGTTACCTCTGTTTTTTAAAAAATCTTTTTTATAAGAATGAATGCAGTTCTAGAACTTACTTTATAATACAAAGGGTACTAGGAAAGTTTTGCAATATGATGCAACAATGAATCACAGGAAGCTGCTTGTTGCTGCATGTTGAGACATGTTCATACATGCATAGTAGCCGCCGCGCCAAGTCGACGGGCTCAGTTATTCATTAGTAGTGAGAGTGTAAAGTGCTTGCGATGGCATCGTGGTCACGAAATGAGATAAGGACAGTTTTGTGGTATAATTTCGTGCGTGGTTTAACCATAGACCAGTGCTTAGAAGAAATGACTCTTGCACTAGATGATGATTGTCCACATCGTACAACGATATTCAGGTGGTATAGAGAATTTCAAAGGGGAAATTTCACTCTGGAGGATTCTGAGAGGCCGGGAAGGCCACGAACGTCAGTTACGGAGGAAAACGTTACTGCTGTGAGGAAAATGCTTGACGAAAACAGGCGAGTGACCTACCAACAGATAGAGGATACTTTGGGCCTAAATGCACCAGCAATTCGTTCGATTCTGCAAGATCATTTGCACATGAAGAAACTTTGTTCTCTCTGGGTGCCGCATCAACTGACTGAAGAGCAGATGACACGACATGTGACTTGGTGCCGGGAGATGTTAAAAAAGTTTGATAAGGGACAATCTCGGTATGTGAACAACATCGTGACAGGTGACGAGACTTGGCTGTACTATTACGATCTGCCGACCAAGGCTCAAAACAAAGTTTGGGTCTTTGATGATGACGACACACCCGTAATTGTCAGAAAATCCCGATCTGTAAAGAAGAAAATGATAGCTGTATTTTTCAAATCGAGTGGAATTGTGGAACGTGTCGTTTTGGACACGCAGAAGACAGTCACAGCTAAGTGGTATACTGAACAATGCCTGCCTAAAGTCATTGGATCTATGAAGAACCTGCGGCCAAAGTCAAGAATGGACACCTGGTACCTCCATCACGATAATGCTCCAGCTAACCGCGCCAAAGCCTGCACCGAATATTTGACCACGACAGGACTGAAACTTCTGGAGCACCGTCCCTACAGTCCAGACCTTGCTCCCTGTGACTTTGCACTGTTCCCGCATGTGAAAATGAAGCTAAAAGGGAGGCGGTTTTCCAGTGATGAGGACCTTCTACGGGCTTGGGACAACGAGTGTGCTTTACTCCCTAGTGAAACTTTGCAGAACTGGTTTAAAGATTGGTTTCGGAGGATGGAGAGGTGTATTGAATGTAGAGGAAATTACTTTGAAAAAATTAAATAAACAAAGCTGTATTGCAAAACTTTCCTAGTACCCTTTGTATATGTGACATACAGTAAAATTTCTATTAACCTTTATCTGTGGTTTACTTGAACAGTACTAGATAATTAAATTTTCTAGTTAGATGAATGGATACATACTGTAAAAAAAAAAAAAAAAAAAAAATTTATATATATATATATATATATATATATATATATAATGTGTGGTTTTTAAAATAGATAAATAGTCTGGGAAAATGGAAATGAAAAGTAGACAAGGTACCTGAACTAAGAGAAGTTTAAGGGATAGTTGAAAATGGAAGAGAGGTAGTGGTTAAATAGGTGAAAGAATCTGAAAAACCTAGTACAAAAATGAACTGGGACTGAGGAAGCAAAAATAATAACAACAAATAAATACATAACACTATATTCAGATATGGGAGGGCAATTTTAACAAGAGGTCGAATCAGGGGATGGGAAATATGCAAAATCTGAATATAATAGATGAAGAAATGATACATAGTCAGGAAATTTTCTTACTGTGTATCATTTCTTCATCTATCACCAATATCATCCCTTCCTATCCTGTCTATCCTTTCTGTAGACGTTGTACTCCCCAAATTCCAGTTCTGCATTCCTTATATCTGTGAGACACCATGTCTCTGATATCCAAACAATATCTGCCTTTGATGTTTTGAGCAATACCTCAAATTCATCAAATTTATTTACTAAACTCCTAGCATTGGTGTACACGCAAGTATACATACACCTGTTTCTATTCTTAGCTACCCTAACACAACCCATGTGTTTACTTGTACCGCAGTGACTCCCAGCAGTATCTGAAATAACCTGCATCTTGTTTTTCAGGCTTCTGCTCATTCCAATAGAAGCAGTGCAAGAATCACTTTCACCTCTCCCAGTGGCTACTGTTAATCTATTAGTCTTTGTATTCCCCCCCCTTCAAGCTAGCAGTTTTCCAACCCATCTAACACTGCCTTGATAGCATCAGCAAATATTCTTGCACCCTTTCTATTTAAGTGTATCTCATCCCTGTGAAGCAGTCTCTCCTGTTAACAAGTACAGACCAGGCTGAAAAAAATTCTACCCCTTCGTCCTTGCACAATCTTTCCAGGGCTGAATTGATCGACAAGGCTCTCATCATATACTCCCTCCTATCGTGTCTGGGCAGAATTGCAGACACTTTCAAATTCAACCCTAATTCACGGCTTTTTTTCAACAGTGACCTGTACTTGTTAAGTAATTCTGCCGGTCTTTTACTCTTGATATCATTAGTGCTAACGTGTACAACTATATCACCTTTTGTGCCCTTAAAAGATGATATCCGCTCTACAACGTCATCAACCTTTGCCCCTGGCAGATATACCCTGGTCCTGTTCCACCTATCCTTTTTACAAAGCATGTACCCCGTTTCCCTGACAATAGAGTCACCAAAAACTACTAGTTCCTGTGGGACCAGCGCATTCTGCCTTGGGGGTTGCCGCTGTGTTGCATGATGACCAAGTGCAAGCTCTGGCATTGATGTGGGCAGCTGAGATCTTGATGGGCCCCTCAATTTAGTTCCTTCGAGGGCATCCACCCTGTCCTTCAAGCTCTCATATAGGCCCATAATAATGCTGAGTTGTTGCCTGATTTCGTTACACTCCTTGCATCGTGCACACACACAAAGACATCTGCCATGGCAATATCATGTCCCGTACCTGAATGCTCCACAAACATCATGCAAGCAGTGCATTTTAAAAGGCTGTGATTCAGAAGGCAACTGTCCCCCTCAGTTCTCATCTGACCCACAGCACTTCCATTAGCTTGAGCCTTTTAAATATCACAGCTAATGGAGAAAGCAAATGAATATAAAACACCATTATGCCTGGCATTTGCGGATTATGAAAAGGCATTTGACTCCATACAGCATAAGGCAATGTTTTGGGCAGTGGAAAGACAAGGCATAGATACCCCATAATTATGATTTTGAATAAAATATATGAGAACGCTACCTCCTTTATTAGACTAGACAAAGACAGTAGCAAATTTAAAATCAAGAAAGGAGTTCGACAAGGAGACACAATATCTCTGAAGTTGTTTAGTGCCGCCCTTGAGGAAGCTTTCAGAAGATTAGACTGGTCACAGAAAGGAGTCAATGTGAGGGAGTGTACCTAAACCATTTACGATTTGCAGATGACATTATGGTCAAAAGCCACGATCCCAAAAAATTAGAGGAAAATCTTAATCAGTTATGCACAGTTAGTAAGGGTTTTGGACTAAAGATGAATATGGCTAAAACAAAAGTAATGATGAACAAGTATGCCACAGAAAGGAACATAATGATTGAAGGAGCAGTAATTGAAAAGGTGGAGTCATATACTTATCTGGGATGAGACAAGTTATTAGCTGTAATAATGATAAATGGCTGGAAGTCAAGAGAAGAATAAATTTTGGATGGACAGCATTCAGGAAATATCGTCACATACTGAAGAACAATATCCCAAGTTTGTCTGAAACGTAAAATAATGAACCAATGTATAAGTGAAACTTGGGCACTTCCCAAAAGAATGGAAGAGAAGCTGATAACTACACAGCAAAGAATAGAATGAATTATATTGGGAATCAGACTGTTAGATAAGAAGAGAAACACATGGATTAGGCAGCAAACTCAAGTAAAGGATATTCTTATCAGAACTAAAGAACTAAAATGATCTTGGGCAGGACACATAGCCTGAAGACATGATAACAGATGGACTAAGAAAATAACAGAATGGTACCCAAGAGGAGCTAAAAGAAAACCTGGAAGACAATGGCAAGGTGGATAGATGAAATTCATAAGTTTGTGGGTTTGTTAGTTTGTTATTTGGTTTTAGGAGCATTAGCAACTAAGGCCATATTGCTCCGGGATATGCGGTGGTCATTCCCTGACCTTTCCGTATTTGGTGGTGACGGGCTCGAACCCCGCAAGTTTGTGGGTAGTAAATGGATGGTCATTGCACAAAACAGAAGGAACTGGAAAGTTGCTGGAGAGGCCTTCATCCTGCAGTGGATTAAAAATGGCTGATGATGAAGATGAAAACGTAAATAGGGATCATTTCCCTTTGCGCATGCAGGACCACTAGTCGGAGATTAGATATGGTCGGCGAACATTAATAGAATTCTCAAGTAATTTAATTTTGACAGTTTCTGCAATTAATAGTATCATATAATTATGTTGGACATTAAGTATTTTGGCCTTGTTAAATAAAAAAGTATGTTTATCATTAATGGCATGAAACATTTGAATTGGAATTTGGGGTGTATAATGTGTACAGGAAGGATAGACAGGACAGGAAGGTAGGAGGGGTTGTGCTGTTAGTTAAGAAACACATAAAATCCAAGGAACTGCATCCAATTGATGTTGGTGGACAATGCAATGTTGAGTCTGTTTAGTATGACATAAGCTGGGAAAGGAAAAATGAGTGTAGGTGTGTGTGTTATATGCCTAATGAATCTGAAGAGTATAATGAGCAATTATGCAGAGAAATAGAGTAGGCCATTAAATCAGAGTATCTTATAATGGGGGATTTTAATTTCCCAGAGATTAATTGGAATTTGTGGGTTGGTCACTCACACACACTAGCAAGGCTTTTGTGGATTTATTGGATGATTGTTTTCTACAGCAGCATGTTCGGGAGGCAACTAGAGGGAGTAATATTCTTGATCTGATTATCAGTAGTGATTCTTCATGCATCAAGAATCTGCAGATAAAGGAACCACTAGGTGGCAGTGATCACAGTGTGCTGAAGTGGGATTTACTCAAAGAGGTAACTACCATCAAGGGTAAAGGGAAGGGTTTTTGCTTTTGTAAAGGTGACTACGATGGACTGAGACTATTTAATTTCTATACAGTGGGACCAACTGATGATGTTACCAACAGCAAATTCAAAATGGGAAGCATTCAAAGAATTAATCTTGGAAGCTACTAGGCTTTACATACCAACTAAGAAATATTGTTCAAGGTTTAGGCCTAAATGGATGTCAGATGAACTAATGAGACATATGGCAGAGAAGAAAAATGCATGCGATTCGTATAAATTAATGGGTGACGTGGAAGCCTATGATAGATATAAGCTGGTCTGTAACCAAGTCATAAGAAGGTTAGGCAGGCAAATGCATATTACGAGAAATCTTTGGCAAGGGATGCAAAAAAAAAGAAAACAGCAAAGTTCTTTACTAATGTAAACTCTAGAAGGAAGGGGATGAATCAGATTGGTCCACTTGGTATCGATGGGTCAACTGTTGATGATCCTGCTCAGTTAGCTAACACGCTAAATGAATATTTTGCATCGACATTCACACATGAGGAGTTGTTCAGTGAGGAGAATGCCAGAGTTGTATTCAACTCTGCAGTAAGCTAGATAATCTTGTAATAACTGAGAGTAAAGTGGAGGAGAAATTGTTGAAGATAAACACAAGAAAGGCACCTGGGGTGGATGGGATCTATCCAGTTATATTAAAGGAGGCAGCAAAGGAAGTAAGCAAACCCTTAGCCATAATTATGAGAGCTTTGGGGAGGTACCCACAGACTGGAGATGTGCAAATGTCACCCCAATTCACAAAGGAGGATCAAAGGCTGACACAAGTAATTATAGACCTGTGAGTTTAACTTCTGTTCCAGGAAAATTAATGGAGGCACTGGTTAAAGAAGCACTGCAGGATCATCTAGACAAGACTTCAGTTATAGCTCGGACACAGCATGGTTTTGTTAAGGGGAAGTCTTGCCTGACCAATTTGATTGGATACTCTGATGCAGTCACAAAAGAACTGGATGCAGAGAATAACTTTGATATTATATACAAAGTACAAAGTATGTTGAGGGTCAAACGGCACCAGGAATTTCTCCCATCTCTGCGAGTGTTCGCTGTATCGAGGGACAGTACTCTGTCACGGTCAGAGATTTAAAAGTGTGTGGATCATGTGTTGTGTAGTATGTTGTGCCCATTGTTCTTCTGGCCTATTGGCCGTCGAGCCCCTGATGGGACACAGTAAACCCCCGCTATTCGCGGTATCTGTATTCGCGATCGCTGATTTAATATAAAATGAAACCTAAAAAAATGTGAATTTTAAAGCGCCGTGAATATTTTCCGCCATAAAAACATGGGTGTGGCTAAAATTATCTTTCCCGGTCAATACAGCACTCAGTGGGTGGTGGGGGAGAGGGGTGACAAAATCGCGAGCGTGGATGTTTCTCGCTAATCCTTGTTCAGTATGTGTTATGCGTTTGTCATGGAAGGTTTCGTCGTTTGCCTTTAATTTATGTTTATAAATTGAATAAATTTATCAATTTATAAATTGATATGCTTACAAAAATTATAAATCTACCGTTTTGCAGTGTAAAACAGACTTTTTCGAGTGTGTTAACGGAAGAAAGTTACTTTATTGTGGACAAGTTTTTTCTAACTCCTACAAAAATATGGCTATGAATAAAAAGAGAAATGTGAAAATAACAAAGAAGGTGATGACATTAGCAAATAAAATTGAGTTATTAGACAAAATTTCTAATGGTGAAAGTGTCTCCTCAGTGGCAAAACATTATAAAATCAATGAGTCAATGGTACGATCAGTCAAAAATCGGAAGAAAAAATCCGCCGTAGTGTCCGTGAAAACGCGCTAATTGCTTCAAAAATTTGCTCTGTAACTCGTGATGTTAAATTAGAAAAATTGGACAACGCTTTAAATCTGTGGATAGAAGACCGAACTCAAAATAAAATTCCGTTAAGTTCACTCATCATTCGCGAAACTGGTGATAGCACTGGCGGGATGTTTTTTTTGCTAGCAAGCAAAGGCGCTGGTTTGAAAGATTTGTTTGAAATTTCTAATAAATATTACATTTAATATTAAATTGTTTCTTATTTTCATTTCGATGCCATATGCTTGCATTTCACTATGTACTATCTATGTACATAGTCATATTATGAAGATACATATAATACATACATAGACAAAATTTTAGACTAGTTTTTCTTATATATTTCATACTTTGGAACAGAACCCCTTTATTACTATGGGAGCCATAACTCAGTATTCGAGACATTTCTCAGGAACGTAATCCCCGCGAATAGCGGGGGTTTACTGTACTTGGATCTTAGAAAGGCTTTTGATACTGTTGCGCATGGAAGACTGCTGCACAAATTGGAGCAGTGTAGCATTGGAGGCAAATTGCTGCTATGGATAAAGGGGAGAAGACAGAGAGTGGTAATCAATGGACACTGCTCATCTTGGACTAATGATATTAGTGGAGTCCCTCAGGGTTCAGTGTTGGGTCCATTATTGTTTTCTGTATTTATAAATGATATTGATTATGGTATGTCAAGCTTAATTTCCAAGTTTGCAGACGATACGAAGGTTGGCAGGGTTGTGAAGGACACTACTGACACTATGCTGCTGCAACAGGATCTGGAGAGGTTGAGCAGATGGGCTGAGAGGTGGCAAATGAAGTTTAACATTGACGAATGTAAAGTACTACATATTGGAAACAGCAACCCCAGAGCAACGTATCAACTCTGTGGTACTACACTGACAGTGGTAGAGAATGAAAGGGACCTGGGGGGGGGGTTGTTCAAGCAGATATGAAGTTCTCTGAGCAGTGAAGATGGGCTGCAAGAGTAGCTCATGGTGTTTTGTCAATGATATATAGGAATTGTTCTAGCAGGGATAAGGAGGTGATTATTCCCTTGTATAAGGCAATGGTCAGGCCACACCTAGAGTACTGTACACAGGTCTGGAGGCCTCATTTCAAGAAGGATATAGAGCTGCTGGAATGAGTACAGAGAAGGGCAACAAGATTAGTGAATGGAACAAAGGGGTGCTCTTTCGAAGAAACGCATAAGTTTTGTAAATTACAGTGTCTGGAGACTAGGCACCAGCGAGGTGATCTGATAGAGGTGTATAAAGCCTTGAATGGTTTGAGCATGCTATGCTGATGGGATTCTTCTTCTTGCTCAGAATAATCACCCGAGAGGGCATAAATTCAAATTGAGGAAAGACAGATGTAGGATAGAGATGTGGAAGTTTGCCTTTAGCCAGCGGGTTGTTGGTTGATGGAACAGACTTCCATCCCTTGTCGTGGAAGTTGATAACCTAAATAAGTTTAAGGCTCAGCTGGACATATATTTCGAACGAACAGAGAGGTGAAGTGGAAGTTGTTTTTTTTTTTTTTTTTTTTTTTTTGGCTCATGCTGCATAAGCTTGCTTTCTTGCATCAAATGCCTGTGCTAATGCTAATATTACGTGAAGGTGATCCATAGTTGAGAATCCTGTCCTAAAGCCAGCTTGCTCTTTCGGTTGATTCTCATCAAGTATTCTTTCTAATCTGTTAGTAATGACCCTTGTGAACAACTTGTAGATGTGGCATAACAAGCTAATTGGTCTATAATTTCCAATTTCTGATTTATCTCCTTTCTTATGCAGCAAAACTATGATTGCATTCTTCCACTCTTAGGCATTACACCTTTTCTAATGCATTTTGTGAAGAGTCTTGCCAGTTTTTGTGTTATGTCTCTTCCTCCAAATTTTAACAACTCTGCAGGAACTTCATCTTCCCCTGGGGCTTTCTGATTCTCCATTTTCTTCAATGCATTTTCTTCATTTTCTTTGAAGAACAACAGTTAATTTCACCTTGAAAAGGAAAGCTACTGCCGCCTCCTATTCTTCTTTAGATGGGATTCTGCAAAACTCCTAAAAATCAGTATTGTATCTTTTGTATTTTAATTGTAAATTGCCAGCCTTCACGTAATATTATTTTCCATGCTCACCCCTATTCGGTAATTTTCATTCCTGTGATCACGACATATGGTCGAAAAGCATTGTCAGCTTCAGGAAGGAAAATCGTTTTGCATTTTTTTCCCTTTAAATTAATTTTTTACTTAATTTTTAATTATTTTTAATTATTTCTTACTGTAATGTAAGATTTTTGATTTTTAATTTTTCCTTTTAATTTCTGGAGAGTATCTTACCGAAGTGTTCTGCATATCATATTGAGGAATACTTCTCTTATTCTTTTACAAGTAGCTTTATTAGTGCATCATTTAGTTTACTACAAACAACATGCAGTCTGGTTTTTAAAATCATCAGGAAATGTTAATAAGGAGAGCTGTTAAGCCATTATTTATAAATCAAATATTGATTTTCAATTATTTTTTTTTATATATTTTTTTTAATTTGGTAGTTGTTCACCCATCGGCTTCTTTGGCCATAATACACCTTCCAAAGATTTTGCATTTTACTCTAATCCTGCCCGAGGCTGGATTCAAACCCACGATCTTTGGGTTGCCAGGCAGGCACTTTACCCATCTGGTTAGCTTGGTCGGCAATTTAAAATTAAAATTCAAAACATACAATACTGATTTTAAGTAGGAGTTTTGCAGAATCCCATCTAGGGAAGAAGAGGAGGCAGCAGTAGTTTTTCTTTTCAAGGTGCAATTAACCATTTTTCTTTAAAAAGCTTGATGAGTAATAAATTCCAAAGCTAAATGAATGCTCACCAAATGAAAGGACTCGGAGGAAACCATCCAGGAAAAATCCATCTGTGAATCCTGAATAAACAGGGTTCAGCATCTCAAATTTCATGGGTAATAAAGTGGTTAGAATTTATTTATATATTTATGAAATCATGAAAAATTAAACAGGTTAATTTTTTATAAGGTTTTCACTCTGTCTTTATCATACTGATGGGGGGGGGTGTAATTAGCAATTAAAGAATAGTTGTACTTGAGATTTAAGGCTGATTTGTTAATAATAGCATCCAATATAATTTTCCAAACAACCATTTCTAAAATCAGTTTAATCAAATCCCAGTTGTTTCTTTTACTTTTGATGTCTGAAGGAATGTTAAAAGTAAAGTGAAATTATCAAATTCAGTGCTTTTCTGCTAACAGTCTTATTATTAGAAATCAATTTGTAATCAATTACAAATTATTAAAAATCTTAAGAAAATATTCAGTTATATTATTTATAGAACATTTTCTTAGATTTCTATAAACAATCTTAGATTAAGAATGAAGCACTGAATGCTGCTTCAATTTTATTGTCCATTAAAAGAAACAGTGTATGCAAAAATTATTATATGAAGCAAATACAATTTTTAACTTAGAAATGAACACATAGTTTAGAATATTTTATGTAAATTAAATAGTATAGTAATTGCACAGTAAACTGTATTTAATAGCATCATTCTCACTAGCAAAACTGTTCTTGGAAATGGAAAAATTGAGCATTTAGCCACGAAAAGACCATATTAAATGTTTATTTCAAACTTCAGTTAAAAATTCATCAAAATCAGTCAGTAGTAACTGTGACAAGTCAATTGTCAAATGTAGTCTCAACAGCAATTTTTATACTTGAACATGTTCACTGTTGCTTATAATTCACGATGGTGGGACTGTTAGTAATCCTAGGTATAACATCCATGCACAAACACGTGGTTGGCAACCACCCAGGTGTGAACCAACGTAAGCAGGGGTCAAGGTGTGGCGCCCAGACCACATGGAGGAATGTCGCTCCTCTGTGTTACCAGGCAGTACTAGGTGGTAGATGACTCTCGTCAACCAGTGCAATACCACCACTTTGCTTATTGGAGGCTTGAAGTGGTGGAACCCACATTTAGTCTCCAGAGCTAAGTTCCGGTCAACCCTTCTCCATCTCTTCCATCATGCAGTATGATTGATGACTTTTGAGGTTATGATGAACATCGTGGCGAGATCCAATATCCCTTACATTTTGAGGGTACAGGTGTAAAATGGTGTTCGCAGGCCGGCTGCTAGTTAGTACACCAGACTGAACCTATTGGTAACTCTCTAGGAGGCTTCCGGATCAGCTAGTGTATAATCTTGCTACCTCTACTCTGCCAGATAGTGACTGGAGGGAGTCCGAGTAGTGTGTATGCAGGGAGCATTGTCGAGGTCATGTTATCTCAAGGATCTGAGTATATTCTTACCATGTGTATTCCATATCCAAAAATTTCATTACTTCATACAGCATGTCCCACCCACTTCTTCTTACAATTGAATACACCATGAATTGTCAAACTAATAGAGCAAGCTTATCTGCGAAAAGATCTAAACCTCCCAAGCACTTCCTAATTCATTTCACAAATATATGTGGTCTCAATTCTAATCTCAACGATGTCCATTTCCACTTGCTGTCTGCCAAACCCCATGTACTTTTTCTGACAGAATCTCAATTATCAGTTGATTCAACTACTGCTCATCTCAGCTGCCCAAATTATTCGTTGTATGATTCCTTTCGCCTCAAAGGTGGTACTTATGCATATGTCCGTTCTGATATTCCCTGTCAGAGACTTGGTAATTTGGAATCTCCTCTCTTTGATCTTCTCTGGCTTAAAATCTCTCAAACTCATTGTGTAAAATTCATCTGTTGTCTCTACCGTTCTCCCAATTCCACTAATCACTTGGAGCTTTTTGACTTCCTGTTTGCAACTTGACTTTCTCCAGTACAACTTTTCTAACAGAGAGGTAATTTTCCTTGGTGATTTTAATTTTCATAACTCCAGCTGGCTTCCGTTTCCTAGTCACACAAACCCAGCTGGTCTAAATGCCGAGGCTTTTGCAATTACTAATGATCTTGCACAGATTGTTCATTTACCTACAAAATACCGGACAATCCTAATCATACAGCCAATACGCTTGATCTTTTTCTCACAAACAACCCTTCTAAGTACACGGTCGAAGTGAGAGGTCCTTTAGGCACCTCAGATCACAACTTGGTGATTATATATTTTCCAATGGAGCCTTTATCTCATGGTTATTCCCAACCTTGTATTGTTTGGCATTACAAGAATGCAAAATGAGATGATCTGCGAGATTTTTTTTTCTTCTTTTCCTTTGTTGGATTACTGTTTCAAAACTTCCGATTTCAATGTTTGCTCAGATCGTGTCAGTGAAATTATTCTTGCAGGAATGGAATCCTTTATCCCACACTCCACTTTAAAATCTCGTCCTTTATTTAAATCTTGGTTTTCCAATAAATCTGCTAAGGCTGTTCAAGAGAAGAACGTTGCATACCGTGATTGGCTTGTTTCTAATTCTTCAGTTTCATTTTCTGCCTACACCAAAGCTTGCAACAATTGGAAAGCAGTTATTAATCAGTGCAAACTAGAGTTTGAACAGGCTAAGAGTAGAAAACTTGCTTCTTGCCCTAATGGTAGCCAAGCATTCTGGTCTCTTGCCAAAGCTATTGGCCGCAACTTTTGCCCATCTCTGCTCCCACCTCTGTCCAAACCAGATGGTTCTGTTGTCACTTCGGCCAAAGATAAAGCTGACCTGCTAGCATCCCATTTTTCTTCCAACTCACGTATTAATGATCTTGGTAAAACACCTCCCACCATTCCCAACACGCTCCATTCAGTACCTCCTGTGGTCTTCCGTCAAAAGGATGTCAGAAGGATTTTAACGAATCTTGATGCTAAGAAAGCTCCAGGTCCTGATGGTATTTCTCCAATTGTTTTCAGAATCTGTGCTCCTGAACTTACTCCTGTTCTTTGCTGGCTTTTTTCACTTTCTTATTCCAAAGGTGTTTTTCCTTCTGCTTGGAAATTTGCTCATATCCAGCCAGTTCCTAAAAAGGGTGACAAATCCCTCCCATCCAATTATCGTCCCATTTCAATTACTTCTACTCTTTCTGAAGTAATGGAGAAATCAATTAACCGCCAACTCTTAAACTACGTAGAAACCTTCCGTCTGATCAACGATCGCCAGTATGGATTCTGTCAGTGTCGATCCACTGGTGATATTCTGGCTTATGTTACCCATTTATGGACTAATTCAATGGAAAAGTTCGGTGAAACACAAGCAGTTGCCCTTTGCATCTCAATGGCTTTCGATCGTGTTTGGCATAAAGGTCTTCTAAACCAGCTTCCATCTTATGGTTTGTCACCTGTTTTTTGTAATTGGTTATCCAGTTTTCTCTCTGATCGCTCACTGAGGGTGATGGTAGATGGCTCTCTCTTCTAACTTCTCCACTAATGCCGGTGTCCCCCAAGGTTCAGTTCTTTCCCCCCACTATTTTCCTCTTGTATATTAATAACCTTCCATTGACTGGATATCCTATCCATAGTTTTGCCGATGATAGCACATTGCATTCCACTTTCCATTTTAAGAAACCTTGTTCTGCTCAATCAGCTTCAACTTCTCGAAAATCTGATACCAATTCCTTAAATGCCGATCTCCAGGTAATTCTCCAGTGGGACAAAGACAACTTAGTTGATTTCAATCTTTCTAAAACTCAGTCTTGTCTTATATCTCGCAAAAAGGATTCTTCTGCTCCTATGCTTATCTTTGGTGAACCTCCGATTTCTAGGCAAAATGATATCTCTTTTGAGGATTACTCTGACTTCTAATCTCTCTTGGCACCAACACATTACAAATATTGCTTCCTCTGCATCTAAAAAACTTGGTTTTCTCTTTCTCTCTCAGCGTTACCTTTCTTCCAAACAGCTGTTCACTACAAATCACAAATCTGCCCTGCCATGGAATATTGTTCCCACATCTGGGGTGGTGCCTCCAAAACCTCTCTCAGGCTTCTTGATTCCGTTCAGAAGAGGGCAGTTAGGTTAATTAATGATTCATCTCTAACAGAGTCTCTCCACTCGCTGTCTTATAGACGTACTGTTTCTGCTGCATGCCTCTTCTACAGATACTTCCATGGGCACTGTTCTGAATTGGCTTCTATAATTCCTGCTCTCTCTTTCAAAACAGTCTGAACACATGCCGCCACCAGCCAACATTGGTTTACTGTCCAACTTCAAACTAACAGAACCAACTTTTCATCTTCCTCGTTTATTCATTCAACTGCCGTTTTCTGGAACAACCTTCCTTCTTATGTATTTTCTGCAAATTACAGTCTACAGAAGTTCAAGTCTAATGTCAACAAATATCTCCTTTCGTCTTCTCAACCTACAACCCAACCATGGTACTAAGTACTATAGGTTCCAATACCTCTCGTGTTTGGGATTTACATAAAAAAAATATATATATATTTTTATATATATTTTTTTTCTAGATTTTTGATCCAATATCATTCTTCATTTGGATTATTTCCTGGGGCACTGGTACCAACAGGCACTGTTTTTTTAATAAATGGAAGGGATTTCATATGCGAAGAATTATCACTCCAAATAATACTGGTATCTGTCGTTTGTATTGTTCTAACATCAGCGGATGCATTTGAATGAGATTCAGAATCCACATCACTTTAATAGAATTCTCAGTATTGGATGGCAAATTATAAAGAGCTAATTCAATGTCATCAGCTTCAACATACCATCCATACCTGTTCCTTTCCAGTCCTGATGTTCCAGGCTGTGGATCCATTATAACAACCCTTTAGAGTAAAATTTTATAGGAAAACGCTTTTTACATAAAATTTTATCAGTAGACATACACTAAGGTTGATTTTTTTTTCTCTTTGGTTTTTCAAACTAAAGAATTAAAATTCAGCAAGAATAATTTTCAAAAAATTTTGCCTTTATTTCTTGTGTAAAATAATAAACTAGATAAAATAACTTCAACACAAGCAAACAACAAATGAAACTGTGAACCAAGTATACAGCTTTTATTGTGCTCTCTAGATAGTGCAATTGATGCTAAGCAAAATATCAGCCATAATGCATGGTTGAAACAGTGCGTTGATATCAATTTTCATTTTGTGTGATTTTCCTTTTACAATACTTCATATTGGATGCATATTTATATTAAGGCACAGCACTTTTTGTTTTGATGTGCGTTTGCATTCCTGCAGTGAATGTATTCAACAGAAAAACCTTGCCCCACATGCAAACAGACAGCAGCTGTTGGGATACACAGCATGTTGAAGAGCTATGAGAGTTTTGGTTTGTCATGTATTTTCCTTAAAATTCATCACTTATTTACACAGCGGATTAACAACTGCCAAGTTTGTTTTAAGTGAATAACAATGAAAGTTATTAATACCAGTACCGATGCCCCCTAAATGTACATTAAGAACATTTCAGAACTATGTATAAGTATAGTGCAAAAGCATCGTAATACATAGCCAAATCTGAATTAACAGAATGTTAGCAAAACAGCATCGTTTTAAGTTATATCTCATATTGTGAATACCTTCACAACGAGTTGCCATGATATTGCACTACTTCGAATAAATAACACTTCACCCGAGGAGGAGAATAATGTTACTTATTCTCGGATGGATACCGCCACCCAGACGGCACCATTTCAGTGCTATTTTGTATGTGTGTGGGATAATGACTCAACTATCCACTTGTCCCTATTAGACTTAGAAAAGCAAAAAGATAGAGGAAAAGTAATAGGTAGGAGTGGTAGAAAAGAAACGGTGTAGAAGAATGAAAGGGACAGTAACTCCTTCAACTCACACCACTCAAAAACTCAAACTCCGTGAATAGGCAATGCTTCTCCAGTGGAGAAGCTGTTGTTGCCTATTCTTGGAAACTCCGGACATCATCAGGCTCCCCCTGGTGCCGTTTCAGGGCTATTTGGCCCTTCTTCGGTGAGTTGGTAGGTACCCAAGTGATGCAATGATGGCAAAATAGTTATGAAGTATAACTCCACAATATGAGAGATGCCTGATGGTGTATGATGTGTTTAGAATACACCATCAGGCATCTCTCATATTGTGGAGTTATACTTAACTGTTTTGCCATCATTGCATCACTCGGGTACGTACCCACTTAATGGTAATCCAACCCAAACTTCTCCAAACAAGTAGTAGATGGTAATATATCATACTGACCAATCTGTAAAGCTTTAAAACCTGAAGGCCAAGTGTAATTATGGCTTTGATGCTAATGTGTTATTTAAATAATGACAAAGGCAAAATACAAATGTAAATGCCATTTCACTTAGTTAATACAGATCTTTTAATACCTGTTAAATTAAAAAGTTTTCTAATTTCCAGATTAACTTTTAAAGTAATGGTTTCTTCACTATCAACCAGTTCTTAAATATATGCTCACTTTGGAACTGGTTCTCCATTAGCAAATATCTATTTTTATGCTTAAAGTTTCTTTAAGCATAAAAATATCATGATCTGCTTAATAAGTAGGCAGCTTAAAATTGCATCAGTATATTTTCAAGTTTTAATAGTAGCTACTGAGCATATTGTTGCCAATATAACAATCTGTAAAAGTTATTACATGACCTACTATTTTGCACCACATTGATTGTGGTGCAGAATAGTAGATTATGTAATAGTAGCTTAAAATATTTGCTTGTGATTGCTGTTTTTTTTTTTTTTTTTATCAGTTTGCCAATCTGGCAAACAACCACACCATTGTGTAGCAACAGCTTACTATCCCTGACTTCACCATGTTATTGATGGTGGTATGCTATATCCACAGTCACAGCCCTTTTGAAACCCATTAAATCTGTGTTATTTATCATGGTTACTGTATTTCACACTGTTTGGTGCAGCTTGGTCTGTCTGTTACTGAATGCTACCCATATTGGTCACCTTTCTCTTTTAATAGCTTTAGCACACAGGATTATTCACAACAGCAAGGGCACATTCATAGTTTAGTAATAGATGAATATATATAGTGTTTAGTTTATTTTGAGATTCTTTGCAACCTTTTATACCCTGTACTGTAATTGTATATATCAACATGTAATGCAGTTGATTTATAAAAACATGCATTTGCTCTAACTCTAAAAAAATTTACCATAAATGATAAACTTGGTTGTTTCAGATTTCATTTTTTCCTACAGACAGATTATATGTCTACTTTAGAAAAGGAATATGACTATAAAGATGAACATTTTGACTTTATTCAACAAGCTGTGAGGAAGTTTTGCCTTAAATGTATCCTTTCATGTTTTTTTTTTTAGAAAAAAAATAGTAAAAAAATGGTATTCATTGCTTTTATCCATTAAACACGAAACAATGTGAAGTAACTGTAAAATTGTAATAGAAAGTTCCTTATCAAAGGTAAAAAAAAAAAAATTC
This sequence comes from Mastigoproctus giganteus, assembly GCF_048544385.1. Taxonomy (NCBI): domain Eukaryota; kingdom Metazoa; phylum Arthropoda; class Arachnida; order Uropygi; family Thelyphonidae; genus Mastigoproctus; species Mastigoproctus giganteus. The sequence continues at coordinate 191,647,119 of NC_143583.1, forward strand.
TTTTTTTGTGATATATCTTTAAGTTACCAAGTTGTAACTAGATGACAATAATAATGCTTGAAACTATATGATTAATGAGAAATGCATTTAATAGGCAGCAGTAATTTAATATGTAAGAAAATTAGTTTAAGTTTATAATATTGTTTAATAAGAGACACTGTAGAAAGATAATTCAAGGATTGGGTCTTACTGAAATTATATACAATATTTTAATGGCAAAGGCTTGTGATAAGATAGTGAAATCTATCTTACTCTTTTAATAAGCATAAGAGGTAAATAAGCATAATTTTGAGCTGTAACAAAAGTCAAACATCCAAGAATATAGAAAGATTGTTCTTGGAAATTTAATAGATGAACTTCTACATTTAATCTTTGTGTTTTTAGAAATTATAATTTTTCCATCATTAGTTTATAGTGAAAAATAGGCTTGATAAAAGAAATAATAATAATATTGTACTACACCATGTATAGCTTTATGAAATAAGTATTATTCTTAAGCAGAAAAATTATATTTTGTGATTGGATGTTGCAGTTTAGTAGTAAGAATTACAAATTGGGAAAAATGTTTGCATATGTCTGCATATGAGCTTGCTTCTACAAATTGTTTAAATAGGTGGTCTGAGCTGATTGTGAATGGTAAACAGGAAGAATGTTGCTAGAGGAAATCCAAACGAATGGCTATTTTTGCTTGAAACTATTATGCCAGGATTCTTCCATCTCAACCATTTTATTTATGACATATTTAATAGTGCTATGAAAAGGCTTATTTTAGATTTATGATGACAATTCAGTTTTTTTATATGGTAAATTATATACTATACATAAAAATTATATATATAATAATTTCACATGGTATTATGTATACCACATGAAAAGATTAACAAAATAGGTTTCATTAAACTCACTCAGAATACAAGCTCAATTTCTATATGAAATTGTTAGTAGGTGACTTTTCAGGATTCTTAGCAAACCTCAACATCAGACCATAAATGCTATGGGGATTAAAAATAGGAGAACATTTAGCAATTGTATAAAATAAATTAATAGACAATTAATCAGGAAAAATTACAACTAAAACTTTTAATTTTTAGATTGTTATGAGAGAATATGTGTGTACAGGAACTTAAACTATAATCAAGATAAAATAATAACCATGAAAACTGTACATACTTATAAATATGTTTCTCTTCCTTCCTATAATGTAATTCAATACTCGCCTAGTGCAAGGCCTTATAAAGGATAACAAGGGACGATTAAGTTTGAGGCTATTCAATGAATATGAAACACCCTGAGGGCAAAGGCCATAAGGCAACTGTGCTGGTTATGAAAAGGCTATTTAGGCTATAGCCCTGAAACAGGAGAATGATCTCAAACTGGAAATATTACATGAAGAGTATTACATCCTGTTGGTCCTGACCATGTCCAGCTGTTTTTACTCCTCTTGTGGTAATGTCTGGTGGGTAGTATTCTATGATTGGGATTATTGTGAGTTTTTGAACATGTTGAAGTACAGAACATTTTAAATGCAATTTAAAATGTTCTGTACTTCAACTTTTCTGTTGATAGAAGGCTGCTAAAAAAACCCTGATGAAGAAGGCCTCCTTGAAGGTTCTTCTTTTGTAAGTTTGATCAGTGGTGAGTACTGCTCTCTCTAAATTCCCAACGGCTTCTGCATTGGAAGGTATGGTAGGCTGTATCCAATTTGTTGGACCTACAATACTATACATCCTTGTGTTTCCACTCTTGATTGAAGCCGTTGGTAGGATTCTCCAACGTAGGTGATCCCACACCTGCACCTTATGTAGTATACTGACCCTGACCCTTTGGGATTGTTTTTGGGTAATTAATCATTTTTTGAGGTATGATGAGTTACTGTGAAATATAGCTGCCCCTTGGTTTTTGGCAGTTTATTAATGCCTTGGAATGCAAGATGGTGGGAGGTTCTTTATTTTACTTCTGGGGTTATTAATCTCTTTGGTGGCTTGGTCAATGGTTTTCTTTATCATGTGGAGTTGGTAATTGTTCAGGGCTACTTGAGTTATAGCTGAGAGTTTGTTTTGATGTAGTTCGTCTTTCAAAGAAGGAGTTTGTGTTTTGATTCTTTTTGACCAAAAAAAAATTTAGAATTTCTTTCAAATTCTGAATTTTTTCTTATTTCATGGCTTCATTTAGAGTATCTATTTGTAATCATTTAAGTTTCAAAATGTAATACATTTATGTTAATTACGTGCAGTAAGCTGTTCCTCCTATTTTATTTTTTAGAAAATATAATTTTTCCTTCATTAGGTGATAGTGAAATATAGTCTTGATTAAAAAAAAAAAAAAAAAAATACTAATAACTTCTATTGCACAATGTAGAGAAGAGGCTTGCTGAAATAAGTATTATCTTAAGCTATCTATCTAACCTTGCATTTGTGATTCAGTTATGTCCTTGGATTCTCATAGGATTGTTTCCTTGCATCATTTTGCCAGTAATGAAGTATTAATACAAAAACATCTTTGTCTAACTATAGACTGTTGTTTAAAAAAAAAAACAGGCCAGTTCTCCTTCTATCCAAGCATTGCTTGCCATGAATTCCAACCTTCTGTTGCAGTTCTCTGCTGCCTGTCCTTAGGTGTAATATGGTTTCCAAGATCTCATCTTACTTTCTTTCATTAGAATCATCTGCATAATGACACTTTATGCTGGTTACAACACACACATGCTTTTTTGGATTTATGGATTTTTTTGGTGGAATCTGCTGAATGTCTCTTCCATTGTTTGAATATTTTCTGCAGATGTGGATGGTCTTCTACTGTATTTATCAAAGGATATTTATCCTGCTGTCATTAATTTTTGGTAAAATCCCTTAATGGTTTTTGAGTCTAGTGTTTCATGTTGTCTGCATTCTACACCATGATCTCTGCACATAACAGTCACAGAATCCCATACCTAATACCTTTCAGCAGTTTGGACTCTATTGCTCCTGGCAGTTTATTTGATGTTCTTTATCTGAAATGAAAGAGAAAATGAAAAGTTGACATAGCACCAAATGGCATGAAAATCTCTTCCTGATGCAAATTCGAAAATGGCTGTACTTGATAATGCAAGTTTCAAAATAGTAAAGGGACTATCCAACTACAACATACAAGCTGCTAAGCACAACTTACTTTTTCTGATAGAATTTCAATTATTAGTTTCTACAGCTCCACCCATTTTATTTTTCCTAATTATTGACCCTTCCACTTTGAAGGTGATATTTATGCAAATGTCAGCTGTGATGTGTTTTCAGAGACCAAGCTGAAATCTCCTCTTTTTTTTTGATCTCCACTGCTTAGAAATCTCCTTACCAGATTTTGTCAAATTCATTTGCTTTCTTTTATAAAGATGACAAATCAATCAGAACTTTTTGTCCTTTGTTTCTTTCATTCTCTACTTTCTTCAATCCTAACGTTGGAGTAATATTACTTGGTGATTTTGAGTCCACTGCTTAATGTTTCTGCATTTTGTGCCATCATCTCTGCACACAGCAATCATAGAATTCCATACTTACATCTATATTCATTGCAAAGAGTTTGAGGAGGTTAAGGGCAAATTCAGTATTCTGGTGGGTTTATATGAGTGGCTTGGAGAATAGGGTTGATGTCCTGGAATGATTAAAAAAAAAGAGAGACCATCAAGTACTTAGCCACTCAGTCTAATGCTTCAGCCCATGCTCCAGCAGCAGACAACACAATGATATTCTTCACAGCAGAGATCCTTGTTTCTGCAGGAAGTAGCTATGGTTGGTGACTCAATTGTCAGGGAAGCAGAAAATATATTGTACAAGAAGGAGAGACAGAATAGGAACAGGGAATGTCTGCTGCCATTGGCTAAAGTTAATGACATTGTAGAATAGCTATTATCTTTTAAGGGCACAAGAGGTAATATTGTATATGTTGGTATTGATGGTATTTGTAGGAGATCTGAAGATTTAATTAACAAATACAGAATAATGTTGAGAAAAAGGTCACGAGTTAGGATTGAAATTGAAAGTGCTTGCAATATCCCCCAGACACGATAATAGGGAGTACATGATGAAAGCCTTTTGTCAATCAGTTTGGCTCTAGAGTGACTGTGCAGGGCTCATGGGGTAGAATTTTTCTCAGTGAGGTCTTGTTTGTTAATAGGAGAGGCTGTTTTTAAAGGTATGGATACACTTAAATAGAAGGGGTGCGAGATTATTTACTGATGCTATCAAGGCAGTGCAAAGGTGACGGAAAACTGCTATCTAGGGAAGATATAATGACTAATAGATTAACAGCAGTTGCAAGCAGAGGTGTAAATGATTCTTACACTGTTTCTGCTGGAACCTGTAGCAGTCTGGACAATGAGATGTTGGAGATTTCAAGGACTGCTGGTGTTTTTCAGGGAACAAGCAAATACATGGGCTGTTTTAGGATTACTAAGAGCAAGAACAGGTGCGTGTACAGCAATGCTAGGAGCATAGTAAATAAATTTGATAAATTTGAAGTGCTCATCAAATCATCAAATGTATAGTGGGTATGTCACTACGCATTTTATGATCACTCAGATATAAGCGATTTTGAATATGAGGGATACAATGTGTGCAGACAGGACATGGGGGGGTGGGAAGGAATTATGCTTTTAATTAAAAAAGCACATAAAATCTAAGTGCAATGTTGAGGTAGCCTGGTGTTACATAAGCACTGAGAAAACCAAAATGAGCATAAAAGCTTGTTATAAGCCTAATAATGAGCAGCTATACAGACATGTTGGGCCAGTAAATCAGAATGTTTTATAATGGTGGAGTTTAACTTTCCAGATATTGACTGGACTCTGTGGGTTGGTCACTCATACAGTAGCCAGAAATTTATGGATTTATTGGATGACTGTTTCCTACATCAGCATGTTAGAGAGGCAATGAAAGAAAGCAATATTCTTCATCTGATTATTAGCAGCAATCCTTCATGCATTAAGAAATTTCAGATAAAAGGCCCACTGGGTGGCAGTAATCACAATGTATTAATGTGGGATTTACTTAAAGATATAACTACTCTTGAGGGGAAAGGGCCTTTTCTTTTGTAAAGGTGACTACAGTAGTCTCAGACATTTTTGAATCTGTGTGGTGGGTCCAACTGATGAAGTTAATGACAAATTCTAAATGGGAAACATCCATGTAATTGTAGAAGCTACTAGGTATTTAGCATCAGCATTAATAGAAGCATTTGATGCAAGAAAGCAAACTTATGCAGCATCAGCCAAAAAAAAAAAAAAAAACACTTCCACTTCACCCCTCTGTTCGTTCAAAATATCTGTCCAGCTGAGCCTTAAACTTATTTAGGCTATCAACTTCCACGACAAGGGATGGAAGTCTGTTCCACCAACCAACCACCCGCTGGCTAATGGCAAATTTCCGCATGTCTATCCTACATCTGTCTTTCCTCAATTTGAATTTATGCCCTCTCAGGTGATTATTCTGAGCGAGAGGAAGAATCCCATCAGCATTGAGCATGCTCAAACCATTCAAGGCTTTATACACCTCTATCAGATCATCTCGCTGGTGCCTAGTCTCCCGACACTGTAATTTGCAAAACTTAAGCCTTTCTTCATAAGAGCACCCCTTTGTTCCATTCACTAATCTTGTTGCCCTTCTCTGTACTCGTTCCAGCAGCTCTACATCCTTCTTGAAATGAGGCCTCCAGACCTGTATACAGTACTCTAGGTGTGGCCTGACCATTGCCTTATACAAGGGAATAATCATCTCCTTATCCCTGCTAGAAAAATTCCTATATATCATTGACAATACACCATGAACTACTCTTGCAGCCCGTCTGCACTGCTCAGAGAACTTCATATTTGCCTGCACAACCACCCCCAGGTCCCTTTCATTCTCTACCACTGTCAGTGTAGTACCACAGAGTTGATACGTTGCTCTGGGGTTGCTGTTTCCCATGTGTAGTACTTTACATTTGTCAATGTTAAACTTCATTTGCCACCTCTCAGCCCATCTGCTCAACCTTTCCAGATCCTGTTGCAGCAGCATAGTGTCAGTAGTGTCCTTGACAACCCCGCCTACCTTTGTATCGTCTGTAAACTTCGACATTAAGCTTGATATACCCTCATCAATATCATTTATGAATACAGAAAACAATAATGGACCCAACACTGAGCCCTGAGGGACTCCACTAATAACATTAGTCCACGACGAGCAGTGTCCATTGATTACCACTCTCTGTCTTCTCCCCCTCAGCCACCCCTTTATCCACAGCAGCAGTTTGCCTCCAATGCCACACTGCTCCAATTTGTGCAGCAGTCTTCCATGTGCAACAGTATCAAAAGCCTTTCTAAGATCCAAGTATATAATATCAAAGTTATTCCCTGCATCCAGTTCCTTTGTGACTGCATCATAGTATCCAATCAAATTGGTCAGGCAAGACTTCCCCTTAACAAAACCATGCTGTGTTCGAGCTATAGCTGAAGTCTTGTCTAGATGATCCTGCAGTGCTTCTTTAACTAGTGCCTCCATTAATTTTCCTGGAACAGAAGTTAAACTCACAGGTCTATAATTACTTGTGTCAGCCTTTGATCCTCCTTTGTGAATTGGGGTCACATTTGCACATCTCCAGTCTGTGGGTACCTCCCCTGAGTCCAAGGAAGCTCTCATAATTATGGCTAAGGGTTTGCTTACTTCCTTTGCTGCCTCCTTTAATATAACTGGATAGATCCCATCCACCCGGGTGCCTTTCTTGTGTTTATCTTCAACAATTTCTCCTCCACTTTACTCTCAGTTATTACAAGATTCTCTAGCTTACTGCTAGAGTTGTTTAAATAGGTGGTCTGAGCTGATTGTGAATGGTAAACAGGAAGAATGTTGCTAGAGGAAATCCAAACGAATGGCTATTTTTGCTTGAAACTATTATTCCAGGATTCTTCCATCTCAATCATTTTATTTATGACATATTTAATAGTGCTATGAAAAGGCTTATTTTAGTTAAATAACTCCTCATGTGTGAATGTCGATGCAAAATATTCGTTTAGTTTGTTAGCTACCTGAGCAGGATCATCAACAGTTGACCCATCGATATCAAGTGGACCAATCTGATTCATCCCCTTCCTTCTAGAGTTTACATAAGTAAAGAACTCTTTGCTGTTTTTCTTTGCATCCCTTGCCAAAGATTTCTCGTAATCTGCCTTCGCCTGCCTAACCTCCTTTGTAACTTGGTTACAGATCAACTTGTATCTATCATAGGCTTCTGTGTCATGTGTTAATTTGTATGTATCCCATGCATGTTTCTTCTCTGCCATATGCCTCATCATCTGACACCCATTAGGCCTAAACCTTGAACAATATTTCTTAGTTGGTATGTATAGCCTAGTAGCTTCCAAGATAAGTTCTTTGAATGCTTCCCATTTTGCATTTGCTGTTGGTAACATCATCAGTTGGTCCCACTGTATAGAATTTAAATACTGTCTCAGTCCATCGTAGTCACCTTTACGAAAGCAATAAGTTGACATGGTAGTTACCTCTTTGAGTAAATCCCACTTCAGCACACTGTGATCACTGCCACCTAGTGGTTCATTTATCTGCAGATTCTTAATGCATGAAGAATCACTGCTGATAATCAAATCAAGAGTATTCTTCCCTCTAGTTGCCTCCTGAACATGCTGATGTAGAAAACAATCATCCAATAAATCCACAAAAGCCTTGCTAGTGTGTGAGTGACCAGCCCCCAAATTCCAGTCAATATCTGGGAAATTAAAATCTCCCATTATAAGACTCTCTGATTTACTGGCCCACTCTATTTCCCTGTACAGTATCTTATTATACTCATCATTTAATAACGATTAAGGGATGATTTTTTTAAAAGCTTAGACCTAAATGGATGTCAGATGTACTGATGGTCAGAGAAGAAGAATGTGTGATATGCATATAAATTATCAGGTTAATACAGAAACCTACAGTTGATATAAATTAGTCTGTGCCCGGTCACAAACAAAATTTGGCAGGCTAAGGCAGATTGTGAGAAATCTTTGGCAAACAATGAAAAGACCAACAGCAAAAACTTCTTTACTTATGTAAGCATTAGAAGGAAGGGGATGAATAATATTGGTCCACTAGATCTGAATGATTTAACTGAACTTGCTCAGGCTGCTGACAAACTGAATTTTGCTATTTTGCCTCTACATTCGCACATGAGGAATTCAGCAAGCTGAATGATTTTGTGATAACTGAGAAAAGTGATGAGAAATTGTTGAAACTAAATGTAAGAAAGGCACCTTGAGATGGATGGAATCTATCCAGTTTTATTATAGGAGGCAACAAAAGTGTTAGCTATGATTATGAGAGCATCCTTGGATTCAGGGGAGGTTGGTGCAAACTGCAGATGTGCAGATGTATCCCCAGTTCATAAATGGAGGTCAAAGGGTAACACAAGTAATTACAGATCTGTTAGCTTTACTTTTATTCTAAGGAAAATAATGAAGTTACTAGTTAAAGACGTAATGCTGGACCAACTAGACAGTAATGCATTTATATTGCATTCACAGTATATGTTTGTTATGAGACAGCCTTGTCTTGTTAATATGATTGGATACTATGACCCAGTGACAAATGAACTTGATGCAAAAATAATTTTGACATGATTACTCTATCCTCAACCATTCCTTTAGGAATGGTTGAGGATAGAGTCTTTATCAATGGGCAGTGCTCTTCTTGGACAAATCTTATTAGTGGAGTCCTGCAGGGTTGTAGGGCCAATTCTTGTTTTTAGTATTTATTAATGATATTGATGAAGGCATATCAAGCCTATCATCTCAGTTTGCAGATGATATGAAGGCTGGCTTAGTGGTTCATGGCATGACACTGAAATGAAATCTAGATAAATTGGGCAGATGGGCTGAGAAGTGGCAGTTGGTGCCTAACATTGACAAATGCATGGTACTGCTTATAACTGTGTGCTACTGCATTCAGGATAGTGGAGACTGAAGATCTTCGGTGGTGGGGGGAGATAATTGTACAATCAGATATGAAGTTCTACGAGCAGTGCAAACAGCTGCTAGGTTGATATACAGGAACTTTTGTAGGGATAAGGAGGTGATTATCTCATTGTATATAGCAAAGGTTTCCAAATTTCCATTTTGGAAATTGATTACCGTAGAAGACTAAACCAGAATATTGAGTCTCACTTAGTCATGTAAAGGTTGTGGAGAATCTAAAACAAGAAAAAATTCTGTTCTTTTGCTTAGTGAGGAAGTATATTATAGCTGCATATTAATGTGCACAAGTTTCCATTTAAAATGGTCTTATAAATGCTAATATAGCATAAATTTCATCATTTGGCAGTGTGTCATTTTCAAATACTTAATTTTTTGTGTACATGTTTTCAGTACTTCTTGGTTGTCATTAAAGATAAAGAAATAGATGAAGTATTAGATTTTGCAGCATTAGTTCTATTAGTTTCATTGTGAGAACCTATCAGATGCTATTATGGAAGAAGCAGCAAATGGCATACACTGGCTCTTGGATGGGGGACTGAAAAGTGCACAAGAAATCTTGAAATATAACAAATTATCCCAAGTCATGCTTATCATTTTAACAATTCCTCATAGCAATGAGAGGGAATATTTGACTAGGTTAGGAAAAAAAAAAAAAGCTGAGTTTGGATCTCTTTGTAGTGAAGCTTTGGAAATGCTCCCGACAGCCAAGTCTTGACATCAGGGCCAGTGTTAAGAATAATGGCTCTGGTGACAACATTTAGAAATGCTGAAATGGCAGCATTTCTGAAGGGGGGGGTGGGGGAGTCTGCAACAGTATCCTTCTTGAAGCAATCAAAATCACTTGTCTAATAGAAAATCTAATGCTTGTCTGTTTTGTGAAATTTAATTTAAAATGCAGTGTGTTCTTCCCAAAAACCTGTTTTTTCCAAAAAACTTTTTCCTTCCGTTTTTTGCAGCAGACTTCTGATTTTTGCGAAAAAAAAAAAAAAAAAAAAAACTGTTTTTGCCCAGAAGTGTCCTGTTTCCTTTCTACTTACAGTTGCCTGATCTCCAGCATTTTGAATGCATGTGCACTTCATATGAAAAGCACTGTTTCTGAAGAAGTGTCTCCTGTTTATTTGAAATGCATGCCATTATCCATATTCCATAGCAGCCTTCTCCTTCGGGAGTATTACTTTTTATTTGATGTGCAGCTACAGTTCCAAGTCAAGTAACTTGCTTTGTGTATCCATTTGAATCTGGCTAATGGATACATTTCAAATAAATAACAGCTTAATTTGGAACAGTGCTTTTTATTTGAAGTACAGGTGAAGTACTAAGGTAAGTCATGGTGACTTGCACTATATTACAAGTTTCTCTGATGATATCAAAGTGAGCATTGTCTGTTAACATACAAGATGGCTATTAAATAACAAGACTGTTGCCATAAAATAAGTATAATGAAATATTTATGTACCTTACAAGTTATCCCCTTCAAAATGATTGCACTAGGCTTGCATACACTTCCATATGTTTCTTCCCAGCGCAGAAACATTTCTGGAAGCCATCTTCTTAAGCCCTTTTAACACTTCACTCATGTTTTTTTTAGTGTCTTCAGTGGACTGAAAATGGACCCTTAAGTACACTTTTCAGTTTAGGGAAGAGAAAGTCACAAGGAGCTAGGTGTGGAGAGTAGGGTGCATGTTCACACAGGGATTTGTTTTTTGGCCATAAACTGGTAAACAGGGAGTGCATTGTGTGCTAGAGCACACAATGCACTTCATCACAATTTAAAAAAAAAAAGTAAACTGTAGCCATTATCAACCCACTGCAGGATGGATGTCCATTTCCCTCAACAATTCATGCTGAGGGAAATGGACCATAAACTGCCACGCTGGTCCAGTGCGGGTTGGCAGGTGGACCGTATTTAGCAGTCAGGGGCTTGAACCCCGGTCTACTCAAAGAGCGTGTGCTACTGCACTCTCGCTCCTGACCACTCGGCTATATGCGTAAATTTTAATTTGTCTAACTGTTTCTTTGCCCACATTGAGTTTTAATACAACCATTCTAATGCTTAGACAATAATCATTGTCCTTACCCAGTCCATATTTTCATCAGTTTTCACAGATAACAGACAGCCTGGTCGTTCATCAACTTCCACATTCTCTCTCTTCCTTCTAAAAATCTTTTATACCATTCAAACACACAAGCTCTTGACTATCTTCCCCATAAATTTGAGATAAAAGTAAAAAGTAAAGTGCAGCCATTATCAACCCACTGCAGGATGGAAGCCTCCTCAACAATTCATGCTGAGGGAAATGGACCATAATCTGCCACGCTGGTCCAGTGCGGGTTAGCAGATCGACTGTATTCAGCAGTCAGGGGCTTGAACCCCGGTCTACTCAAAGAGCGTGTGCTACTGCACTCCTGCTCCTGCCCACTCGGCTACGGAGATAATACCTCATAACTTTCAGTTGGTGTCTTTAGATTTGTTAAAAATTTGATGTTGATTCATTGTTAAATCCTTTTGTCTGTCATTTATCCGGCAAACTGCAAAATCACAAGGTAATGAAAACTTGTCTCACTGCAGGGCGAATGAGCATGTTGGAATGTGACATGGTAGGCAACTAGGGAAAGGGTCAAGGTCAACTTCTCCGCCCTTGTTTCACAGGTGGTACTTGGTGTCTAGTGGCTGCACATGCAGTCTCATTATTTAATGACCTAATTATTTACAATACCTTGTAAATAATTAGCGTGTGTCACTGTATTAAGACTTTGGATAGATTATACAACTGGCCTAAAAATGGCAGTTGAACTTTAATTTCAGTAAATAGAATGGGCAGCATATAGATCACAGTAATTCCAAGTTATTAATAATATTCACTTTATGGATGAAAAGGCTCAAATTTTTGAGTAATGCTTAAATTTAGGATGAAAAAAATCTTAATTGTTATACTATTCAACACAAAATTCTCTCAGCTGTGTACTAAGGCTGCTGGGACAGCATGCTGTTTTTGTCACTTTTTACTCATTTAGAGAGATCTGGGATTGAATTCCATCATATTGGAAAAATTTTATCGGGTTGTCATTAGCTGATCTCAGACATAGAATGTTGAAGCTTTCCCCAAATTATTCCAGGTGTTTCAATCTACACAATACACAGACCAGCCCACGAACATGCACAATTTTACAGACATAATGCCCTATCATATTATGCCACCAGTAAACTTAACAACCTTCAGAAACATTGAGAAATATAAAGGAATTTCACAGTTAGAGATAAAGGAGTTATTCCACTACACAAATCAGTGGTCAACTGCTTATTGAATATAAGTTTGGAACCATACTTTCAGAAGAAATATTGGCTTGCTCTGCCAAGATTCACCATCAAGCTACAAAGTTTAATAACTGGGTATGTACATCAGCATTCAATCAAGATATTTGCTATAAAAAGATTGGGTAAACTCAATAATGGAGGTATATATTTAAAGATTGTGTAAATGGTGGACCATTAACTCAAATTAAAGAAATATGATAATAGACTATATGTAATAACATTTTCCTTTACTTAATGTAAATAATTGTTGAGAAAACGCTGCTGCCTGGTCTTGTGGTGTGGCCTATGTAGATTTAAAGAGGATTAGATAAATCTTTGAAAGTTGATAAAATATAAAACTAGAGATATATATATATATATATATATATTTTTTTTTTTTTAGCAACGTTTCATAGGCAATGTTTCCTTATGTTAGAGTTATCTTAGAATTACAATGGCATTTCTGCCATTGTAATTCTAATATATAGTTTCATAGATTAGATTAAAATTATTTTATTTACCACATAGTACTTGTTTTCTTCTAAATAGTAGTTTTATGTTTTTCATGCAGTAAATATTTTTGAATTTTTACAACTAGGTTTTGAACTTTTCTGCCTTGGGACACCACGTGATCACTTCAGATTAACTGAATTTCAAATTTTTTTACATCATAAAAACAAAGTCAGTAACATATGAGAAGACAATTTTCTCCTATATTACTAACTTCAGATTAACTGATATTGAATTGGCAAACTTTCACTCTAATTTCTTTTCATTTTGTACTCTTCATCTTTATTGATTAGATCAGAATGTACTTTGCACTTATATTGATGCAATTGGATGGCATAAAGTTAAATTTTTTTTTTGCCTTATTTTTATAGTAAACTTTGTGAGGCCCAGTGTAAAAACTGACCATTCCTTTTCATAATCTCTCATAAAATTATGAGGAGATTATTTAATTATTCATGAGAAAATAATTTTATTCATTTATTTGCAGTTGTGCAAGTTATACATTTATGTGCACCACACTTAATTTTTATAGTGTGAATTCCTTAACTGCTTAAAAAATATAGATGGTGCTTCACTGTTTTATGCATCAGTAAAGGAAGATAAGAACTGTGATCTCCTACATAAGTATCTAGTCCACCGAATATATAGTTTTCCTTTTAAAACTCCTGCTCTTGTGGTTGAGAAGGATGCAGTTTTTATGTAAGTTTTTTTCTTGTTGGCTTAGAGAACAAATAAATTTTACTTAAATTTATTATTGTGTAATCAACTTATTGAAGTTCAGCTCTGCATTCATCATCATCAGCCATTTTCAATCCACTGCAGGACGAAGGCCTCCCCAGCAACTTTCTTTCCACTTCCTTCTGTTTTGTGCAATGGCCATCCATTTACTGCCCAGAATTCTTGAATTTCATCTGTCCATCTCTGTTGTCTTCCAGGTTTTCTTTTAGCTCCTCTTGGGTACTTTCTGTCATAGTCCATCTGTCATCATGTCTTCAAGCTTATTTGTCCTGCCCAAGTCCATTTCAGTTCTTTAGTTTTGATAAGAATATCCTTTACTTGAGTTTGCTGCCTAATCCACGAGTTTTTCTTCTTATCGAACAGTCTGATTCCTAATATAATTCATTCCATTCTTTGCTGTGTAGTTTTCAACTTCTCTTCCATTCATTTGGTGAGTGCCCAAGTTTCACTTCCATGTCATTTTGGGGAGTATACATAGGTTCTTTATTTTATGTTTCAGACAAATTGGGATATTGCTCCTCAGTATGTAACTATATTTTCTGAATGCTATCCATCCGATATTTATTCGTCTCTTGACTTCCAGCCATTTATCATTATTACAGCTAATGACTTGTCCAAGATAAGTATATGAATTCACCTTTTCAATTTCTGCTCCTTCAACGATTATATCTCTTCCTGTGGCATACTTGTTTATCGTTACTTTTGTTTTAACCATGTATATCTTTAGTCCGAAATCCTTACTAACTCTGCATAACTGATTAAGATTTTCCTCTAATTCTTTGGGATAATGGCTTATGATCATAATGTCATCTGTAAATGGGTACTCTCCATTCACATTGACTCCTTTCTGTGACCAGTCCAATCTTCGGAAAGTTTCAAAGGCAGTAGTAAATAACTTCGGAGATATTGTGTCCCCTTTTCGAATTCCTTTCTCAATTTAAAATTTGCTACTGCCTTCGTCTAGTCTAATAAAGGATGTAGCATTCTCATAATTTTCTTCAAAATCATAATGTATGGGATGTCTATGCCTTGTCTTTCCAGTGCCCAAAACATTGCCTTTATGCTGTATGGAGCCAAATGCTTTTTCATAATCCACAAGTGCTAGTCATAATGATGTTTTATATTCATTTGCTTTCTCCATTAGCTGTGATATTATGTGAAGGTGATCCATAATTGAGAATCCTGCCAGCTTGCTCATTCGGTTCATTCTAATCTGTTAGTAATGACCCTTGTGAACAACTTGTAGATGTGGGACAACCAAGCTAATTGGTCTATAATTTTCAATTTCTGATTTATGTCCATTCTTATGCAGAAGAATTATGATTGCCTTATTCTATTCCTTCGGCATTTTCTAATGTATTTTTTGAAGAATCTTGCCAGTTTCTGTGCCATGTCTGTTCCTCCTGATTTTAACAACTCTTTTTGGGACTTTTTGATTCTTCATTTTCTTCAATGTATGTTCTTCCTCATCAGGAAGGATATTAGGTATGTTGTATGTGTTGCTAATTTGTGATCCATCTCCCCAACTGCTGGCATCATTCTCATGTTCCTTATATAATATTTTATAGTAGTCTTCTGCTTTTTATAAGTATACCATCACTATTCAGATTGTTTCATTTGTCTTTCTGTATTACTGCTACGACTGCTGATTTAAGTCCTTTGTTTTCCTTTAATGCTTGTTCTACTTTCCTTCTGTTACTTCACATATTCTCTCTGAGTCTCTTTCTAATGGCTTTGCATAACTCGCATTATAGCCTTAGATGCTAATGCGCCATAAAACTCTTTCTTTGCATAACTCAGTATACTCAATTTTGTCCTTGTCAGTGTTTACCTTGCTGTTCATTTCTCGTCTTCGGTTCATCGTGACAAGTGTTTCTTGACTAATTATTTCTTCTTTGGATTTCTTTTTACCTATAGGTTTCTTTTGCTTTATTATATTCAGAAAGTTGTTCCTCATCAATACAATACCTTGGTCCTGAAAGGTCTGCAGAAGCTCAAATTTGTTCCTAAGTTCCAGTACATACTGCTTTTTCTCCTCTTCTGTTACCGCAAAGACTTTTGTATTTACTAGAATCAGTTTTTTTCTTTTTTTCCTTACATCTATATCAAGTATGTATCATACCATTCTGTGATCACTTCCAACATTTACCTTGTTCACAATATATCTTCTGTTAGTGAGGATGAAGTCAATTTCATTAGTTGTTAATCCATTTGGGCTCTTCCATGTCCACTTTCTGTTCACCCTTTTCTTGAAAAAAAGTGTTCATTGCTGACATTCCTCGAGATTCTGAAAATTCCACATCTTCCACCTCTTTCATTTCAAGCAAATTATTTGATTTCATTCCATTCATAAGGCTGCAAAACATATCACAAGCAATATATTAGTTAGTATTTGCTGCTGTACTGAAATCTTCTCATGATGCATGGAAATACACTATAACCACTGGTAGAATGATGTAGTAAAACCAAACATGAAAAGAACACAGTGTGGAACTTGATTTTTGGTATCCCACCATCATCAGCTTCATAAACTGGAAGAAATGTAATGCTACAGCTCAACAAATTAGATGCAATGCAAAAAAGACTCATGGGTCCTATTTTGCTCCAATATCACGCAAGTGACGGAACACCAGATTAATTTTGAAGAAAGTCTGGTAGCTTATAGAAAATACTCTCTGGCCAGTTCTCCAATTCCAATGTTAAACTGCAAGAGATCTTTATATTCCTGATGAGATGGCAAATGCCCTAGCCAAAACTTTCCCTAAAGTGTCTGCAAAACTTCATATGATTCATCTTCCAAGAAATCAAAGCAACAGCAGAAAAGTATAAAATAAATATTACTACTTCTCTTCTCTCTCTCTCTCTCTCTCTCTCTCTCTCTCTCTCTCTCTCTCTCTCTCTCTCTCCTTTACATTATCTGAGTTAAAAGAAACCCTAAATAAAATATCCAGAAGCAGTGTTGGTTCATACAAAATATGCAGTTGATGCCTTTTTACAGCAAACCTCCTGGAAGAATGAGGAAAATGGGCTGCAAAAGGACAAAGAAAAGTTTGACATATAATGCAATTCAGAATATATACTACAGTATTTGTAAAATAATAAGAGGAGTTTACTTCAATATAGTACATAGAACACTTCCGTATGATACTCTCCAGAAATTAAAACGAAAAAATCGAAAACTTATATTAGAGTAAAAAATAAGTAATTAAAAACCAATTTAACACAATTAAAAATCAATTTAACGCAATTAAAAATTAAAAAGAATCTAACAAAAATATTCAAAACGATTTTCCTTCCTGAAGCTGACAACACTTTTCAACCGTATGTCGTGATCACAGGAATAAAAATTACCGAATAGGGTTGAATCTGAAACTTAAATAGTGATTATTTGTCTTTGCGCATGCGTGTAAAGGTCCATGCATCGGAGATCAAATATGGCCACCGAACATTAACAGAATTCTTGTGTAATTTAATTTCTATGGTTTCTGCAGTTAACAGCCGCGTATAATTACGTTGAACATTATACGCGACTGTTAACTGCAGAAACCGTAGAAATTAAATTACACAAGAATTCTGTTAATGTTCGGCGGCCATATTTGATCTCCGATGCATGGACCTGAATGCGCAAAGACAAATAATCACTATTTAAGTTTCAGGTTCAACCCTATTCAGTAATTTTCATTCCTGTGATCACGACATACAGTCGAAAAGCGTTGTCAGCTTCAGGAAGGAAAATCATTTTGAATATTTTTGTTAAGATTCTTTTTAATTGATTTTTAATTGTGTTAAATCGATTTGAATTAGGTTAAATTGGTTTTTAATTATTTATTTTTTACTCTAATGTAAGTTTTTGATTTTTTTCGTTTTAATTTCTGGAGAGTATCATACGGAAGTGTTCTACATACTATATTGAGGTAAACTCATTATTTTACAAATATTAATATCAATGTAGATCGTATTGAGTATTACAACTCTGATTCATAACATCTAATACTACAGTATTAAACAAGAAAATGAAGTTTGTACATTTTGCATGATTGTACAGGGTAGTAGCATTAATTTATAAATTATGTATGTGCAGTGTCTATATATGTGTGTACGTACTTATATTCGCAATGTGGCAATAAAGTTCTCAGACTGGTGCAATATAAAGAACACAAAGTGAAGGAGTTAAAAAATGGCTTTATATTCCAGGAAAATAATAGAGTTGCTGGTTAAAGAAGCATTGCAGAATCATCTAGACAAGACTGCAGTAATAATTCAGACACAGGATGGGTTTGTTTGAAGGGACGTCTTGTCTGACCAATTTGATTGAATATTATGATGTGGTCACAAAGGAATGGGATGCAAAAAATAATTTTGATATCATATACTTGGATTTCAGGAAAGCTTTTGATACTGTTGCACATGGAAGACTTCTATACAAATTGGAGCAGTATGGCATTAAGGGAAAGTTGCTACAATGGATAAAAGGATGGTTGAATAAGAGAAGACAGAGTGGTAATCAGTGGACATTGTTCTTCATGGACTAATGTTATTAGTGGTGTTCCTTATAGTTCAGTGTTGGGCCCGTTGTTGTTTTGTATATTTATCAGTGATATTGATGAAGTATCAATAGTGGTATATCAAGTGGTATCAGTGGTAGATGAAGTATCAATAGTGGTTTATCAGTGGTATATCAAGCTTAATGTTTAAGTTTGCAGATGATGCAAAGGTTGGCAGGGTTGTTAATAACAGTAATGACAGCATGCTACTGCAACAGGATCTGGAACTGTTTGGCAAATGAGCTAAGAAGTGGTAACTGAAGTTTAACATTGACAAATGTAAAGTACTGCATATGGGTAGCAATAACCCCAGAAAAATGTACTAACTGGGTGGTGTTGTACTCAGGGTAGTGGAGAATGAAAGAGACTTGGGTGTAATTTTGCAGTCAGATATGAAGTTTTCTGAGCAGTGCAGACATGCTGCCAGAGTAGGTTATGGGGTTTAGTCAGTGGTATACAGGAATTTTGCTAGCAGGGATAAGGAGGTGATTGTCCTCTTGTATAAGGCAATGGTCAGGCCACACCTTGAGTACTGCATACAGGACTGGAGACTTCATATTAGGAAGGATGTAGAGTTGCTAGAACAAGTACAGAGAAGGGCAACAAGACTGGTGAAGGAAACAAAGGGGTGCTCTTATGAAGAAAGGCTTGAATTCTGCAAATTGCAGCATCTGGAGACTAGGTACCTGTGAGGTGTATAAGGCCTTGAATGGATTGAGCAGGCTCAATGCTGATGGGATTCTTCCTCTTGTTCAGATTACAAACCTGAGGGGGCATAGATTCAAACTGAGAAAGACAGTTGTGAATAGATGTGCGAAAATTTTCCTTTAGCCAGCGGGTGGTTGATTGCTGGAATAAACTTCCATCTGTTGTTGTGGAAGTTGATAGCTTAAATAAATTCAAGGAAGAAGTGGACAAACTTTTGGAGCGAATGGATGGGTGAAATGGGAAGTTTTTTTTTTTTTTTGTTTTTTTTTGCTGATGCTGTATAAGCTTGCTTTCTTGCATCATATGCCTCTACTAATGCTAATATTTTTATATGAAATTATCACCACCTGATTGAATGCACTTACTACACCATTTTAAAAGGTGCCCAAAAATGATGTGCCCATGTTTAGTGGTTACATTTTTCTTAATGTCTTCAACATCCTGAAATCTCTTTCCTTGGCAGTTTTCACCTTGGGAAAGATGAAGTCTGCTGGTGCTAGATTGAGAGAGTAGGATGGGTAATTAATCTGTACAATGACATGTTTCATCAGAACATGTGGAATGGGCAGGAGCATTGTATTACAACAAGAACCAGCTGTCTATCTCTTGAAATTGCAGCCTCATCTGAGGAATGCAATTCAGTAGTCTTTGAAGCACCTCTATGTAGAATGCAGCATTGACTTCATCCATACTTGTCAAGACAATTCTAATTTCCTCAACTGTATTGTCGCTGGAGATGAGTGTTGGGTGTTTCAGTACAACCCAGAAACTAATTGCAAAGTGGACTTGATCATCACACTCTGTTTATCAAAAAACATGATCAGCATTATCTTGATCCTGGACTACTGTAAACAAAACTTTTTGGGCCTTGGTGATGATGAAACTGAAATACCCAGTGCTTGCATCCACTTCAGCATAGTCTTCAAATCATGTTTTCCTTTAAGTTTTAGGTGATAATGTGCACACCCCCATTAATTTCTTTGCAATCAATTAATAGAGGAAAATCATGTAAAGCCTCATTTGTTGCATCATTCAAGATGACAAATCCAGCAGCATGTTTAAAGCATTGGCAGCCAGCTTTTTGTCAGTCTTATCCCACACCGAAACACAAATACATTGCTTGCAGCAGATTAATTTTTTTTTTTTTTTTGGGTTTTAAGACAAAGCACTGGATTACACCTTAAGTGGCTGAAGAGTTGATATCATATTAGGTGGCAGATAATCAGTAGTGGTTGCATGTAGACTTGGCACTGAGGGGGTGCAATTATCCACAAACAGCAAAAGTTTTCTATACTCCCTGCTCATCTTGTGATTTAAATCTCTATCCATTCTTCATAGATTTTTTATTGCATCCAAACTGATTTGCATAATACATAGTTGACAGTGTCTTCAAACTTTAGGAGCATTGGGCTCCGGCCCTTTCCCAATGATTAAGAGAAGATACTTATCTATGCTTAACATGTTTGCTGCTGGGAGAATGGTAATCCATTTGTTTTGCATTTTTTTCCACCACTGCATATCACAAATTTAAATGTAAATGTTTTATCCAGTAGCAACTAAAATAAAAAAAAATAAATAAAAAAAAAAATCCTGTTTTGGTCAGCATTCCAGATGATGATATTCTGGTCATGTGTTAACAAAGACATTTTAAAATGATTCTCCTTCTATTCCTTCATAGTCTCACTGTCAGCAACTGCACTTCCACTGCACACTTTTTTTTTGAAAGACAGCCCATAACGACCCTTAAATTTTTGGAACCATCCATTGGAAGGCTTGAAATCTTCAATATTCAGCTGATGCACAAACAATTTGCCTTAGTTTTTGAAAGATTTCACGTCTGTGGAATGGTTTTTGCTTGTGTCATCATTATCTAATCCAAGGGTACCTTTTCACACTCTGGGTACTTTGGTTTTGTGCTGTGATCCTGCTCAGTGCAGCAGATATCTCCAAGCATTCAATCTTTTTTTGATCTTTCAGAGTGGTAAAAAAGTGTATTCTTAGGAATACCAGTCTTTAGAATAATTTTATCTACAGCTTGTAAAATCTTAATTTTATCTGTGATTGGCAAAGCTACCTGCTTCTAGGAGCCATACTGATAAATCAACAGCCTCTACATACTGCATAATGAAATGAACTTCTAGGAAAAGTTAATTTCGTTATGCCAATGAGTGTGGAAAATCAATGTGTGATTTCTCACTGTCACCCCTGCAAGCTCATCATTATCTTCAGTATTCTTTTATTTTTAAATGTAAATATTGTAATAAAAAAGTAAAAACATTGTAGTGTTTAAATTTTTGGGTTATTATGGTGCATTCATTCACCTTTCAAGTTTGTTATAACTAATGTAAAATAGCATTAGGTTTATAGGAAATCAGCAAGGAAATCTCCTTGTAGATTTTATAACTTGCATGTTATAATGACTATATAGGAAATCTCCCATATAGTCATTATAACATGCTGGTGTGTTAAAATGAGGATTGCTGTGAAGAGCTCTGACTGGTATTAGTTTATGTTACACAAACTAAATGAAACATTTCTGCTCTCTTTATTGACACTTTACAATTGAATGTTTGGTGAAAATTCTTATCCATTTTCATGGAGACAGATTATTCTTGCTGTACCTAAACCAGGGAAAAATCAGTCATCTCTACAAAGCTATCGGTCTGTTTCTCTTATTAGTGCTTAAGCAAGATCCTATCAAAAATGGTACATAAGGGACTCATGCGATTTCTTGAATATGAACTACTAATAAATCAAAATCATTATGGGTTTAGATGAAACAGATGCTCACCTTGATCTTATGATCAGAACCAGTCAACATTCACATGTTCTTATTAAGAATGAAGTCATAATAAGCTTTGACATATAAAAAGCCTTTGATACCACATGATACAGTATCTTCAGAAACCCTGGGGCAGTGGGGTTATCTACCATACCTAATTCAGAGCTTCTTACAACAAACACTTCAAGCCCATTATTGGTGTCCTTTCTCAGACATACATACACTCAGGAAAAGATCTTCCACAAGGATCAAGAGTGAGTGTTACACTCCTTTGCAATTGGAATAAATACCATAATATAAAATTTTCCAAATAGTAGAAACTAATTTTTTTTACCCATAAAAAATTATCCATGAAGAATTATTCTATAATCTAAATACCCAAAGTTGAAACCAAGCAGCTGTTAACTTTAGTTGACAGCTGCTTGGTTGCATTGATAACTTTAGTTATCTAATTATTAAACATGGATTATTAATTGAACTTTGAAAAACTTTCTAAGAAATTGTACCTCAAACAAATTCTAACCCCACAGGCCTGAAGATGAAAAGCAGTGAGTTTCCGAAACGTAGCCAGAATTGTTTAAGTGCTTGGCATTGAGGTGTTTCAATCATTCAAATTGTAGTATTTCAATAATAAATTACTTAAATCTACCGTGTGATATAATAGTCTAGTCTCAATTAATTATCTCAAAGTGAAGAACAATCACAGATTCTTTCTTCTAATTAGACTTAAATTCTGTAAAGTTACCATAGAAACCAGTACTTTAGATGTATGTGATGCTATAAAGAATATTTTTATGGCAAAATTTTTTAATTAAAAAATAATTAATGATGAAGATCAAAAGTGAATATCATACTAGAGTATCAGTTCCCAACCTTTTTTTTCTTGAACCCCTTTTAACAAAATTTATATTGTGAACACCCTGGGTGAAATAATATCCTCTAATTTTAGATTTATATTTATTAAATGCTTAAAATAACTGTGGTTTATTTCTGACATATTGCTTCTTTTCAAAATTTAGAACATTAATAACAATAATGAAATAATAATTACTAATATGTAACAATGGGTCTTTTTTTAAGAAATAAAAATAAATATATTATGGAAAGAAATATTTACTTCACAAAACAAATATATAATATTATATATTCAGGTTACAGAATAATTCTTTATGGTAATTTTTATTTTTATTTTTTTGCATGTATCATCATTATGTAATCTATATATAATGAAAAGTTACAGTAATTGTAAAGAATGCATAACATAATCTTAATAGTTAAAAAGGAAGAAAATATAGACTTAATGACACTTTGGCTTGTTTAATTGAATCAAGTGTAGCAATATTTGGTTCAACAGAAGATAAACGGTGTGTTCATCTGGTTCTGCATAAAGTTTGTTGCGGTATTTAGATTTTAAGGTGGTATAAAATGAAAATGCTCTCTCGCACCTATATGTAGTGGAAAATGGCAAAAGGATTGTACAAACTTTGTTGCTAAGTGATGGATATTCATTTTTTAATCCAAGTTAAAAACTGATAAGATTTTTGAATAATGTTTCCGGTCCAAAATCGGTTGAAATATCAACGATTTTCTTTTTGTCTATAGGTCATCAGCCAGTGATGCATACTTATTGAATCGATTACAAATTCAATTTAATTTACTAGAAATTTGAAATGGTTATTGATATCTTTCTTGACAGTTTGGTCTGAAGCTAGTTTATTTTCTGTCAAAAAAGTATATAGTGTGCTAAAGCACTCAGTACTTATCTCAGTTGTGCTGTTCCAAAATTTTAATTTCTTCATCATACTTTCAATCTTGTCTTCAACAT
Source organism: Mastigoproctus giganteus (assembly GCF_048544385.1). Classification (NCBI taxonomy): domain Eukaryota; kingdom Metazoa; phylum Arthropoda; class Arachnida; order Uropygi; family Thelyphonidae; genus Mastigoproctus; species Mastigoproctus giganteus. The sequence goes on from NC_143583.1 coordinate 191,670,501, forward strand.
GAAAATGGTTGTATTTGAACCTTGTAATGATAGATAAGTTTGTTTATTTTTGAAAAGATATCTGCTAAATATGCTAATCTTTGTAGCCGTATGATATCTGTTGTTCACCCACTAGGGTGAAAAGAATGGTTGGCAAAGAAAATTACTAACTCTTGTCTCAACTTGAATAAATGAGTAATTACTTTGCCTCAGAAAGCCACCTATCATCTGTGTATGTTAAAAGTGAAATAATATTAAAAATTATGAAATAATGTTAAAAGTGAAATAAATGCTCACTGTCCATTTCTTTACTTAAAGTAGTAGTCAGGAGTTAGTTGGTCTTGGTTTTATAAAATTAACTATTTTGACAGCATTATCTAACACACTTTTCAGTTGTTGCATTTGTCTAATTGCCAAAGCTTGCCTGTGTATTCTGCACTATGTCCATAATATATTTGCATTAATATTTTTTATGTGAGTAACTAAGCCTACAAATTTTTCTGTCATCAATTTTGTTCGATCTGTTCAAAACCATAACAAAAGGACTTAATTTATTTGTTTTTCTTCAAAAGTTTAATTAATTAGATTAAAAATATCTTCACCAGTTGTATGTTTTGTTAAAGGGCAACAAAATAGTATATTTTTCCTCCACTTTGCCATCATTCAGGCGTCTGATAAATACAATTAAAATTGCTAGATTAATCAGTGGTCTTATCTAACTGCAAAGCATAAATTGCATCATTATTTCAAACTCTTTCTACAATAACTGATTCAACATCATCAGATATATCACATATTCAATGAGACATTGTATTATTAGAAAAGGGTATCATCTCCAACTTCTTAACTGAATCATCTCCAAATACAGGAACTCCCCTACTTGCGTAAGGGTTACGTTCCGCAGAATGGTATGTAAGTCGGAATTTCCCCTATGCTTGTGCAGCACTTGCAACTGTGTTCACTGAATTGATTTAATCAAAAAAAGAAATGTTCGAAGAACATGTAAACAGAATTATTTATTGTATTTATTCAATTTTTATCTCATGCACAGGAAAAATTACAAAAGCATACAATTTAAAATATTTCAAAATTATAAAATTACAAAAAAAAGAGAAGAGACAGGCAAAACATCAGTAAGTTTTACATCTCGAGCATCATTGCCATAATCGAAATCATCAGCTGATAAGGACGCAGCTGCGGAGGTCGAGGGCTGTGGAGATTTAGAAGGGGTCGGCCGCTCAACCTCACGAAAGAACATATTAATGGATGACTAGATGGTGGCTTTTTTCATTTCATCGTAGATTTCTTTGTAGCAAGCAAGCATATCATTCACCCCTCTTTTACTTTTAAGAATCATTTGCTGTCAGGATCCATCTTCTCAAACCTCGCCATTGCCGATGCAATTTCACAAAATGCCATTGCCATCTCTGGTGATGAAGTGTCTCGGCTCCTCATTTGGTTCATCTTGAGCTTCGTCAGCATTTTCTTCTTTCACTATCGCTGTCTGCAAGTCAATAAGTTCTTTGTTAGATAATTCCTTCTCTTCTTCCTCTTAATTCATCCACGCCTTTGGCAACAACCTCCAACTGAAGTAGCTCTCAACCCATACAATCTTATCTGTAACCTCTTCATATGATTCATCTTTTTGTGAGACCCTTTGAAGCCTTTTATGTGCCGTGGGCATATTTTCTTCCATGAGCCATTTAAACAACTTTTAGTAATATCCACCCAGGCCTTATTAATGTTTAAGATGGCGTGGTAAATGTTGTAAGATTTCCAAGTCTCTTAACGTAAAATTTTTCTCATCGTCTACTGCAGACAATGCCTGAGCAAATGTTGTGTGTAAATAATATGCTTTTAAATTCGAAATAACACCCTGATCCATAGGTCGAATGAATGAAGTCTTGTTTGGCTGTAGAAATAAGCCTCTCACATTCAAATTGACATCATCTAGATGCGTAGGATGCTCTCTGGTTCGATTGGAAATGCATGGCTTTATTGATGCCCTTAAATGCACGAGAATTTCCAGAATGGTACACAAGCAGTGGTTTTAATCTGTAATCTTCCCCTGCATTAGCCCCAAGCAATAGCGTGGCTCTTATCTTTTGACGCTTTGAAACTTGGCATTGTATTTTCCTCTTTGGCAATGTATGTTTGATCCGGCATTTTTTTCCAATACAGAGCAGTCTTGTAAATGGTAAAAATTTGCTGAGTTGAATAGCTGCCTTCGTGAATAATTTTTTTCCAACACATCACAAAATTTCTTTGCAGCTGCAGAATCAGCACTGGAGACTTCACTGCATACTTTAACGTTGTGGAAACCAGCGCGATTTTTGAACCTATTAAACCACCCAATTGCTTGCCACGAACTTGGGTTGGGGTTTGCCGTACTTATCCTTAATATCTTTATAAATACTTGTTGCTTTTGCTTTGAATGGTCATTAGACTCAGGGGCACTGCTTCTGAATCTGATTTTCGATCCATATTATTAACAGCTGTTCCATCTTCGATATAGCACTTGAATGCTATTTTGTGATCACTGTTGATCTTAAGTGCATTGATAGTTTGACATGTTCTTTTATACGCGCACTGTCCTTTAAAATAGTATTCACTCTTGAAGCAGCGAGACCTAATTCCCTTGCAATAGATGACAAACTTTGTCCTGCTTCGTACTTCTTAATCATTTTCATCTTCATTTCTAAATCAATTTTGTTTTGTTTCCTGGCACTACCACCACTTGCACTTTTCGTTGGTCGCTTTCCCTTCAACATTGTAATACATAAATAGGAATAAAGAGAAGTTTCTGAAAATTTGTTTTTTATATGATTGAAGATTTCAGTGAAGGGGGGGGGGGAACACCTTTCACCATAATGGTGTAAAAACCCACACAATGGCAGTTATCGGGATTATCGCAAATGCAATAAGATCGAGTTTACTATCTGTTTATAATTAGATGCACTAACAGAAAAGCCCAATAAACTGGAAAGTGCAATTGTTTGTTTTTTGGTCATGACCTCCAGAAATGTACTTTAGAAAAATATCACTGAGGTGTTCAAAATTGATTCTTATATTGGGAATGTTATATGATAACGATGAAAGGGTAGTGCAATTCCCATTATAAATATGACCTTTTAGAGAGATAAATAGCTTAGTAATATAGTATAGCAAAAATTTCAATTTTCAAGAAATTGGAACAAAAAAAAAAAGTGTTATTGGGTTCACCTTACGATATTTTCACGATACCTCCATTTATTCCTACAGGATGCAAAATACGTTTCTATGGTTTTTTAAAGTTTGCATCGACCGGCAAAAACTTATGTAAAGTCGAATTTCCATACATTGAGTATTACGTAAGTCAGGGAGCTCCTGTATACACTTGACAATTACCTTTGCACATTTCTTCTGCAATAGCATGAGTTACCCCAGCCTTTGCAGTTTGGTAATTTACTAAATATGAAGCTTCAATTGCTTACTTGATTATTGAGAGAAATATATGAATCAGTGTTATATGTTTTTAATTATTGCGATTTCTGTTTTAAAAAATCAATAGGCTTATCAACATAGTTTTCATGTTTTGATTGTGAACGTTGAGGCAAAAGAGAAGGTTTCATGCTGCCATTTGCAAGCTCTTCTTCCCAGATGACATGTGGGCGTAGATATGAATCATCTCCAAGAAATGAAAAACAAATTTATATGTAATCACCATTATATTTCCTTTTCTTAATGTTCATCTTTATACCGAAACCTTGAATATTTTTATTCATTATGCAAGAAGTTTCATTTTGTTACTTCTTATTAACATGTTTTTCAACATCATTTTTCCTTGTTCCAGTTTTCAACCAACAATCAATTATGGCTATTATTATTATTTTAAAATATATCATATAAAATTTATTTCTGTAAAACTTTTATATAATTATTTATTTTATAATTTACTGAACTTGACTGACTTCCAATTTCTTACTAAACATTTTACTATTGACATGTTTAAAAAAGCAGGGAAAAATCAGTATTATTGATAAAGTAAGCAATATAAAATTTTGAAGGGCTATGTAAGTAGAGTTTCTGCACACGGTGCCATCTGTATCTCAATTTGTTTTGTAGAGATGGGATACACTTAAACATCCTCAATAACGGGGGCATGTGGGTAATACTGACATGCGTTTATCTGATAATGTTGGTCAAAGTAACCCTTGCACATACCTTAAGAGTTCTTATCTGTTACCCCAACTGGACACATTATCTAGATGTTCTGGGGGCAGAAACTTTTCACGTGAGTGGGTAGCTAATGCCAGGGAAGAGACCCTAAAAAACTTCAAGGGTTGTGTTAGGGTTGTTAAATATACAAGAACAGTAAGTCTTAATTGTTTATACAGTAATGTTAGAAGTGTCGTCAATAAAATGAGCGAATTCGAACCTCTGGTTAAAACAAGTAACGTGGACATAATAGGGCTTACGGAGATGTGGTGCCACCCGGAAATTGGGGATGATGAGTTTCAGTACGGCTTGTATAATGTATTTAGGAAGGATAGGGTAGATAGAAGGGGTGGTGGGGTAATGCTTCTTATCAGAAGCAGCCTGAGTGCGACAATAGCTTTCCCGTATTCAGATGTTTCGCATGCTAGTATAGAATCTGTATGGTGCGAGATAGTTGGAAACAAAGGTATAATGCGAGTAGGAGTAATCTACAGACCAGGGGATTGTGAAGATTATGACAAAAGCTTCTACATTCAAATGGAATGGGCAAGTAAGCATCAATGTCTTATTATGGGTGATTTCAATTTGCTTCTAATTGATTGGAGAAAATGGGAAGGAAACTCGACATGGGGAACAAAATTTTTAAATCAACTAGATGACTGTTATTTGTATCAACATGTCAGGGAAAGTACTAGAGAAAAGAATATCCTAGACCTCATCATCACCCATGAATCAGATGACATAACAGGGCTGACAGTAGAGGAACCAGTAGCAGGAAGTGATCACGGAGTTTTACGGTGGATGACAATGAGAGAGGTAGCAGCAGTAAAAGGCAAAGGAATGGGTTTTAATTTCAGAAAAGGAAATTATGATGCCTTAAGGTGCTACATGACTTCTATTAACTGGGTAGATATCGCACAGAGAATGAATACATTTGAACTGTGGTATGCTTTTAAAACATTAATCACAGATGCCTTGAATGCGTATTTACCATTAAAAAAATACTCCATGAGGAGGGTTCCAAGTTGGATGAATAGTGAAGTTGCCACATTACTTGAGAAGAAAAAGGTGGCATGGAAAAGTTACTGAGCAATAAAAAGTACTGAAGCCTATAACAGCTACAAGGTGATGTGTAATAGAGCCACAGAAAAGGTTCGACAGGCAAAGGCAGTTTATGAGAAATCACTAGCAAACAGAGCAAAGAGGGGGATAAGGAATTCTTCACATATATAAATGCCAAGAAGAGCAGGACAAACCAGATCGGACCTTTACGTAAGGGGAAGGCGATATTATTAAATACACCAGCTGCCATTGCAGATGAACTCAACTGTTATTTTGCATCGATATTTACAAACGAAAAACCTTTTGTGGCAATGGGACATTGTGGGAGCGAAATTGAAAAATATGTAATTAATGATATTGAAATTTCGCAAGATTATTTAGTTGATGGAGTTGATGGAATATACCCCATAATCTTAAGGGAGATGGCAAATGAGTGCAATGAAACATTTAGGCTAATTATGCGAGCATCACTAGACTCTGGGGAGATTCCCTTGGATTGGAAAAGTGCCTTGCCTTGGCGCATTATGGCCTTAGCTGCCAATGCGCCATAAAAAAAATCAAATCAAATTGGAAAAGTGCCAATGTATCTCCCATACGTAAGGGTGGCTCTAAAAGTGAAGTGGGAAATTATTAGACCTGTCAGTCTGACTTCAGTGGTAGGAAAAATCATGGAGGCAATGATCAAGTGTGGAATTCAGGATCATTTGGATCGAATTAAAATTCTCAAGGATAGTCAGCATGGTTTTGTAAAGGGAAAATCATGTTTAACAAATCTGGTTCACTATTTCGAAAGGGTCACTCACGAGCTGAATTTAGAGAATAATTTCGACATTGTTTATTTAGATTTCAGCAAAGCTTTTGACTCAGTCCCACATGAGCGGTTGCTTTATAAGCTGTAACAGGTTGGAATCACTGGGAAAATCCTTAGATGGATAGCAGGGTGGTTTCAGGGCATGAGGCAGAAGGTTGTGATAAATGGCTATTCCTCAGATTGGGTTGATGTAAGAAGTGGGGTTCCCCAAGGATCAGTATTAGGACCACTGTTGTTTTTAATTTTCATAAACGACATTGATGAAGGGATAGAGGGCACGATGTCTAAATTTGCTGATGATGTTAAAATTGGTAGAGTGGTTAATGATCACTGTCAAGCTGCACTTCTTCAGAGAGACCTAGAGAGACTTCAGGAATGGTCAGAAAAATGGCAGCTATGCTTTAATCCAACAAAGTGTAAGGTATTACACCTGGGAAACAGTAATCCCAAAATAACTTATTCACTTGGTGGAGTTCAACTAAACCCAGTACTGGAAGAAAGGGACTTGGGTGTTACGATACGGTCAGACATGAAATTCTCTGAGCATTGTAAACAGGTTGCAAAGAAGGCCCATCGTGTCCTATCAATGATCTATCGAACTTTTGCAAGTAGAGATAGGGACGTGATAATCCCATTATATAAGGCTTTTGTTAGACCACACTTGGAATACTGTGTTCAAGTATGGAGACCGCACCTAAAGAAAGATATTGAGCTTCTTGAAAGGGTTCAAAGAGGTTCACTTGCCTGGTGAGATCAGTAAAAGGGCGTTCTTATGAAGAAAGACTTCAAATATGTGGGCTGCAGAGTTTGGAAACTAGACACCTTAGAGGTGATTTGATTGAGGTGTTTAAGGCTTTGAGAGGCATCAGTAAAATGAATGAGGATGAAATTTTCAAGATTATAAATGATGCTAGAACTAGGGGACATAAATTCAAGTTACGGGAGGAAATGTTTAGATTGGACTGCAGGAAGTTTTATTTTAGCCAGCGAGTTATAAATTACTGGAATAAGTTGCCTACATGGGTGGTAGAGACTGACAGTTTGGGGAAATTCAAAGGTCATCTGGATAGTACCATTGGGTCAGGGAAGCACATAGGATGATAGGTTTAATTTCCTTTTTTTTATTAATTATTATTATTTATTTATTTTTTTTTTATATTGTTTTGTTTGGTTTTTTTTTTTTTTTTTTGGCTGGTGCAGCATAAGCCATAGGCTTTCTTGCACCATGCGGCCATTACTAATACTAATTTACATAAATTTTGAGATGCATCCAGTTCAAAATTCACCATTGACATGCATTATCTTTAATAACACTCACTAATTGGTTCATCTGGATTCACATGTAGTATACATTTTCAACTAATTTTTTTTTAAATAAAAAATGTTTTTATAAAAATTGAAAACTACATCATAGAATTTTGAACGTGAACCCATAGATCATCATCACAAGTCCCTGAGGTTCACAAGCCACCAAATGGGAACCACTGTTCTAGAGAAATACTAAAATTCATATTGATATTATTCTAATAGATATATAAATTTAAAAGTTTTACTGTTTTAAGTTTATGGAATATACCTGAAATAGCATTAGTGACTGCCACTTGTTTGGAAAAATCTGGGTTCAAATCCTTTGGGTAACTGGAAAAATTCTTAAAGAATTTTTCTCTATTCACTGAGTGTTGCAGTTAGCTGATCTAAGGAAGTGGGAGTAGGATTTTTTGCTGGGAGTTATTCTGGGGTTTTCACAGTCAAAACAACAGAAAGGGAAAAAAAGAAAGGAAAAATTTTACCCAAGCTCTTAGAGGTTGGGTAAAAATACATGGGAATTTCTTTTAGACTGTTTTCAACTTCATTTCAGTGCTTTGCTTAGTTTAAGCATTCTTTGATGTCCAACACATTTTTCTGTTCATCATATCATCACATATTTAAAAAAATTTGCTCAATTTGGTTCTGTTCTCTCTTGTTTTTTTTTTTTTTGATAAATTTAAGCTGTCAAAAAAAGAGACATCATATTACCGGGCACTTAGATTTTTTTTAACTTCTGAAATTTCTTCTAGTCATCCATGTGTGCTTCATTATTTTGTAGATAAGCAGACTGATTTCATCTCTTCTGGACTTTTTATTATAAACTCTGAGCTAAAAGATGAAGACATGTCATATCAGCAGCATTTTGAATTTTACATTTCTGTATGCACTCAGCTTTTGAAAGAATTTCCCATATCAGAGTAGTGAAGCACCAAGTAAATCCCCCAAAAAACATTAGTTCAGCAAATAAAGTTGGAAGTGCATTAGTTTTCATTATATCACTTTTAATAATATTTATGCAGACTTGTTTCATAGAGTTTTTTTTTTTTTTTTGAGAGTGATGTTGGGGAGAGACTAAGAATCTGAAATAAATCAAATTATTTGTTACATTATTTGCAGACCTTCTGGATGGGACAATGATAAGAAGATAGCTATCCTGTATGAGAATATTACTTCAGTAAATCCAGATGATACTTACACAGAAGTTATTGTTAAACCAATGACCAGAAAAGTAAGTCAGTCACAAAAAAATAAATGTTTCCTGCATGGTAACTGTCCCCAGTTTAATATCCCCCAAATAACAATTAATATTTTTAATGGCCCCAAAATAACAGAAATTATACTGCTTTGTTACTCAATTTACATTGGTTAATGTGATTGTTAGGCATGAATATTTTTCATTGTTAATCCTTTCACGAATGAGTTACCTAAATGGGCATGGAGTGTGTTCCTTTATAAAATTTTGAAGTTGTTTAAAAATGAAAACCATATACATAAATGCTTTTAAATATTACTTGTCAGCAGTCAGACAAAAATTTAGGAAACAATGTAACAAAATTCATGAAAAATTTTTAAAAATAAACTTACTTTCATTTTTTTTTTTTTTTTTTTTGAAGCAGTAATAACTTCATCTATTTGTGTATCACTTAATTCAACTTCATTATCTTTTGAATCTAAATTCAAGAAAATTTCTTAAATTTCAGCTGTTGCAATAGGTATGATAATCTCTTCCAGTTTCAAAGCTATTTTATGCTGCCATCTATTAAAACTGTGTTCTGTTAGTTGAAAACACACATTAGAGATAAAAACATGTACTCGACTATAGTTATTACTGCAATTCATAAACAGATACATTATTTGAAGTGAATTTGAAAATACAGTCAAACTTGGTTATAAGAGCATCAAGGGATCAACAAAATTTCCTTGTTATAACCGTTACTCACTATATCAGTGATGAGTTAAATCTACCTCCTATTTTTTTTAAATTCTCAATAACTTGATAAAAAGATTCAAAAAACAAAAGGAATATTAGAGAGAAAAAAATAATATTGGAATATACCTACATATTATTTGTATTAATGTGCTTGTGTTCTGTTTTTAAATCGATCCAGCCAACCATTATTACATACAAAATCATTGCATCCCAATTGTTTAGCAAATTTTTCCGCTTGGACCTTCAAGATCAGATTGTCTATTGAAAATCCAGCACTTCTGACTCATGAATAATTTAGACTTTTTTGCGAATTGAGAGACACTTTCTTTTGTTAGTAGACGTTTCCGAAGGACGGGTTCATTTCTGATTTTATTTAAAATGACAAAGTGATCTGCATACAAAGTTCTTAGAAGTCCCGAAATAAGTTTATGCTTCAGTGAATACAAGACAATCTGTAAATAGGGTAATGCGACAAGTTGAACGCCAGTGTGCTGTTGTATAGCTCTCGTCCCTGAAAGGACAAGGGGCATAAACTGGCCATAATCTGATGTGATGCAGGTTGTCATAAAAGCTAAGTCACCCTTTTCATTTTTGTCTATTCCAAGAATTGGGTTTTTTTGACTACCCGAGCAATTAAGAATGTTTGCATAGTAACCAAAATTTGTACGGTATATCCGTGTAGTACGCTCGTTATAACAGTGAACGATTGTATGGGAATAAGCATAAATTAAGTTCATTATGGCTTTTTGCTCATTGCACCCATGATCTCGTTATAACTAAGTTCGACTGTACATGTATCTGTATTATACACTCAAGGGAGTCCACAGTTAAATGTAAATCTACTTATGTACTCATGAAAAGGTTATGTTATTCTACCTCATCTCATTTGACTATGCTTTCTTGTTGAAATTGTTTTATTAATATCATTTGTCCTTAACAACATATATGTTCTTCCAAAAATTTCCTTGCATAGTTATGTGTGTGTTACACTGGAATTGAAGTGAAAGAATTGCATGAAAACAGATTTAGCACAAAATTTAATTTTTAAAAGTTTGTGTCAAATGGCCTGTTTGATTTGTATATTAACATAATGAACACACTGTTTATTCTTCAACATTTTAATGAAGGAGAGCATTTTACAAAGTTTTTAATGATTCATAGCAGTATGTTTTATTAATACGTGCTGTATGCACCCACGATGTGCTATTATGTTGGCTAAATTATTTTATAATACATGATACTTTTACCTTTCTCTTCTGCTCACTTTATACCAGATATATAGCCTATAAAGTGAGAATTCTTATAGCATACATATACTTATGTGTTATAAATATGTTTTGTAAAGTTTTTTTTTTTTTTTTAACTGTAGGATTATAAACCATAGATATTATGCTTCTTAACACAAGCTAGAGAAATTAAAATTATTGCAGGCAATATTATTAGTTGAATAAGACATTATTATTCCTGTATTAAGCAGTGATTTAAAATAACAGCATATCATTTAGTGATTTTCATATAAAAAATCACTAAATGATATGCTGTTAATGTCTCTTTTATAAAGGGGCACTTTCCATGCATTTGCATAAATTTTGTTAATTGCATGGCCCTGCACTCAAAAATTCTGCTTTAATGTAGACTTAAAACTGCAATACAAAAGACACTTGGGTCTTGGGTACTGCCCTGCAATCATCTTTAGAGTTCATTTCTTTTGTGTAAACCAGAGACATGTTAAATAGCCATAGATGAAAAGATCTAATGAATTCAGAACTGTTGGCCTGAGCATCCATGCAACTGGACCATTTTGTAGCATACAAAAGAATATCAAAAGTGCATAAACTTATTAGCAAATTAATGAATTGCTTTCTGAGGCTGTAGAAAGGGGAAAAGGGAGGAAATCTAATATGCTATTAAATTCTGTTTTAATAACATAGGTATAATTAAAATGTTTTTATGCACAATATTTGTTTCAAAACTATATCTGTATGCCAAAATTGTATACTGTAACTTCTAAAATTCTTACTACATGGTATCTAAGAGTGTGAACCACATGCAGAACATATGTATCTGAAATTGTTTTATCTCAAAGGCTTAATGTGTTCAGCGTTTTCTGTATGGTCAGCTATTATTGGAGGAGAAATGGTGGGGGGACCTAAGATTAACTTAAGATTAAGAAACACCAGCTTTTATATAAGGAAATACCTGCTGGCATATATACATATCTGCCATTCAGGCAGATGTCTACAGTCCTGAATGCAGACAAAACCTAGGATGCAAAGATAACATATAGGGCTGCCACCTCTCTAACCTTAAAATTGAGGACATTTGGGCAGAAAAATCTGAACTTTTGATGACTCCTTCCCTATTGTACCAAAACACCTTACATTCTCTTACAGTCTTTTCAAAAATGTCTATGCCTTTAATAACAGTTTATTATGATAATAGGGTAATAACACAGTCACTGGCAAAGTAATAACATGTTAAATATTTTAATTGAATATCTCAAATCTCCCTTAAATTAACAGAATTAACGCTTACCATTGTGTGGATTTCTTAACTTGTAAAAAATTATACACAAAAAATTTACTTATGGTATGAGTAAAAAAAATTACTTTTATTTTTCTTAGTGTAATTTATTTGCTGTTCTCTACTTTTCTTTTATATTTTTTCCACTGACGCAATTTTTCTCCGTGAATCTGTTTTTGGATAAATATGAATGGAAATCTTTACATAGCATGTCACTGAAATTGAATTTTGTAAGCATTAGTCCCTTAACAGAATTCATTCATGCTATGTAAAGATTTAGTAAACGAGTTTCTATCCTTAGACTCTGTAATTGCACTCCATAATTGAAAAAATTCTTTCCTGGGTATAACCTTCATGCACAAGTACATGGTGGGTGACCACCCAGGTGTGAACCAACGTAAGCAGGAGTCGAGGTGTGGCGCCCACACCACATGGAGGAACGCCGCCCCTCTATGTTACCAGGCAGTACTAGGTGGTAGATGACTCTCATCAACCGGTGAAATACCACCACTTTGCTTATTGGAGGCTTGAAGTGGTGGAACCCATGTTTAGTCTCTAGAGCTAAGTTCTGGCCAACCCTTCCCTATCTCTTCCATCATGCAGTATGATTGATGATTTTTGAGGTTATGATGAATGTCGTGGCGAGATCCAATATTCCTTACATTTCGAGGGTACAGCTCTAAAACGGTGTTCGCAGGCTGGCCGCTAGATAGTACACCGGACCAAACCTATTGGAAACTCTCTAGGAGGCTTCCGGATCAGCTAGTGTATAATCTTGCTACCTCTACTCTGCCAGATAGTGACTGGAGGGAGTCCGAGTAGTGTGTATGCGGGGAGCATTGTCGAGGCCACGTTATGTCAAGGATCTGGGTATATTCTTACCACATGTACGCCATATCCAAAAATTTCATTACTTCATACAGCATGTCCCACCCACTTTTTCTTACTATTGAATACACCATGAATTGTCAAAATAATAGAGCAAGCTTATCTGCGAAAAGACCTAAACCTCCCAAGGACTTCCTAATTCATTTCACAAATATACGTGGTCTCAATTCCAATCTCAACGATGTCCATTTCCACTTGCAGTCTTCCAAACCCCATGTACTTTTTCTGACTGAATCTCAGTTATCAGTTGATTCAACTACTGCTCATCTCAGATGTCCAAATTATTTGCTGTATGATTCCTTTCGCCTCAAAGGTGGTACTTGTGCATATGTCCGTTCTGATATTCCCTGTCAGAGACTTGGCAATTTGGAATCTCCTCTCTTTGATCTTCTCTGGCTTAAAATCTCTCTACCTCATTGTGTAAAATTCATCTGTTGTCTCTACCGTTCTCCCAACTCCACTAATCACTTGGAGCTCTTTGACTTCCTCTCTTTGCAACTTGACTTTCTCCAGTCCAACTTTCCTAACAGTGAGAATAATTTTCCTTGGTGATTTTAACGTTCACAACTCCAGCTGGCTTCCATTTTCTAGTCACACCGACCCAGCAGGTCGAGATGCTGAGGCTTTTGCAATTACTAATGACCTAGCACAGATTGTTCATTTACCTACAAGAATACCGGACAATCCTAATCATACAGCCAATACGCTTGATCTTTTCCTCACAAACAACCCTTCTAAGTACAAGGTTGAAGTGAGAGGTCCTTTAGGCACTTCAGATCACAACTTGGTGATTGTCTCTTCTCCAATGGAACCTTTATCTCACGACTATTCCCAACCTCGTATTGTTTGGCATTATAAGAATGCAAAATGGGATGACCTGCGAGACTTCTTTTCTTGTTTTCCTTGGTCGGATTACTGTTTAAAAACTTCTGATGTCAACGTTTGCTCAGATCGTGTCAGTGAAATTATTCTTGCAGGAATGGAATCCTTTATCCCACACTCCACTTTAAAATCTCGTCCTTTATCAACCTTGGTTTTCCAATAAATGTGCTAAGGCTGTCCAAGAGAAGAATGTTGCATATCGTAATTGGCTTGTTTCTAATTCTTCAGTTTCATTTTCTGCCTACACCAAAGCTCGCAACAATTGTAAAGCAGTTATTAATCAGTCCAAACTAGAGTTTGAACAGGCTAAGAGTAGAAAACTTGCTTCTTGCCCTGATGGTAGCCGAGCATTCTGGTCTCTTGCCAAAGCTATTGGCCGCAACTTTTGCCCATCTCTGCTCCCACCTCTGTACAAACCAGATGGTTCTGTTGTTACTTCAGCCAAGGATAAAGCTGACCTGCTAGCATCCCATTTTTCTTCGAGCTCATGTATTAATGATCTTGGTAAAACACCTCCCACCATTCCTAACATGCTCCATTCAATGCCTCCTGTGGTCTTCTGTCAAAAGGATATCAGAAGGATTTTGATGAATCTTGATGCTAAGAAAGCTCCAGGTCCTGATGGTATTTCTCCACTTGTTCTCAAAACCTGTGCTCCTGAACTTACTCCTATTCTTTGCCGCCTTTTTTCACTTTCTTATTCCAAAGGTGTTTTTCCTTCTGCTTGGAAATTTGCTCATATCCAGCCCGTTCCTAAAAAGGGTGACAAATCCCTCCCATCCAGTTATCGTCCCATTGCAATTACTTCTACTCTTTCTAAAGTAATGGAGAAATCAATTAATCGCCAACTCTTAAACTACCTAGAAACCTTCCATCTGATCAACGATCGCCAGTATGGATTCCGTCAGTGTCGATCCACTGGTGATATTCTGGCTTATGTTACCCATTTATGGACTAATTCAATGGAAAGGTTCGGTGAAACACAAGTAGTTGCTCTTGACATCTCAAAGGCTTTTGATCGTGTTTGGCATAAAGGTCTTCTAAACAAGCTTCCATCTTATGGTTTTCCAACTGTTTTTAGTAATTGGTTATCCAGTTTTCTCTCTGATCGCTCACTGAGGGTGATGGTAGATGGCTCTCTGTCTTCTAACTTCTCCACTAATGCCGGTGTCCCCCAAGGTTCAGTTCTTTCCCCCCACTATTTTCCTCTTGTATATTAATAACCTTCCATTGACTGGATATCCTATCCATAGTTTTGCCGATGATAGCACATTGCATTCAACTTTCCATTTTGAGAAACCTTGTCCAGCTCAATCAGCTTCAAGTTCTCGAAAATCTGCTGCCAATTCCTTAAATGCCGATCTTCAGGTAATTCTCCAGTGGGGCAAAGACAACTTAGTTGATTTCAACCCTTCTAAAACTCAATCTTGTCTTATATCTCGCAAAAAGGATTTTTCTGCTCCTATGCTTATCTTTAGTGACACTCCGATTTCTAGGCAAAATGATATATCTCTTTTGGGGATTATCCTGACTTCTAATCTCTCTTGGCACAAGCACATTACAAATATTGCTTCCTCTGCATCTAAAAAACTTGGTTTTCTCTTTCGCTCTCGGCGTTACTTTTCTTCCAAACAGCTGCTCACTCTGTATAAATCGCAAATCCACCCTGCCATGGAATATTGTTCCCACATCTGGGGTGGTGCCTCCAAAACCTCTCTCAGGCTTCTTGATTCCATTCAGAAGAGGGCAGTTAGGTTAATTAATGATTCATCTCTAACAGAGTCTCTCCACTCGCTTTCTCATAGACACACTGTTTCTGCTGCATGCCTCTTCTACAGATACTTCCATGGGCACTGTTCTTCTGAATTGGCTTCTATAATTCCCGCTCTCTCTTTCAAAACAGTCCGAACACGTGCTGCCACCAGCCAACATCCATTTACTGTCCAACTTCAAACCCACAGAACCAACTTTTCATCTTCCTCATTTATTCATTCAACTGCCGTTTTCTGGAACAACCTTCCTTCATACGTATTTCCTGAAAATTACAATCTACAGAAGTTCAAGTCCAATATCAACAAATATCTTCTTTCGTCTTCTCAACCTCCAACCCAAGCACGGGTTGGAGGTTCTAATACCTCTCGTGTTTGGGGTTCTCATAAAAAAAAAAAAAAAAAAAAAAGTAAATGCGTTATGTGGTGGTATGGAAAAGAAAAATTGTGCAATTAATAACAGCTCTGAGGAAAACTCTTCATTCTTACAGTGGCCAAATTAATTAGCCTATCTTACTTTACAAGGAACAGAAACATTAGTATCCTTAATTTCCACTACAAATTTTTTTAAATAACAAAACTGATCAAAGTACTTCACATCGTCCATACATACATCCCTTTGTATGACAGTACCTAATTGTTGAAACCACACTATCCCATTCAAGTGGCTCTCTTAAAGACATCCACCTGAATGAAGAAACTTCTTCCACTAGTTTCAACCACATTAGCATTAGTAGAGGCATACAATGCAAG
The DNA here is from genome assembly GCF_048544385.1 of Mastigoproctus giganteus. Taxonomy (NCBI): domain Eukaryota; kingdom Metazoa; phylum Arthropoda; class Arachnida; order Uropygi; family Thelyphonidae; genus Mastigoproctus; species Mastigoproctus giganteus. The sequence goes on from NC_143583.1 coordinate 191,686,603, forward strand.
AAAGCGAGCTTATGCAGCATAAGAAAAAAAAAAAAAAAACTCCCATTTTACCCCTCCATTCGTTCCAAATGCCTGTCCAGCTCAGCCTTAAATTTATTTAGGCTATCAACTTCCACAACAAAAGATGGAAGTCTGTTTCACCAATCAACTACCCACTGGCTAAAGGCAAATTTCCACACATCTATTCTATAACTGTCTTTCTTCAATTTGAATCTATGCCCCCTCAGATTCTTAATCTGAGCAAGAGGAACAATCCCATTAGTATTCAGCTTGCTCATCCCATTCAAAGCCTTACACACCTCAATCAGATCCCTTCGCAGGTGCCTACTCTCCAGGCACTGCAATTTGCAGAATTTAAGCCTTTATTGGTAAAAGCACCCCTTTGTTCCCCTCACCCTTCTTTGTACTTGTTCTAGTAACTCTACATCCTTCCTAAAATGAGGCCTCCAGACTTGTACACAGTACTCTAGGTGTGGCATGACCATTACCTTGTATAATGGGATAATCACCTCCCTGTCCCTGCTAGTAAAATTCTTATATATATCATTGACAAGACTCCATGACCTTTCCTGTCAGCCTGTCTGCACTGATCAGCAAACTTCATATCTGACTGCACAATTACCCCCAGGTCTTTTTCACTTTCCACTTCCCTGAGTGTAGTACCACAAAGTTGTTACGTTTCTCTTGGGTTATTGCTACCACCCATATGCAGTACTTTGCATTTGTCAATGTTAAACTTCAGTTGCCACTTCTCAGCCCATTTGCCCAACTTATCTAGATCCAGTTGGAGTAGCATACTGTTGTTAACAACCCTGTCAACCTTTGTATCATCTGCAGATTTGGACATTAAGCCTGATATACCTTCATCAATATTGATAAATATACAAAACAACAATGGGCCCAGCACCGAACCCTGGGGAACTCCACTAATAACATTTGTCCACGAAGAGCAGTGTCCATTGATTACCACTCTCTGTTGTCTCCCACTCAACCATCCCTTTATCCTAGGGTTTACCATCCATCCTCTTTTAACTGGATTTGTCCGGATTTTTTGTCTAAAATTTTTGTCCGGGTGGATTTTTATAAATTTGTCTAAATGTCCGGATTTTTATATTATACGCCATTTTTTTTATGCAAGCTCGACGAAAACTACTGAGTTATGTTATACAGAATCTTTTTTGGAATAGGAGACGATTCTTCAATTCGAATTTCCGTGTTGACAATTAGGCGGAAGACCCCGATGACGCTCAGTTTAGTGCATTGAGATTGTTACCAACTCATGCCTGCTTCAGAATTTACGCACATATAAATTTTATATAGTCTAGCAATACAATATTTTGGTTTAGAGAGTAGATAACGCGTGAAGATCAGTTGGTGTGCTAGAAAAAGATATATAAATTACAAGAATTCCAGCATGTCAAATAAATATTGACAGTTAGAGGGACTGTTTTCTCTAGAAATTGATTGCAGCATATGAAAACGTGGATTTGAGCTTTGTGCACACCAAATTGATTGAAAGTTGCGTACTGTTAACTAAATTTGGTATACTTATCAACGATCCAATCAAGAGGCAGACACTAGTTTATTTAATACCAAAGTTTACCTTTTTTTAAAATACTGTTTTTCACTTTAATTACAAAAATATTTATTATCCATCTTTATACCTGTAGGTACTTTTCTTCAATTAGGTTAGTTTAGTTGTGAATGTAAAACATAACATAACCTTAATAAAATTTATGCTTCACTACTTACATTCCCTCAGCATGAATTGTTGAGGAGGCTTCCACCCTGCAGTGGGTTGATAATGGCTGCACTTTACCTTTTTTTACTTATAATAAAAAATATTTATTATTATTTCAATTATAAAAATTAATATTATAAAGACTATACTTCCCCTAAAATGCCTAAAGGGAAGTGCATGTTTACAGAAGAGATGAAAAACAAATTTCCATGTTTTGTATCTGGCCGAGAGGAATGGGAAGCTGAATGTAAAGTTTGCAGAATGGGGACATATGTTTCAGTAGCCAATAAAGGGGTTGGTGATTTGAAGCATCACATTGAAACTGAGAAGCACAAGAAAGCAGTTAAAGGTGAGGCCTCTTCGGGAAAGGTTACAGATTTTTTTGTCAAAGCCGTCGGTAAAATATTATTATTATTATTATTATTAGCCATATGGTGCAAGGAAGCCCGAGGCTTATGCTGCACCAGCTAAAAAAAAAATTCCCAAGTTACCCAGAGAGAGAGAGAGAGAGAGAGAGAGAGAGAGAGAAGTAGAAAGGAATCACCAAGAAAGAGAAGAATGATGATATCCAGCTCAGGACCCTGGGTGTGCCAAGACCATACTCACCAGATGTTAGCCCCTGGGGGAAATAGAATATGATCTGGCTGCTGCAGAGGGTATCTTTGCTTTTCACACTGTTAAACATCATAGTAGTTACAAATCAATGCATTGCACAACTGTCATATTAAAAAATCTATTTTTTGATTCTGAGATAGCAAAAAGATTTTCCTGTGCTAGAACCAAGACAGAAGCCATTGTAAACTTTGTACTTGGAAATCATTCTCTTAATGTTACTGTAAAGACATTAAAATAAAATTGCATACTGTGGAGTCTCAACTGATGGAAGTAATCATGGTTTTGAAAAAATCTTCCCATTAATTATTCAGTATTTTGATATAAATGAAGGAGGGTTACAAACAAAATTAATTGAATTACAGAAGATGCCTAACGAGACTGCAGATACCATTTCTACGCATGTTAAAGAAACTCTTGAAAAAATGGTTTGTGAAAAATGTATTGCATTCACTGGGGACAATTGCAGTACAATGTTGAGGACTGAGACGAAATGAAGAAGGGAGTAATGTCTTTGCAAAATTAAAGAAATTGTTGCATAACAAGACTTTGATTGGAGTGGGCTGCCCTGCACATATTTTGAACAATTGTCTTTAGAATGCCGCAGAACTTTGGGAAGTTGATGTAGAGAATATTGTTTTTAAAATTTACCAGTATTTTCATGATTATACAGTCCGGACTGAAGAGCTTAAGGAATACTGTGAGTTTGTTGAGATTGAATATAGACAGCTCCTTTCTCACACGACGAGGTGGCTTTCATTATTTCCAAGCATCACAAGGCTCATAGATATGTTTCCAGCTTTACAGGCTTATTTTCTGACCCAAGAAAAACCTCTCATTGTGATTAAAAGGTTCTTTGAAACTGGATTTAGCAAGATTCATCTTTGGTTCGTGCAATCACTTATGAGTGTATTCCATACACACATACAACAAATTGAAAGAGAAAGTAACTCAGCTGCAGAAGTGCTAGATGTCTTAGTCTCAGTGAAAGAAATTATCTCGAAATGGATGGATCACAACTTCATGCCATTAAGAGTAAAGGAAATGCTATACAAAAAACATGATGAAGGACTTGTACTTGAATGTGAAAAATTTTCTAGTGATACAAAAAATCTGTATAGAAATTGCATGAAATATTTAGATAAGTGGCTTCACCATATGGAATCCATTTCCTGTTTTATGTGGATGAAAATGTATGCAGTACCAAACTGGAACAATGTAGAATGTTCTATTTCCTACTTGATTGATAAAGGGGTAACAATTGATGATGTTAAGTGTTTTGACCAATTTAACAATTTTAAGAAATTTTTTGAGGATCAAATGAATAATAAAGACTTTAAAAACATGCTTATACATGTTTTTAAAGTGGGCCAAATATTTTAGTAATTCAAAAAATATTGAATTCCATTCAGAATTGTTAAAAATTGCCCAGTTTTTCTTTGCAATTCCTCCTCACAATGCAAATGTAGAGAGTATTCTCTCTAATGCAAAGTCAGTGGATGAAAGAAAGGAATAGGTTAAATGTCAATTCTGTAAAAGGTATTTTGTTTTTGCAGTACAATTTCAAACATATGTCATGCATTGATTTTTACACATATTTGAGAGGCAGTCCAGAGCTATTGAAAGAAATAATTTCTCAAGACAAATATGAATGTACTAATCCTAAACATCAGTAAATGTGGTTTACATTTTCTTTATTTTATTATTTGCATAATATATTTGTCCTCTTTTTTTTTTTTTTTTTAATCCAAGATGAACTTTTTGTCCTCTTTTATTCGCCTAAAAACATGTAAATGTCCTCTTTTTACGAGTGCAGAAGATGGTAACCCTACTTTATCCATTGTAGCAGCTTACTCTTAATGCCATACCTCTCCAAGTTGTACAGCAGTTTTCCATGTGCAACAGTATCAAAAGCTTTCCTGAAATCCAAGTATATGATATCAAAATTATTTTTGGCATTCAGTTCCTTTGTGACCGCATCATGGTATCCAATCAAATTGGTCAGACAAGACCTCCCTTTAACAAACCCATGCTGTATCTTAACTATTACTGCAGTCTTGTCTAGATGATCTTGCAATGCTTCTTTAACCAGTGATTCCATTATTTCCCCTGGAACACAAGTTAAACTAACAAGTCTATAGTTACTTGTGTCATCTTTTGAATCCCCTTTGTGAATTGGTGATGCATTTTCACACCTCCAGTCCATGGGGACCTCCCCCGAGTCCAAGAAAGCTCTCATAATTATGGCTAAGGTTTTGCTTACTTCCTTTGCTGCCTCCTTTAATATAACTGGATAGATCCTGTCCACCCTTGAGTACTGCGTACAGGTCTGGAGGCCTCATTTTAGGAAGGATGTAGATTTGCTAGAATGTGTACAGAGAAGGGCAACAAGATTGGTGAAAAGATTTTTCACTAATCTTTTCACCTTTAAAGGACATTGTCAAGTGCTTGACTCTGAAGGCTCTCTGGCAGCCCTTCTGAACTCCATGTAGAATTGGCAACAAGACAGTCACCAATCAGCATAATCCTTAGCAAGATTGGATACCTACAAAATTTTCTGATAGGATTAAGTTGTAGATCGTTGTTGGATTGCACTCCCCTATTCCCCACTTTCTCATTTTCTTACCACCCTAAATTGACAAAAAAATTGTAAAAGTAATAAAAAAAATTTAATGCCAAGGTCCTTTTTTTTTTTTTTTTCCCAAGGAACAAGAAGTTTAAACAGGTTATCTAGGATTCTTTGGGCCTTCTATCTGTTCAGATCCATCATTTGGTGTATGAGCATACTGCCAGTGTGGCAGACACTACATTGAGGAGTTCTGCCAGCATATTAAATCTAGGATGGGTGAATGCTTCCATGTTATTATGATTGAGGATTTGGCTAGAAGTGACATGATCTGCCATTACATATCTGAATGGCAGAACATACATCTAAATGTCACATAATAGATATGTTAATTTTTAACATATCTGTTAAAGTGAAGACTTTAATCAAATTTTTTTTGTATTAAAAATACACACCTGTATGACTGCTAATGAATTGATATACACTTTTTTTCTCTTATAATTATGCTACCAATTTATTCACTCTAAAAGTTGATACAGGTAGTCTTCAAACTTATAGCTGATTATTTTCATAGAAAACATGCCATAAGTAAAAATCAATTTTCCCATAAAAACACAGATAATAAGGGTCATGTTCTTGACCAGGAGTCCAGTTTGCAAATGTTTATAGATATAAATACAAGTAACATATATAATTAACTATCAGTCATATATGAAGATCATGTGTTCCTAAAAAGTAGTTCAAAAAGCAAAAGTTAATAATTCATGAGTGATTTCCCATAGTTTTAATGTTATAACAAGAGATATGTTTTAAAAATAAAGAGCAATCTTAAAAATGCATGACAACTGGGATAACCATAAGATATTTGTCCAAACAATAAAATTTAAAACTGTTTTTACCAATAATATTTTAAAATAATAATAATATTCATTGAAATATACAATAAAGGTGGAAGCAGTTGAGAAGCCATACTTAAAAGTTAGTAAAATATATGAGTACACAAAATCATTTTTGCTTAGAAAAAAATTGCTATAGCATTGCACACACACTTCTGCAAAACTGCATCTTTAGCACATCAGCTTTAGAGTTGTGTATGAAAATGGTATTAAGCAGAAATAAAGAATTGCAGAAGTAACACCTTTTTAGCTCATGTTTCCAATTTGTTAACCACCCAGCCCCTCTCTACAAGTCAAATTGTAGTATGGCTGATTTGAGAGGAAATTGACCTAATTATTTATCATTATCATTTTGCCAGCAATATGCTTTAAATAAAAAAAAAAAAAAAAAAAGGTAAAGTGCAGATGTTATCAACCCACTGCAGGATGGAAGCCTCCTCAACAATTCATGTTGAGGGAAATGGACCATAATCTGCCACGCTGGTCCAGTGCGGGTTGGCAGATCGACTGTATTTAGCAGTCAGGGGTTTGAATCCCGGTCTACTCAAGGAGCGTGTGCTACTGCACTCCCGCTCCTGACCACTCGGCTATGGAGGCTCTAAAAGGTAAAGTGCAGCCATTATCAACTCACTGCAGGATGGAAGCCTTCTCAACAATTCATGCTGAGGGAAATGATCATAATCTGCCATGCTGGTCCAGTGCGGGTTGACAGATCGACCATATTCAGCAGTCAGGGGCTTGAACCTCGGTCTACTCAAAGTGCGTGTGCTACTGCACTCCCGCTCCTGACCACTTGGCTACTAAATAGTGTGCTATATTGTAACTTAAATTTTAAAAAAAATTGGACTGTTTTTTTTTTTTTTTTTATAATCTAGTACAATGACAACCACAAGGTCAGAGGAACTCACAAAGTAGAGAGAGTACAAGAATATCACCATATTTAGCAGTTATCTGGACTTGAACCATGGTCAACTCAGACATATATACTGTTCTGCCCTTGTGCTTGGACACTTGATTATGACAGTGTTAAAACAGTGCCACTTACACAATATTCCTGTGCTTAATGCTGCTTAACTTCTTCAGTGATCAGGCATGAACTTGTGCATTTTACATAATGTATGGTTCATAAAAGCTGAAAATATTTCATTCTTACTCATTTTACTTTTCCATGACTCTATGAAGTTATGCTTCATTGAGTCATGGAAAAGTTTGTAAGGTGAAGATAATGAGTATGTAAGTAGTGTCTGGTGTCAAAAATCTTTGTTTGTAAAATCAAAAGTTCATAAATCAGATGTTTGGGAGCTCATATTATAATTACTTTCACAATGCACCCTTGCTAATTTATGGCTTCTTTCACTTTTAATTTAGTGGTGTTTATGCAATACAATTTCTTGGGCATTTGATCTTTCCTTTTATAATCTGTACATATCGCTTTATGAAGTTTTCTTTTATCATCATTTTGTCTTATGAAATAAATTTGAAATACGATATACATGTATTCTGAAGCACTGGATGTTCCAGGAAACAGACTGTGTGAGTTGTTGTGTGCAGAAATGACAATGGAATTGACTCAGAAACATGCCTTAAGTGCATGGTCAGCCTCTCATCAAGGTATTTTTAAAAATATATAAAAAAAGTTTGATTTTTTAAAATGATTTTGATGTAATGTAAATTTTTAATTCTTACTATTTATGTACTAGCACTATAATGTTTGGACAACTATAAAATGATAATATCGATAGCAATTCACTAAGTGATATAAACGTGGGTTAATATACTTTAAGAACTGCTTCTCTATAGGATGTCTGCAAAATGTCACGAAAGTTAAGTGCCAAAAGTTTACTACATGCTGGTTTTGCATTAATGATTTTAAAGCAGGGCTTGCACGGAAGTCTATAATCTGTTTAAGTTTCTTTCTTTCAACTTTGGAAATACTGTGGTTAGTGAAAGAAGTGAAGTGAAAGTGCTGCAGAAAAACTCAGGCTATGAATCTTCTTATTGGTCAAAATGGCACTTTTTTTTTTTATGTAGACTGGAAGTTTTGAAAAGCAAGTGTGATAAGTCGCTAATTTTCCAAATGTGTTTCCTGGACTGTTGCATACAGTTTTTAAAAAAATTGGTAAGACACAAAAAGAGCAAATTACAAAAAACTCATTCTGCTGTCACAAAGCTTGTTATTGACCTCATCTTTTTATTTCTTTCCCATAAAAAGAAATTTGTATAGAAGATTTAAATTAGACCTCCAGCTTCTAAAGTTGGAGGTCTAGTTTTCTTATTAGATTAAACACACTGATTTGCTTTATCTTAACACTCATGGTATACAATTTATTATTTCTCACTATGCACAACATAATGATTTCTGTTTTTAGAAAAATACATCCTTCCCCCACTTGACTGGATAAGAGATATGCCAATTTCTGGGTGGAGGCTACGATACTTGACAATTGGATTGGTAGATAAGATTCATTTTTCCTGCCTCCTTAGTCTGAATATTAACTTACTAGCTTCTTTCCTATGGCGTTTTGTCAAACATACTTTATGAACGTACGATATGCAGCTTAGGGATTTGAAAAATTTTATATAAGATGCTATTGCTAACATATCTGAAATTTTGGCAATCAAGTTTAATTAGAATATTATTTGTATTTCGAAAGTGTTACAAAAGGATTATATATTTATTGATATTAATAAAAATACATGGGGAAAGAAAATGTTGAAAACAAAAAATATTTTTTGTAATACCGCAATGGTAATTTGTGATTCTGGAGGAAATAAACATGCTGATTCCGAAAATCACCATAAAAAGTCTATCAAGTCTTCATCAAAAGATGTACCAATGTTTAATGTTAAAATAAAGGTGTATATATACATATAATTCAAGTTTGTAATACAAGCGTAAAAAAATATTATACGTTCTCTATAACTAATTTAACTTTGGAAAAAATATCATAAATCATAGCGAAGTAGTTATATTTCAATAATACAGGGTGTCTGGGCTAGAGGTATCCAAAAATACACACATATCTCAGCATCTCTAAGGTGTATTAAAATAATTTTTTTGTTATTATACAGAGTAACTCACCAATTTTTTATGAAGGTTAGTAAAGTTCAATATGGGCACCTTTTGTAGCTTGACAGATGTCAAAACGATACTCGAGCTCTTGCCAATTGTTTTCCAGCATCTGAGGCATTATTAGAGCAACTGCTACAATGATACGCTGTTTCAAATCGTCCAAGTCCCAAACTTTTCTCTAGTACACAGTCTTTAATAGTCATATCTATGAGGAAAAAATGGACCGATGAAGCCATTTTTGTGCACTACTAATCAGACATTGACTTTTGGTGTGTCCCTTTCATTTTCGATCACTTGGTGAGGATTATCTGTACCCCAAATGTGGCAAAATGTGACGAAACAAATCTTGGAGAGATTTCCTATCGACTGTGCTTTCGTTTGAGAAAATATAATGAGTGGTTCTTGCATTATAAGCTGTTATTTTTCAATACCTCTATCCCGGACACCCTGTATATAATCAGCATACCTGTAATTGTCTTAAAAATGTTTGCTACTAATGGATTTTCTCTTGTATTCCTGCTTACTCTCCCCCACTAGGAACCAGCAGTAATCCCCATCATTACAGGATCCCAGTGACCTTGGTACTGCTTTTCCATAGTGGAAATATCTTGATGAAATCGCTCCCCTTGTTCATCTCTCACATCTTTCAGATTTTCAGAGGAAAATTTGAGATGGGAATGAAGAAAATGAATTTTAAACGACATTCGACAGCCCATGTTTTTGTAGCACTGGAGTAAATTAGACACCAATGTTTCATAGTTTTCTTCTTTCCTACCCAAAAAACCACGTACTACTGCCTTAAATGATTGCCAAGCTGCCAATTCAACCTCCTTTAACTGGGTTTCAAACACATTGTCTTTCAGGAGTTTCTTAATATGGGTTCTATGAAAATTCCTTCTTTAAGTTTGGGATATGTTAAATTACTTCAATGTTAAATGGAAACACACTTCTCAGGTATGCAAATCTGTTGCCTTTTTTTATCTATCCAAGTTTGATGTGCAGGGGTGGAAGAAGAACCTTGTTTGATTGTATTAAAGGAATATATTTTATATTACGTTGTCCTGTATGAACGTGTCCCAATGTTAAACAACCTAATGTTCTTCTGTTGTGTGGCTGTCCCACAAACACAAAAAACAACGATATTTTGTGAAACCCTCCTGCAAACCAATAACCTTCGGATCACTGCATATGTTCCAACCATAATCCTGGTATTTTATAGCATGTAGAACCTTAGACATGCTTTCATGGCTTTCTTTAAGTCCAACTGAATGAAACACAGGAACTGATGGAAATTCATTGCCATTATGAAGAAAAACCTGCTTTTAAACTTAATTTTGAGGCATCTGTGAATAAATGCAATTTATCTGGCTTATGTGCAACACCTAGTTCCTTCAGAAGTCCAATAATGTCTGCAAAAACACATACTGTCCTCCATAGCAAAAAATTTCAAAAACTTTTCATGTCTTTTTCGAAACACTGAACTCTGTTCCTGCTTCGAGTATATTCCACTGCTGTAACCTAGAACCTAACAGTTCAGCTTGTTCTTTTGGCAAATTTAAGTCTCGAACCAAATCATTAAACTCGCCTTATTTGATTAAATATACCTCACTACCTGAGCTTACTAGCTGATAGTCGACATCTTGTGAAGTGGTGGGGGCTTCCAGGGAATCCTCAACTTGAACTTGATCACTATTATCTTTCCTGCTACTGTTATCCCAAGTTTTGGGGCACTGGTACTGGCAGTCATCACTGTGTGGAATGGGCTGAATTGCAGAGGGTTTTAGATATAATATAGCATGTATGCTTTTTTTTTTTTAGACATACCAGATATATTTGTCATACAGAAGTAGCAATCAGATGGTTCTTGCCAAACCATAACCAATCCTAAGGTTTGTCGTAATACAACACTTGTGAGTTGCCCAAGGTTTGTCTTGATCACTAATTTTTACATCTGAAATAAAAAGAATATGAAAGTTTTTTAATGTCGTAGATATATTTTCTTTTATTCTCTGGGGTAAACTGTCCACAAACACAACAAAAATTGTCTGGATGATTGATACACTTTCTATGTGTGTTCTTTTTAATTCATTGGTGAAAAAGTAAATTTCTGAAAAAGTAAATTCAGTTTTGAACTCTACAATATAAAAACAACACAAATTCAGTTTTTATCACTACACAGTACACAGACGTGGCAACTTACTAGTTCTACTCTTGTGAAAACATAAAGGAAAAATATTTGCAAATCGGAAGGTAGAGCTGGAAATTATTTTACTGCTACTGCAAGGGTTGCAGGCTGCACCCTCCTACTCTCGAGGGGCTGTTTATGTTTGGAGGATGGATTTACAACCCTGAGAACATGTCACGATCAGTTAATACTGGAACACCTTGGCACAGCCTACAAAAATCCTCACAAAAAAAAAAGCTAAGTGTGCTCTCTTCAAATTGTTGCATCAGAATTTGAACTTAAGAACCATAAGTAGAGTCTGGTTATGTTTATAGAAACAGAGGCCAGATTCTATTGCTAAAATTAAGAGAATTTGCTGATATCTGTTAAAATAAATCAGTACATCATACATTACTGGCTAGATTATGCAGAATTGCATATTTTGTTAAACGTAACTCCCCCCCCCCCCCATTTAATAACTATGATGTGATGTGAAACTCATGATGATTTTTGAAATCTATGTATAAAAATTGGTTAAAAACAGCATTTAAGTTTTTGGACGTAAAAATAGTGTTGGCTAGTGGTATTAGTGGTAAACATTTTTCTCTTTGTGTTTCTGCTATCCTAAAGTTATTCATGCATTTAATTATGAACTGTTATAATTTTTACAGCCATGTCAAGTTATAAAAAAATGCTATGTTAGAAATTAGCAAAAGCTTTATTTAATTATATGTAACCATAAAGTTAACAGTGTGATGTATTTGCAAAATTTAGAGAAATGAGATAATCAAAAAAAGCTTGCTAGTCTTTTTGTCATTTAAAGGATATGGATGTTTTGAATGATACCAACACTCCTTACCGAATACTATGGAGTCGCAATTAATTTTTTAAATATCAATTGTGAGAATATCTTTAATGTATTAATGCTATTTTATAAATTATGGTAAAACCAAAAATAGAGATTGTTTTTTGGGCTTATCCAGATAGGTATTTCTTTGTCAAAATATGGTCCTTAAATTTTTGTCATTATTTCATTTAGAAATATTATCTAACTTGAAGTCCATATGTGAATATAGATTTGCTAACAGCTTTTTGATCAGTGGACATATTTTAATGAAATTTTTTATTTGGACTTGTTAGAAATGTTTATTGAGCTAAACCAAATTTCACTAAAATTGGACAAAATAGAAATTGGACAATTCTTGTTACTTTTTCCCGTGCAATTTCTAAGTAAAAATGAAGATTCATAGATTAAATGTAGGTTTAATGCAGTATTGTTAGCTGAAGACAGGCTGTGCATGTTTTGAATTTATTACTAAGATGATAATCTTAGTAATTAATTGGACGCCTCCGTACCCAGGGGAGCAGCAGTGCATAGCACACGCTTCTTGATTAGACCAGGGTTCAAGCCCATGACCACCAAATACGGAGGAGGCGGAAAGGTCAGGGAATGACCACTGTATATCCCCAGAGCAATATGCTCCTAAAATGCTCCTAAAATTGCTAATGCTCCTAAAAAAAAAAAACCAGATAACAAATAGCAATAAGTAATTAATTGATAAGGAGATAACTATATTTACTTTTCATTTGTGTTAATTACAGAGAATGGGAAAAAAAAATTTAATTTAAGAAAAAAATCAAATGCAGCTGAAATGTAACATCCTGTGTAAATTAGCTGACTTGTTTTATATAACTATAGGTTCGGACCTTTCTTATCATATTTCATCCTTATCTTTGAGATTAATTTTTATATGAGTATTTATATTAAAATTCTTTTTATTGCATGTATAGCATTATATGTTAGATAAACTTCTTTGTATTTTCACAGCCCATGCAAAGGGAAGCAGAAGTGACTGCAGATGATGATCAGAGTTTTCTTGCAAAACAGCAAGGTCTACTTAATCAACAAGCACCACCACCTGGACGACCAGTAAGTTCAGAGTAACTTCTTTCCTTAATTTTTAATGTGACGGAAGAGTTTGTAGGACAAAATTAGAACCATTATTAGTGTAATCACATATTTACGTAGCACAACAATTTAGAAACTGTGAAAGCATTTTAGATTTAAAAAAAAAAAAAACATTATATTGAGCATTATAGCTCTGGTTCATACTATCAAAAAAAAAAAAAAAAAAAAAATTTGACCACCAGTTATACCCCAAATACTGGGTTGTATTTATTAAATTGTCAATATCCCTTTCTAATATATCAATAAATTAATTTATTCATATATTATATTATAAATTATCATTATCCCTTGCACATTTTTGTCCTTATACATTAGCATTTGCATTAGTAGAGGCATATGATGCAAGAAAGCAAGCTTATGCAGCATCAGCCAAAAAAAAAAAAAAAACCCACTTCCATTTCACCCTTCCATTCGTTCGAAATACCTGTCCAGCTGAGCCTTAAATTTATTTAGGCTATCAACTTCCATAACAAGGAATGGAAGTCTGTTCCACCAACCAACTACCCGCTGGTTTTAGCAAATTTCCACACATCTATCCTACATCTGTCTTTCCTCAATCTGAATTTATGCCCTCTTGGGTGATTATTCTGAGCAAGAGGAATAATCCCATCGGCATTGAGCATGCTCAAACCATTCAAAGCTTTATACACCTCTGTCAGATCACCTCGCCGGTGCCTAGTCTCCAGACACTGTAATTTGCAAAACTTAAGCCTTTCTTCATAAGAGCAACCCTTTGTTCCATTCACTAATCTTGTTGCCCTTCTCTGTACTCGTTCAAGCAGCTCTACATCCTTCTTGAAATGAGGCCTCCAGACTTGTATACAGTACTCAAGGTGTGGCCTGACCAAACCTTGTGCCTTATACAAGGGAATAATCACCTCCTTATCCCTGCTAGAAAAATTCCTGTATATCATTGACAAGACACCATGAGCTACTCTTGCAGCCCGTCTGCTCTGCTCAGAGAACTTCATATCTGCCTGCACAATTACTCCCAGGTCCTTTTCATTCTCTACCACTGTCAGTGTAGTATCACAGAGTTGATACGTTAGGGTGGGATTACTGCTTCCCATATGTAGTACTTTACATTTGTCAATGTTAAACTTCATTTGCCACCTCTCAGCCCATCTGCTCAACCTTTCCAGATCCTGTTGCAGCAGCATAGCGTCAGTAGTGTCCCTAACAACCCTGCCAACCTTTGTATCATCTGCAAACTTGGACATTAAGCTTGATATACCATCATCAGTATCATTTATAAATACAGAAAACAATAATGGACCCAATACTGAACCCTGAGGGATTCCACTAATAACATTAGTCCACGAAGAGCAGTGTCCATTGATTACCACTCTCTGTCTTCTCCCCCTCAACCATCCCTTTATCCATAGCAGCAATTTGCCTCCAATGCCACACTGCTCCAATTTGTGCAGCAGTCTTCCATGTGCAACTGTATCAAAAGCCTTTCTAAGATCCAAGTATATAATATCAAAGTTATTCCCTGCATCCAGTTCTTTTGTGACTGCATCATAGTATCCAATCAAATTGGTCAGGCAAGTCTTCCCCTTAAAACCATGCTGTGTCCAAGCTATAACTGAAGTCATGTCTAGATAATCCTGCAATGCTTCTTTAACCAATGCCTCCATTAATTTCCCTGGAACAGAAGTTCCCTGGAACTAACAGGTCTGTAATTACTTTTGTCTCCCTTTGATCCTCCTTTGTGGATTGTGGTCACATTTGCACATCTCCAGTCCATGGGTACCTTCCATGAGTCCAGGGAAGCTCTCATAATTATGGTTAAGGGTTTGTTTACTTCCTTTAATATAACTAGATAGATTCCATCCACCCAAGTTGCCTTTCTTATGTTTATCTTCAATAATTTCTCCTCCATTTTACTCTCAGTTTTTACAAGATTATCTAGCTTACTGCCAGAGTTGAATACACCTCTGGCATTCCCCTCCCTGAATAACTCCTCATGTGTGAATGTAGATGTAAAATATTCATTTAATTTGTTAGCTACCTGAGCAGGATCATCAACAGTTGAACCATCGATGTCAAGTGGACCAATCTGATTCATCTCCTACCTTACTTAAGTAAAGAACTCTTTGCTGTTTTTCTTTGCATCATTTCCCAAAGATTTTTCGTAATCCGCTTTCACCTGCCTAACCTCCTTTCTAATTTGGTTACAGACCAGCTTATATCTATCATAGGCTTCTGTGTCACATGTTAATTTAAATGTATCCCATGCATTTTTCTTCTCTGTCACACATCTAATTAGTTCATTTGACATCCATTTAGGCCTAAACCTTGAACAATTTCTTTGTTGGTATGAAAAGTCTAGTAGCTTCCAAGATTAATTCTTTGAATGCTTCCCATTTTGAATTTGCTATTGGTAACATCATCAGTTGGTCCCACCGTATAGAATTTAAATACTGTCTCAGACCACCATAGTCACCTTTACGAAAGCAAAAACCCTTCCCATTATCCTTGATTATCCCACTTTAGCACACTATGATCACTGCCACTTAGTGGTTCCTTTATCTGTAGATTCTTGATGCATGAAGAATCACTACTGATAATCAGATCAAGAGTATTACTCCCTCTAGTTGTCTCCTGAACATGCTGCTGTAATACTATGAATTGTATTTGAGTCAGATTCGTATTATAAATAAACAAAAACAGGTTGAAGATTGGATGGCATCAACGGTTTTCTGCCTGTATTGTGTATATTGAGATGCAGAATTAGGTTGGGTGGTGGATAAGGAAATAACTGTGTAGAAAACAATCATCCAATAAATCCACAAAAGCCTTGCTAGTGTGTGAGTGACCAACCCACAAATTCCAGTAAATATCATGGAAATTAAAATCCCCCATTATAAGACACTCTAATTTACTGGCCCACTCTATTTCTCTGCACAATTGCTCATTATACTCATCAGATTCATTAGGCCTATAACACATGCCTACTCTCATTTTTCCTTTCCCAGTGCTTATGTCACACCAAACAGACTCAACATTGCATTGTCCACCCACATCAATTGGATGCACTTCCTTAGATTTTATGTGTTTCTTAACTAACAGCATAACCCCTCCTCCCTTCCTGTCCTGTTTATCCTTTCTGTACACATTGTACTCCCCAAATTCCAGTTCTGCACTGCTTATGTCTGTGACACCATGTCTCTGATATCCCAACAATATCTGCCTTTGATGTCTTGACAAGCACTTCAAGCTTATCGAATTTATTAACTATACTCGATAATATATATATTGCAGTT
Source organism: Mastigoproctus giganteus (assembly GCF_048544385.1). Classification (NCBI taxonomy): domain Eukaryota; kingdom Metazoa; phylum Arthropoda; class Arachnida; order Uropygi; family Thelyphonidae; genus Mastigoproctus; species Mastigoproctus giganteus. The sequence continues at coordinate 191,702,893 of NC_143583.1, forward strand.
GGCTTGTATCCGTGTCTCCAGGTTCCTTTTCTGCTTATCATAAAACTTGCAACAATTGTAAAGAAGTTATTAATTAACCCAACATCCTCCGTAGTCAAGTGGTCAGTGGGGGTGCAGAAGTACATGCTCTTTAAGTAGACCAGGGTTTAAGCCCCTGACTGCTAAATATGGTTCGTCTGCGACCTGCACTGGACCAGCACGGCAGATTTGTCCATTTCCCTCAACGTTAATTGTTTGAGGAGGCTTCTATCCTGCAGTGGATTGATAATGGCTGCTGCTTAATTAATCCAAACTTGATTTTTAACAAGATAAGAGTGAAAACTTGCTTATTGTCCAAATGCTAGTTAAATCTTCTGGTTCCCATGCCAGATCTATTGGCTGCCACCACTGTTACATCCTGATGAATTGCATTCTCGCATAAAGATAAAGCTGACTTGTTTAGCATTCTACTTTTCTTCTGAATATTGTATCAAACAACATCCTCTTACCATACCAAACAGACTTCACTTGGTGCGGCGCCTCCGTAGCCAGGTGGGCAGGAGCAGCAGTGCATAGCACACGCTTCTTGATTAGACCGGGGTTCAAGCCCGTGCCCACCAAATACGGAGGATACGGAAAGGTCAGAGAATGACCACCGCATATTCCTGGAGCAATATGGCCTTAGTTGCTAATACTCCTGAAAACCAAATAACAACAACATCACTTGGTGCCTCCTATAGTCTTCCCACAGAAGGGAGGTAGAATTCCTAAAAAGAGTGACAAATCCTCCCTTTCAGTTATCATTCCATTGCACTTAACCTCTATTCTTTTCAGAGTAATGGAGAACCCCATCAGCTGCTAACTGTTAACCTGTCGGTGGTAAGCCACCTGACTAATCAAGTTTCTTTTAAAATTTTGGAGAAAGTTTTGGGGGTTTTTTTTAATTCTTCTTTGACAGTACCAATACCTCATCCTTTGTTAATGTATTGCAATATGTATTTTATGTAACTTTTTATTTTTTCGTACAAAATTAAATATTTTAAAAAATGATCTGTTTTTTACACCTTTTATTTTCAAAAAAAAATTAATTTTGATGAAAATTGAAATAAAATTATTTAAATTATTAGATATAAAATAACCTGCATAATCTATTAAACCCTTATTTTCCTCAGTTTAAAAGACTATTAAGTTCTTGAAATTTTAAATGTGCTCAAGTGCATGCATTTCTGCTTATTTTGTGTATAAATACATTTAAAAAATTAATTTATATATGTTATATAAATTAATTGCTGCCTAACAAATAATGCTAGGGACCAAGTTTATACAGTATCAGCAAAAAAAAAAAATAAATAAATAAATAAACCCTACCCACCTCATTCGTGCATCATCTCTAATAATTTCTCTAATTCTTTCTGAAATTTATTCAAACCTCCCACTTTTGCAGCAACACTCAATAGAAGTTTGTTCAAACAATCACCTACCTGCTGGCTGAAAGCTAATTTCCACAAAATATATCCTCCAGCCATCCTTTCTCAATTCAAATTTATGTCCTCTTATATGTGTTGGCTGAGCAAACTAAGGATCCCATTAATGACTAGTTTACTCGACCTGTTCAAAGCCTTAAATATATTTTATATAGTTATTCTCTTCCATTTTCAAATTTTTTCAAAATTTATTTCATATTTGATGCACTTCACAGCACTCGAAAGTTTAAGTTACTTATGTTGCTCCTGCGGAATAGCAGCCATCTTGAACGAGTATTGGATTTTTGTGTTCTCGTCTTTACTATATGTGAAAAAAACATTAACTCTTTCAGAAACAATTAGGTAAGATGTTTATTGAACTTGTACGAAAGTAAAAACCGTAATTGGAACTATAACCAAATGTGATTTGAAACTTCATGCCACTCACTTGACAGGTTCTCTTCTCACTCTGCAAAACCTATAAAAAATTACTTCAGTGATGATAGCAGTAAAAGTTTGTTTATATTTAGAAAGGTAGAAAAAAATTTTTAATTGCTAATTAATGGTTAATGCAGAATTGTTGTTTTTGACGGTCACCTCTCAGGTGACCTACTTCTACTGCTGATTTAAACTGTCTCAATCTCAGTGTTCCATTATCAATGATTGCTAACATGAATTCTGCCAGTGTTGATTAGGCTTATGTTACCTAATTTTGGACAAATTTGATGAAAAAGTATGGCTGTTTTTTGCATTTGGGTATCCAGTTCTTCTCTCTCTCTCTCATTTTCAGCCAAATGCAGGAACGGCTTAACCTTGGCATGTCCTTTAAGCCATTACCACCACAACTGACATGTCTAACCCACCACCTAACTCATCTCACTTTGACGGTTATGTTCCTGTAAATGTTTTGGGGTATCTCACTGGGTGCAGTGTTCTCTGCATTCACGAAGTCTAATACTACTATTTCATGTGCACACGAATGTCAGGTGGTCCTTCAGTTTCACAGACTTCACTTTGACGATTATGTTCCTGTAAATGTTTTTCAAATGTTTTGGGGTATCTAGCTGGGTGCAGTGTTCTCTGCATTCACGAAGTCTAATACTACTATTTCATGTGCACACGAATGTCAGGTGGTCCTTCAGTTTCACAGACTTCACTTTGACGATTATGTTCCTGTAAATGATTTTCAAATGTTTTGGGGTATCTCACTGGGTGCAGTGTTCTCTGCATTCACGAAGTCTAATTCTACTATTTCATGTGCACACGAATGTCAGGTGGTCCTTCAGTTTCACAGACTACAGCAGTCCTGCCACCTAACATGCAGTGTTAAAACTTGTGCTATTTTGGCAGCCACGTTCAAATTTTCACTGACACATTTTGTGGGTATGTTTCAGAGCAGCCTTTATATTATATATATTTCATTTACAGTATATTCATTTTGTGTTATTTATGCTTTTCTTTAATTACAAACCAGAAGTGTGAAATATAACCCATAAATATTACATTTAAACTTTAAAAATGTTATTAAAATGAAAAAACCACCATATAAAAAGTCTTAATCAAATTTGCAAAATTTTAAAAATTGTTTCAAATTATTGTTTTTAACAACATCTTTACATTACTATATTAATGTTACTATTTTATAATAAGTTATTTCAAATTACTTATTTACCTTTATAATATTTATTTTGCAGCAGGAATCTCCTATCAGAAACCCTGCTGGGGTTCAAAAAACTTCAGAAAGAAGGCTCACAGGTTCACCTGGTGTTCAGGCATCACCCAAAAAGGTAATAGTTATTTCAGCTATTTATCATTAAAAAAAAATGTTTGGTATTTTCTCTTCATTTGTGAAAGCTGTCCCCCCCCCTTTCTTTTCCATTGTAAAATCTAGTCTACAATTAAATTATATTTTATTTGATTGTGACTATGCTTAGAGTATGTGAAATAAGCTGTAAATCTGTTCTTTTTGATATACACTGATTGATCACTGAATTATGACCACCCCTATGAATGCGATCCATTGATCACATGAGGTACGAGAGTGCACAGTTACTTTATCTATGCTACCTACGTAGCATAGATAAGGTGTCAGTAGTTCAGTAGGTAGTAAAATTCCGATCGTGTGGGTAAAAGGAAGGATTTATTGGACTTTGATAAAGGACAGATTGTGAGAGCTCGACGAGCTGGTGCCTCGATTTCCCAAATGGATGAACTGGTGGGGTGTTTGAGAGCCGCCGTTGTTAAAGTGTATCAGGACTGGTGTCAAAATGGTCAAACAATGATCCGACGGCAAAACTGCAAAGGTCAGCAAAAGGTTGATGTTAGAGGTGAGTGCCAGGTCCAATGACTCATACAGGTGAACAGGTGCAGCACTGACTGTTGAAGAGTTGACTACCCAATACAACATGGGCTAACCCGGAACAATATCTGTCATGACCATGCATTGCACATATGGACTATACCAGCAGACAATCCCTACAGCATCCTCTCCTAACCAAGGTTCATCGGCGTAAAATACTTGCCTGGTGCAAAGAGCATGCAAGTTGGATGTTAGAAGACTGGAAGGAGGTGTGCTGGTCGGATGAGTCACATTATTTATTCCACACTGTGGATGGTTGTGTACAGATTTGGCGTCAACAACATGAGGCTCTTGATCCATCATGCATGGTATCAAAAGTGCAGGCTGGTGGAGGCAGTTGTATGGTGTGGGGCATGTTTCACCGGCAGGAACTTGGACCTCTGGTGCATGTGGAACAACGTATCACTGGTCTCTGCTATCATCAACTGCTTGCTGACTGTGTACACCCCACTATATTACACTTTTTCCTGAATGGCGATGGTGTCTTCCAAGATGACAATGCACTGAACCATTGGGCACTTCATGTGCAGGAATGGTTTGAGGAACACAGTTCTGACTTCCAGCATATCGATTAGCCTCCGAACTCTGCCGATATCAATCCCATAGAACACTTGTGGGACACTATGGAAAGGCATATCAGGTGTCTGGCTACACCAATCGCCTCCATACCTGCATATCTAGCCGCATTACACACAGCTTGGTTGGCCATACCTCCCGAATGCTTCTGACATCTTGTTGAATCAATGCCACGTCAAATGGCTGCTGTACTGAGGGCAAAAGAAGACCTACGAAGTATTAGGTAGGTGGTCATAGTTCAGTGATCACTCAGTGTATATACAAGGTGTGGCAAAAATTTTGGGGATTAATTTTATCGGGAAATAGCAGCTTAGTAGCAAGTTGTTGCAACATGGTTGGTGATCCATCTAGACCTAGTAATGCATTAAGTTGTGCATAACTGCAGTCAACGTGAATTAGCATGCATTGAATAGAAGATTAAATGTTTCACTTGCAATTTTTCCCATTCTAAATCAACATCGAACATACACATTGTTAAGCACACTCTGACATTTTGATATACAAGATATGAAACATGTCTTCATTATTATCAGATAATCAATGAGAGACTTCCATAAATGAGTAATCAGCTTACTGTGTTTGTGTGGAGATAACAGTAGACATGTCAAAATGTATTACACTTTATCCCAGTGCACTCTGCTGTCTCAATGTTGAACAATAAGCATGATCTGGAATTTTTATAAAAACATCATGGAAACATTATAAGAATCTGTGAATCTTGAAAAGGCGTGATATAAAGTACATGGAAATTTGCCCTTGTAAATTTTAGAAAAATAGTTTCAAAAAATATATCGAAATATCAAGAATCTATTAGATGAATTAAAAGATTTGTGGTGCCTCCGTAGCTAGGTGGGCAGGAGCAGCAGTGCGTAGCACACGTTTTTTGATTAGACCAGGGTTCGAACCTGTGAGCCACCAAATAGAGGATGCGGAAATGTCAGGGAATGACCACCGCATATATCCGGAGCAATATGGCCTTAGTTGCTAATGCTCCTAAAAACCAAATAACAACAACAACATAAAAGATTTGTATTAAAAAAAAAATGGTAAATCTGCAGTAGTGACTGAAGGAAACATTGGGAAATGATTTAATGAAAAGGTTTGAGTGAGACAGTGCTGTACCTTATCACCAGTTTGTAATTTTCATAGACAAAAATGAATATAATTTACTGACAAATTTTATTGTATGAGATGTAAAGATTGGATCTTTATTATTAGAGGATAATATTTTATTGTTAAAAAGGAGCCCGTAAGATCTTCAAGAATCTCTGAATGAATTAGAAATCGGTTATAGAGAATATGGTGAAAATTAATTGAACAAAAACAAAAGTTATGAAAGTTGGGTGAGACAAGAAAACTTTAGATTGTATTCTAATTAATAATTTAATGAAGGTGGAATATTAGATATACAAATAAAGAACAGAATAAGTGAAACCAGAAGTATAAGAAGCCTTTAAAAAGGAAGCCACTTGGAGCAATAGACAAATTAGCTAAAAGATAAAATTAGTTGTAAGAATAATTAGTAAGGATATTTTAACCAGTGGAACTAGTTAAAAATTAAAGGAGGGGAAAAATCTATAAAAAGCTTTATCAGAAAAAAGTACTCATGATTTTGAATGGTCTTGCTATATGGCACTTATGTAACTAACAAACATGTGATAAAGAATTTATCTACAACAATAATCATAGGAACATGATTAGCCCAGTGGTTATGACACTGGACTACCAATATCATGGACCCAGGTTCGAATCACACTGCAAAGAGAGCGAAAAAAAATTTTTTTAAATTGCAAAAGTTGCTTCATCAGACCTACCTTCCCCGAGGTTGAAGTGATTGCTGAGGCAGAGAGTGGGACGATCTGATGTTGCTCCCATAACTACCATCCACCACTGGATGCAAAAATCGAAGCTAAAACAGGTCCACCTCCATAGATGGATGAAGATGAGAAGTAGAAATGGCAAATCTATGGTGCAGGATAAAGTCACTCACATTCAGGCCTTAGGCAGTGGAACAAGTGGCTCTATCTGCCCTATGGCTACCACATCTGAAGGGCAAGACCACTTAGCCCAACCATCTGGAAATGTTTCCTGCACAACCACGCTAGTGACCACCCAGGAAGGAAAAAGAAGCCAATGCATGAGGTGGAGCTTCAATGTATACATTCATCATGCAAGCATACTAATGAAGGTAGAGACAGACATGACAATGTACAGGACAAAACTACACACCAAGTGGTTGGAATGGCTCCCAACCATTCAGGTCACTGAACAGCAAATAGCAGACCAGAGACAGACCATTGTCAAGAAGAATTTGATAGCTCCTGCAATCTTGGAAAATATCAAGAAGGATGTGAGAAACCAACAACAGTAAATACAGACTCAGAAGAACCAGAACTGAAGGAAGAACAACAACCCAATGCAGCCAAAGTGGAAACAGTCAAGGTTGTGATATCTAAAATAGAAAAAAGCCATAGCAGAATTCAAGGGAATAGATTCCACAAGGACCCATACCGAAGCAGACACCCAGCAGAATCCTGTGGCAACTCACAGACCACCTGAATAAGCAAATAATACTAGATTATCTCAACAACAACAACAAAGCAACACTAGACACCATCTGCACATCCATTTACTGTGCCTCTGTAGCAGCTACCAAGATGAACGGAAGGAAAACCAGAGAATGACATAACACAAAACACGAAGATGAGGTACCATTAGCCTGGGAAAGAAGGCTACTACAGAAGATAAAAGAGATAAGGGTGAAGATAGGCCATCATAGGCTTCTGTATCACTTGATAATTTATATGCATCCCATGCTTTTTCTTCTCTGCCACGAGTGTCATCTTACATCCATTTAGGTCTAATATTTGATGAAAATTTCTTAGTTGTTATGAAAAATCTAGTAGCTTCTATGATTATTTCCTTGAATGCTTCCCACTTAGAATTTGCTAATCAGAAAAAGGAAGGCCATCATCAAGAAAGACAACATCCATAGCAAACATGAAACCTATAATCAGCAAATCAAAGAATACCGTGACGCACCCAAGCAGAAATTCCTGGCACTCGGTAGGAGACTTTGCCGTTACAAGGAGAGTGTCTAGAGAAAAACAGATAATAGGATATTTGATGAAAACCAGAGAGCCTTCTACAGGAGGAGAGGGCAGGCAATTGACCCCTCAACCAGAAGATACTCAAGGAGTTCACGGGAAACCTGTGGAACAGCGAATTTAGCCATAACGGCTGTGCCTCCGGATAGAACTAGAAAGGAAGAAAACCAGGTATCTAAAAGAGATGACAGAATAGAAGATTTGGGAGGAAGAAGTACAACAGTCAATCAGGAAGTCCCACAACTGGCAAACCCCAGGAATAAATAACATCCACAACTTCAGGTTCAAGAAGTTCAGCTGCACGCACAGGCACAGAGCAGAGCAGTTCAACCAGGTAATAATGCACCCTGACATAATCCCAGTCTCTGAATTAAGGAATCACCTACCTGAAGGTTAAGAACAAAGACACCACAAACTCAGCAAATTACAGACCAATCACCTGGTCAAAATCCTGACCAGCTTCATAACTAAGAAGATATCAGACCACTTGGAGAGCCAGAACATCATGGCCAAGCAGCAAAAGGGATGTAAACAGAAGAGCAAAGGATGCAAGGAGCAATTGACCATTGACTCTGCAGTTATGGAGCAAGCCTACAAGAAGCACCACAATCTGTACATGGACTACATTGACTACCGCAAGGCCTTTTACTCCATGTTTGATAGAGACACTGAAGACCTTCAAAGTCAACCCAACACTAACACACTTCCTACAAGCAACCATAGCAAAGTGGAGTACCACCTCAAGGTTGAGAACATCACCCATCAGAAGAGGAATATTCCAGGAAGATACCCTGAGCCCACTTTGGTTCTGTCTAGCACTGAACCCACTGTCCACTATACTCAATAACGGCAAGTACAGATGTATCCTAAAAGAAAGGAGGAAGAACTTGTACACCTTCTCTCACCTGATGTACATGAGTGTCATCAAATCCTATGCTGCAACTGAGGATCAACTCCAAGAGCTGCTTCAAATCAACAGAGAGTCCAGCACAGATATTGGGATGCAGTTGACCTAGACAAATTCATTACTCATGGATTACATCAAGGATATCCAGTCTGACAAAACTACCAATTTCTTCACCAGCTGAAGACCAGTAAAGAGATGAAGCCATGACAGAGGGTGAGACATTCAAATGTCTGGGGATGATGCAGGCTTACGAGTTAGAACATAAGGAGAACGAGGCCCACCTAACTGAGAAATACCATCAGAGACTAAGAAGCCTGCTAAAGTCAAACCTGAATGGTGGGAACATGGTCACAGTCACAAACACTTACACACCCCCAGTACTAACATTCTCCTTTGGGATCATAGATTGGACCAACACTGAGCTGAAGGAGGTTATGAGATGATCAAGAGCCACCAACACTACCTGAAGTCAGCCATCGAGAGACTGAGACATAGTCCGTAAAGTATGGAGGGGTTTGAGCAACCTCATTGAACAAAAGAAGGTGATTAAGAACTTGTAGGATTATTTCCAGAAAAACACAGCACCAATCTACCAAGTCATAAAGATGGACAAACGGCACTCAACAAGGAGACCACACTCACACAGACAGAAAGATGGGCGAAGAGGACACTCTGTGGTAGACACTACAATGACCTCCATCAAAACTACATAGCTTAGATGGCTCACAAAAGGAAAGCTATTCCCTGAGACTGAAAGATTCATGCTCGCTATCCAAAATCAGGTAATTAATGCCAGGAACTACAGGAAATATATGCTCAGAACCCTGGAATAACAGATGACACATGCTGTCGATGCCATCTGGCTCGCTCCAGAAATAATCCAGCACATCACCGCAGGATGCAGGGTGATCACCCAGATAGAATATATTCACAGACACAACCAAGATGGTGAGGATAATACATCAGAAGCTAGTGCAAAAATACCAGCTGATCAAAGAAAGTTTACCATATTATAAGTATGAGCCTTAAGCCATGCTAGAGACCACTACTTACAGACTATACTGGGACTGTGCCATAGTAACAGATAAGATGATCCCACACAACGGACCAGACATAGCCCTAATCAACAAGAAGGAAATGGCTACTTACCTGATTGACACAGCTGTGCTCAATACTAGCAACCTCCAGGAAAAGGTCAGGGAGTACTTAAACCTAACACAGGAAATCAAAAATATATAGCATGTGGAACACGTAATAATCATCCTGATCACTGTCACCATCGGCATAGTGCCAAAGAGCCTCCATAAGAACCTAGAAGCAATAGGCCTCCCAGAGAATACTTATATGGAACTCCAAAAAGCTACAATCCTGAACATATGTAGGATAGTGAGAGGGTTCTTCAACCAATAGTAATAATAACAATAATAATAGTAACCGGGCACAACAAAACCAGCCCATGCACTTGGTATCAGTACCCATCACAGGGCAGGAAAAAACTCCATAAAGGAGAAAGGTTTTTTTTTTATAAGAATAACCCCACAAAGAACCGTGCCATAATGAAACAGAGGCCCTGCAGAATCCTCTAACAACCCACAGACCACCTTAATAGGCAAATAATTCTGGATTTCCTTAACAACAACAAATACCATCTACTACACAGCCATTTACTGTGCCACTGTAGCAGCCAACCGGATAAATGGAAAAGAATCCAGATAACAACAGAAAACGTAATGCAAAGACAAGGAACCACCAACCTGGGTAAGATTATTACAGCAGAAGATAGAAGAGCTAAGAGTGAAGGTAAGCCAACTGACCCAATTCCAATGGGATAAAACAGAAATAAGAAGCTGATCATAAAAGGGAAAGCCATCACCAAGAAAGATAATATCCACAGCAAACATGAAACCTATAATCAGTGAATCAAAGAATACCTTGACACCCTGAAGTAGAAAACCCAGGCACTCATCAAGACACTTTGCCGTTACAGGGAGAGTGCCCAGAGGAAAACAGATAACTGGATATTTTATGAAAGCCAGGGAGCCTTCTACAGGAACATTGGACAAGATTTTCATTTTCCTCTATCCTGAGTGTAGTACCACACACTTGGTACATTCCCCTGAGATTACTTCTAACCATATGTAGTACTTTACATTTTTCAATGTTAAACTTCAATTGCCATTTCTCAGCCCATCTGCCTAATTTTTATATATCTAGTTGCAGTAGCATACCATCATTACTATCATTTATCACCCTGCTAATTGTATCATCTGCAAACTTAGACATTAAGCCTAATTTACCTTCATCAATATCGACAACAATGAGCCCAGTACCAAACCCTGGGGACTCCACTAATAAAAATTAATCCATGAAAAATAATGTCCATTGATAATATATCTCTCTCTCTCTCTCAACCATCCCTTTATCCATAGCAGTACCTTGTCCTTAATCTGCTCTAATTTGTACATCAGTTTTATGTGCAACAACATCAAAAGCTTTCCTGAAATCCAGGTATATTATATCAAAATTATTTTTTGCATCCAATTCCTTTGTGATGGCATCATAGTATCCAGTCAAACTGGTGAGAGAAGATTTCTCATTCACAAACCTGTGGTGTCTGAAGTATAACTGCGCTCCTGTCTAGATGGGCCTGCATTACTTCTTTTACCAGTAATTCCATTATTTTCTCTGAAACAGAAGTCAATTCTTGTTCCATTTGTGTCACCCATTGTGAATTGGGGATACATTTGCACATATCCAGTCCATGGGAACTTCCCCTGAATCCAAGAATTTTTCTCATAATTATGGCTAAGGGCTTGCACTTACCTCCTTTGCCACCTCTTAATATAATTGGATAGATCTCATCTGTTCTGGTACATTTCTTATGTTTAATTTCAGCAATTTCTCTTTCACTTTTCACTTAAAGTTATTACAAAATCATTTAGCACCCTCTTAGAAGTTGATAAACTTTTGGCATCCAATTCCCTAAGGAATTCCTTGTGTGTGAATGAAAATGCAAAATACTTATTCAGTTTGCGAGCAATATCAACACTTGAACTATCATTATCAAATGGTTCATCCCTTTCCATCTAGCGTATAAGTAAAGAATTCCTTGCTGTTTTTCTTTGCATTCTTCACCAAAGATTTCTCATAATTTCTCCTAACTTGCCTAATCTTCTTTGACTTGATCACAGACTAGTTTATATCTATTATAGGCTTCTGTATCACTTGATAATTTATATGCATCCCATGCTTTTTCTTAGCATTAGTTGAGGCATATGATGCAAGAAAGCAAGCTTATGCAGCATCAGCCAAAAAAAAACCCCATTTCACCCCTCCGTTTGTTTCAAATACCTGTCCAGCTCAGCCTTAAATTTATTTAGGCTATCAACTTCCACAACAAAGGACGGAAGTCTGTTCCACCAACCAACCAACCAACTACCCGCTGGCTAAAGGCAAATTTCCGCACGTCTATCCTACAACTGTCTTTCCTCAATTTGAATTTATGCCCTCTCAGGTGATTATTCTGAGCAAGAGGAAAGATCCCATCAGCATTGAGCATGCTCAAACCATTCAAGGCTTTATACACCTCAATCAGATCACCTCGCAGGTGCTTAGTCTCCAGACACTGTAATTTGCAAAACTTAAGCCTTTCTTCTTAAGAGCAACCCCTTGTTCCATTCACTAATCTTGTTGCCCTTCTCTGTACTCGTTCCAACAGCTCTACATCCTTCTTAAAATGAGGCCTCCAGAACTGTATACATACTGTGGCCTGACCATTGCCTTATACAAGGGGATAATTACTTCCTTATCCCTACTAGAAAAATTCCTATATATCATTGACAAGACACAATGAGCTACTCTTGCAGATCGTCTGCACTGCTCAGAAAACTTCATATCTGCCTGCACAATTACCCCCAGGTCCTTTTCATTCTCTACCACTGTCAGTGTAGTACCACAGAGTTGATACGTTACTCTGGGGTTACTGCTTCCCATATGTAGTACTTTACATTTGTCACCTCTCAGCCCATCTGCTCAACTTTTCTAGATCCTGTTGCAGCAGTGTACTGTCATTAGTGTCCTTAACAACCCTGCTAACCTTCGTATCGTCTGCAAACTTGGATATTAAACTTGAAATACCATCATCAATATCATTTATAAATACAGAAAACAACAATGGACCCAACACTGAACCCTGAGGGACTTCACTAATAACATTAGTCCACGATGAGCAGTCCATTGATTACCATTCTCTGTCTTCTCCCACTCAACCATCCTTTTATCCATTACAGCAATTTGCCCTCAATGCCAAACTGCTCCAATTTGTGCAGCAGTCTTCCATGTGCAACAGTATCAAAAGCTTTTCTGAGATCCAAATATATGATATCAAAGTTATTCCCTGCATCCAGTTCTTTTATGACCACATCATAGTATCCAATCAAATTGGTCATACAAAACTTTCCCTTAGCCAACCCATGCTGTGTCCGAGCTAGAACTGAAGTCTTGTCTAGATGATCCTGCAATGCTTCTTTAACCAGTGCCTCCATTAATTTTCCTGGAACAGAAGTTAAACTAACAGGTCTGTAATTACTTTTGTCTCCCTTTGATCCTCCTTTGTGGATTGGGGTCACATTTGCACATCTTCAGTCCATGGGTACCTCCCCTGAGTCCAAGGAAGCTCCCATAATTATGTCTAAGGATTTGCTTAATTCCTTTGCTGCCTCCTTTTATATAACTGGATAGATTCCATCAACCCGAGGTGCCTTTCTTATGTTTATCTTCAACAATTTCTCCTCCACTTTACTCTCAGTTATTACAAGATTATCTAGCTTACTGCCAGAGTTTAATTTCCCTTCCTGAACAACTCCTCATGTGTGAATGTAGATGCAAAATAATAATTTAGTTTGTTAGCTAACTGAGCAGGATCATCAACTGTTGAACCATCGATACTAAGTGGACCAATCTGATTCATCCCCTTCCTTCTAGAGTTTAAATTAGTAAAGAACCCTTTGCTGTTTTTCTTTGCACTCCTTGCTAAAGATTTCTCGTAATCTGCCTTTGCCTGCATAACCTTCTTTATGACTTGTTACAGACCAGCTTCTATCTATCATAGGCTTCCATGTCACCCATTAATTTATATGAATTGCATGCATTTTTCTTCTCTGCCACATGTCTGATTACTTCATCTGACATCCATTTAGGCCTAAACCTTGAACAATATTTCTTAGTTGGTATGTAAAACCTAGTAGCTTCCAAGATTAATTCTTTGAATGCCTCCCATTTTGAATTTGCTGGTGGTAACATCATCAGTTGGTCCCACCCTATAGAATTTAAATACTGTCTCAGACTACTGTAGTCACCTTTACAAAAGCAAAAACCCTTCCCTTTACCCTTGATGGTAGTTACCTCTTTGAGTAAATCCCACTTCAGCACACTGTGATCACTGCCACCTAGTGGTTCCTTTATCTGCAGATCCTTGATGCATGAAGAATCACTACTGATAATTAGATCAAGAGTATTACTCCCTCTTGTTGCCTGAGGGCTGATGACCCTCCTATGTGTGAGTCCTGTGGCACAATTTTAACGATCAGACACCTTTTAATTGACTGTCCAGATTTTAGCAGCACCCGTTTTACCGCTTTTAATCATCTGACTGAGCCTTATACACTCAGTCAGATTTTATCCGACAATGACAATGTGTCTGCGATTTTTAGCTTTTTGAAAGCAATAAAGGTGTTTAATCGTATTTAAAATTTATATGTTGTTGTTATTTCTTTTATTGATTTATCTTTTTTATATATTTATTATTAGATCTGGACATGGTGGCCTAATTAATTAGGTCACTGAGATGTTAAATTTTTACAAATTAACTGGTCTTGGTGCATTATAGCCCTAGTTGCTAATGCGCCAATAAAATCCAAACCAAACCAAAACCAAACCCTCTTGTTGCCTCCCAAACATGCTGATGTAGAAAACATTCATCCAATAAATCCACAAAAGCCTTGCTAGTGTACGAATGACCAACCGACAAATTCCAGTTAATATCTGGGAAATTAAAATCCCCCATTATAAGACTCTGTTTTACTGACCCACTCTATTTCCCTGTACAGTTTCTTATTATACTCATCTGAGTCATTAGGCCTATAACACACTCCTACTCTCAATTTTGATCTCCCAATGCTTGTGTCACACCAAACTGACTCGCTCGACACTGCACTGTCCAGCGATGTCGACTGGCTTCACTTCCTTGGATTTTATGTGTTTCTTCACTAATAGCATAACTCCTTCTCCCTTTCTATCCTGTCTATCCTTCCTGTACACATTGTACTCTCCAAATCTGTGTGACACCACATCTCTGATATCCCAATAATATCTGCCTTTGATGTTTTGAGCAATACCTCAAATTCATCAAATTGATTTACCAAACTCCTAACATTGGTGTATACGCAAGTATACATGCACCTGTTCCTATTCTTAGCTACCCTAACACAATCCATGTGTTTACTTGTACTGCAATGACTCCCAGCAGTCTCTGAAATACCATGCATCTTCTTTTCCAGGCTGCTGCTTATTCCAGTAGAAGCAGTGCAAGAATCAAATTCTTCTCTGTTATGAGTGCCACTTGCATCTATTTAGGTCTAAGATTTGATGAAAATTCCTTAGTTGTTATGAAAAACCTAGTAGCTTCTATGATTATTTCCTTGAATGCTTCCCATGTAGAATTTGCTGATGGCAACATTATCAGTTGGTCCCACTGTATAGAATTTAAGAACTGTTTGAGACCCCCTTTACAGAAGAAAAAACCCTTCAATTTAACCATTTATGCTATTTACATCTTTAAGTAAATCCCACATCAGTACACTGTAATCATATTGCCCAGTGCTTTTTATATCTGCAAATTCTTAATGCACAAATAATCATTGCTCATAATGAGATCAATAATATTATTCTCTCATTTCCTCTCTAATATGCTACCATAGAAAACAGTTATCCAATAAATCCACCGAAGTCTTGCTAGTGTGCGAGTGACCAAACCACAAGTTAGTGTCAATATCTGGAAAGTCTAAATTCCCAATTATAAGATTTATCTGATTTACTGGCCTGCTCTATTTCATCTGTTCCCATGATTAACAGCTCACTGATAGAGGAAAATTTCTACAATCCAGTCTACTATAACCCCCCCCCCCTTTAGTTTGAATTAATGCTTTCCCAGTTTTATATCATTTAATATTGTAGAAATTTCACTGTCATTCAATTTCTTGGAAGAAAGACATATGTGATAATTAAATTCTATAAAGATTAAATATCACTGAGCTCCAAGGAAATTTTAAAAGGCAAAAAAATGATCAAGTTTATTTGAAACAAGCTTAAAAGAAATATTCTTTGGGCTGACCATTGCCACCCGTGGAAGAAACCTTTTGGTAACTGGACCTCTTGTTTCCTGCTCCCATTTTGTTTGCTGTAGCTCATGGAGCTTTGTGGCTATTCTTTTTCTTTCAGCCTTGATGGTGTTGGCTGTGTCAAGAGCAATCCCCAGAAAATCTGTGGGTATGCCCTTTTTAAGTCTGTAATACAAACCACAATTGGCCACTTCCGGGTAATGTGGGAGACTGGCCAGCAACTGCACCGCAGGTGTGCTCACTGTGCAACATGCTCTGGTAATGGTGAGAGGTATTGTCCTTTTTATCAATTCTAATTTATTCCTGTTTCTTACTATGTCTGAGCAGATGAACCATGCACTGGCTCCATAGGTGATAACAGGCAGGAACATTGCATGGTATATGATTGCCAGGGTCTTTCTTTTGCACCTCCAGTCTGATCGACTGATCCTGGCAATCATATCTGCATAATTTCTCACTTTCTTCACCAAGTATGTCAAATGGGGATAAAAAGTTAATTTAGAATCAAAAACCACTCCAAGATATTTTAGTTCTGTAACTATTTTTATAGTAGTTGTGTTAATTTTAATTTGTGGACATCTTTTTATGTCCAAATTGCCTTTTAGAAGTATTTGTTTGGTTTTTTTTCAGGCGATATTTTGAGCATGTGCATTTGATCTTTGCTCTATAACGACTTGCGTGTTACCTTTTACAAGGAAAATCATGTCATCTGCAAAGGCCAGGCTTTCCACAGAGCCCAGATCCAAGGTCAAAAATTCGCCCAGAACAATGTTCCAGAAGAAAGGGCCACGGATTGAACCCTGCGGACAGCCTTTATTCACAGGGTGTGTCAATTCCTGGAACCTTGTGCATGCTGAGACACTTCTGTCTGTAAGGTAGTTGTTTATAGAGGTTTTGTGGGGCATTTGCCTGGCAGAGTCTCCTAAGGACACTAGGCTGCCAGAGTGAGTCAAATGCCCCAGCAAAGTCAATAGAGATTGCCAGCATATATTTCTCCTCTGAGTTTTTAACTGTTGTCAGTAGGTTGTCATGGCATCCTCTGTAGAGTTGCTCTGCTTCTGTGTAGTATTGGGCTAATCTGCTATATATTAGTCTTTCTTATATTTTCCGTAGTACAGGGGTAGGGCTATTGGTCTATATGATTTGGGATCAGTAGGGGGTTTCTCAGGGCTTTTGAGAATTAATCTTAATACAGCTTTTTTCCATATTTTTGGGAACATACTTTCTGTCATACAGTTATTATAAAGTGCTATTAATTTGTCTGGCTGTTTCTGCTAATTTTTTTGATAATCTCAACCTCTAAGAGGTCAAAACCTGGGCATTTATTGTTTTTGGTTTTAGATAGTGCTATTTCTGTCTTGTAGTAAACAGAGGTTCAATATTGGCATTGTCATATTCAGTGTTTTCTTTTATAATGTCCAGCTGGGTGGGGGAATGATCCCTAGTTTTGGTCTGAATAATAGTGTCTAGGATGTTATTTACAGAGTTCCCCCCCCCCTCAACACAGGGTTGGAGTTCCATCTGGTTTGACAGTAGTTTCTAAGACATCTCCTCTTGGCAGCTTGTTGATCACTATTCTGCAGACAACTCCCCAAGGGTTATTGTTTCCAGTGGTTCCCACCAAGTGCCTCCAGCATTCCTTTTTCTTGTCCCTTATGAGGGCTGTATACTGATTCCTGAGAGATTCTTACAGAATCTCTCAGTGCATCCACCTCATTTTGTGGCCAAGATGTTCTAGCTCTTTGAAAATTTCTCCTCTCCTAGTGCACCCTTCTCCTGAGTACAGTCAGTTTGGGACTGCCTGCTTACTTGGTTTTTTCCGTGGGATAGACAGGTCTGCTGTTTTTGTTAAAATGTTTGTCATAGTCAGTGCTTGCTCGTCCGGGCTACAGTTGCCTGATTTGGACCACTCATTTTCCTGTTTTTGCAGCTGAGCTGCTGTATGTTCTGCAAAAAACTACCAGTTTGCCTTTTTGAGGTTATGCCTTTTGATATGTTACATCTTTCGCAATATGTTGAAAGAGTTGTGAATTTTTAATAAACTGTGGCAGAAAACTTTGAAAATCACTGTGAATTCTTTCTGAGTGAACAGTGACAGAGCAATAGTGAAATAGAAGTTGAGGTCAGAATGATCCCTCTATGTCTGCCAATGGGTTAAGTAAGGTTTCCATATATTTGTTGTATTGCACCAGTCTGAGCTGTCCATAAAGTGTAAATTCAGTGCAGTCTCTATATAATGTGCCTCTTCATGCTGCAGTTTTGGATATACTGCAGGCATGACCATGTACTCCAAAATGAATTATGAAAAGAGTAGTGTGTTCAAAGAACTAGCAATTTCATATTGAAAAAATGGAAAAAAGTGAATACTGTATGTACTCATACCTACTCAACATCTTACCACCGTATTTCCAACAGGGGAAATTGGCTAAATATTGGCTGTATATTTGCTTTGATATTTTCAGTACTCAGTTGCAGAGTAACTTTTATAAACAACAGGACTTGTCAGAGACTAGTTACTGTAGACATCCTGTTCTTCTGCTCAGCTAGGATGCAATAAAAGATTATATCAGTGGAATGCTAATTACAAATGGCTACCTCTGGAGGGGAATATGGCTACTGTTCATTAAGTGCATTTCATTAGTTACAAAGTACATTTGTTGTAAACAACAGCACATGACATCCTTTCTTTGACTAGAAGTTACACTTAGGATAGCAAAAATGGCTAAGGGTTAAAATAGACATGAGTGACAAGTAATAATAATGATGAACTGACAAGTAATTTGTGGAGAAATCAAGTGATTTCACTTTGGCAGTATGATAGGCCAGACAGTTTGGTTTTGACTTGTCATGTTATGGCCTCAGATGCCAATGCACTATTAAGCAGCAAATCAACCAACCAACCAACCAACAGTTTGGTTTTGTAAAGAATTTTTTTAGAATTTCTCAAAACACTGTAAATTCCAGGGCACCAGAAATAAATACACAGCAAAATGGATGGGATTTTTGAATAGATTTTTGCTTAGTAAATCAGTAAGAATTGAAGTAATGTCCACCAAATAAAATATTATACAGTTGAAGAAAAATTGAAGATTGTTAAAAGAGTCTGCAGTATATTTCATGAGCATGGAATTCCAGAAGGAACGTTCACAAGTGGTTTCTACAGAAGCATAGTGAAGTCGTACTGATAAATGGTGTAATTTTGAAAGCACAGGCTCTTTAATTTTTCATAACTACTTGATGGAAATTTTTTTTTTTTTTTTTTTTTTTTGCTGGTGCAGCATAAGCCTCAGGCTTCCTTGCACCATGTCGCTAATAATAATAATATACAACAAGGAGTGTTAGGATGTTTGTAATTGCCTGTTTAGTTTGAAGGTAATGGCTCTATGATCCGATGTGGTCCAGACTGGCTGGACAAACCAGTCTGTAATTTTATAAGGTATTGAATTGATGGCAAGAGTAGCATCAATGTCACGGGATGAAGAAGAATGAGGGGAAGACCGAGAAGGAGGTGGGTGGACGACATAGAAAACGACCTACGGCAGCTTAGGATGAGACAATGGAGAACAATGGCCAGGGAAAGAGACAGCTGGAGAAAAATCGTTGAGGAGGCCAAGGTTCTACAAGGACCGTAGTGCCATGGAATAAGTAAGTACATGTGGGCTTATGTGTTTATAGGTAAGGTGGTTCCTAGAACATCCATGCAAATGCGCCTTGTTATTTTATTTGTAAGTTTAACAGGATCTGCGAAACAGGCCAGGTGTGTTCGTGTACTTAATGCACGTTGTGTTGTGCTTGGCTACCAAGAAGGCTGCAGGAAGCATTCTATCACCAAGAAGACTGCTTCTAGATACTCGTCCAAACCTTCCCATGGCCATTCCAGTAGATGGGAAGCCTAAAGTCTCAGGTTATGGACAAAAAAAAAAAAAAAGTACAGTCTCACAATCGTCTTATACAGTGGAAATATAATCTCTCTCTCTATCTTACAAGTAATTATGTGATGAGTATTTCGATGTAGAACTGCTGGAACGAGTACAGAGAAGGGCAACGAGATTGGTGAATGGAACAAAGGGTTGCTTTTACCAAGAAAAGCTTAACTTCTGCAAATTGCAGCATCCAGAGACTAGGCACCTGCAAGGTGATCTAATTGAGGTGTATAAGGCCTTGAATGGTGTGAGCAAACTCGATGCTGATGGGATTCTTACTCTTGCTCAGATTACTCACCTGAGGGGACATAAATTGAGGAACGGCAGTTGTAGAATTTGTGTATGGAAATTTGCCTTTAGCCAGTGGGTGGTTGATAATTGGAGCAAACTTTCATCTGTTATAGTGGAGGTCAACAACTTAAATAAGTTCAAGGCAGAACTAGATAAACATTTGGAGAGAATGGATGGGTGAAATGGGAAGGTGTTTTTTTTTTTTTTTTGGCTGATGATATATAAGCTTGCTTTCTTGTATCATATGCCTATACTAATGCTAATTTGACAGGACACCGTGTGCCTTCCTTGCCACCTCTCGGCACTGCACAGAACTTCATGTCTGCCTCTATCTTAACCTCCAAATTCCTTCCTTCCTTCCTCTGCTGTTTTCAATTCACCAGTTTTGGGGTTGTTATTTCCCTAGGTGTTAAAGCTTTGCATTTTTTGCAACCTTAAAACATAACTGTTACTTATCTACCATTTCTGAAGACTGTGTCAAGTAAATCTGCAGGTTAATTAGTAGCATCAAGTCAGTCTTGTTGCTGAAAATTAACACTTCTTGATGTTGCTTATTAAACACTATCCTCATCTGAAGGTTTCAACATCATGCCTCATAACCCTTAGGCAATGCCATTTAAGAAAATCAGAAACATCACCAATTCCTGAGGAACCCTACTTTTCACCCTAGCCCTTTATTTCTCCATGTAGGACTAAGTCAGATTCTCTGCTGAAATAAACAAAATCTTAGTTATTTCCTGCATCCAGCTCATGAGTGGTAGTGTAATAATAGGGTAACAAGTTAGACAAGATTTTCTTTTTGAAATCATTCTGTGTTCCATTAAGAAAATCATTTCTATCTAGGTATTTCAGCATTGCATTCTTAATTATTGCCACATGATTTTCTCTACCACTTACTGCACATCAGACTTACCAGTCCATGGTTACCACTTTGTCTTGGAACTGTCGTAATAGATTGGTAATACAGCATGTCTCCATTTCGAGGTAATCGCTCCCCTTCCCCAGTCTAATGATGCTGCCACAAATGACCTTAATGGTTTTGATGCATTCCCTTATAATTTCATTCAGGATAACTAAGTATATGTATTTTACTGTAGGGCCCTTAATTTTCTCCAATCTCAAAAGTTTTTCTAGTAAACATACCTCTGTGATTTCCACATCACCAATTTTACAGTGTTCAGAATGCTGGCTTTCAAAATCAATAGGACAGTTTCTTCTTAATGTGAAGGGACTTCGATCTGTAACAGTTAGTGTAGTCAAGTAACTATTCATTGGCTAGATAATCAGGGACTATTCTGCATCCATTACATAAAGATACAATCTGATCTGATCTGTTCTTTTCTTTGTGTTTACATGCTTATAAAACTCCTTGTTCCCTTTGTTCACTCTCTTATATAATAGAATTGTAATGCTCAGTGATTTCTCATACTCTTAGCCTTTGCAATTTATGTGGTCACTATAAAAGATCAACTTATAACTATTATATGCTTCAGAGCTTTTCATGTGTGTGTTTCTTGATTAATGATGTCTAATTAAAGATATTTTGGTTTACATTGTATTCAATTCAAAGAGAAAGTGCTTCCAAGAAAATTGCTTGTGACCATATGGTCATTAAACTTTTGTCCATTCAAAACACTAAAGGCTGTACATTCATTTTCAACCAATTCACAGTTCTCTCAAGTTGTGGTTGGTTTTATCAGCACTTAGAGTCCATCTCTATCTTTGTGTATTGTGTCTTTTCAGCAAACATCTTTGTGATTTTCATAATTTTGTTGAGAACATGCAAATTCTCTCTCTCTCATATTTTCATAAATTTGTTGTTGAGGTTTTACTAAATTAAATCAATAGTCATGGCCCTAAAAGTGAGTGTAAAATAAAAGGAAAACAGCAAGTCAGTTTTTCTGCAAACAAAGCAAGAAATTATTTCAAAATACAAAAATGGCATTATGGTTATGCAGAAAATATCATTGTGTAACAATCTTTTGTGAAATATTAATGATAATTTCAGTTTATGATTTTAATGAGTAACAAGTTTACAAAATAATACATATTACACATACTTGATTAATGATAATTTCAATTTGTTCTTTTGCGGAAACTGATTATGATTATTAATTAAGGACCATTCTGTGTGTGCATGTTTGCGCGATGTACTCTTTCCGACAGAGTCCCAATTATCAGTTGATTCAACCATTGCCCATTTCAGTTGTCCAAATTATTCACTGTACGATTCCTTTCTCTTCAGAGGTGGTACTTGTGCATATATCCACTCTGATATTCCCTGTCAGACTCTTAGTAATTTGGAATCTCCTCTTTTTGATCTTCTTTGGCTTAAAATCTCTCTATCACATTCTGTCAAATTCATCTGTTTACTCTATCGTTCTCCCAACTCTGCTAATCACTACGAACTCTGACTTTCTCTGTTTAAAAATTGACTTTCTCCGGTCCAACTTTCCTAACAGTGAGATAATTTTCCTTGGTGATTTTAATGTTCAAAACTCCAGCTGGCTTCTGTGTTCTAGTTACATGGACTCAGCTAGTCAAGATTCTGAAACTTTTGCAATTGCTAATGATTTCGCACAGATTGCTCATTTACCTACCAGAATACCATATAATCCTAACCATGCAGCCAACATGCTTGATCTTTTGAACTTTGTACAAATTGCAAATCTGCCATACCATGGAATATTGTCCCTACATCTGGGCGGTGCCACCCAAAACCCCTCCCGGGCTTCTAGATTCTTCAGAAGGGGGCATTTGAGTTTATTAATGACTTATCTCTAACAAAGTCTCTTCACTCTGTCTCAGAGATGTTCTGTTTCTGCTGCAACCCTTTTCTGTAGATTCTTCTGTGGGCACTGTTCTTCTGAATTGTCTTCTATAATTCCTGCTCTCTCTTCCAAACTAATCAACATCCTTTTACTGTCCAATTTCGGACTCACAGAACCAACTTTTCTTCCTTCTTCATTTATTCATTTAGCTTCTGTTTTCTGGAACAGCCGTCCTTCATATGTATTTCTTGAAAATTACAATCTACAGAAATTGAAGTCAACAAGTGTCTTCTTTCATCTTCTCAACCTTCAACCCATGCACGGTACAAAGTACTATAGGTTCTAATGCCTCTCGTGCTTGTGGTTCTCATTTAAAAAAAAAAAAAAAAAAAATCAATCTAAACCTCTCCCTCCATAATTTGAATTTATGGTCCCTGGTTCTGAAATAATTTATAACAAATGAAAATTTCAAACTCATTCGTTTTACTTTCACCTATTAAAGTGTGATGTTCCATTAAGTCAATATCCTTTGAGGTATCTAGTTTCCAAATTCTGTAGCCTTCTCTAAATATTTGAAGTCTTTTTTTTTCATGTGGATACCATGGGCATGCCTTGCTGCCTGTCTACATTGCTCTGAGAACTTCCTGTTTAACCATATCCTAATTCCCAAATCCCTTTCTTCCTGTACTGTTTTCAGTTCAGCCCCACAAGTTATTTTTGGAGTTGCTATTCCCCAAGTATAATACCTTGCATTTTATTGTATTAAAACATAGCTGACACTTTCCTGACCATCCCTAAAGTTGCCCTAAAGAGGCTGTGCTTTGTCCTGACCATTAATTACTTTACCGACCTTGATGACATTTTAAATATCGATGCAGAATAGTATTCTGTTCAATTCATATAACATATAACAATGTGAGCTGGGTTATCTGAGACTTTCACACATGCACACACACATTACACATATGTCTGATCTGATTCATTCTTCTCTTCTTTGTGTTCATATGTGAAAAACTCTTTATATCTCTTCTTTGCTCTCCTAGCTTGCTACTTCCCATCCTTTGCTGTGGTATTACTAAAGATCAATTTGTGGCTGTTATAATCTACTTTTATCACTCCAACTTTTCCATCCACCTTTTTCTGTTCTCTTAAACTAGATTATTCATTATTAAACCATCTCGGAATCCTCTTTGTGATGTATTTGCTTAATGTATATATGCATTCAAGGCTTCTGTGATTATACTTTTAAAGGTATACCTTAATTCTAATGTATTTGTGCTCTGTGAACTGCCCAATTGATAGAGATCGCCCAGAACCCTAAATTGCCCTAATCTCCTTTTGAATTAAAATGTAATTCTTTGCCTTTAACAACTGCTAACATAATGGCTTGTAGTTCTGCATTTATACTGCAAAACTGCAAGCCATTATGTTAGCGCTAAACCAAATCGAACACTCAAGCTCACAAAACAGCATAATTTTTACTGACTCCCTTAGCTCCATGATGGCTATACAAAATGTGAATTCTAATAAACACCCACTCCAACAGATTCAGTGCCAAGTATCAAAGCTGCTTGAACAAGGTCATAATATAAGATTTTGCTGGCTCCCAAGTCATGTTGGAACATATGGTAACAAACAAGCAGACAAAGCTGCTAAGGAAGCCAACAGCAATATTTCTGAACCCAAATCCATTCCTTCCACAGATTACAAAAAAGTTATTCATCACAGCGGGATACACCACTAGCAACAGCAATGGCAAGTACTAACCAAATTAGGGCTCCTCCGTAGCCAGGTGGGAAGGAGCAGCAGTGTGTAACACATGCTTCTTGATTAGACCGGGGTTCGAGCCCGTCACCACCAAATATGGAGGATGCGGAAAGGTCAGGGAATGACCACCGCATGTTCCCGGAACAATATGGCCTTAGTTGCTAATGCTCCTAAAAACCAAAAAATAACAAAAAAAAAATAATAACTAACCAAATTAAAAGTTTACTCCAACCATGGAAATCCAGCATGCAACAAAACAGACATGACAAAGTAATACTTGCAAGGTTAAGAATAGGACACACTCATTTCAGCCACTGTCATCTCTTGCGAGGAGAGGATCCTCCTCTATGTCCTACCTGTCACACACAACAAACAGTAGAATATGTACTAATTACATGTCCAGCTTGTACTGTTGAGCACCTAAATTGCTTCAAAGAGTTTACAAGCAAACATCATTTTCTCACTCTCAAAACCATACTGGAAGACAGGAAAAATATAGCAGACGTTTTTCAGTTCCTCAAAGAAATAAATTTCTATAATATGAAACCAAATATAACCTCTGCAGTAAGCTATAGTCACTCTGTGACTCTTGAAAACTATTCTCAGCAAAATATGAATACAAGCAAAACTGTTGTAAAAAACCTTCCAGGCGCATTTTAGCTGCAGTAGCTCTTGCACCAAGAATTTCTAAATCAGTCAATCAATCAACAACTGCTACCTCTATCCTCATCAACCAACTTAGAGTTGCCTGCTAATGGTTCCTGTTCTGTCAGCCCTATGATATCATCTGGATCATTAGTAATGATCAGGTCTAGAATATTCTTGCCCCTAGTACTTTCTCTAATATGCTGATGCAAATAATAGTCATCTAGTTGACTTAAATTTTGTTCTCCATGGTGAGTTTCCTTTCCATTTGTTCCAGTTAGAGGCAAATTGAAATCCATCTGTAGTAATACAGTCACACTCTCGTGTCCATTCCATTTGCATGGTAGAGGCTTTCATTGTAACCTTCACAATCACTCTTCTGGTCTGTTGATTACTACCATTTTCTTTATACCTGTGCTTCCAACTAGTGCAGAAGCTGTACGGTACTTAGATTCTGTACTAGTGTGCATAACTTCTAAATCTCGGAAATCTTTTGTCATGCTCAGGCTGCCTTTGATAAGATTCAGAACCCCACCACTCCTCCATCTTCCCCATCCTTTATCAATTAAAATGCATATCTGCATTCCCCTGTCCTCCTTGAATGATTCCATATTCAAAACTGGCAATAATGTTAGTAAAAGGTAGCTTTCGTGGAATAGACACTGTAGTAAAGTTCGATGGAAAACCAATATCTAATTTGTTAAAATATTTGGATGAGAAGGTGTCTTTCTTCACTTACATTAAGTATTTAAAAGAGAAGGTGAATAGAATTTTTTTTTCTAAGTTAAAAAGGATTGTCAGAATCAACTGTGCAATGAATAAAAGGAAATTTGTCAGCGAATTGTATACAGTAGTTTTTAAAGCTGTGATTATATATGGAGCTGCTCTTAGGGACACGGGGTACAAAATGTGATGTTTTCAAGGCATTTGATTATTGCACAGAGATGCACATTGTTAGCAGTAACAAGTGCCTGCCATACTTTGTCAAATGCTACCCTTTAGCTAGTAGCAAGTAAGCTGCCAACAGATTTTTTTGAAACTTTGATAAGTGATGACAGACTTCCCGGTTTCTTTCCTTAGTTGAAGTAAATTATAAGACACCCTTGTTGGTAGCACAGTTGGTAGAATCGGCATCCTCCCCACACCAGGTGGAAAAGACCTGAGTTTGCATCCCATCGATGACATGAGGAGTTTTTATGGGCCTTTTTCACAATGTGGCTGAGTTGGTCGATCTGAGGCAAGGGTAGCATGGTTTTTTCCCCTCCCAGAAACTCGGGTTTTTCATCCAGCAAAACAGAAAATTGACCACAGAAGACATGCAATTTACAGGCAGTATACACAGAGCAATATGGCCTTAGTCGCTGATGTTCCTAAAACTCTGCTACAACAACAACTAAATTATAAGACAAGACCGTGACTGGCCTTTTGTTAGTGACCAATTTTTGGACCTATTAGAGCTTGATGGTTTACATTTTGGTTGGCACAAACATTTTTGCATATTGGAGTCTAATATATGGATGGAAGCCATCCATGTATTAGAATATTCATATTACATTGACTTGGAGTTCTGTTTGGATAACCTGTCCAAATTCCTTGAGGGACTCTTTGCTGGATCCAGCTGGTTATTAGTTGATATCTAAATATGTGTGTAAGGCACAAAAGTTTATTAGTTCTGATTGTTAGATGGATGGGGGTTAGGTCTACCTCCAAGATTGGTTGGGCTGGTAACTTTACACCTGTAGATGGCAGGGTAGGACCTAAATGGTCCAGTCCTAAGGATGTTGGAGACTTAAGTTGTGCTTTCAGTTCTAAATTTGAGTTTTATTAACAAAATTCTTTTGGAGTTTGAAAAATTTTATTGATAGGAGTAGGAAGAATTTCACAGGGTAATAGGTGTATGAGCTCAGTGCTTGGGAAGCTGGTGGGAGAGTCTTCTGAAATGAAATATTCTCCTTAAATAGGAATTTCTCTAAACCCTCAAGGTCCTTCAATAACATTAGCAAATACCCTTGCACAAACTCTCTCAAAATCTATTCCATCTCTCAAAAAGATTTCTTCTACCTAATAGGACAGATCTCCTGCTGATACAGACAATACACAATAAAGATCATATGAACTGGTACACAGTGGGCAAAGGTAATTACTGCTCAGAAAGCCCTTGTGGGTAGCACAGTTGGTAGAATCACTGTCCTCCCCACACTCTGTGGAAAAGATCTAAGTTCAAGTCCTGTTAATGACGTGAGGAATTTTTATGGAGCTTTTTCACAACATGGCTGCGTTATTTGGTCTCAGGTGAGGGTAGAATTTTTTGTTCTCCTGGAAACAGGTTTTTCATCCAACAAACATAAAAATGACCACAGAATACACACAGACTATATACACAACAGTATAAGGCAGATACTTGACTTTCTTTGTCTAATCAGTTTCTATAAAATTCTAGATACATCTGAAACTACTTTTATTATTCTCCACACAAAGTTGACTGAACTAATAGCATTATTACAGCAGTAAACATTATCAGCAAGTATGTTTATTGGTTTGTTCATACTATAGCCAAGTTATTTGATGTCAGGAGGGTTACATTGCTTGTCTTGAAAACTCAAGTTGTCATCCTTCTAAACAGGCAAATCAAAAATACACAGTTATATATACTGAAGGAAAGAATTCTTGGGATACCTAGTTCCTGGGAAACGTGATGCTGTCACCCCTCTCGCTAGTGGATGAACCCACCACTTGGCAGTTATATAGGTACACTGCATTCACATAGGTGGTAATTTGACGTCTGTATGAATAAATGCCATGAGTTAACCGACTTTGAAAGAGGGACGATAGTGAGTACCTGACGCATGGTTCACTCTGTTGTGGAGGTGCTACAGAAATTGCACTATCCCCATTTGACAATATCAAGAGTGTATCGGGAATATGCCATTTCCGGAATAACATCTGATCGTGGACAGCAACCGGGGGGTGACAGTGGCACAAATCACCAATGACTTCAACGAGGGAGGTGTCAGAAATGTTTCCACCAAGACCATCAGGCAACCATTAGCTGAAATAGGTTATGGGAGCTGCTGACCCACCAGAGTCCCATTACTAACACCACAACACAGGACTTTGCACCTCAACTGGGCTAAAGAACATCGGTTCTGGACCTTGGATGTTTGGAGATGGGTCTCTTGGTCCGACGAGTCCAGTTATTTCGAACAGATGGGAGGGTGTGTATCTGGCGGAAATTGCACAAAGCTATGCAGCCATCATGTCAGCAAGGAACTGTTCAGGCAGGGGGACAGTCGGTAATGGCCTGGGGCATGTTTAACTGGTGCACATTGGGATCTCTGGTACGTCTTGATGCATCTCTCTGAACGGTTCAAGTTACATGTCCACCCTTGCAGACCATCTGCATCCCTTCATGGTCATCGTGCACCCACAGGGCAATGAACTCTTCCAGCAGGATAAGGCGCCTCCCAACAGAGCCGTAGTGACTAGAACATGGTTCGAAGAACATTCTGCAGATTTTATCACCATGGAATGGCCTCCCCGTTGACTGGACATAAATGCTGTGGAGCATCTTTGGGATGCTGTGGAAAGGTCCATTCGAACTTTGGATCCTCCACCCAGGAACGCAACAGAGTTATGGATAGTGGTGCAGCAAGCATAGATGGAAATACCTATGGAACATTTTCGTGAACTAGTGGATTCAGTGCCTTGCCACGTGACTGCCCTTATCTGGGTGAAAGGTGGGCCTAACCATTACTAGGTAGGTATCCCATGATTTCTGTTTACTCAGTGTACAATTTACAGACATGATATGCTGATGCCTAATTGCCTTATCTACTTCAGCATTTATTCCAAAAGCCAACCAACTACTCTTCAGGTTGGTTGGTTGGTTGGTTATTGGAAGTTTAATGGCGCATCAGCATCTAAGGCTGTCATGTGCCAAGTCTAAGGTAACTCTTCAGGGAACTACAGAAATATCACTATCACATAGAGAAACATGTCATTGTTCATGGTGGCAAATTGCTCATCTCCAAGACTCGTGCAATTTGGATTATGGCAAGACCTAGAGAAATATTTGTGCAGCTGTGAAATTATATCTACAAAAGAGATCCAGAATTATCTGAATTTCAAGGTATCTGACATTTTCATGTCAATATTACTGTTACTTACCAGCAGAGCACTCTCAAAGAGTAAATGACAGTAATCATTGCTGTGTGTGGTTTATCATAAATAGCATCGAAGATAATATTTTTAAATTAATTCGATAGTACCATATATCGCAGCTTTCATATCTGTCTTCGTGCTTGTTTTTATGATATAAATTGAACAACTGCAACAAACAGGCCTTAAAAAAATGTGCAAATAATACCTTTGGATTCACTTGATTGGGCTTCCTATATGAGCATTCCAAATTCCTCTTTGAGGTATTAGGTGTCCCGTAGACTTGTTGTTGAAATCCTGTCTGTGTATTGAAAAAAGAAAATTACTTAATTTTTAAGGTGCATTCTTGTTTGCATTAAAACTTTTTGATGGGAGGGGAGAGAAGAAAAATTAATCTCTCATCTGTTTTATACTTGGTGTGTTATTTATAGTGCATTTTCTGTTGACTATTCTTTCACAATTTTTCCTTCCAGTTTATTTGCTTATGTATGGAAAGGGTCTTTCCAGGGAGATGGACAGATTTTAATTGTATATATTTACCAAAATATAACATATATATTATTGTTTTCTTTTAAATTGAACTCATCTATCTTGGGAAATTATGCTTCTTTGGTGCTAACTTCATGAAAGTGATACTGAGCACCAAGACAGTATGGTTTGGTTATTGACAAGTTTTATAAACAAATTAGATATAAGCTTGAAATGATTGGCTCCATGTGGTTTACAGAAACTGATGCTGGTAAAATCAGAAACTGATGCAATTCGGCCCTGGAAAGATTGTGCAGGGCTCAAGGGGTAGAATTTTTTTCAGCCTGGTCTGTACTTGTTAACAGGAGAGACTGCTTCTACAGGGATGGGATACACTTAAATAGAAAGGGTGCAAGAATGTTTGCTGATGCTATCGAGGCAATGTTAGGTGGGTCGGAAAACTGCTAGATTGGGGGGATACAAGGACTAATAGATTAACAGTAGCCACTGGCAGAGGTGAAAGTGATTCTTGCACTGCTTCTATTGGAATGAGCCGCAGCCTGGAAAATAAGATGCAGGATATTTCAGAGACTGCTGGGAATCATTGGGGTACAAGTAAACACATGGGTTGTGTTAGGGTAGCTAAGAAAAAGAACAGGTGCATGTATACTTGTGTGTACACCAATGCTAGGAGTTTAGTAAATAAATTTGATGAATTTGAGGTATTGCTCAAAACATCAAAGGCAGATATTGTGGGGATTTCAGAGACGTGGTGTCACACAGATATAAGAAATGCAGAACTGGAATTTGGGGAGTACAATGTCTACAGAAAGGATAGACAGGATAAGAAGGGAGGAGGGGTTATGCTATTAGTTAAAAAACACATAAAATCCAAGGAAGTGAAGCCAGTCGACATCGCTGGACAGTGCAGTGTCGAGTCAGTTTGGTGTGACATAAGCATTGGGAGATCAAAATTGAGAGTAGGAGTGTGCTATAGGCCTAATGACTCTGATGAGTATAATAAGAAACTGTTCGGAGAAATAGAGTGGGCCAGTAAATCAGAGAGTCTTATAATGGGGGATTTTAATTTCCCAGATATTGACTGGAATTTGGGGGCTGGTCACTCACACAGTAGCAAGGCTTTTGTGGATTTATTGGATGATTGTTTTCTACATCAGCATGTTCGGGAGGCAACTAGAGGGAGTAATACTCTTGATTTGATTATCAGTAGTGATTCTTCATGCATTAAGAATCTGCAGATAAATGAACCACTTGGTGGTAGTGATCACAGTGTGCTGAAGTGGGAGTTACTCAAAGAGGTAACTACCATTAGGGGTAAAGGGAAGGGGTATTGCTTTCGTAAAGGCGACTACAATGGACTGAGACAGTATTTAAATTCTATACAGTGGGATCAACTGATGATATTGCCAACAGCAAATTCAAAATGGGAAGCATTCAAAGAACTTATCGTGGAAGCTACTAGGCTTTACATACCAACTAAGAAATATTGTTCAAGGTTTAGGCCTAAATGGTTGTCAGATGAACTAATGAGGCATATGGCAGAGAAGAAAAATGCATGGGATACATACAAATTAACACGTGACACAGACGCCTATGATAGATACAAGTTGATCTGTAACCAAGTTACAAAGGAGGTTAGGCAGGCGAAGGCAGATTACGAGAGATCCTTGGCAAGGGATGCGAAGAAAAACAGCAAAGAGTTCTTTACTTATGTAAACTCTAGAAGGAAGGGGATGAATCAGATTGGTCCACTTGAGATCGATGGGTCAACTGTTGATGACCCTGCTCGGGTAGCTAACAAACTAAATGAATATTTTGCATCGACATTCACACATGAGGAGTTATTCAGCGAGGGGAATGCCAGAGGTGTATTCAACTCTAGCAGTAAGCTAGAGAATCTTGTAATAACTGAGAGCAAAGTGGAGGAGCAATTGTTGAAGATAAACACAAGAAAGGCACCTGGGGTGGATGGGATCTATCCAGTTATATTAAAGGAGGCAGCAAAGGAGGTAAGCAAACCCTTAGCCATAATTATGAGAGCTTCCTTGGACTCAGGGGAGGTACCCATTGACTGGAGATGTGCAAATGTGACCCCAATTCACAAAGGGGGATCAAAGGCTGACACAAGTAATTATAGACCTGTGAGTTTAACTTCTGTTCCCGGAAAATTAATGGAGGCACTGGTGAAAGAAGCACTGCAGGATCATCTAGACAAGACTTCAGTTATAGCTAGGACACAGCATGGTTTTGTTAAGGGGAAGTCTTGCCTGACCAATTTGATTGGATACTATGATGCAGTCACAAAAGAACTGGATGCAGGGAATAACTTTGATATTATATACTTGGATCTTAGAAAGGCTTTTGATACTGTTGCACATGGAAGACTGCTGCACAAATTGGAGCAGTGTGGCATTGGAGGCAAGTTGCTGCTATGGATAAAGGGGTGGTTGAGGGGGAGAAGACAGAGAGTGGTAATCAATGGACACTGCTCATCGTGGACTAATGTTATTAGTGGAGTCCCTCAGGGTTCAGTATTGGGGCCTTTATTGTTTTCTGTATTTATAAATGATATTGATGATGGTATATCAGGCTTAATGTCCAAGTTTGCAGACGATACGAAGGTTGGCAGGGTTGTCAAGGACACTACTGACACTATGCTGCTGCAACAGGATTTGGAAAGGTTGAGCAGATGGGCTTCGAGGTGGCAAATGAAGTTTAACATTGACAAATGTAAAGTACTACATATGGGAAACAGCAACCCCAGAGCAACGTATCAACTCTGTGGTACTACACTGACAGTGGTAGAGAATGAAAGGGACCTGGGGGTGGTGGTGCAGGCAGATATGAAGTTCTCTGAGCAGTGCAGACGAGCTGCAAGAGTAGCTCATGGTGTATTGTCAATGATATATAGGAATTTTTCTAGCAGGGATAAGGAGGTGATTATTCCCTTGTATAAGGCAATGGTCAGGCCACACCTAGAGTACTGTATACAGGCCTGGAGGCCTCATTTCAGGAAGGATGTAGAGCTGCTGGAACGAGTACAGAGAAGGGCAACTAGATTGGTGAATGGGACAAAGGGGTTCTCTTACGAAGAAAGGCTTAAGTTTTGCAAATTACAGTGTCTGGAAACTAGGCACCAGCGGGGTGATCTGATAGAGGTGTACAAAGCCTTGAATGGTTTGAGCATGCTCAATGCTGATGGGATTCTTCCTCTAGCTCAGAAAAATCACCTGAGAGGGCATAAATTCAAATTGAGAAAAGACAGATGTAGGATAGATGTGCGGAAATTTGCCTTTAGCCAGCGGGTGGTTGGTGGGTGGAACAGACTTCCATCCCTTGTCGTGGAAGTTGATAGCCTAAATAAGTTTAAGGCTCAGCTGGACAGGTATTTCGAACGAACAGAGGGGTGAAGTGGAAGTGGTTATTTTTATTTATTTATGTTACTTTTTTTTTTTTTTTTTTTTGGCTGATGCTGCATAAGCTTGCTTTCTTGCATCAAATGCCTCTACTAATGCTAATGCTAATGAACAGTTAGAATGGTAGACAACATTACATGTGTTTCAGGACGGCTGTTACAGTCTTGGAAAATCTGTAAAATACCCTTCTCGGCAGTTTGAATTATCACTTTAGGATTGTTTAGAAAAATGTGAAACTGTTTCAGTACAAAATTAAGGTGCATCAATCTCTTGGCAAGGGTTCTAAAAACAGCTGGTTGACTTTGTGTTCATTTCTGTTCGTCATTTGGAGAAAAATCCTATTATTCTAACAAGCTTACAGTTTGGTGCTGATGCTCGATTTCATATCAAATAGTTTAGGCTGAGTTGCATTCTCAGAATGCCCACTGTGGTGTATTGTTTCAGTTTGTGATGTCATAGAATCAGTTTTTCTGTACAACACAGTGACTGCTGATTATCTGCATCTCCTTTAAGAACAATTTATACTATTTTTCCAAAGTATGATGGTTTAACTGCATACAGCAAGTGCTGTGCTTGATTAGTATTTTCAGTAAGAATTTTCACAACTGAATCTTTATCTGATAAATTTCCACGTTTCGGGTGAGGGGGGTGTGTGTGCGTGTGCGTGATGCGCAGTCAGACCTCTCTTTAACGAACTTCCATATAGCGAATTTTTTTAATTTCCCCTTGGTCATTATTGAAAATAGTTTCCATATAACGAACAAATTTCGAGAAACCTAGTTACGCATTATTTGCACCTCTGGCCTTTAGGCAATAGAGCTGATGCTGTGGAAAGCAGTTAATAGCTGAAAGGATTAAGATTTAATCCTTTTAGCTATAAAGGGATTAATTCTTAAGAGCAGGAATTAAGAGCTAAACCATTCCACAATTTACTGTTGCCCGTAAAACCTTCACAACCGAAACCTCTACTGTACCAAGAAGTCATGCTGGCCAACTGCTATCTATGTATCCACAGCCATTGGCAAAGATTAAGGCATATTTGTGTAGATCGGGAAGTAAAAAAAATAAAATAAAAAATTGCTTTAAAATTTGGTATCTCTGCCAGTAGAGTATCAACCATTCTGAAAAACAAAAACTGTGTTTTGATTCTCAAACTGCTTGAGAAAATGGCTCCCAGTCAGAAAAGTGCAAAATTATGCTTGTATGATTATTATATGTAAATGAAGCTGTTTTTTTTTAAGTGGGTGAAGTTGATTCGAGACCAAAATATGCCGATATCAGGGCCACTAATAAAAGAAAAGGCTGAGTACTTGTCTTTTCTGGGGCATAAAACATTCCAAACCAGTTCTGATTGACTGGACAAATTCAAAAAGCACAATGCTTACTCGAAAAAGTAATTTCTGGTGAAAGTGGAGTTGTAATCAAAGAAGACTGTAACCCCTTGGAGAGAAACTGAAAAAAATTATGGAGGAATGCGAGCCCAAAGACATGTTCAACATTGATGAAACAGGTCTATTTTTCAAATGTTCCCCGAACAAGACACTGACGTTTAAAGGTGATATATGTAGGTGGTAGTAGTAGTAGCGGTAATGGAGGCAGCACGTGATGCAAGTGTATGATCTTATGTGGCATCAGCCAAAAAAAAAAAAAAACCCATCTGGAAGCATTTTTACAGCAATTTTTTAGCATTGTTCAGAAAAATGTATGATCTTATTCACACATCCATTCCCTCTAAAAGTTTGTCCAGTTCTTCCTTGAATTTATTTAAGCTATCAACTTCCACAACGACAGATGGAAGTTTGTTACAGCAATTAATTGCTGTAACAAACTTCCATTAACCACCCACTGGCTAAAGGCAAATTTCTGCACATCTATTCTACAACTGATGTCATGGTACAATAGTAAGGAGAGAATATAGTCTTGGTTGGTGCAAATGTGGTTATTAATGAAAAACTGAAGCTTGTGGTAATAGACAAAAGTAAACAACCCCTATGTTTCAAAGGAGTAAAGTCGTTAGAGGTGCACTACAACAAAAAAGCTTAGATCACAAGTGAAATTTTTGAACAGCAGATTTTAAATTTCAATAGAAAGATAAGGAAAGAAAACGGAAAAATCACGTTGATTGTCAGCAACTGCCCTGCCCACCTTTACTCAGTAATTTTGAAACTTACAAGTGTGAAGCTTGTTTTATTCCCTCTGAATTCCTTGTCTAAACTGCAGCCAGTGGACGAAGGCATTATCAATAATTTGAAAATGCACTACCAAAGACGCAGACTGAAAAAAATTAAACTGAAAATAGAAACCAGCCAACCTATAGATTCTGTTATAGATTTTCAGATGTGCATATCAGAATTGGCAAAAGTGTGGAGTCAAAATGTGACAGAAACACCGGTTAAGAATTATTTCGCAAAAGCAGGTTTTGCTTAAATGCCAATTAACAGCAATGCGAGGGATTAACTAAGATATTGAGCAATCTTGGGAAGAACTCCAAGCAAGGTTTGATCAGTGGAGAAATTGTTCTGGATGAATTTTTAGGAGTTGATAATGATGTCATAGTAGCTGAATATCTGAGTGACTCCATTCAAAGAATATTAGCAATGACTTGGATGAAAAGGAGGACAGTATTAAACCTGCCAAACATTAATGTTGACACCATTTGAAACTTTGCGTTGAGGCTTTCAATGTGAAGAAAATGTGTCAAAATATATATTTGATTGTTTAACATTTTTATGAACGATGTACAGTGAAAAGGCATCTCCCTAGCCAGGTGGGAAGGAGCAGCAGTGCGTAGCACACGCTTCTTGATTAGACCGGTGTTCGAGCCCATCACCACCAAATACGGAGGATGTGGAAAGGTCAGGGAATGAACACCGCATATCCCTGGAGCAATATGGCCTTAGTTGCTAATGCTCATAAAAAAAAAAAAAAAACAAATAAGTACAGTAAAATCCAGAGTACAACAAAAATAACCATATAATTTATGACATAACTTGGAGATAATGTTCGATACTGAAATACATATATATATAGTGTTATAACTGCATTGGGATATAAGTTGTGTTATATTTTGTATTGGAATTTTATTTGAAATTGAATAGAAATCATGATTCAGACCAGATCAGTAAAGAAAAAGGCTTAAAATAATGGGAGTGCTGTGTCTCTGAGGGGTGTGGCTGTCCTCTGAATCACAGCCTTTTGAAATGCACCACTGCTTGTTTGATGTTTGTAGAGCAATCAGGAACAGAATATGATATTGCCAGGGGGAATGTCTGCGTGTGCGCGTGATGTAAGGAGTGTGAGAAAATCAGGTGTCAATTCAGTGTTGTTATGAGCCTATATGAGAGCTTGAAGGACAAGGGGGATGCCCTCGAAGGATTTAAATTGAGGGGCCCATCAAGCTCACAGCTGCCCACATTAAGGCCAGAGCTTGCACTTGAACATCACACAACAAAGCGGCAACCCCCAAGACAGAATGCGCTGGTCCCAAAGGAACTAGTTGTCAGTGGCTCTATTGTCAGGAAAACAGGGAACATATTCTGCAAAAAGTATAGGTGGAACAATACCAGAGTATGTCTGCCAGGGGCAAAGGTTGATGACTTTGTACAGCAGATATCATCTTTTAAGGGCACAAAGGGTGATATTTTTGTACACATTGGCAGTAATGATATTAAGAGTAGGAGACCGGCAGAACTACTTAACAAGTATAGTTCAATGCTGAAAAAAAGCCATGAGTTAGGGTTGAATTTGAAAGTGTCTGCAATTCTGCCCAAACACGATAGGAGGGAGTATATGATGAGAGCCTTGTCAATCAATTCGGCCCTGGTGAGATTGTGCAAGGCTTAAGGGGTAGAATTTTATCAGGCTGGTCTGTGCTTGTTAACAAGAGAGGCTGCTTCTACAGGGATGGGATACACTTAAATAGAAAGGGTACAAGGCAGAGTTAGGTGAGTTGCAAAACTGCTAGTTTGGGGGGATACACGGACTAATAGATTAACAGTAGTTGCTGGCAGAGGTGAAAGTGATTCTTGCACTGCTTCTGTTGAAATGAGCAGCAGCCTGGGAAGCACAGTAATGGGGATTTCCAGGACTGCTGGGAGTCATAGTGGAAAAAGTAAATACATGGGCTGTGTTAGGGTAACTAAGAGTAGAAACAGGTGCATGTATACTTGCGTGTACACCAGTGCTAGGAGTATAGTTAATGAATTTGATGAGCTTGAAGTGCTAGTCAAGACATCAAAAGGCAGATATTGTTGGGATATCAGAGATGTGGTGTCACACAGACATAAGCATTGCAGAATTGGAATTTGGGGGAGTAAAATGTGTACAGGAAGGATAGTTAGGAAGGGAGGAGGGATTATGCTGTTAGTTAAGAAACACACAAAATCTAAGTAAGTGCATCCAATGTTGGTGGACAGTGCAATGTTGAGTCTGTTTGGCATGACATAAGCACACTGGGAAAGGAAAAATGATATGTGTATGTTATAGGCCTAATGAATCTGATGAGTATGATTAGCAATTGTGCAGAAAAATAGTGGACCAGTAAATCAGAATGTCTTATAATGGGGGATTTTAATTTCCCAGAGATGGACTGAAATTTGTGGGTTGGTCACTCACACACTAGCAAGGCTTTTGTGGATTTATTGGATGATTGTTTTCTACAGCACCATGTTCGGGAGGCAATTAGAGGGAGTAATACTCTTGATCTGATTATCAGTAGTGATTCTTCGTGCATTAAGAATCTGCAGATAAAGGAACCACTAGGTGGCAGTGATCACAGTGTGCTGAAGTGGGATTTACTCAAAGAGGTAACTACTATCAAGGTTAAAGGGAAGGGTTTTTGCTTTTGTAAAGGTGACTACGATAGTCTGAGACAGTATTTAAATTCTATACGGTGGGACCAACTGATGATGTTACTAACAGCAAATTCAAAATGGGAGGCATTCAAAGAATTAATCTTGGAAGCTACTAGGTTTTACCTACCAACTAAGAAATATTGTTCAAGGTTCAGGCCTAAATGGATGTCAGATGAACTAATTAGACATATGGCAGAGAAGAAAAATGCATGCGAGTCATATAAATTAATGGGTGACGTGGAAGCCTATGATAGATATAAGCTGGTCTGTAACCAAGTCATAAAGAAGGTTATGCAGGCAAAGGCAGATTACGAGAAATCTTTGGCAAGGACTGCACAGAAAAACAGCAAAGGGTTCTTTACTTATGTAAACTCTAGAAGGAAGGGGATGAATCAGATTGGTCCACTTGGTATCGATGGTTCAACAGTTGATGATCCTGCTCAGTTAGCTAACAAACTAAATTATTATTTTGCAACTACATTCACACATGAGGAGTTGTTCAGGAAGGGGAATGCCAGAGGTGAATGAAACCCTGGCAGTAAGCTAGATAATCTTGTAATAACTGAGAGTAAAGTGGAGGAGAAATTGTTGAAGATAAACATAAGAAAGGCACCTCGAGTTGATGGAATCTATCCAGTTATATAAAAGGATGCAGCAAAGGAATTAAGCAAACCCTTAGACATAATTATGGGAGCTTCCTTGGACTCAGGGGAGGTATCCATGGACTGAAGATGTGCAAATGTGACCCCAATCCACAAAGGAGAATCAAAGGGAGACGAAAGTAATTACAGACTTGTTAGTTTAACTTCTGTTCCAGGAAAATTAATGGAGGCACTGGTTAACGAAGCATTGCAGGATCATCTAGACAAGACTTCAGTTCTAGCTCGGACACAGCATGGGTTGGTTAAGGGGAAGTCTTGTATGATCAATTTGATTGAATACTGTGATGTGGCCACAGAGGAACTGGATGCAAAGAATAATTTTGATATCATATACAGTCCATTCCGGTTATTTGGGACACATCAGGACTAGTGCATTTTGGCCCGATTAACCGTCTGCCCTAATTATCCAAAGTTTCACGTAAATAGTTAAAAATACAGTGCACCCCCCCTTTACAGTTGGTTCACTGTACAATCAAATCACGTTGCAACGAACTCAACGTAGTAAAGTACCGTTCACTATACGATGTGCAGTAAGCACTGGTCATTGTGATCACATTTGTGAATTGAATTTTAATTCTATTAGACAGCAATTCTAATTAGTGAAAGTAGGAGGAATATTATCCACAGGCTATAAAAGTAGAGATATATTAAGCACAAATTTAGCCTTTATTACCTTACCAATTAAAAAATTAAATGATACGTGATAATCGGAATAATTAATATGTACTGTAATATGTACATACGAACTAGTTGACATTTCTGTTCACTGATATTTGTGGGTGGGGATTAAAATTTAAAACAGTAAATAGATAAGCAATCAATAACAAAGAACACGGCACACACAAATTGCAAGTAACACAATATGCGCAAGTGAAAACGGAGTAACGAGTTACGAAGCTTTAAAAATATCTGAAAATTAATTTTTTTATATGTTTGAAAATTTCATGGAAGTGTAAACACATTTCACCATAATAACCCACAGAATTCCAGTTGTCGGTATTATCGCAAATTCAGTAAGATTGAGTTTACTGTCTGTTTATGATAGATTTCACTAACAGAAAAGCCCAATAAACCACTGACTGCTAATTGTTTTTATTGTTTTATGGTTGTGACCTCCTGAATTTTGACTGAACCACGTGGTTCAGTCGGAGACAATCGTATGGTAATCTGCAGTGCTGCGGTCTCCTGCCCCAATTAAACGGCATGCTGTCCCAATTAAGTGAAGTAAACCCTGGCTATTTTCTCGATTGGTTTCTGTTTTTTAAGATTTCTCCCAAGTTAACGGCTGCCCCGATTAACCGGTGGCCCAAATAACCGGAATCCACTGTATTTGGATCTTAGAAAGGCTTTCGATACTGTTGCACATGGAAGACTGCTGCACCACAAATTGGAGCAGTGTGGAATTGCAGACAAATTGCTGCTCTGGATAAAGGGATGGTTGAGTAGGAGAAGACAGAGTGGTAATCAATAGACACTGCTCTTCGAGGACTAATATTATTAGTGGAATCCCCTAGGGGGTTCAGTGTTGGGTCCATTATTGTTTTCTGTATTCATTAATGATATTGATGATGGTATATCAGACTTAATGTCCAAGTTTCCAGAAGGTACAAAGGTCAGCAGGGTTATTAGTGACACTAATGACAGTATGCTGCTGCCACAGGATCTAGAAAATTTGAGCAGATGGGCTGAGAGGTGGCAACTGAAGTTTAACATTGACAAATGTAAAGTACTGCATATGGGAAGCAGTAACCCAGAGTAATGTATCAACTCTGTGGTACTACACTGACAGCGGTAGAGAGTGAAAAAGGACCTTGGGGATAATTGTGCATGCAGATATGAAGTTTTTTGAGCAATGCAGACGGTCTGCAAGAGTAGCTCATGGTGTCTTGTCAATGATATACAGGAATTTTTCTAGCAGGGATAAGGAGGTGACTATCCCCTTGTATAAGGCAATGGTCAGGCCACACCTTGAGTACTGTATACAGGTCTGGAGGCCTCATTTCAAGAAGGATGTAGAGCTGCTGGGACGAGTACAGAGAAGGGCAACAAGATTAATGAATGGAACAAAGGGTTGCTCTTACGAAGAAAGGCTTAAGTTCTAAAAATTATACTGTGTCTGGAGACTAGGCACCTGCGAGGTGATCTGGTTGAGGTGTATAAAGCCTTGAATGGTTTGAGCATGCTCAATGCTGATGGGATTCTTCCTCTTGCTCAGAATAATCACCTGAGAGGGCATAAATTCAAATTGGGGACGGACAATTATAGGATCGATGTGCTGAAGTTTGCCTTTGGCCAGCGGATGGTTGATTGCTGGGACAAACTTCCATCTGTCATTGTAGAAGTTTGATAGCTTAAATAGATTCAAGGCAGAACTAGACAAACATTTGGAGTGAGTGGATGGGTGAAATAAGGTTTTTTGTTTGTTTTTTTGGCTGATGCTGTATGAGCTTGCTTTCTTGCATCATGTATCTTTGCTAATGCTAATTCTTAATGTGCTAATATATTGTGCACATCATGTAAGTACTCATTTCTTAATGTATTAATAAATCAATTGCTTTGAAATGTTAGAAATTTTATTCATTCCCACTTATTTCTGATTTATTTCCCATCTATTGTATTTCTTAATGTTGTCCATATTTTTCATTGTTCAAAAAGTCATATTTCTTTATAACGAAATTTCTGTTTAACTAATTTTTTTAAGCGAACAGTCTATTTCGTTATATAGAGGTCCGACTGTATATGGTTGTGGCTACCATGCTGATCAGATCTGAACTGGCATTTCTACTTCTTATGGGTTTTTTAAGGATATTCTTTGCAGAAACAATCTGCACAGTTCATGAAGAGCTGGAATAATGGAATATTTCTAAAAACTATTGGTGAATTGAATTCTGATAATGCAGGTGTCTCTGAATTCCTGCTGAATTTAACACACTAAACACATTGCTGTATGTGTTTAGTGTTGTTAGTTTGGTGTATTATTTAAAAATGGAATATCCTTTTGGAGAGACCCTGAATATTTACTTCTTAGATTTCTCAAATGTTTTTTTTTTTTTTTGGAAAAGTTCAGAATTTAAAAGTGAAAGTTATTATATATATTTTGGAATGTATAATACATGTATAGTAATTGAAATATATATTAAGTGAATTTTTTTCTATATTATTAGTTAGCATTAGAATGCTGTCAAACATTATTAAATTTATTTTACTGATTACATATACATTAATATTAAGAAAATTTTAAAATAAAACTATTTTTTCAAGCAGGACAAAAGAGTGAGGAAGATGGTAGGTTGAAATCACTACCATTTCATTTTTATTTACTTTTTTTTTTTTTTTTTTTTTTCTCGCTGCTGAACTAGTTTTGTAAAGCTTATTTCCTTGTATATAGCATGGCAGCTTGGTTCCAGGTTGAGTTTCCATTTAATTTTTGCTTTATTGCATTTCATTGACTTCTTTAATTTGTGAAAAAATTTTGCCAGTTATAATAGTTATTTCTTTAAAAAAAGAGTCAGTTCTTATTATGCTATTTGTTTGCAGTTAAAACACTGGCATGATACTAAACATTAAAGTGCAGTATTCTACATAATTGTATTTTTTTAGAATCAGATACTTATTTGAAAGGTAAGGTGAAGTCTTTCTTTTTTTCCTTCTAATTTTGTTCCATTTATATACCTTTGGTTGTAAATTGAAAGGTGAGTATCTGCTATGCTGCTCAAAACCTATCGACTGTTTCATTTGTAGAAATATCATATGCTTGTCATTATTGCTATTAAAATATGACTTTGCAGTAAAAATTTATGGTATATTTCTTGACTCCTCTTTTCTTGAAATTTTATATTTTTAAATGAATATGTAATTATTTAATTTTGGTGGGAGGACATCATTCATTTTATGATCCTGTAAAACATGGAAAACTGAAGGAAATTAAGATTGACAGAAAAGAATAGCCATGTAAAGAAATTCAGGAAAACCTGATCTTCTTTATAATATTTTCCAGATTGCATTAAAATTTTGATTACAAAATGTTATTATAATTTGGAGTATATTATGGCAAGTATGTTAAACTGTTAACAACAAGCTATTCAATCAGGTACAGTTTTGGACATGTTCTTAGAGTTGTTATTAGCATTGAAGCATTATGACATGGATGTGCACCAGCTCTTATGTTCTATTAGTGTGCTTCATAACTACTATCACTGGTATTATTGATTCAACTTTGTTACTGAAAAATGAAGGTCTTTTAGAAAAACAGTTGGATAAGTAACTTTCTTGGAAAAGTTTTTGCTGGTATTGTCTGCATTTGTAATCATATTGGAAAGAGTAGATTAAATTATAATTACATAACTTGTTCAGAATTATGAACTCCTCTCCTCTGTTATTCATCTTCTTAGTGCACAGTAACCACTTCCTGGTATTGGCCATACTGAATATATACAAAAATTAGTATTCTCCTTTTCCAAGTATTTGCATTATTATGATATAAATTTTTTTTTTTTTTTTTTTCAGCAGTGGTAATAGTATGTACTTTATTAGTAATATGCTTCCATATAAAGTTGGTAATCACCGATATACAGTTAATGAATAGAATTCATTTATTGAAAGCAGTTTTTCATAATCATAACTTCAATGTTTTCCTAAATTTATTTTATTTGTTGGATTTTATATTCCACTGCATAAAACATTCTTTTTAATAGCACACACTGGAGAGTGATATTCAACTTTTGTTTTGGCAAAGTATGGAAGGATATGATATTTGTTATCAGTCCACTATAGGTGACATGATCATCTATTAAGTTATGTTCTAAGAGTAGAGTAATAGCCATAAACACTCTGCTATTGCCATGCTTTCCAGTTGGTGTATCAATGCCTAAATAACATCCAAAATGTCATTAGGCATTATTATTGATATACACTGATTCATATATCTTTATTATGAGTCTGTAGCCTTGTAAAGGAACACAATACTTGAACTTGGCTTATAAAATTCTTCATATTTTATCATACATTTAAACTATAAAGTGTTTAAGGGCAAAGGCCTCATGCTACGAGGTAGAATGACTATCATATAGGTTAGTGCAAATGCATCATTTTAACATAGCTATCTACCAAAGTAGTTGAATTAATTAATTAATTAATTAAATTAATTAATTACATTAACTATAAGAAATATAGTTATATAGAAATATAACCAAAACAGTGCCAATTTAATTAATTAATTCAACTACTTTGGTAGATAGCTATGTTAAAATGATACATTTGCACTAACCTACATGATAGTCATATATTTAAAGAAATGCAAAAAAAGTAAATCACTCACTGGTCATTACAACCAGGTGATTTTACTTGCTATTCTAAAAGTACTTTCACTTGTACATAATTGTAAGGAAATAATTATTTGGATTTTAATTGTAAAAGCTACTCAGTAAAGTTGTATTCTAAATTTCATGGATGAACAGGGGCTATGGCTTTGGCTTTGTTTATCCATGGCCAGTTATATATAGAGTGCAATCTTGATATGCCATGCCATGATTATATTATGGTTTCAGATATAACACCAGCATGATCATATTGTCCCAAAACAGATATTA
The DNA here is from genome assembly GCF_048544385.1 of Mastigoproctus giganteus. Taxonomy (NCBI): domain Eukaryota; kingdom Metazoa; phylum Arthropoda; class Arachnida; order Uropygi; family Thelyphonidae; genus Mastigoproctus; species Mastigoproctus giganteus. Next base: position 191,747,244 of record NC_143583.1, read on the forward strand.
AAAAAATGCACTTTATGGCAAAAGACATTTTTCACAATTGAAACAAAAAAAGTAAAAATAACATATCTCTTTCTCAAGGGAGGTACCAGCTACTTGCAGAGGTTTCTGAAGTATTGGTGTACTCCCACTCAAGGGGATGGGTTTGAAATAATAAAATGCTTGTGTTCACATATTCAATTCATTCAAAATACCATAGCACAGTGGAACCATTGTGTACTATATTTTCTTTTATAGTATATTCATTTAGAAAGTAAATTTTTATAAACAATAGGACCTATCCAAGACTAGAAAGTCACAAAAGAAAACTTCCACCTCTGAGAGGGAAATCAGCTGCAACGTTTGTTAGCTGTGATATAGGTAAAGGTTTTATAAACAAAATCATATGATGTCCTTTTATCGGATGTTACTTAGAATAGAAAAACTGCTAATGGCATAGTGCAAAGTGTACATAACTTGACAAATGGATTTTATGTTAAACTGGTTGCCCATTATTAACCTGTATCCTATGAAGTTTCCCTTTGTTATGACTAAAGAAGCACATCCTGGGGGGGGGGGGGTATAGCCTGATAATCTGATCCAGAATATTTTGTTATTTTCTCTGGAAAATAACAAAATAAGGTTAGCTTTTGAGATGCAGGTTATTGTTTATGCAGCAATTTCCAGGACTACATTCATCATCATGGGTTCCTTCAGTCTCTACAACTGGTTGGTAGCACTGACTTTTTCCACATCTCTCTGTTGAGTGCCAGCTTCTTCAAGTCCTGGTATGATCTTGTTGTTGTATCCCTTTGCAATTGCTTTATGAAATTGTTTCTGGGTCTAGTTCCATTAATCATTCCTTCTAAGTACTACATTAATCATTCCTTCTAAGTACTACATTAATCATAGCATAATTTGTGGGACATGCTTATTAGGAAGAAAACTTTTTTTTTTTTTTTTGTAAGAGCATGGAGAAATGTACTTCTTCTATTTTTTATTGTTTTTATATGTAACAAGATATGACCCAAAATTTGAAAATTTTGGGTCATATCTTGTTACAGGCATGAAAGTAAGTTTACTTTATATATTTTGCAGTGCTAAACATGGAAATAGTACTTTAAATGACATATTGGTTTTTGTTTTTGAAAAAAGTAGTTTTTTACATTTATACAAGGTATTTTTTATTTATATGGCAGTAAAATATAACTACAAACATACCTATATCAAACACAGGACCTTTTTGCCTTTTGCTTGTATTCAGCTTCAGGAGCATCCATTTTCACCATCCAACAATAATCGGCTAACATGGTAGCATTCCATTTTCTTTTGTATCTTTGTCCCATCACTGCAACGTCTTGATGGAAGCGCTCAACATGTTTGTTATTGATGGCATCACAGCAATGGGAAGATTAGAGGTCCGAGTGCAAGAAATGCATCTTCAATAACATGTTGCACCCCAGTTTTTCGTGAGAAGTAATGAAATCTTTCACAAGCTGCTTGTAGTTGCCGGCTTTAATATTTCCTAGAAAACCAGTCGAAACATCTCAAAAGGAGTAGTTCCACACTGATTTCCCACTATTACTAAGGACAAATTTGAACTATTCATCTTTGAAAAGTTTCCTTATTTGTGGACCAATGAAAACACCTGCCTTAATCTTCTCTATACAAAGTCTTGGGAATTTCTCTTGCAAGTACGTGAATTTTAAGACCATTCACTTCCAGTGCCTTCACAAAATTTTTCATCAGCCCTAGTTTGATGTAGAGTGGTGGAAGCAAAACTTTATTCGGATCTACCATAGGTTCAAATGCTACATTCTTCATTCCAGGTGTTAATAATTTTCATTGAGGCCAAGTATATATAGTGCATATCCTTGGCACGACTAACCCACTCACAGAGAAAGCAACAATACTTAGTGTAACCCTTTTGTAGTCCTAATAAAATGGCGATTACTTTGAATCGCCACATATCTGCCAGTCATACTTCTGATAGCGTACACCTAAGAGGATGTTCTCCATGTTTGTGTATGTTTATTTTTTGTGGATGGCATACAAAAGAGGTATTGAAGACTGCATATTTCCTTTGTGTAATAACAAAGCCTTAAGACTAACCTTAGAAGCATCTATAAATAGTTGCCATTCTTCAGGAACGTGCCTCATGTTCATTGCTGCCATTAAACCATCAACATCCTTACAAACAGTGAGTTCACCTTCTGTTTGATAGAATTTACCATAGTCTTTATTTTTAGTATGAAATTTTGTCACTTTCACAGAATGATCTAGAGATTTGATAGTTGTAGCCTCAAGGCCAAAAGGTCTGCCATTAAGCTCACTTTCTGTAATCTTGCGTGGTTCAGAAGGATAATGGTTTGGACAAAATGATGGATCCCTTGATGTAGACAGCTGCTGTACCTCTTCGTGTATATCAAATTGATGTTCATCTGTATCTTCATCATAGTGTACAGAAAAATGGTCGGGTGGTTCAGTAATAGGTAGTACTTCACCGTGAGGCACTGGACAAATTTCAGATGTTATATTTGAGTACGTCACTGTCCACTTTTCCTTTACTGTCATCCCTTTTCTAATAGGAGGTACCATACAGAAGTAACAGTCTGTGATGTGATTTGTTTTGTAGTGCTCATGATATCGTGGGAGCGATATCATGGGCACTATAAGAGGCATAAAACGCCCCTTTCAATTCGCCCATGCATTGAGTTTTGATGAACAAATAGTGCAGCATATGAGTGTGGAGCGCAGTTCTTGTCCTGGTCGCTTACTTTATATCCAAAATACAAGAATTAAGCCTTTTTTATGGCTCGAGTTAAGGGACTCTTGAAGCTAACGTGACTTCTCCACGTACACTACAGAAGTCATCTGAACTTTGTGCACATTTACAAGGCATATTAATCTTACACAACACAAATACTGTGCAAAAAGTAGGAATCTCACAGAGAACGGCCATTAACTGAGAACAAATCATCCAGTACCTAGCCATATTTTAGGATTACTGCAAACGAGATGAAGATGCATTTGAGGCAACAACTCATCACGTGATGCAGAGCGTTGTGGTACTAAAACTGCAGCGTTGCCATATGTTTTGTTGAGAGCCGTAGTTGATAATATAAAGTAACTTGCTAATATGAGACCCCCAACTGTGATTCGAAAACAAGAGCCAATCGACAAATTTTAATGTAATTTTTGTGTTCAGCAGCATAAAATTGGTCGAGATTTGGTATTTTCGCTTTCGTAACATTTTATGTGTTGACCAGTGCTATTGATGTTAAATGTTATAAGTGAAGCTTCATTAGTAGCTAAGCTATTCCTTGTGTGGAAGTATGGGATTACCAGGAGAAATTGGCAATTTCAAAATTTGAGTACATGCAGTATTGTTATTTAATATTTAAATATTAATATTTTTTAATAAAAATAAACAAATAATACTGTACATTGTATGAATAATATGATGTAGAACATTATTTGTTTTAAAACTACAAAATTGAATTTGCCACAAAACGTTAACCTATTTAGTCAGCTCACATCATAATAAAACCTTTTAAAAAAATGTGTGAATGAAATTTACAGTAAAAATGCTTGCTTAATAATTTGTGCCTTGTTTACTTATTGAAGAAGTATCTGTATTGTAACATGTAGGAAATATGATAAATACATACCATGCTTGTTATAATAGTCCATCACAGCACTTTGGCCAGGGGTTAATAATAAATATTGGAAAATCATATAAATGACATTGTTATTTATTGCACATTTATTTTAAAATAATTGGGTAAATTTTATTTTTGGTTATAACACAGTTAGCTTTATAACTCAGGTGTTAAAAGTTGTTCCCTGAAACCTTGTGTATTTTAAGGTTGCACTGTGTATGGCTTGTATTAGGTAGGTGTAATGTAATGGCATATTTGCTAAAGCAGTACAATAAGGTATGTTGTTCAGGGTAGCACCATCTCCTAATTCCGCAAACATTGAAACACTGGAATTAACCACTGCTTCGCCCCTGGAAAGCAGTGATTAATTCTGGTGGTCACATAACAAGTAGCTGAGGTACCAGTTACAAGTTAAATTTTAAAAAGCATGCACACCCAGTGGCAAGTAGATAGAACAAGAAGTGTGATAGTAGATTATCAGATTTCTCCCAGATAATGCAGAGTGGGATACACACAGAGCAATCTAATAGAAATGTCATATGGCTGTGAAGACAAAAGGTAATGTGGACAGTCCTAAGCCAAATAGACCACAAAGAGTCATGTCAATAATTAAGATGAATAGTGAGAGGAAATCATAAAGGCACTCACTCTTAATGATCCTACATTGATCGCAGTTTTGTCAGTTCAAGTGAGTTGACGAAACTGCGATCAATGTATGACCAGCAACAATAAAAAAAATAAATAAAAAAAAAGCCTTAGAATGGATTACTACTTTCATGCAGCTGCTTATAGACTGAAGCCTTTTTGCAGTCAAGCACAGAAGAACAGAACGTTACAGCAGATGGGATGTGGAGTGGAAAGATTGCACTACACAGCCTCACCATCAGTGGACACATTCAATGTGGTATATATCTAAAGAACTCACTCATCTTGATTACACCAGCAATGAAGTTTGGTAGTGATAATGTGATGGTGTGAGCCTGTATGCCTATGGTTTGGACTTTTCCTCAGTTTGTCATTGATGAAGCCATGAATGCAGCTTTGTTGTGACATTCTCAACACTTCTACCTTACCAATAGGGGCCATATCTACATTGGCTCGACAATACTATCACAAAACATGGCCAGTATAATAATCATTTGAAGAGAATAATGCAGTAAACCTGCCACTTCCAGCATTGAGCTCAGATCAAAATCTAATTGAACACAAATTTGAGATTTTTTTTTTTTTTTGAATAACAGTTGAAACTCAGAACATGACTTCCTGGTTCAAGCAGGGAATTGGCTGCAGCACTGGGGGAAGGTTGCAGTCTCTGCATACCAAAAACTTATAGAAAGTGTCTCCTGGAGGGTTGTTAATTTGATTAAATCCTATACTCGGTTCTAACCATTTTCCATTTAGTGTCACAATACATGTTTGGAGAATAGAATACTTAGGAAGAATTATAATGTATGAAGTAAATGTATGCATAAGGAAATTATGTATTCAGTGCAATCACTTATCTGAGTTGTGTAATTTTTTTTTTTTTTGTTTTTGCAGATTTTAGTTTTTAACTCTCAGCTTAAATTTAAAAATGCTCAGTTAAAACATGGTAAGATTTCCTGAATGTGAGTACAGAACAAAATTCACTTAGTCAGTGATGTTGACTCAAAGTACTATAGACCTGTTAGTTTAACTAACAGGTCTATAGTTACTTGTGTCGCCTTTTGAAACCCCTTTGTGAATTGGCGATACATTTGCACACCTCCAGTCGATGGGGACCTCCCCTGAGTCCAAGGAAGCTATCATAATTATGGCTAAGGATTTGCTTACTTCCCTTGCTGCCTCCTTTAAAATAACTGGATAGATTCCATCCACCCCAGGTGCCTTTTTTATGTTTAACTTCAACAATTTCTCCTCCACTTTGCTCTCAGTTATTACAAAATCACTTAGCTCCCTGTTAGAGTTTGATAAACTTCTGGCACTCCCATCATTGAATAACTCCTCATGTGTGAATGTAGATGCAAAATAGGCTTCCCTGTCACCTGTTAATTTATATGTATCCCATACATTTTTTCTTCTCGGCCACATGTCTAATTAGTTCTGACATCGATTTAGGCCTAAATCTTGAACAGTATTTCTTAGTTGGATTAAAAAGCCTAGTAGCCTCCAAAATTAATTCCCTGAAGGCTTCCCATTTAGAATTCAATGTTGGTAACATCATCAGTTGATCCCATTGTACAGAATTTGATCCCATTGTACGAAAGCCCTTCCCTCAAGGGAAGGGCTTTCGTACATTGTGATCAATGTCACCCAGTGGTTCTTTTATCTGCAAATTCTTAATGCATGAATAATCACTGCTGATAATCAGATCAAGAGTATTAGTCCCTCTGGTTGCCTCTTGAATATATTGCTGTAGAAAATAATCATCCAGTAAATCCACAAAAGTCTTGCTAGTGTATGAGTGACCAGCCCACAAGTTGCAGCCAATATGTGGAAAGTTAAAATCCCCCATTATAAGACATTCTGATTTACTGGCCCAATCTATTTCCCTGTATAGTTGTTTATTATATTCATCAGAGTCATTAGGCCTATAACACACTCCTACTCATTTTTCCTTTCCCAGTGCTTAAAAAAAGTAATAGTAAAGTGCAGCCATTATCAACCCACTGCAGGATGGAAGCCTCCTCAACAATTCATGCTGAGGGGCTTATGTCACACCAAATAGACCCAACATTGCATTGTCCACCAACATCAATTGCATGCACTTCCTTAGATTTTATTTCTTAACTAACATAATAATCCCTCCCTCCTTCCTGTCCTGTCTATCCTTCCTGTACACATTGTACTCCCCAAATTCCAATTCTGCACTGCTTATGTCTGTGTGACATCATATTTCTGATATATCCCAACAATATCTGCCTTTGATGTCTTGACTAGCACTTCAAGCTCATCAAATTTATTAACTATACTCCTAGCATTGGTGTACATGCAAGTATACATGCACGTGTTCCTACTCTTAGTTAACCTAATACAGCCCATGTATTTACTTGTTCCACTATGACTCCCAGCCATCCTGGAAATCTCCATTACCTTGCTTTTCAGGCTGCGCTCATTCTAATAGAAGAAGTGCAAGAATCACTCTTGACACTTCCTGCGGCCACTGTTAACCTTTTATTCTGTGTTGTTGTTGTTGTTGTTTGGTTTTTAGGAGCATTAGCAACTAAGGCCATATTGCTCCGGAATATGCAGTGGTCATTCCTTGACCTTTCCGCATCCTCCATATTTGGTGGTGACGGGCTCGAACCCCGGTCTAATCAAGAAGCGTGTGGTACGCACTGCTGCTCCTTCCCACCTGGCTACGGAGGCGCCCTTTATTCTGTGTATCCCCTCCCCAAGCTTGCAGTTTTCTGACCCACCTAACACTGCCTCGATAGGATCAGCAAATATTCTTGCATCCCATCCCTGTAGAAGCAGTCTCTCCTGTCAACATGCACAGACCAGGCTGAAAAAAATTCTACCACTTGAGCCTGACACAGTCTGTTCAGGGCCGAATTCATTGACAAGGTTCTCATCATATACTCCCTCCTATCATGAATTGCAGACATTCACATTCAACTCGCGACAGCTTTTTTTCAACATTGACCTGTACTTGTTGAGTAAATCTGTAGATCTCTTACTCTTAATGTCATTAGTTTCAATGTGTACAACAATATCACCTTTTGTGCCCTTAAAAGATAATATCTGCTCTACAACGTCACCAGGATATGTCTGGTGACTATGCAAGAAGTATAGGTGGTACAGGACCAGGGTATCCCTGGTCCTGTACCACCTATACTTCTTGCATAATATATTCCCCTTCTCCCTGACAATAGTCACCAACAATAACTAGTTCCTTTGGGACCAGCGCATTCTGCCTTGGAGATTGCCTCTGTGGTGCTTGATGCATAGGAGTGAGCTCTGTCTTTGAGCTGGGCACCTGAGAGCTTGATGGGGCCCCTCATATTAATTTCTTCGAGGGCATTTACCCTACACCTCAAGCTCTCATAGATTCCCATCAGAACACTTAGTTGGCACCTAATTTCTTGACACTCTAGTCATCTAGCACACACAAAGGCAACCTCCTTGGCTAGATCTAGATCGTGTCCTGTTTTAGAAAGGTCAGCAAACATTTCACATTTCGCACATTTTTTGAGATTGTGATGCGTTGGAGAATCGGCCCCTTTGTTTCCTCCCCCAAGTTACAGCACTCTCGCTAGTCTGTGATCTTTGCTTCGGAGCAAAATTCTGGGTCATGATTTCTGTTTAAATACAATTTAATTAGCAATGAAATTTAATAAGATTAATAATATTTTTGATTAATTGATAATACTGTAATAAGCTAACAGATTCCTAATATTGTGCTTCGTATTATGCTATCTAGTTTTACTTTATACCTTACGCTATTAGTTTGAGGTGCCGACCGGGCTAGCCGGGTGAGTAAAGTGCCTACCTTGCAACCCAAAGGTCACGGGTTCGAATCCCGCCTCGGGCTTGGATCAGAGTACTGCAAAAACCTTGGGAAGTGCATTATGGTCACAGAAGCCGATGTGCCAACAACTACCAAAAAAATAATAATTAGTTCTAGATATATACATTACTCTATTTCTTATCAACTACAATATGGCGGCTAGTTCAACAATATTGATGCCAACACTGGGAGTCGTAACTTCTAAAAATCGCTGGTTAAATTCAAAATAAGAAGCTAAGGAACGCTACTAAACCTATTTAATATCTTTGTAAAACACAATGTACTATGTTAATTAACGAAGAATACAGTAAAAATTAAAAATACTTATCCCTTTACAGCAGCCAAAAATCCACTGACTGTTCTCTTCTGCAACCAGAGCACCCTCTCGTGCCAACTGTATGGTATTACACTTAGGGTAGTGGAAAATAAAAAAGACCTGGGGGTAATTGTGCTGTCAGATATGAAGTTCTTCAGGCAGGCTTTCAGGACAGCTCGTGGAGTTTTGTCAATGATATACAGAATTTTGCTAGAAGGAATGAGGTGGTAATTATCCCACTGTATAGGGCAATGGTCGGGGCCACACCTTGAGTACTGCATACAGGTCTGGAGGCCTCATTTTAAGAAGGATGTAGAGCTCCTGGAATGGGTACAGAGAAGAGCAGTGAGGTTGGTGAGAGAAACAAAGGGGTGCGTCTAACAAGAAAGGCTTCAGTTCTGCAAATTGCAGTGTCTGGAGACTTGGCACCAGAAAGGTGATCTGATTGAAGTGTTTAAGGCTTTGAATGGATTGAGCAAACTCAATGCTGATAGAATTCTTGCTTTTGCTCAGACTATACACATGAGGGGACGTAAATTCAAACTGAGAAAGGATGGTTGCAGAATAGTTGTGTGGAGGTTTGCCTTTAGCTAATGGGTGGTTAATGGCACGAACAAACTTCCATCTGTCATTGTGAAAGTGGTTAGCTTGAATAAAGCTAACCACTTTTTTTTTTTGCTACTGCTGTATAAGTTTGTTTTCTTGAATCATTTGCCACTACCAAACTAAATGGAGAAAAAAATAAATTTGTGATTGTGGAGTTGGACAGTTGACTGAGGTTTTTTGGACTGATTTGGAATAGAGATGGTGGAATTATCTGTTCAGAAGAACAGTGTCCATAGTAGTGTCTATAGAAAAGGCATGCAGTAGAATCTCAACTTCTATAAGACAAAGAGAAGGAGACTTCAGAAGTGAGAGGTCATTAATTAACCTGACTGCCTTCTTTTGAATATAGTTTAAGAGCTTAACATTAGCATTAGTAGAGGCATTTGATGCAAGAAAGCAAGCTTATGCAGCATCAGCCAAAAAAAAAAAAAAAAACCCACTTCCACTTCACCCCTCTGTTCGTTCAAAATACCTGTCCAGCTGAGCCTTAAACTTATTTAGGCTATCAACTTCCACTACAAGGGATGGAAGTCTGTTCCACCAACCAACCACCCTCTGGCTAAAGGCAAATTTCCACACGTCTATCCTACATCTGTCTTTCCTCAATTTGAATTTATGCCCTCTCAGGTGATTATTCTGAGCTAGAGGAAGAATCCCATCAGCATTGAGCATGCTCAAACCATTCAAGGCTTTATACATCTCTATCAGATCACCTCGCTGGTGCCTAGTCTCCAGACACTGTAATTTGCAAAACTTAAGCCTTTCTTCGTAAGAGCACCCCTTTGTTCCATTCACTAATCTTGTTGCCCTTCTTTGTACTCGTTCCAGCAGCTCTACATCCTTCTTGAAATGAGGCCTCCAGACCTGTATACAGTACTCTAGGTGTGGCCTGACCATTGCCTTATACAAGGGAATAATCACCTCCTTATCCCTGCTGGAAAAATTCCTGTATATCATTGACAATACTCCATGAGCTACTCTTGCAGCCCGTCTGCACTGCTCAGAGAACTTCATATCTGCCTGCACAATGACCCCCAAGTCCCTTTCATTCTCTACCACTGTCAGTGTAGTACCACAGAGTTGATACGTTGCTCTGGGGTTGCTGTTTCCCATCTGTAGTACTTTACATTTGTCAATGTTAAACTTCATTTGCCACCTCTCAGCCCATCTGCTCAACCTTTCCAGATCCTGTTGCAGCAGCATAGTGTCAGTAGTGTCCTTGACAACCCTGTCAACCTTTGTATCGTCTGCAAACTTGGACATTAAGCTTGATATACCATCATCAATATCATTTATAAATACAGAAAACAATAATGGACCCAACACTGAGCCCTGAGGGACTCCACTAATAACATTAGTCCACGATGAGCAGTGTCCATTGATTACCACTCTGTCTTCTCCCCCTCAACCACCCCTTTATCCATAGCAGCAATTTGCCTCCAATGTCACACTGCTCCAATTTGTGTAGCAGTCTTCCATGTGCAACAGTATCAAAAGCCTTTCTAAGATCCAAGTATATAATATCAAAGCTATTCCCTGCATCCAGTTCTTTAATGACTGCATCATAGTATCCAATCAAATTGGTCAGGCAAGACTTACCCTTAACAAAACCATGCTGTGTCCGAGCTATAACTGAAGTCTTGTCTAAATGATCCTGCAGTGCTTCTTTAACCAGTGCCTCCATTAATTTTCCTGGAACAGAAGTTAAGCTCACAGGTCTATAATTACTTGTGTCAGCCTTTGATCCTCCTTTGTGAATTGGGGTCACATTTGCACATTTCCAGTCTATGGGTACCTCCCCTGAGTCCAAGGAAGCTCTCATAATTATGGCTAAGGGTTTGCTTACTTCCTTTGCTGCCTCCTTTAATATAACTGGATAGATCCCATCCACCCCGGGTGCTTTTCTTGTGTTTATCTTCAACAGTTTCTCCTCCACTTTACCCCCAGTTATTTCAAGATTCTGTAGCTTACTGCTAGAGGTGAATACACCTCTGGCATTCCCCTCGCTGAATAACTCCTCATGTGTGAATGTAGTTGCAAAATAATAATTTAGTTTGTTAGCTACCTGAGCAGGATCATCAACAGTTGACCCATCAATATCAAGTGGACCAATGTGATTCATCCCCTTCCTTCTAGAGATTACATAAGTAAAGAACTCTTTGCTGTTTTTCTTTGCATCCCTTGCCAAGGATTTCTCGTAATCTGCCTTCGCCTGCCTAACCTCCTTTGTAACTTGGTTGCATATCAACTTGTATCTATCATAGGCTTCTGTGTCATGTGTTAATTTGTAAGTATCCCATGCATTTTTCTTCTCTGCCATATGCCTCATTAGTTCATCTGACATCCATTTTGGCCTAAACCTTGAACAATATTTCTTAGTTGGTATGTAAAGCCTAGTAGCTTCCAAGATAAGTTCTTTGAATGCTTCCCATTTTGAATTTGCTGTTGGTAACATCATCAGTTGGTCCCACTGTATAGAATTTAAATACTGTCTCAGTCCATCGTAGTCGCCTTTACGGAAGCAATAACCCTTCCCTTTACCCCTAATGGTAGTTACCTCTTTGAGTAAATCCCACTTCAGCACACTGTGATCACTGCCACCTAGTGGTTCATTTATCTGCAGATTCTTAATGCATGAAGAATCACTGCTGATAATCAAATCAAGAGTATTACTCCCTCTAGTTGCTTCCCGAACATGCTGATGTAGAAAACAATCATCCAATAAATCCACAAAAGCCCTGCTAGTGTGTGAGTAACCAGCCACCAAATTCCAGTCAATATCTGAGAAATTAAAATCTCCCATTATAAGACTCTCTGATTTACTGGCCCACTCTATTTCCCTGTACAGTTTCTTATTATACTCATCAGAGTCATTAGGCCTATAGCACACTCCTACTCTCAATTTTGATCTCCCAATGCTTATGTCACACCAAACTGACTCAACACTGCACTGTCCAGCGATGTCTACTGGCTTCACTTCCTTGGTTTTTATGTGTTTCTTAACTAATAGCATAACCCCTACCCCCTTCCTATCCTGTCTATCCTTTCTGTAGACGTACTCCCCAAATTCCAGTTCTGCATCCCTTATATCTGTGTGACACCACGTCTCTGATATCCCAACAATATCTGCCTTTGATGTTTTGAGCAATACCTCAAATTCATCAAATTTATTTACTAAACTCCTAGCATTGGTGTACACGCAAGTATACCTGCACCTGTTTCTATTCTTAGCTACCCTAACACAACCCATGTGTTTACTTGTACCGCAATGGCTCCCAGCAGTCTCTGAAATATCATGCATCTTGTTTTTCAGGCTTCTGCTCATTCTAATAGAAGCAGTGCAAGAATCTCTTTCACCTCTGCCAGTGGCTTCTGTCGATCTATTGGTCTTTGTCTCCCCCCAAGCTAGCAGTTTTCCGACCCACCTAACACTGCCTCGATAGCATCAGCAAATATTTTTGCACCCTTTCTATTTAAGTGTATCCCATCCCTGTAGAAGCAATCTCTCCTGTTAACAAGTACAGTCCAGGCTGAAAAAAATTCTACCCCTTGAGCTTTGCACAATCTTTCCAGGGCCGAATTGATCGACAAGGCTCTCATCATATACTCCCTCCTATCGTGTCTGGGCAGAATTGCAGACACTTTCAAATTCAACCCTAATTCTCGGCTTTTGTTAAGAGGGGTTTTGGGGCATCACCCAGATATTCCCAGGTGTGGGAACAATATTTAGTGGTAGGGTGCTGGGATTTTTATCAGTAGGTGTGTAGAAGAAAAGTAATGCCAAGAGAGAGAAAAAAAGAAACCCAAATTTTTTTCATTCAGTGGAATAAATATTTATGATGTGGTTTCGGCAAGAGAAATTAGAAGTCAGGGAGATTCCCAATAAAGGTACAAGATCCTGTCTAGAAATCAGAATGTCAATTGAAGATGAGTACAAGAGGAGTACACTTTTTTTTTTTTTTTTTTTTACTAGAAAGAAAACAGGACTGCATGAGTTTTAGGATTGAGGTTAACTAAGTTTTCTGTTCCCCATTAGAGGATTACTTGTAAATTGTCATTTAAGGAAATGGGGAAGAATATCCAAGAGGCTGAAGCTGTTTGTACAGGACAAGGTTTCCCAATTTAGAAGATGAAGTGTAATGTGCTATCATCAACAAAACTATGAGTAGCATTTCTAGTCGGGGGAAAAAGGTCATTATATACAAGTGGAGGAAAGAACTGAATCTTGGAGATCATCAATCATTGAAAAACCAGAAGGGTAGAGAGCCCTCTTCCATCATGCAGTGAGTGGTCAGAGAGAAAACTGGCTAACCACTTGCAAAAAAATAGATAATAGTTCATAAGGTGGGAGCTTGTTTAGAAGACATTTCTGCCTAACACGATCAAAAGCTTTGGTTATATCAAAAGCAACTGCTTGAGTTTCACCAAATTTTTTCTGTCGAATTTGTCCGAAGTGGAGTAACATGAGCCAGTATATCGTCACCAGTGAATTGACACTTATGGAAGCTATACTGGCAATCGTTGATCAGATGGAAGGTTTCAAGATAGTGTTAAGAGTTGGCAGTTTGTGGATTTCTTTGGAAAGATTAGAGGTAAGTGCAATGGGACAATAGTTGTAAGAGAGAGGGGTTCATTGCACTTTTTAGGAACTGGTTGAATGTGAGCAAATTTTCATGCAGAAGGGAAAAACACCAGCAAAATAAGAAAGTGTAAAAAGGTGACACAAAGCAGGTGCAAGCTCAGGAATACAGGTTTTGAAAACAAGTGGAGAAATTCTACCAGGACCTGGATGGAATTTTGCCAGTTTCCATCCATCAATTTTATTGAATGGAGCTTATTGGGAATGGTAGGAGGTTGATTTACCAAGGTCATCGATACAAGAATTAAAAGAAAAGTAGGATGCTAGTAAGTTGGCTTTATCTTTAGCTGAGTAGGCAGTAGAACTATCGGGTTTTAAGAGAATGGTAGTATAGGTGGACAAAAGTTGCAGCCAATAGCTTTTGTAAATGACCAGAATGTTCGACTACCATTTGGACAAGAATCAAGTTTTCTACTCTTAGCCTCTTCAAAATCTAGTTTGGATTGATTAATAACTTCATTACAAATGAAGCTGGAGATTCAGATACAAGCCAATTATGATGTGCTGCAACAGTTTTAGTACATTTGTTGAAAAGCTTAGATAAAGGACAAGATTTTAATTTTAAGGTAGAATGTGAAATAAGGATTTCATCCCTTTAAGAATAATTCCGTTGACACAATCTCAGCATACATTAGGATCAGAAAATTTAAAACAGTAATTCAATCTATGAAGAGAGGAATGGAAGTAATGCAGATTATCATTCTTATATGTCAAATGATAAGATGCTGAATATTTACATGAGAGAGAGAGAGAGAGAGACACAGAGTCCATTGGAGAATAGACCATCACCTCGATGTCATGTGAGGTACCTAGATGATCACTGTCATTGTCTTATTGCTTTGAGGGGTTATTGGTGAGGAAAAGATCAATTGTTGTGGGGTATGTGTGATTAAGATTGTCTGGAATTCTAGGAGATAATTAAACAAGCTGTGTGAATTCATTAGTAATTGCAGAAGACTCATCATCTCAACCATATGGATCCATATAACTAGAAAACTGAAGCCAGTTGGAGTGAATGTTGAGAACTACTGAAAAACATTAGCATTAGTAGAGACATATGATGCAAAAAAGCAAGCTTATACAGCATCAGCCAAAAAAAAAAAATGCTCCCATTTCACCCCTTCATTCATTCCAAATATCTGTTCAGCTCAGCCTTAAATTTATTTAGGCTACCAACTTCCACAACAAAGAATGGGAAGTCTGTTCACCAACCAACTACCCACTGGCTAAAGGCAAACGTCCAAACATCTGTCCTACAACTGTCTTTCCTCAATTTGAATTTATGCCCTCTCGGGTGATTATTCTGAGCTAAAGGAAAAGTCCCATCAGCATTGAGCATGCTCAAACCATTCAAGGCTTTATACACCTCAATCAGATCACCTCGCAGGTGCCTAGTCTCCAGACACTGTAATTTGCAAAACTTAAGCCTTTCTTCGTAAGAGCAACCCTTTGTTCCATTCACTAATCTTGTTGCCCTTCTCTGTACTCGTTCCAACAGCTCTACATTCTTCTTAAAATGAGGCCTCCAGACCTGTATACAGAAATCAAGGTGTGGCCTGACCATTGCCTTATACAAGGGGATAATCACCTCGTTATCCCTGCTAGAAAAATTCCTGTATATCATTGACAAGACACCATGAGCTACTCTTGCTGACTGTCTGCACTGCTCAGAAAACTTCATATCTGCCTGCACAATTACCCCCAGGTCCTTTTCTCTACCACTGTCAGTGTTAGTACCACAGAATTGATACGTTACTCTGGGGTTACTGCTTCTCATATGTAGTTCTTTACATTTGTCAATGTTAAACTTCAGTTGCCACCTCTCAGCCCATCTGCTCAACTTTTCTAGATCCTGTTACAGCAGCATACTGTCATTAGTGTCCTTAACAACCCTGCCAACCTTCGTATCATCTGCAAACTTGGGCATTAAGCTTGATGTACCATCATTAATATCATTTACAAATACAGAAAACAACAATGGACCCAACACTGAACCCTGTGGGACTCCATTGATTACCATTCTCTGTCTTCTCCCACTCAACCATCCCTTTATCCATAGCAGCAATTTGCCTCCACTGCCACACTGCTCCAATTTGTTCAGCAGTCTTCCATGTGCAGCAGTATCAAAAGCCTTTCTAAGATCCAAATATATGATATCAAAGTTATTCCCTATATCCAGTTCCTTTGTAACCACATCATAGTATCCAATCGAATTGGTCAGGCAAGACTTTCCCTTAACAAAACCATGCTGTGTCCGAGCTATAACTGAAGTCTTGTCTGGATGATCCTGCAGTGCTTCTTTAACCAGTGCCTCCATTCATTTTCCTGGAACAGAAGTTAAAGTCACAGGTCTATAATTACTTGTGTCAGCCTTTGATCCTCCTTTGTGAATTGGGGTCACATTTTCACATCTCCAGTCTATGGGTACTTCCCCTGAGTCTAAAGAAGCTCTCATAATTATAGCTAAGGGTTTGCTTAATTCCTTTGCTGCCTCCTTTAATATAACTGGATAGATCCCATCCACCCCAGGTGCCTTTTTTATGTTTATCTTCAACAATGTCTCGTCCACTTTCCTCTCAGTTATTACAAAATCATCTAGCTCACTGCCGGAGTTTAATTCACTTCTGGCATTCCCCCCCCCTGAATAACTCCTCATGTGTGAATGTAGATGCAAAATACTCATTTAGTTTGTTAGCCACCTGAGCAGGATCATCAGCAGTTGAGCCATCAATATCCAGTGGACCAATCTGATTCATCCCTTTCCTTCCAGAGTTTACATAGGTAAAGAACTTTTCCCTGTTTTTCTTTGCATCCTTTGCCAAAGATTTCTCATAATCTGCCTTTGCCTGCCTAATCTCCTTTGTGACGTGGTTACAGACCAGTTTATATCTATCATAGTCTTCCATGTCACCCATTAATTTATGTATCCCATGCATTTTTCTTCTCTGCCATATGTCTAATTAGTTCATCTGACATCCATTTAGCCCTAAATATTGAACAGTATTTCTTAGTTGGTATATAAAGCCTAGTAGCTTCCAAGATAAATTCTTTGAATGCTTCCCATTTTGAATTTGCTGTTGGTAACATCATCAGTTGATCCCACCGTATAGAATTTAAATACTGTATTAGACCACCGTAGTCACCTTTACAAAAGCAAAAACCCTTCCCTTTGCCCCTGACGGTAGTTACCTCTTTGAGTAAATCCCACTTGAGGGACCACTGAGGAATTTCCATGTTTCATGTGAAGAGGCAGTATTCTCTTATTTGCATACACTTGCTTAAAGGTTTTGAATTGGCCTTTCATTCATTATGGTCCTATATCTGTGGCCATAACAGCTATGGATTAATTTCCTCTGGGGATGGGTGATGAACTGCACTGAATTTGAGCATGATCATCCAAGAATGTCAAAAGCATTGAGAAATGAGAAAAACTTGTGAATTATTGTTGTCATTAACACAGTAGTTATGATATGTAGCCTTTCTCAAATGTGTCTGGGTTAAAATTCTGTCAAAGTGGGAAGAATTTATTGGGTTTTTCTCACTATGGCCAAATTTGTTTCCTGTGTTGCATTCGGCAAAACAGGAAACAAATTGACAATAGAATGCACAAATTTACATACATTGCCTTTATTTCTTTGATGCAAAAAACAAACAAGAAAAAAATCTGATTTTTTCCCCCCCTATATCTTCTAAAACTACCATTTATCCATTTCTTGTTTTAAGTGAATGCCTTTAGAATTTTGTTATTCCTTTCTTATTCATATTTACAGCATAGGTTGCCTTCTGGAGTGTTCCAGGTAACGAATTTTCGAAATGACTAACAAAACCAAACTGTAGTGTTCATTCATTCCTGCACTAACCATTCATAATTTTAACAAAGATTTTCTTTTGTTATGAACCAATACATTTGAAGGATAGGTGAACATTGAATATAATTCATAGTACTGAATTTTATGTCATAACTGTTTTTTTTATGAGACTTATAGAGCATCAATATTAATGGAAGTCATCTGGGATCTGTAATTATTTTCATTATGGTGAACTTTTTATTAAAGCAGTATTTGTTATAATGGGATATTTTATTTTAATGTCTGTTAAAACTAGTTTTAGTTATTTTGCCTGAAGAATTTTATTATTATATTGTGGTTTTAAAAAATAAATAAATATAAAAGTATTTTAATAATAAAATCTTTAACAAGATTTTATTATTGAAATTGAAATTGTGGCATCATAGTGAATTGAAACTTGTTGCAACATGAAAAATACTTGGAGGTAAAAATACCTTGTGCAGTCAGATATGAAGTTCTCTGAGTAGTGCAGACAGACCACCAGGCAGATTTTGTGAATGATATACAGGAAATTTGCTAGCAGAGAAAAGGAGGTGATTATCCCTTTGTATAAAGCATGATCGGGCCACATCTTGAGTACTGCATACAGGTCTGGAGGCCTAACTTTAGGAAGGGTATAGAGCTGCTGGAATAAGTACAGAGAAGGGCAATGAGA
The DNA here is from genome assembly GCF_048544385.1 of Mastigoproctus giganteus. Taxonomy (NCBI): domain Eukaryota; kingdom Metazoa; phylum Arthropoda; class Arachnida; order Uropygi; family Thelyphonidae; genus Mastigoproctus; species Mastigoproctus giganteus. Next base: position 191,765,435 of record NC_143583.1, read on the forward strand.
TTGATGAGGGGTGCTCTTATCAAGAATGGCTTCAGTTCTGAAAATTGCAGCATCTGGAGACTAGGCACCTGTGAGGTGATCTGGTTGAGGTGTTTAAGGCTTTGAATGGTTTGAGCAAGCTCAATGCTGATGGGATTGGATTCTTCCTGGTGCTGTATAAGCTTCTTGCATCATATGCCACTACTAATGTTCAGTAGGTCATCCAGTCATAACACATTAATCACCCATTTATCTGGAGTCCATCTAAATTAGCATATTTTATGTTTTGTTGAATTTTGAAATGAGCAATTTCACTGAAGTGAATTTGTATCAAATTTTGTCTGATCTTAGAGAAAAGTGCAACACAACTCAACGTTGAAATCACTTCAGAGAAGATGCTGTGTGTCATGTGAAGTCTTTTCAGTGGTTCACAAAGGGGCTGCTTGCCTTTTGAAGGTCCCTCTCTTTCTGTCAACCCTTAAACTTCATAATGCTGCATAAGCTCATACACATGCTTTCTTGCATCAAATGCCACTGCTACTACTACTACATTTGTAATCTGATCAGGAGTGATCAACATTTAACTATCCATGAAGTTGCTGGAAAAATTGATATTATGTATGGAACAAGTCAATCAATTTTAATGCAAGATTTGGGAATGGTAAGTGTTTCAGCCAAGTTTGTCTTGCATCTCAGACTTTGTAATTGTTATGCCTTGCTTAACAATCACAGAGTCTGGTGAGTTCTCTGCACTGCTGATCCACAGTTTGTTGTTTCTTCCATCATTACTTGCTTTATTAGTTATGCATGTATCTCTATAAAACCAGATACAAAGGCCCAGTCCTGTCATTGTAAGGATTAACTTCTCCAAGCCCCCCCCCCCAAACAACAAGACAATTTTAATCAAATGTGAAGATCATTCTTATTATATTTTTTGACTCAGAGGCCAGTGTTCATTATGAGTTTATTCCATGTGGACAAACTCAACACACTGAACCCAGGAATGCTACAATATAGGTCTACAACAGGGGTGGCCAACTTAATTTGTGATGTGCCACGATCTACCATCTCAAGAATCAAGAATTTCATTGCACATGATTAAAAAAGTTAATCAACACATATTGAAAAATTGTTTATAAATTTTAAAATTTAATACAATTCGGAATTCTTATTTTAAATTCATACATATTTCAATTTTTAATTTATGTGAAGTTTGTGTCTTCGTGTTATCTGCCAAGCTGTCAGAATTGGGGATATACTGCAATAAGGCCAACCGTAAAGAATCTTCTGTATGCAAGTTCGTAAGAGTAGAGCGATTCTTTGTTTGTTTCAAATATGCAAAGGCCGATACACATAGATATGTGGAACCAAAACAGGAATTTAAAAGTTCACTGCATTTTTTTTTATATTTGGGTACTTTTCTCGGTAAATGTATTTCCAAAAGTCTTTTTCAGATGAGCTGGCTTTTAGGAAGATATCGTTTTGCACTGTAATAATTTCATTTTCAAGTAATATTTTCTCCGTGTGAAAAATCTCAGCGTGTTTTTTTTTTTTTTTCCTACTATTTGTTTCGTATCTAAGTCGACATTAAATGGATAAGAAATATATTGAACAGTCTTCAATTGTTTTAAAATCACCAAATCTGGTTTTAATATCATCCACAACTTTCTCAATTTCAGAAACCTATTTCTCACTATTACATTCAAAAACAGGATATTTTTGTGCAAACTATCTTGCATATTTGCAAAATGATCGAATTCTTTTTCTTTTAGATCCTTAGCCACTGCCAAAAATTGATATTTATATGCATAAATACTAATCATGTCACCCACATTTTTATTTTTTTCTCATAATTCCCAATTCAGATTATTTAATTTACTGGTAAAATCTGCAAAATAAAAAAAACGGCAGATTACAAAACCACTCCCTATCTTGCAGCTGCTGATAATCATCTCCCTTTTGATCAACAAATTTTTTAATTTCATTCAGCAAATTTCGAAATCTCTGTAGAAACTTACTCCGACTCAGCCACCTCACATCTGTGTCTAATATCAGATCTGGTTCATTTTCATTGAGTTGCATTTTGAAAAGTCTCCTTTAAAGAGATTGTCCTCTGATGGAATTTGTGATTTTGAAAGCTATGTCCATAACACTTTTAGTATTTAATCTTTTGCTGGCTAACACTTGTTGGTGGATGATAGTGGTAACTCAAAATATCTGGGAATTCGTCATCCTTTTGGCACAATGCGATGGATCTGTTAAGGTGCCCCATCATTGTTTTAGCTCCATCTGTTGTTATTGATACGAGCTTAAATAGTGGTAATTTAATTTTTTTCAATAAAATTTTTGAATGCGTTAAATATATCAAGACCTCTAGTTCTTTCTTTTAACGAAATACATACGAATAAAAATGAGCAATTGAGCTGTATCACTGATGTCTGTAGATTCATCCAGTTGTAAAGAAAAAGGACACACCATTAGCAATATGAGCACGCAATTGTTCACTCACATTTTTACTCTTTTTTTTTTTTTTTTTTTTCAATGCATCGGGTCACAGTATTTTGAAATAATTGCAGATCTTGAAGAGCACTCTTAATTTCATTTTTGTTCCTAAAATTTTCAAAAAGAGAATCTGTTATTTCTAAAAATGCGTCTTTGATGAATTGACCATCAGAAAATGGTTTGTATTTTTTTCAAGAAGATGGCTCACTTTAAATGATGCTACAGTTACTGCTTTAGATTGTAAATTAGGTGTCACGAAGAAATTTTGTTGTGCGAATAATCTGGATTTAAGTTCTAATTTATTTTTTCTAAGATCACTATTAGGCAGAATATCCGATTGGCATTTATCACGGAGTGTGTTGAAGTGCCTTTCTAAATTTCCTTGTTTGGGTATAGCCATGGAAGCATTGCAAATCAAACAACATTTTTCTTTTATCATTACAAAAAATTATTCTAGTTCCCACTCTTGATGAAAATGATACGTTTTACTCTTTTTTCCTAGTATTCATTTTAAATCAAATTAATGTATAAGTACTGTCCAGTTATTAATATTAAGTAAGCTAATTAAGAATTTAACACATACGCTATGCTCTCTGCAATGAACTGCGTGAATTTTCACTAGACAGGCCTAGCGGCTGCGCGGCGACAAGAGTAGTCACCTGGTTCAATGGATTTGTAATAATCGTATGCAGTGGGGCACTTAATAATAATAAAACATTTAGATTTTGACTAATCTATTATTATTATTAGCCATATGGTGCAAGAAAGCCTGAGGCTTCTGCCGCAACAGGCAAAAAAAAAGAAAACTTTCTGAATTACCCCTGAGAGAGAAAACAAAAGTCAGAAGTAGAAGGGAATCACCAAGGAAAAGAAGAATGATGATATCCAGTTGAGGATCATGGTGTGTCAAGCACATACTCACTAGATGTGAGCCCCTGGGGATCTTTTTTTATATATATTTAAAATTCATTGTGATCGACTTGTTGGCCATTCCTGGTCTATAGCAATTACATGATGCCGTTCAGAATAAATAGCAGAAAAGTGGGCTTCGGGGAATTGGCACTTGCATCATGAGAGCATCCTTGCACACTCAGAACTTTCCATTTAAGCAAAAAAAAAAAAAAAAAAAGAAGTGGTGAACCTTTTGTGTATATGGAACTTGACTGTCTTTCATAATTGTTTTTACGTAGTAGATTTCTGTAAGGAGATATTTAGATGATTGACTCATCAGCATTTAAATACTATTCAAGTGCTGCTGGTTAAAAAAAAAATATATATATATATATATATATATATATCAGCAGTGATAATCATGATTTAGATGCCATATTCAGTTGGCCAGTTCAGTCCTGGAATCTTGGATACAATTGTTTACAAATTCTGTTACAGTAGATTGTGTGTTTGGTGTGGTGGGTGGTCACATATGTTAATAAATTAACAAGATGGTCTCAAATGAAGAAAACTAAGCTTTTTAGACCAATGAAAGGGTTGAGGAATGGTTGTGGTTGGCTCAAAAAATTTGAACCATATTGAGGTTGAGGAACACTACCTTGTTATAGTATATTATTAATAATTATTTTGATATTGTACTTATGTCGTGGTGGGAATGATAAACTTAAATGGTCATACCAAACCAACTTTTGAAATTGCATGATTTATATTCTTGAATTTTCCATTATATAAAAAATAAAATATACTCTTTATGCAGTATATGTCAGTTTCACTTACAGCCACTTAGTGGAAATTCCTATGTTATGTATTGCAGATGGATGGAGTGAAGGGTGCATCAAGTGGAGAGGGTGTTCTTCAGAACTTCTTTAATAGTCTCCTTAACAGAAAAACAGGGCCTGCTGCCAGCCCTAGTGGAGCTGCTCGGACAGGTATGAGCAAAGTGTTTCCATCCAAATGTTTTTGTGTAATTTTAAGCAATTTTGATGACAGTAAATGAAATTCTAATATTTTTCTGATAGATTTATTTTTATCAATCCAGCTGCTATCTGTGAGGTATAGAAAAAATATAATAATAAATACATATGTTTTTTTTTTAGAGAAATATGGATATTGAAGGTTATTTGCAAAGGTAGTGTCTAAATGATGTAAGTAGATTGTTCTTGAGAATCATCCATCATTACATCTGAAATGGGTGCCTCCGTAGCCAGGTGGGCAGGAGCAGCAGTGCATAGCACACACTTCTTGATTAGACCGGTGTTAGAGTCCGTGACCACCAAATACGGAGGATGCGGAAAGGTCAGGGAATGACCACCGCATATCCCCGGAGCAATATGGCCTTAGTTGCTAATGCTCCTAAAAACCAAACAAACAAATACATCTGAAATTAGTGTTATCAGGAAGGTGGTAAAAAACTCTAAAACAAATATTGAAAAAGTCGAGCATAATGAAATATTTCTTGTTTTATTTGCATACATAAAACTAACACTTCAGACACTATATATATATATATATATATATACACACACACACTTCAGATTAGATGGACAGATGACATTGAATGTCATTTTCAGTCTTCTGGGTTATTTAGCATAATGACCTACAATAATTCAGTGGGAGATTTTTAGAAATATGTTTGTTTGTTTTTTTTTTTTTTAATGTATTTTCATAATTTTTTTGTGAAATTTGACCTCCTTACATGATAACTTGGTAAATCCAAATATGACATCAGAATATAATTTTAATCTCTGAAATATTGATGAACATGATTGTCCAGTTTTTGAGTGATGTGTCCTGTTATCCTAACAATGATGAAAACAGTCCCTTTTTTTTCAAACAGAGTTGTTTTATTTACAAATTACATGAAAATTTTGTCATATACATACATATGCGTGTGTATGTGCTTGCACACACACACTTCATAACTGGTATTTGTGCCATTTGATTTACTACAGGGGCAGGCAAGGCAAGACATTTCTGAGCTCTATCCTTAGAGGAGGCTTGAGCTTCTCCTGTCTAACTCAAGTCTGATGAGGATCCTTTGTCACAAAAGGCCAGTTTCTTGAGATGTCCAATTTGATTTACAAGAGAAGCAGACAACTTTTCTTTTTCTCTCTTGACATGAGTATCTGGTTCACAAGACATTTGCTCGAGAATTCTGAGCCATGTTTTGCCTGGAAAGAGATTTAACTTTGCAGCTTAGTATTCATTAGCAGTTGCTGCTTGGGTTGCATCTGTGCAACCATTGTCATTCCATTCACGCTGTGCCTTTTTGCTGTTTAGTTTTTTTAACTCAACATTCTAAGGTTTCAGTGAAAAAGTTCGTTTGATCACCAGAATTAGGTATATTTAGCACAAAGCAGTTTACTTTGGTTCTGATCTTTCCCTATATAACTCAGTTTCCTTGGCTTTAGCATAGAAGATTCAAGATCCTTAATCCTGTGTTTTATTATGGCACATTCAACTTATTGCTTTCTTAAGCTTGCTTTCATGTGCCAGTGCTAATGTTTAACTTCCATTTTCTGGAACAACCCTCCTTCACATCTATTTCCTGAAAATTGCAATCTATAGAAACTCAATTACTATACAGTACTATAGGTTATAATACCTTTCATGTTTGGGGATTTCATGAAAAAATAATTCAGCAATCATCCTTTTTGTTTCCTTTTTTATATATGATCTGAAATGTTCCCACAGTGTGGAAGAGAGAGCTTTTATTTAAGTTTATCTGGATTTTTTGACCATACTTTTCTAGGCATGGCTAAAAATAAAGAAATCGCTGTATGCACCTAGTGTACCTTTAGACAATAAAAGACATTTAGACAACATTTTCCAAGGGGAAAAAAGCATCTTGTGGTCTGGTATAGATTATATCTGTACTGGTATAAATATTTAAAAATTAAGATAGATATTTTAATTTTTACATTTAAGTTGTTTCGGTGGATATTTACCATTAAAGTTTCTAGTAGACAGTTAATCGTGCTTCCTTTCGAAGAGCTTAAAATTACATCTGTTTCCTTCTTTTTTGTTTTTTTTAAACCAAATTAGCAGTTTTTTTTTTTTTAACTCTTGTGTTAACAGTTTTTTTTAATTTTTTTTATTAGTATGTGCAAATGTCAAGACAAATTGTTGTAACAAAGTTTAAATCTCTAGGTCATCAGGGAAAAATGTTTTGCACATAAATACATCTTCTATGAAAAGCCACCAGTTTTTGAATTGAACAGAGGATAGTTTCAAAGCCAAATACAATTTTCAGAGATTCCTCTTCTATGTAGCTTTAAAACCTGTGCAACACCCTCTAGTGGACAAATAAATGTATTTCTAATTCAGACACATGTACATAGAAAAGTAACACCATTTATAATCTTAAAAATCAGCAAGAAATAATTTTTCACTTTTTGATGTCACCTCTATATTTAATCTTGAACACAACTATGAAAAATCAATATTTTTTTTTTATATTGAAAACTTATTTTTAATTAATTTTATTAAACTAAAATGCACTCGGACATATTTAGACATGTTTTTTTAATTCTCCCATTTGGATATTCACTGTTAGTGAGAAAAAAACTTAAAAGACAAATATAAAAACCCATGCACTTCAACAATTGAATGCCAACCATACATGTAAACAGTATCTAAAGCAAGCTAGTGTTGGCAGTTGGAAGATACTGTGATAAAATGTGAAAGCCAGCACACTCAGTAACTGTATGCCAGAGATACTGCTAACTTTGAATTCTTGTTTTGTAATGCGTGATAATTGCAGGTAACCCTTGTATAACACGGTAGTTTGGTTCCTACAAAATCTCGTGTAATGCGAAACCGTGTTATATGGGACTAAGAAAGGGGGGTACATTCCAAAAGCTAACAAAAATACGCCATTTTTGTTTTTTATAACTATTGGAAAGTTAATTTTTATAGTAGTAATAACTTAATATTTTAACTTTATTTTTATAGTAGTAGTAACTTAAATAGTAATAACTGAACAAACATCTTACCTTACAAACTGTGATACTTATATGTCAGATAAGTAATGTCGTGAATATACTGCTAAGCACAATCTCTTCTACAGCATCTAGATTTCGTGTACTTTCTGCTCTCTTTAAAAGTCACGAACTGCACTCTTCGAAGTCACAATTTATGGTCTCAAACAAGCACAAGTTCAATAGCACAGAACCTAACCCAGGGATCTCCCAGCAAAATACAGTGCCCCCCCCACTTTAAAGGATACATGAAAATCGGAAGAATATTTTCCAGTTACCAAAATAAAAATAAATTTACACATACGTACATAGCTTAATTAATATGTACATACTAATTTATATTTCTGTTTACTGACTTTTTTTTTTTTTTTTTTTTGGGTGTAAAATTTAGAACAGTAAAAATGATAGGCAATTAATAACAAAGAACACAGCACGCACAAGTTGCAAAAAACACGATATGCACGAGTGAGCTACGGAGTAATGAGTTTCTGAACATTTATTTTTGTTTTTTATATGATTGAATATTTCATGGACAATGAAACATATTTCACCACAATAACATGAAAACCCACAGAATTCCAGCTATCGGTACTATCACAAATGCAAGAAGATCGAGTATACTACCTGTTTCTAATTGATTAAACTAACAAAAGACCAATAAACCAGAAACTGCAATTTGTTTTTATTGTTTTATGGTAGTGACCTCCAGAAACGTGCTTTAGAAAAATACCATGAAGGCGATAACGACTAGCGAGTCAACAGCAGGGATGGAACGACTAGCGAGTCAACAGCAGGGAACAACAAAAAGGAATGGAAATTACATCTAACATAATTGCAGGGTTTGCCCAGCACAACATCTCAAAAATATCATGTTATGCAAGATTTCCTGCAATTCTCAAACCAAACCGTGTTAGAGCGAAACTCTGTTATATAAGTACTGTGTTGTGTGAGGATTGTCACAGTTTATCAATCGTATTAGAGCGAAACAGTGTTGAACTACTGTGTTATACAGGGGTTGCCTGTACATGTAAGAATAGACATAACAAAGCCTAAGAAACTGTTTTAGTTTTTTATGGTCAGACTTATTTTATAACAAAAAAGTTTGTAACGTTGATATACGTGCATGTACACCAATTCTAGAAGTATAGTAAATAAATTAAATGAATTTGATGTGCTGGTCAAGACATCAAAGGCAGATATTGTTGGGATATCAGAGACATGGTGTCACACAGATATTACGAATACAGAATTGGAATTTGGGGAGTACAATATGTACAGAAAGGATACACAGAATAGGAAGAGAGGAGGGATTATGCTGTTAATTAAGAAAAACATAAAATCTCAGGAAGTGCATCCAGTTGACATAGATGGACAGTGCAATGTTGAGTCAGTTTGGTGTGACATAAGCACTGGGACAGCAAAAATGAGAGTAAGAGTATGTAATAGGCCTAATGAGTACAACAAACAATTGTTCAGAGAAATAGAATGGGCCAGTGAATCAGATTGTGTTATAATGGGGGATTTTAACTTCCCAGATATCGACTGAAACTTGTGTGTTGGTCACTTGCACACTAGCAAGACTTTTGTGCATTTATTAGATGATTGTTTTCTGCAGCAGCATGTTCGAGAGGCAGCCAGACAGAGTAATACTCTTGATCTGGTTATCAGCAGTGATTACTTTTGCATTATGAATTTGCAGTTTGTGCAGTGCAAGGTTTATCAAACAGAAAGTTGTATGTAGTGTGCTATCATCAGTAAAACTACATCGGATGTTCAATTGGTAGAGGAAGGTTACTGCATATACAAGAAGAAAAGAATAGGTAAAGGAACAGAACCTTTGGGTAATCTGGCATTGGTTGAGAAGTTTGAAAAGAAAGAGCCAGCTACAGTGGCCAGAGATAACTGCCATTGAAATGTTAAAGACAGAAGCTAGACCATGTATGGTGAAGTTTTTTTTTTTTTTTTTTATATATATATATATATATAAAAACTCCAAACACAAAAGGTATCAAAACCTATAGTGCTTAGTACCATGCATGGGTTGAAGGAAGGAGGGAGGGAGAGGGGGGATGCTGGAAACTTTGCTGTGGAGACTAAACATGGGTTTCACCACTTCAAGCCTCCAATAAGCAAAGTGATGATATTTTACCGGTTGATGAGAGTCATCTATTACCTAATATTAGTATTAATGCTAGTAAGTATTCTAGAAGCATGTAAGGCAAACATGAACTCAACATGAACATGAATTTTAGACAGTTACATGCAGTTCATGCCTTGACCAATTCACATGCTCTCCAGATATACAATGATTGCTCAAAAATGGAAACATCTGCAGGAGCATCAGTAATCCTTCCTACATCCCCTGTCTTGTTATCACTTTAATATACAATATATTTACAGCTAAATTTTATAGAAAGAAAATGGCTTTGATGCTTCCAATAGTCTATATTAAAATATACAGACAAAGTGCAGTGATGGCTCTACAGAAAAAAATCTGAGAATTTCCATCTGCTTTTGACACAAATCAAATTCCAATTATATTATCCCAATTAAAATAAACTAATCATAGAGTTATTATTATAATTAGTCATATGGTGCAAGGAAGCCTGAGGCTTTTGCTGCACCGGGCAAAAAAAAAAAAATTCTGAGTTACCCTGAAAGAGAGAGAAAACAAGAGTCAGAAGTAGAAGGGAATCACCAAGAAAGAGAAGAATAGTAGTAGTTTTGATAGGTTCCCAGGTACACTGAGAATCTAGCAAATAATGGGAAGAAAAAAAGACTTGTAAGCAAATACACTGATCAGGCTGCAAGACATCCCACTGACTTTGATTCAACCCAGTGACTTACAGCCAGTCATACTGCAGACACTGTTCAGTACAGATAGGTACTAAACAGCAGACCCAGGTATGGCATGCTCAGATGTATAACAAGCTTCTTCGAATAAGAGTCCACAGCTGTGGAGATATAATTTCCATTTATTATAGTTATCATTTGTAGTAGTAGTAGTGGCATAGGATGCAAGAAAGCAAGCTTATAAAGCCTCAACAAAAATGGAGGGGGGGGGGAAATTCCCACATCACCTATCCATCCTCTCCAGTAGTATGTCTAGTTCTTCCTTGAACTACCCACTTTCATGACAACAGATGGGAAGTTTGTTGCAACAATCAACCACTCACTGGCTAAAGACAAACCTCTGCACATCTCAACCATCCTTCGTCAATTTGAATTTATGTCCCCCCATGTGTAGTCTGAGCAAGGTGAAGAATGCCATCAGCATTGAGCTTGCTCGATCCATTCAAAGCCTTAAACACCTTACAGGTTGCCTAGTCTCTAGATTTTACAATTGGCAGAACTGAAGCCTGTTTTGGTAAGACCACCAATTCCTTCCCTTCACCAATCTTATTGCCTCTCTTTGCAACTCTTCCAGTAAATCAACATCCTTCCTAAAATGAGGCCACCAGACTTGTATGCATTACTCAAGGGGCAACCTAATCATTGCCTTGTACAATGGGATAATCACTTCCTTATCCCTGATAGCAAAATTCCTGTGTATCATTGACAAAACCCCTGAACTGCCCTGACAGCCTTCTGAACTGCTCAGAGAACTTCATATCTGCATAGTTATCCCCACATCTTCTTCATTTTCTACTGCTCTTGAGTGTAGTACTGCACAGTTGGTAAGTTACTCTGGGATTTTTACTACTACCCATATGCAGTACTTTGCATTTGTAAGTGTTAAACTTCAGTTGCCATATCTCAGCTCATCTGCCTAATTTTTCTAGATCCTGTTGCAATAGCATACCATCATTAACCACCTAGCCAGCCTTTGTATCCTCTGCAAATGTGGACATTAAGCCTGCCATACTTCATCAATATCATTAATAAAAATAAAAAACAACAGTGTACCCAACACTGTTGAACTCCACTAATAACATTAATCCATGACGAGCAGTGTCCATTGATAACCACTTTGTCTTCTCCCACTATCCATAGCAGTAACTTTCCCTTATGCTATGCTGTTCCAATTTGTACAGCAGTCTTATGTCTAATAGTATCAGAAACTTTCCTGAAATCAAAATATATGATATCAAATTTTTTTTTTTTTTTTGCATCCAGTCTCCTCTGTTACTCATAATAATAATAAAATTCTTTATTCACAAAATTTTACAAGGATACGATTCCCGTTACAGGCATCCAGAGGAATCTAACAATCTAATTGGAGACGTTATATTTACTTACTTACAAACTGCTGAAACAGAAAAACATCCATAGGATACATAAATCACAGCGAATATATTGCTTTCTCCAGAGTAAGATTAACCTAAATAGCTTTGAGTTATCGATAGTTGCATTTGAACTGGATCTTCTGAGATACTGATAATAAAGAGCCGGCTCTTTATTATCAGTATCTCAGTACCATGCAGCCCTCGCCTGAGGCAGACTGACTTTTAAAAAGCCTATAAAATTCCTCATATCATTAATGCAATTTGAACACAGGCCCTTCCCACCCAGTGTGGAGGACCTGCAATAATAACCACTGCTAACTGTGACAGCATCTTCGTTATGAACAAACCTTTATGGACGAGTTTGTTTAAGTTTAACCTAGCAACCACTGTTCTGCATGCAGAGGTATAGAGCATTGCCATCCACATGCTTTTGTAAGAATTGTGTGTGATTACCAAAACGAGAGACGTTAGCTTGCTCATTTTGGGTTTCATGAATTTTGAATCACCTTCTATATTCCCAAAAATGATGAAGAGCAATGAACTATGATATACCTAGCTATGTGGAAATTTTAAATGACGAAAACGCGACAACACTGAATAAATGGAGAGTCGAATGCAAGTGCCGTTTAACATGTGCATTTCAAATACCACATGACTTACACAGCCATCGTTTATTTTACACATTGTTCTTTTTTAATGCTATAACAGCATTAAACAAGACATAATAGTCAACAAGAACATGGGAATATTCTTGTCGACTGTTATGTAAACAAGTTTCTTGCGAAAGAATTTTTTAAGTTGTAAGTCTTAAAAATCATTTAAGGTCTCTCTCTTAGGTTAAGTAAGATTTGTTGGCTCTCTTGGAAGGTTTTATCCTTTATATGTAGAGAGATAATTTTGATTATGACAACGTCATTGACAATATTGCATCAAGTTTCATGGAATTATCGAGATATCTGAAATGTTAACATTTTTGCTCTTTGAATAAATAAAATAATTATATTTTTAATTCTTACTTTTATGTGATGTGTGTTAAGTACTCAAGAAATCAAGGATGTGAGACAAGTATATATTGTGTTAGTAATTTTGTGTATTCTTCATGAATTTGCTGAATGAAAAAAAACCCTGCATTTCTGGAAGATAAAACATTGCAACTATTCCTCAAAACCCACTAGCTTGATTATTTTTGTAACAAAAAGCCCATAAAAATTCCTTTTGCCCTTGATGGGATTTGAAACGAGCCCTTTCCTACCCAACATGGGAATGGGAACGTGTCGATTATTACCAGCATGCTATCCATGGTGGTTTATTTTATATAACAAGATATTATAACATTATTTTTTCATATTTTCGTTTTCTCACTCTATACCATACATTTCCTGTTATGCAAATAATCAGGCAGCATACTTTCAGTTTTATGTGAAATGCTGAGAACATGCCAAGTGTTCTTGGCTTCATTGGGTTTGGGGCAGCTCAGAATCCATAGAAAGCTTCACTCATCAACCTCTATTCCACCATTTTCAGCCTATATGCCAAAAATAAGGTGAAACAAAGATATAACAATTTTTGCATGCCATACAATAAAAAAAAAAAATTAAAAGTAGTAAATAGTCTTTACTGAGATTTTAACAGTACTTGAAAGTTTCTAACAAAGAATTTTGTTACTGTATAATTTTATTTAAGATTACACAAAGTTTTTTTTTCACTGGATGCCACCCATAAAACAAATTTGCCTTGAAATAAAAAAGGCTTTTTTTTATAGTATATTGGCTGCTCATTCCACTGTACGACTGTAAAAGAGGAGTGAGGCAGAATTATTGAGCATTGCCAAGTCAAAACCCTTCTGTGCTGATTAAAAAAATTGAATATCGGAATGATTGCAAAATGATTAGGAATGAATAGCATGTTCAATGAATTTTAAATATCAGTCTTGAGATGGAGAAGGTCTGTGTGAAGGTAGTACCAAAAATATTGATTCATGAATATTATCTGAGACTAGTTGTTGTTTTTGAGCTATAGACCAGAGGTTCCCAAACTTTCTCGGTTCACGGCACCCTTAGTGTCCCAGTAATTTTTTCCCCTAGGCCAGAATAAATACCTAACACAGTGGTTTTCGACCTTTTTAATATATATCTATATAATAATTTTATTCTTTATATAGAGGTACTAAATAGAGATCAATTAAAGATCACCACAAAATTTAAAAAATGTACAATACCGTACACCTTTTTATAATGAAATAAATTAAAAATAAATAAATAATAATAATAACTTTAAGTAACTTAAACCCAAATTACACGGCACCCCAAGAATGTTGTTGTTGTGGCACCCTGTTGAAAACCACTGACTTAGACAATTATATATTGTCTATACAAGAGAGTTCACAGGCTGATTTACATGTTATTTAGGCTGAATAACTCATGGGAGAGTTAACCCTACTCCATCCACTTGAAATTAGGTAACTGAACTCTCAGTTGAGGAGTCTTTAGAAATTTCTTAAGTCATCGATGTAACTTGAACTAAGAATTCTCAAAATAAGTAAAAAGTGATACTTATACTGCCTCACAGAACGACTTAGGTGAGAACAGGTTTCCATCAACCTCAGATAAAATTCAAGCAGAACCAAACTTTCTGATAATATAATATTTCGGTATTATTACAAAAAAAAAAAAAAAAAAAAAAAAAAGGCAAAAGAAAGATGGGTCTCTCCAGGCCATAAAAAACAAGGACGATCAAATCAAAATTCAAGATCATGCTCGTATTGTTCTTTAGTAAAATAAATTATTGCCTATTCAAAATTTATTCCATAAGGACAAACTGTCGGTCAAATATATACATGTTACTCTTGAGTTTTGAATTTTTGAGAAAATGTGTGTAAAAAAGGCATGAATTGTGACCAGATAAGTGGTGTTGCATTATGACAATTGCTGGCTCATACTGCATTGTCAGAGAAGCAATTTTTGATGGAAAAACAAATTCTTCAGCCGAAACGTCTTCATCCCTGGTTTGATTCCATCCTCTTTCTGTTCCCAAGTTGGAACTTCACTGAAAGAGGCATATTTTAGGTTTTTGGAAGTTCAGATGCTTACATCATGCCCACTAAAATCATTATTAGTAAAACAGTTCCAAAAATGCTTCCAATTAATGCACAGAAGAGTATGATTTCACATAGAGCTGTCCAAACGAAAACTATTTAGAATGAAACAATTGTAAATTCTGGAAACTTTCTAATCACAGCACATGTATGAATTATAACTTATTGATATATAAAGTGAAAAGACCACAAGTTGATATGTAAATACATCAGTCCACTGATATTTAAATTGAAAATATGTTACCAATAGTCATAATCACTAAATGCAAATGATCAAGCAAACTTCACACTGAAATTTGTTAGTTCCTCGAGTTTCCATGGTCAGCATCAGTGAGGTAGCCTTATCAGATCTCTCTCTCTCGACCGGCAGTCACCCTTTTCCCGATGTATTCTTGGGACTTGCAGTCCTTAAATAAACCAGGCATTCCACCCCTTCAACAAGATTGGAATACATCACAACTTTACTTGTAAAAATAAATTATTTAAATTAAGGTGTGACTATTTCCATTGAATGAATTTGCTGAAAATAGTCACCCCTTAATGAATTCTTCCATTTGAATAAAGAAGTGCATTCATTAGAAACATCATAACTGCACAACTTATAGCTTTATAATCATGAAAATACTTGTATAATAAGAAAATAATTTATCAATCCATTATAAATAAACCCCATGCATTATTGAACATTTTGGTTTAGTTCTAATTGCTTTATTTCTACACAGTGGATAGGACAACAACTCGTCATGATGCAGCAGCTGAATTGGATCGTATAACAAGACCAAAGAAACCATTATCTTCAGGACTGCAAAGCTTGGATGGCACCCCACAACTTTCAAATGAAGAATCCAGCAGCTCATCATCCCAGACATAGAAATATATGGGTGATGAAGTTTGAGGGCTACAGATTCAAAAGTAAATGTGGTAGTGAAAGAACTACTGTGACAAAACCTCCAAGGGCCAACTATGTACAGTAATTATTCATCCATTTCCTGCTTTATCACAATTGTTTCAGTAATCAGCAGAATTATTTCTGTTACTGTTTTTCTTCTGCATATTAATTCCCTCTTGGAGAGGTTTGTAAATGTGTGCAGCTACAGCTGAAAAATATCTCTTAAAGGCAGCATTTTCGTAATAATCTTTTTCCATGAGCAAGTACTCTGAACTATCCAGTAATGTACTAAATCAATAATACTAGTGTTGTTTTTTTTTTTTTCTTCTTTTTTCTCATCAGGTTTCATTAGCAATTTGTTTCACCTGCATCCCTTACCCTTTACCGCTACATTTGAGTGTAAGACACTGAACATTTCAGAAAGACAGGTGAAAAATTTTAGTGGTGCTGGAGGTGATGAAAGGCTCACTATACTCATGTTGTCGCTCTTATTTTTATTTCCATACTGGATTTGTATAAAACAAGGATTTAAAGACCTGCATTTTTAAGTTCTTCCAAAAACAGTGGGTGTGGTGATCTATTGAAGTTGTGATTTTTACCAACTGTTATATGTTAGCCTCTACTTAGGCTAATATGCTGATATTGTCATGTATTAAAGTGCATGGATTTTTATTACAATTGGATAACTTCAGCCACAAATAGAATTCTAAATATATCAGGTTTATTTATAACTGAGTCAGATTTCTTTTCAAAAACTGTTCTGCTAATTGTGATAAGGATTGAGTTCTATATTGGTCAGGGGCTACAAACTACTGCTGGTTAGTACAACTATTGCTGTTTCCAGAAATTATAAATATTGTAATATTATTATCTTTTATGTAATTCTATTTATTCTTGTGATTGTCCTCCTTATGATTGAGCACAATTATGTTGTTTAATTATAGTTGCTGATTGCTTGAAGTTTAAGGTAAAAGAATTATCATTGCCAACTGTATTTTTTTTTTTTTTTTTTTTTTATATATATATTATTATTTTTATTTTTTCTATCTTGTCGAAATTGTGGCTTTGGCTACCATACTAAACTGTTGCAGTTTTGACTGGCTGGTTAGAGATATGCAAATTGTTTTAAGTGCAGTATATTTGTGCCATTGGAGTGTTATGACAAATTTGTTTCAGTTCTATATCAGTGATCTAAATGGTATAGCATACTGACAGGTTGGTTTTGGAAAATCACTAAAATTATGAACGATTACTGCACTAAGTAACATGTTCCTTTAAATAAAAAAAACTGTTCAAATATAAACAACTTATATATATATATATATATATATATATATATATCATGTTTCATTGTCAACAAGACACTGGCATCTTGTTTATAATGATATGAAGCCTATTCTGAAAATAAAAAAAAAAATTGTTAAAAAAAATTTTTTTTACTGAAAAGTTTGTTGGATTAAAGGATAAACAGTTGCTAGATATGGTAGTGACATTTAAAGAGAGGAAACCAATTAAAGTTGTTTATTTTTATCTCCTTGTATTCTATTTTATTGAGAATAGAGATATAGAGGTGAAATTCCAAGATTAATATTGTAATTCATGCATATTTGTTAAAGGAGCTTTGTTCTGCACTGGAGGTTCTGGCACTTTTTCATCACTTGACAATGCTCTTAAAGGTTAAACATTCTTAACTTGAAGTCATTAAAATTTCTTAATGATATTAAAATGAGATCTGTGCATATCATCTGAGTGTTGCCACAGTCAATGCCCTTGTGGTATATATGCATCGCTTGGGAAATTGCCTCCCACATTTAAATGACTCATTTGTTAAGTGTTGTGAAAGATTATCAACAAAGCTGGTAATTTTCCATTCTCAATAGTTGCAGTGTAATGCAGACAAAGACTGAAGAGCCTTTCTTTGTATTACATCTGGATACAGCCAGAGGCTGATTGTGGCCAATAATCTAATTGCACCTAGCCAGCCAGTCTTATGTTGAGTTGAAAAAAAAAAAAAAAAAAAAATTGCTTGTAGCTTACCAATAAAATTACTATTGAGTTATACAGTATCACTGTTTTCTTCCATTATGAGTAATTTCATGTGATCTTGTTATATATAAACTAGCTGTACCTGTTGCAAAAATTTTGGAATTGGTAGCAAAGTTTTTCCTCTAGCTGTCCTAAAGAAATGTAGTCCATGTTTTGTTATGAGCATGTAAGCCAGTATGCATCAAATCCTTTCTCATTTCTTGTATCTGAGGAAACATAAATTTTCTTTTGTTTCACCATCTTTCCAATTATTCAAAATGTACACTTTGCTTAACAATTTCACACGTACAAAATGTAGTACAGTCTCTATAATACTTCTTTGAAAATGACATTTTTTATATTCTTGTGCCCTTCTGGTAACCTTACTTAATGTGCTGGAATGATCTGCCCCGAGACAATTGACCGTGACTAAATACAGGGTTAGTAAGTGAAATTCTGACTTTATCAAACATTTGTCCTTGTCTTTTATTTATAGTCATCGCAAAAGCCGGCCGAATAGGAAACTGCCGTCTCTTAAATGAGAATGGCAAAGTCGAATAGGATGGGGTCAAATCTACATGCGTTTTCCTTTAGCTTCTCCTGTCATTATTTCTAGATCCAAACAATTCTGATGCATAAATTTGACTATAAGTCTTGTACTGTCGATCAGTCCTTCTGAAATTGCCCTATTCTACAGTAAAATAAAATGATCCCCAACTTTTTCATACCTAAAATGTAAAGCTTGACAATGAACACACCTTTCCCTTGGTAAGCCAATACTGTGACATTAAACCCTTTCGAATCCTTAAATGCACATTTCAGACCAATCCTGAATGCATTTGCAGGAGCACAAAAATGCGTGTTTCTTCTTTGCTGCAAGGTATGTTCAACACAACCAGTCAGAGTAGCATGTTGGCGTAGCAGGGCTAACAGAGGCAGCACTAGTAGACAAAACTGGCCCATTCCATAAAATAAAACTATTCGGAATTCTTTTATATTTTCCCATTTTGCTGCACACCTAGGAAGAAATATCTTCAATTTGAAACCACTTTCAACCCGATTGGTTAGGCCTATTATTCACAATGGTTGTTTCACGAAAATGGCTTCTGTATTAATATATAGATTGTCTGAGAAAAAAAATTGCTTTTGCTTTGTAGATTACCTAAAAATTTTCCATGTGGTTCATAAAGGTTCCTACTTCTATAGTACACTCTTCGGAGGAGGGAGTTCTTCATGTGGTGTCGGTACTAATGCCTTGTGATGTTCCCACATTAAATGCAAAAAAAATTGTTCAGTTGTTTTTAGTGTCATTGCACTGATTTCTGTAATCTGCTCCAAGTGTGTATTGCTCTGTCATCTTATACTTTCAAGCACAATTGCATCAGTTCATGGGTGTTTTTCAGTAATTTTTTTTTTCTTTTTTTTTTATTATTGTTGGGACTAGTGGATCACACAGCCTTTATGGCACTTTACTGCACATGTCACATTACCGTGTGACCTTTTTATTTGCATATTTTTGCATAGATTGTTGCATATAGTCCAGATCTCGGTTGCCCTGATAAAGTGGCTGGGCATTGAACAAACTGCACTGTATGTGAACTGTGGTAAATCCCTTGCAGATTGTGATATTTTTGAGTGCTACTACAGCATTACTTACATGAGTATAAGCTGTTTCAGAATCTCATCTCTATACTTGCCTTTTGGCAGCATGATAATCAAAATATCTAAAAACAGGCAACCATACTTATACATACCTTGATCTGCATGAAACATGACAATTAGGTGCCAACAACACCACCTAATGGTTAAATCTGAAACTCTCACATATCGGTAGTATAAAGAAATTTCGGAAGCCTACAACCAGCCATTAATATTCACCACTAAAGTGCTCATGTTTCTTATTATTATTGTTATTACATATGTTTATACCGGAGAGTTTGTGGAGCCAAGTACAAAATAATCGTGCAGGGATACCAGTGATTAGTATTTAAAGGATGTTTTTTTACAAAAAATAATTTATTTATAATGATATATTGTGTTCAAAAATAAGTTCAGTTGTTGATGTTGCTTTCTGTTTCAGGAAAGATACTCTTCCTAATATTCGTTTTGTAAAGTTAAATTACAAACAGATATTATGAAATACCAGAGAAGAATTTGCAAATATATAGACAGAGTTGGAGTGTGGAGTATAATTTTGTGAAAGCAACTCTGTATTATTCGTTCCCAAACCTTTTTGTCCATGACTCAAAATTTGAAATTACTTTTGCCTCTTACTGGCACATAGTAGATCATTGTAGGTTTACAGCATAACATTAAAGATAACAGTTGAGAAAAAAACACACACACAGGGTGTTTCAAAATTATGTACCAATTAAAAATTTATATTTAATGAACAATATGTACCAATTTAATTTTCTTAAACTCGTTTTGTAGCTTAAAAATAGACAATTTTTTTGCTGCTCATCCATTAATGCTAATGGAGGGCATTTTGAACAATTAAAGTAAAGTTTTATTGTTGTAAAAAAAAAAATTGTTTTTGTCTTCAAAGTATCAAAAAAAATTTTAAAGTGTGGATACATAATTTTGAAATACCCTGTATATAGACATAATCATTGTTTCTTCAACTTTTCATTATTCTTGATAAAGTTTAAGAAGGTTACCCCTCCCTTCAGGCCTTGGCTATAATGGGTATGTTGTCTCCAGGTAATGGCCTTGTAAGTCTTTGGCACAACAAATAAACAGTTATTCATTTATTATTTTAAAAAAAAAGCAGGAGGTTGAATCAAGGCATATACAAACATCATTGTTAGCCTCACTGATTTTTAATGGAGGCCCTCATCTTAAGTAGGTTCTGCAATGCTGTTGTACCCTCACAGAGCTGAACAAATCTTTGTTTCATGTATAGGCAAAGAATTGTCTGTGACTGCTTAGATGGCACAATTATAATTGCCATCTTTTATTCATTATTGGGGAATTTTCTTGAAGTTATCTTCAAGAATTCCATTGCTTCTCATTAAGAAAAATATCAGTTTCAATTCTTAGTTCTAAAACTGTTGTAAGGATTTCATGCTTGGATTCCATTTTGTTATGAAAATGTTTAAATGGGATCTGAGCACATTTTTAAAAACACCAAATTGACAACACTTGCTTTTATGTAGTTCACAAACTGTGTAGCAGCCTTAAAAATTGAATGGAGCTCTTGCTGCATTTCATTTCTTCGGTTGCTAGGTTTTCTCAGTGCATGAAGCAGCGAATCATGACAGCATTAAGATTGACCTCCTTAACTCGAATGGAGAAGAACATTCAGCCTTTCATTATTATTGGAATCTGTTAGTGTAGACAGTCCACTTGAAAGCTTGATGTTAAAGAAGCTGTGAACCAGGTTGAAGATGATCATCATCAGCCATTTTCAATCCACTGCAGGATGAAGGCCTCTCCAGCAACTTTCCAATTCCTTCTGTTTTGTGCAGTGGCCATCCATTTACTAACCACAAACTCATGAATTTCATCTGTCCATCTCCGTCATTGTCTTCCAGGTTTTCTTCTAGCTCCTCTTAGGTACCATTCTGTTATTTTCTTTGAGCTGTGTGTCCTGCCCAAGA
The DNA here is from genome assembly GCF_048544385.1 of Mastigoproctus giganteus. Taxonomy (NCBI): domain Eukaryota; kingdom Metazoa; phylum Arthropoda; class Arachnida; order Uropygi; family Thelyphonidae; genus Mastigoproctus; species Mastigoproctus giganteus. Next base: position 191,786,683 of record NC_143583.1, read on the forward strand.
CCATTTTAGTTCTTTAGTTTTGATAAAAATGTCCTTTACTTGAGTTTTTGCCTATTCCGTGTGTTTCTCTTCTTATCTAACAGTCTGATTCCCAATATAATTCATTTCATTCTTTGCTGTGTAGTTCTCAGCTTCTCTTCCATTCTTTTTGTGAGTGACCAAGTTTCACTTCCATAAGTCAGTATACATTGTGGAGAGTATACATTGGTTCATCATTTTACATTTCAGACAAATTGGGATATTGCTCCTCAGTATGTGACTATATTTTCCGAATGCTATCCATCCAAAATTTATTCTTCTTTTGACTTCCAGCCATTTATCATTATTATAACTAATGACTTGTCCCAGATAAGTATATGAATCCACCTTTTCAATTACTGCTCGTTCAATGATTATATCCCTTTCTTCATTATTATTTTTGTTTTAGCCATATTCATCTTTAGTCTGAAATCCTTACTAACTCTACATAACTGATTAAGATTTTCCTCTAATCTAATTCTTTGGGATCATGGCTTATGATCACAGTGTCATCTGTAAATGGTTTGGGTACTCTCCATTCACATTGACTCCTTTCTGCGACCATTCTAATCTTCTGAAAGCTTCCTCAAGGGCAGTAGTAAACGACTTCGGAGATATTGTGTTTCCTTGTCAAACTCTTTTCTCAATTTTAAATTTGCTACTGTCTTTGTCTATTCTAATAAAGGAGGCGGCGTTCTCATATATTTTCTTAAAAATCATTATATGTGGGGTATGTATGCCTTGTCTTTCCAGTGCTCGAAGCGCTGCCCTATGCTGTATGAAGTCAAATGCCTTTTCATAATCCACAAATGCCAGGAGGCATAATGGTGTTTTATATTCATTTGCTTTCTCCATTAGCTGTGATATTACGGGAAGGTGATCCACAGTTGAGAATTCTGTCCTAAAGCCAGCTTGCTCTTTCAGTTGATTCTCAAGTATTCTTTCTAATCTGTTAGTAATGACCCTTGTGAACAACTTATAGATGTGGGATAACAAGCTAATTGGTCTATAATTTCCAATTTTTGTTCTTTCTTATGCAACAAAACTATGATTGCATTATTCCACTCTTTAGGCATCATGCCTTTTCTAATGCATTTTGTGGAGAGTCTTGCCAGAAGAGACATGACACAGAAGTCAGTCCTTCTGTGTCATGTCTCTTCCTCCCAATTTTAATAACTCTACAGTAACTTCATCTTCCTCGGGGCTTTCTGATTCTTCATTTTCTTCAACACATGTTCTACCTCATCAGGAAGAATATCAGGAATGTCGTATGTGTTACTAATTTGTGATCCATCTTCCTGCTGGCATCATTCCCTTGCTCCTTGTATAATTATCTAAAGGAGCCTGCTGCTATTTGAATTATGCCTTCTCTGCTATTTATAAGTGCACCATTGCTATTCTTCAGTTTCAGTATCATTTCTCTTTCTGTATTACTGCTCATGGCTGCTGATTTAAGTCCTTTGTTTTCCCTTAATGCTTGTTTTACTTTTCTTGTGTTAAATTTTCTTATGTCCTCTCTGAGTCTCTTTCTAATGGCTTTGCATAACTCGGTATACTCAATTTTATCCTTGTCAGTATTTATCTTGCTCTTCATTTGTCATCTTCATTTGACACCTTTGGTGATGTACTTTTGAATTTCAAAATGTTTTTTATATCTTTATGGACCAGAAAGCCAACTCCACCTTCGCTCCTTTCACTGTTTCCATTGGTGTACAGCAGATTTCCACTTGATAAACTTATAAATGATTCATTTCTTCTTTCAGCCAAACTGATGATATTCCTTTTCCAGCTCTAATATCCTTTCTTGACCGATGAGCGGTCTTACGTTGTAACAGGCCAAGTTCAGTTTCCATGCATGGCAGCCTGGTCGTACCTAGAGGTTCTTAGCTTCCACTCTGATCCTCTTGCTGCTGGGGACAGGGCCATTTGTTTCGTCATGCTGTCATGTGCTGGAGGGTTTGGTCTTTTCCTCTTCACGCTGACAAGGCTTCTTGATGAGAACCACTCCACATGTTTGTTGCCACCTAAGCGACATAACAGGGCTTACCATCGAGAAGGTGTGCATGAGTGGCTTTTAGGGAGGCAGGCCAACTGGAACTCTCCTAAATCTTCTGAAATGGAAAGATATTGGATCCATGTGTTTTAGACAGTGTCTGATAACACACAGAATGCCTGTTCCCCTCTAAGCTCCAAGTTGAAGATTATTGTGTTTTACACCTCAACAATTGTTGTATTTTAGAGTGGATTGCAGAATAGAAATTCTTCAATAATGTCTTCTCCTTTATATTATACTATGAGTTGAAGATCATCTCCAATACCAAAAAGGTTCACATGTTAGAAGAAATTTCCCTGCTTACCGTTGTTGGAAAATAGTACCATTTCAAAATTTTTTGCCACTTTTTCTCCACAAACAGTCCTTGCCATTGTGATAGCAGCTGGTAATGAGGGTGCCTGACTGCTGTTTGTTTTGTAGCTTCTACTGCTTTATATTTCTGTCAAAGACAAGTCTGTTGAGGATTTTGTGCAAAGCACATATTAACAAGATAGGTTGAGTGTTTTTATTTAAGCTCACTGCAGTGAAATATCAAAATACTTTGCTTATACGTGCATAGCTGCCAACTTTACAAACTTTACAACTTTTTACAAAGGAAAATCCATTTCCCCCATCCCCTCCTGCTCACCATCCTAACAATTTTTCCTCTATCTTTTTCTGTCATGGGTAGCACAGTTGGTAGGATTGCTGTTCTCCCCACACCAGCTGGAAAAGACTTGTTTGAATACTATTGATGACGGAAGAAATTTTTGTGGATCTTTTTTCACAACATGGTTGAATTAGTCGGTCTCAGGTGAGGGTAGCTGGGTTTTTCTCCTGGAAACTCTGGTTTTTCTTCCAGCAAACAGAAAATCAACCTCAGAGAACACAATTTACAGATAATATACATGGAGCAACATTACCTTAGTTGCTGATGCTGTTAAATTCAGAATTAAAAATAAAACATCCTGCAGAATTGTTCATGAGATTTTGTTGTTCATCTGTAGCTAACAAATTTCTGTCAGATATGCCAGTCTGCATTGCATACAACATGGAAAATCACGGAGTATTAAGTTATGTGGTGTTGAGTAGATTCTTGATTTACTGGGGCCTTGATGACCCCCAGTTAATATCACTTTATCCTTCTTTTGCAATCTCAACTCAGTCACATCAAACAATGGAGACACTGCCATTGCCAACAAAATGTCTTGTAACAGGAACCACATGTCTATGAAGCACCTTTGTTCAAAGTTTTATCAGTGCCCTTTCCTCCCAAAAAATAATAAATAATTGTAGATAATTCAATATATTCATAATGATCAATGAACACAAAATACATTTTGGAATTAAAAGAAAAACAAAAAAAACGCTACAGTTATGTCCTCTAACACTTTACTACAGAAAAGTCTTATCAGAATGTTTGATGTGTGTATGTGCACAGAGGCAAACAGCCTCTGTATACACACACCAACTAGCATAAAACTGAATTGTACTTCCCTGTGAGATTTCTAAATTGTCCCGACATTATCTCAAACCAAACCATTGCTTGGTTTGAGATAATGTCAAGAAGTCCAGTCATTGGGCTTCCCTTCAGTAGCAGACCTGGTACTGGTGATATGGTAGTTTCACCAATGTGTAGGTACATGCAATTAGAGATAAATAAGAGAAGAATTTAACTCTACATATATATACACACACATTACATTCTTCTAAAATTGCCTTTCATTTTGAGATATAATTACATAACTGGCTTTTTTACTGTCATTATTTCAGTTAGATATACTTGTCATAATAAACTTTTCATATTTTACACACAAAAGGTGTGATCAGAAAGTCAGAGATTAAAACTATTTGGAAATTAGATAAGTTATAGAATTTCATAAAGTACAGTCAGTCCTTGTATAGCACGATAGTTGTGTTCCTAGAAACCCTTGTGCAATATAAAAAACAGGCCCTATGGGAAAACCAGGGTTAGGTGCCGACCACCCAAGATTGAACACACATTTGTAACCAAAACATTACCAAACACAATAAATTATTACGTAATAAAATATTGCTAATGCCTTTGCTTCTATCATAAGCAAACTTGTTTTTTGTTTGATTTTCTATCGAAACAGATGACAGCCGTTCCATATCTTCCAATTCTTTGTGTCTTGATCTAATGGATTTTAATTACACTTTGAGTTGTTCCTGCTATGAAAGTTGTTTTTATGCATCTTTCTAATTCACGGCGTTGCCTCATTTAGGCCTGTAGCATGTGCAATATCACATGGTCTTTCATTTCACTCAAAGCGTTTTGCAATTTCATATTTTTTCTCTATCGACAGGCGGACTGGCCATAAGCCTTACCAGGGAAACCCCGGAGGCTGGTGTGATTTTGGCCATAAACCATAGTATGAGGCCACTACAAATTTTCCCGGGTAAGAATTTTTGATCCAGTCCACCTCTGTTTATTGATATTGCTTTTCTTTTTCTCTCTGAATCTGCAGTGTCTTCACCAGGACGTTTCCTTTTCACACCACTTAAGTATTTTACTCATTTTTAGGGAATAAAGCACAATTACAAAATAAGGAGGCATGCTTGATACACAAACAAAGCTGCGCACATGTAGCAACTGAATAAACAACACTGTAAAGGCAGAGATACACTATTAACACCACATTTTACTAAAGCACATTTCTGGGGGTTACTACTATAAAACAAACAATTTCCAGTTGTGTTTCTGCTAGTGGAATCTGTTATAAACTGGTAGTAAACTCGATCTAATTGCATTTGCGATAATACCGATAGCTGGAATTGTGTGGGTTTTACCTTATAGTAGAATGTGTTTCCCCTTCACTGATATAAAAAAACATACATTTTCAGAATCTCTTCATTCCGTGCTGCATTCAGTTGGGGTGATTGCGGGTTCGATTGCCATTTCTTGTAAACACAAAGGCGAATCGTGCACAAGTGAATTTGGTTCGTGTTGTAGTAGTAGTGGCATGTGACCCTAGAAAGCAAATGTATGAGCTTATGCAGCATCAGCCAAAAAAAAAAAAATCACACCATTCCCTCCAAATGCCTGTCCACTTCTTCCTTAAATTTATTCAACCTATCAACTTCCACAAAGACAGAAGTTTGTTCCAGCAATTAACCACCCGCTGGCTAAAAGCAAATTTCTGCACATCTATTCTACATCTGTCTTTTCTTAATTTGAATTTGTGCCACCTTAGGTTCGTAGTCTGAACAAGTGGAAGGATCCCATCAGAATTCAGCGTGCTCAATACATTCAGGGCTTTATACACCTCCATCAGATCGCCGCTCAGGTGCCTAGTCTCCAGCTGCTGCAATTTGCAGAACTTAAGCCTCTCTTGGTAAGAGGATCCCTTCATTCCCCTCACCAATCTTGTTGCCATTCTCTATACACGCTCAAGCAAATCTACATCCTAAAATGAGGCCTCCAGAACTGTACGCAGTACTCAAGGCGTGGCCTGACCATTGCCTTATACAGAGGGACAATCACCTTCTCTCTGCTAGCAAAATTCCTATATATCATTGACAAAACCCCATGACCTGCCCTGGCAGCCTGTGTGCATTGCTCAGAAAACTTCATATCTGACTGCACAATTACTCCCAGGTCTTTCATTTTCTGCCACCTTAAGTGTAGTACCACGCGGTACGATATCGTTCCGCTATTTAAAAATCATGTATGATCGAATTCGTGTAGTGTAAATACTTGTTATACGAGGACTGACTGTACCGATATGATTGGACTCAATTTCGAATAGCAAAGCTTATGGTACTCACCTTAGAGAATCTGCTGTTTGTTACATGAAGTAGGATGCATGAATAATTTTGAGCTTTAAGAGGTTTTGAATAATTTAGAGCTTAAAAAATAAATTAATTAGTAAGGATACGGAATTAAAATATGCTCAAGGAAGTAGTAGAAGTGCACAACTTCGTCCCTGGTTGTCATTGAAGAATTAATTAAAAACTTTAAAATATGAGACCAGTGAAGCCAAAAGTCATAAACGATTGACTTTCATTTTTTAACGTCATCAGTTGGCAATACGTATTGCCAAAATTTTGAATGTTGCGTGCTCCAGCATCAATATTTTCCTTTGGGTTGGCTATTTTAAATCTTTTCTGTATTTCACTACTGAGCTGGACTTTCACAAATAAGATAGACATTTCTGAGAGAGTAATAAAACTACAGATTTTTATATCAAACATAGGCAAGGTATAGCTAATTGAAACCACCCCTCCCTTGTGATATCTTCACTACATACTTGTTATTGGAAAGTTACTGATCCAATAACACAAAAGTACTGTTATACAAAACTATCTCCAGTCAGAGTGGTTCTATCATAGTGGTTCAAGCTATCTGCAGGAGTGGTTCTGACCATTTCCGTGTCCGGCTTAAAGATATTTACCTGGTCATGCCCTATGGATTAACTCCAAACATATTCTTCCTCTGTAATCTGAGGAAGAAAATATTTAGAGTTAATCCAAAATAACCATTTTTTTTTTTTTTCTTTTCCAGTCACTAATTTTGTAATTAACTGGATAACCACTGAAACTAATTACCACAGCGTGCTCTTTGGGTGGATCACATTGATAGCTGAAATAACTCGTGCTAATTTCGAGTCACGTCATGTAAAAATCGACCATCACATCAGCCTGTAAAACTGCATCTAACTGGGACTATATCATCTGATGATGCTCAGTTCAATATCTAGTTATGGAGTAGCTGAGTTATCAATTGCAAGGGTAGCCTTTTGTGAGACCAGAAACTTGCGTTTTGTGTTCATCAAACGGGTAAAATTTTCCTGACAACGGTGTTTTTCATCCAGCAAGAAATGCATTTTCAATGACATGTTGTACCCCCAGCTTTTGTCAGAAGTAATGAGATCTTCCACAAGCTGCCTGTACTTGCGGGCCTTAACATTTCCTAGAAAACCAGTCGAAACATTTTGAAAGACTCCATGTTAATTTCTCTCTATCACTAAGGGCACATTCAAACTGTTCGGTGCATCCATAGTTAGGTGGGCAGGAGCAGCAGTGCGTAGCACACACTTCTTGATTAGACTGGAGTTCGAGCCTGCGACCACCAAATACGGAGGATGCGGAAAGGTCAGGAAATGACCACCGCATATCCCCGGAGCAATATGGCCTTAGTTGCTAATTCACCTAAAACCATATAACAATCAAACTGGTCATCTGAAAAGTTGCCTTATTTGTGGACCATTGAAAACGCCTACCTTAATCTTCCGTGTACTAAGTATTGTCTGCGTGTGTAGCACAGTGGTATCGTCACTGTCCTCCCCACATCGGGTGGAAAAGGTCCCAGTTGGAATCCTGTTGACGTGCGGAACTTTAATGGGCTTTTTTCACTCAATGGCTGAGCTTCGGTCTTGGGAGTAGATAGCACGTTTTTTACCCCCAGTAAAACAAGAAAATAGAACCGAGAACACATGCAATTTACAGACAATGATTTCGATTTTTATGACGCAAGGCCATGGTGCCACTAAGGCCGTTATGTGCCAAGCAGAATAATATAATGGGTATATGTAAGAAATTATCTGGTGGCCATAATAATAGTTTGTTTTGTACTGTCTTGGGAAATTTCTCTCGCAAGTATATGAATGGAGGACCATTCACTAAAGCCCTCACGAAATTTTTCATTAGCCCCAGTTTGATGTGGAGTGGTGAAAGCAAAACTTTATTTGGATCTACCAGAGAGATTCACATGCTACCTCCTTCATTCCAGGTGTTAATGATTTTCGTTGAGGCCAATTCCTCTTCTCGTAGTGCATGTCCTTGGCATGACTGTCCCACTCGCAGAGAAAGCAACAATACTTTTGTAGTCCTAATAAAATGGCGATTACCTTTAAATCACCACATATCTCCCACTCATACTTTCCGATAGCGTACACCTAAGAGGATGTTCTCCATGTTTGCGTATGTTTCATTTTTGTGTACGGCATTTGCAACAGGTATTGAAGGAAGCATATTTCCATTGTAATAATAATGTAAATTCACAAGGCCATAATACGATATGAGCATGAAATAACTATACAATGTCGGTGTAAATACTCCACAGTTAGCTCATAAAAATAAACTACAATCGTAGTGTAAAGGCATCGATTTAATTGCATCTCATATTGTGACTACCTTCACAACGAGTTGCCATGTATTGTACTACCTCTTCGGTGGGTGGGCTGGTATCCTTGTGTTGCAACTGAGAATAAGTAACAATAGTCTTCTTTATTAGTAAAGCGTTACTTATTCGAGGTAGCGCAATGCATGGTAACTCGTTGTGAAGGTAGTCACAGTATTAGATACAATTAAATCGATGCCTTTACACTATGATTATAGTTTATTTTTATGAGCCAACTATGGTGTATTTACACCGATATTATATGGATATTTCCGTTGGATGTTTCTCTATAAAAAGTGGCCATTCTTCGGGAACGTGCCTTATGTTCATTTCTGCCATTAGACCATCAACATCCTTACAAACAGTGAGTTCACCTTCTGTTTGACAGAATTTATCACATTTTTTATTTCGAGTACGAAATGTTGTCACTTTCACAAAATGATCTAGAAAATTTGACTGTTGTAGCCTCGAGACCAAAAGCTCTGCCTTATTCTTCGGCAGTTCGAGATCCCTGATGAAGTCATTAAGCTCACATTCTGTGATCTTGTGTGGTTCAGAAGGATAATGGTTTGGACAAAATTATGGATCCCTTGATATAGACGGCTGCTATACTTCTTCTATATCAAGTTAATGTTCATCAGTGTACGGAAAAACGGTCGGGTGATTTTTCAGGAATAGGTAGTACCTTACTGTGAGACCTGGGACAAATTGCAGATGGTATATATGGGTACATCACTGTGTCGTCATTGTTGTCCGTTTACTAATAGGAGGCACCATACAGAAATAATAGTCTGTTGGCACTGCGAAAGGCATACAACGTCTCTTTCGATTCAATCACGCTTTGAGTTTTGATGAACAGGCAGTGCAGCATGTGTGTGGAGCCCAGTTCTTGTCCTGGTCGCCTGCTTTACACCCAAAATACAAGAAGTAGGCCTTTTTTTTTTTATGGCTCGAGTTACGGGATGCTTTCTTGAAGCTAACTTGACTTCTCCACATACGTAAAAGAAGTCATCCAGACTATTCACACAATTATGAGGCATATTAACCTTACACGACACAAATACTGCGAAAAAAGTAGGAATTTTACAGAGAACAACCGTTAACTGAACACAAATCACACAGGACTTAGCCGTATTCGAGGATTACTGCAACCGAGTTGAAGTGGCATTTGAGGCCACAACAACTTATGATGTGATGCAGAGTGCTGGGCGATAGTTGCCTATCACGTGATAAGAGCATGGTGCTACTGAAACTGCGGTGTTTTCATGCGTTTTGCCGAGAGCCGTAGTTGATAATATAGAGTAACTCGCTAATATGAAACCCAACTGTAATTCGAAAACAAGAGGCAATTGACAAATTTTAATGTGATTTCGTGTTTAGCGGCATGAAATTAGTCAAGATTGGGTATTTTCGTTTTGGTAACATTTTACGTGTTTATCAGTCTAATCAGAAGACTTAAAGTGTTCAACCATCATCCACCATTTATTTAAATGTAACATATCGTAATGTTACGTAACAAAATTAGAAATTTTCTTCTGATAAGAAAGTCCTCGAGTTCGAAGCGGAAAAGACCCGAGTTCGAATCCCACCTATGTCGTGAGCATTTTTATGGGTATTTTTCACTACGTGGTCAAGTTAGTCGGCCTTAGGCAAGGATTGCATGGTTTTATCTCCCAGAAACGAGGGTTTTTTGCAAAAACAATACAAGCAATTTACAGACACGGTATATACGGCACAATATCGCCTAAGTCGCTGATGTACCTAAAATCATAATTCTACCAATCTGACAAGAAAGCTATACGTATAATAGTTGTCAATACAACGCAGAAAAATTACAACGCAATATTCAATAAATACTTGTTTTTTTGAAGTATTGACAAGAATCGCTGCCTTTTTAAAAGTAAAAATTAGCTGTTTATTTTCTTGTTTGTTGTTTATTTATTATTGTCTATATTTTCCCAAAATATGTGATTCTTTCCCTTAGTTAAGAGAAGGAAACATATTTTGGGAAATGAAAACATATTCTTTAGGGCCATTCAAAATCACCTAATAACTTAACCACCCTAATGAGGAGAAGTGTGCACTTATTTTTTCTTGGGCTAAAATTAGGCTTTAAGAGTGAGAAAATATGTTAAATAATGTGTTAAAAAATATGTTAAATACATTTAATGTTCCTATCTAGATTGTGGGTGGCAGCGATGATTGAATATTACTATGTGAAAAAGATAAGTGTTGTGGTACAGTTTTTGAAAAGTAGATCGAAGTTGAACTTTTAAAATTTTATCGACGATTATTTTGTTAATGTCTAAAATGCGCTATTTTATTTTGGTAAGTGTACATTTTTTAATTTTTTGTGAATGAAATGGTAACTTATTTTAATACATTAAAACTTATTATCTGTCACTTAACCAGTAAGTTCTAGTAACCTGCTGATGTCTATTCTAGAATGAGCTGTATGGTCCCCAATATATTAGAAAAGAAAGAAAAAAAAAAAAAAAAGTGAAAGTAACTCATCATGGTCGAATTCTTTTTTGGCATAAAATTAATGAAACCCGAAGTACATATTATGATAAATTTTTCTTTCCCCTTTTTTTACAGAACACATTAGGTATCGTGACATAAGAAAAGTGCATTCAGTATAATGTATGATCGATTTTTTAAATGTCACATTGTTAGATTAAAATTATTTAGTCCCTTAATGTAACAGTGGGAAATGTCACACTGTCAAATTCAGGTAATAACAGTGGAGATCAGTGGCGCTTTTATGCCTATGCTTATGTTTATACATACGCATAAACTCACCACTGATTTTAGGGATATAAACGTGTCATTTATTTTGAAGGAAGTAGATGTGCGCATAGGACCCCCAATATTTGGTCCCTAAAATTTTAAAATATTTTTACAGAATCAGATTATTTTACTGGGTACGGGTTTATTAATACAGACAGGGCCTTGCAAAAAGGTGTGGGATGCGCTGGATGTGACGTCTTCTTGCCCCCCCCCCCCACGACACAGAAGGGGCCCCAAAGCGTTTCTTAATTGGTATAACAGGCATGTATAACAAAAGAAATGGTTTCCCAAAAACTGACCATGCACCACTGTCTCCAGAGAATGCTTCTGAATACAGAAATATATTACGACCGTCTTCAGTAAAAGAATCTGAAGTGCAGTTGTATACTGGGTGGGCCATAAGTAATGAAATATGTTTGCCCCTAACGACACTATTTCAGTTAATTCTGGCACAGTAGGAAGGGCATACATAAGCTTTAAAAAATTCAATAAAACAATCTGTAGTGCAGCTATATACACGGCGATCCATGAGTAAGGAAATATATTTGTCTGCAACAATATTATTTATATATTTTAATTAATTCTAGCAAATAAAGTCTTCATAAAGTAGTAGTAAAGGCTTGTGATGCAAGAAAGCAAGCTTATGTAGCATCAGCCAAAAAAAAAATCCATTTTACACATCCATTCCCTCTAAACTTTTGTCCAGTTCTTCCTTGAATTTATTTAAGCTATCAACTTCCACAACGACAGATGGAAGTTTGTTCCTGCAATCAACTACCCGCTGGCTAAAGGCAAATTTTCGCACATCTATTCTATAACTGTCTTTCCTCAATTTGAATTTATGCACCCCCTCAGGTTCGTAATCTGAGCAAGAGGAAAAATCCCATCAGAATTGAGCCTGCTCAACCCATTCAAGGCCTTGTACACCTCAATCAGATCACCTCGCAGGTCCCTAGTCTCCAGCCGCTGCAATTTGCAGAACTTGACGTAGCCCAGTGGTCAGGAGCGAGGATGCATAGCATGCGCTCCTTGAGTGGACTGGGGTTCGAGCCCGTGACTACTAAATACGATAAATATTTGTATTGAGGATTTAGTGTAAACTCTACTGACTTGGTTGTCGTGCCGGAATATAAACAGAAAATTTATTTATTTATTTAACTTAAGCCTTTCTTGGTAAGGCCATCCTTTCGTTCCCCCCCCCCCCCGCCAATCTTGTCGTTCTCTGTACTCGCTCAAGCAACTCTACATCCTTCCTAAAATGAGGCTTCCAGACCTGTACGGAGTACTCAAAGCGTGGCCTGACCATTATACAAAGGGATAATCAACTCCTTTTCCCTACTAGCAAAATTCCTGTATATCATTAACAATACCCCATGACCTGCTCTGTCTGCACTGCTCAGAAAATTTCATATCTGACTGCACAATTACTCCGAGGTCTTTTTCATTTTCTACCACCCTAAGTGTAGTACCACACAGTTGGTACGTTTCTCTGGGTTACTTCTACCCATATGAAAAGGCATATCTTAAACTTAAAAAAACTCAATATAGCCTCTATTTTCGTCTTTTCAAAATTATAGTCTTCTGATTAGAGAACGACACACAGAACCCCGGTCTACTCAAAGAGCGTGCGTTACTGCACTCCCGCCCCTGACCACTCGGCTACTTTGAAACTACTGTACTTTCCAATAACCTTGAAGTAGTGTAATACTACGAGGGGATTCTGCCAAGTTCTCAACCTATAATAGAAAGAAACAAGATAATCCACCTCTCTCTATCTTGTGAACTCCTCTGATGTGGTGGTCCCGGAGTATAAACAAAATTTTTTTTTTTTTTTTTTTTTAATTTTACATAGATTATTCCACATATTCGGCTTTCAACTTCACACATATTCTACAGCGATGTTTCAGCATTTGTAAGCTTAGATAGAAATCGAAAGACTGTTCCTCAAACCAGGCTTCTGTTGTTCGTATGACGACATCATTTGCATTTGACGAAACTTTGATACACTTGAAATGGTTTTTTTTTTTTTTTTTTTGAGATTTGGGAAGAGGTAGTAGCCCGAGGGTATAAAATTTGATGAATATGGGGGTTGAAGAATTTGGAAGCCTAGTCAAAGTACGCACCTAAGGGGGCATAAATTCAAACTGGGGAAAGACAGTTGTAGAATAGATGTGCGGAAATTTGGCTTTAGCCAGCGGGTGCTTGATTGGTGGACAATGTCCACAAATGGAAGTTTGATGAAACTTCCATTTGTGGAAGTTGACGGCTTAAATAAATTCAAGGTAGAACTAGATAAATTTTTGAGTCAATGGATGGGTGAAATTGAAATTATTTATTTTTTTTTTTTGGTTGATGCTGCTGTATAAGCTTGCTTTTTTGCATCATATGCCTCTACTAATGCTAATCAGCCAATTTAGTCTGTGTTTGATGTGCTGTGTGTGCCAGTGCTTGGCCGTGTGTGAGCTTTTCTCTTCGTCCTTTAGCCCAGACCTTCCAAATTTTTTTTAGTTCACGGCTTCCATAGTGGCGCAATAATTTTTTCACGGCGCCCTTAGGCCAAAAAAAAAAAAAAACCTAATAGTTCCGTTTATTAAGTAGTTATGTCCAAACAACTTAATAGTGGCATAGTATTTAGGGTTAGGCGCCACCTGTGGTTTCCCACATCTGTGCCGTATCTACTCTGTGATGGAATGCAGGACTACTGCATAAGCCAGAAAAAAGTGTAGTGTCTGGTTTATACAGTATTGTGTTATGTTCTGTTGTTGTGTGTCTGGCTACTTGGCCACAAGGCCCCTAGTATGACTCTAAGTTGCCCGCCACCCCCACCACCACCACTTGGAGATGAGCCAGACTGCCCATCATACTCTGGCTGATCTCTGCCGGGGTCGCCTGAGCTTTCTTGACGGAGACCAAATAGACAAAAAAAAAAGAATAAAAAAAAAGAGGAAGAGAGTGGGGAAGACAGTACAAGTGGTGGAGTCAAAGTAGGCAAAAGGAGGAGGATGAGGAAAGAAGGCATCCTCCAGCGGAAAGAAGAGGTGAGAAGTGAGAAGTAGGAATCACCCCTGGTCTTGAAGCCCACCGAAGGCCAGGGAAAGGAAGACAGCTTGCAGAACAAGAGAGGTCTGCAAAGTTGGGTAGGTGCAATAGGAAGTGTGTGAGTTTGATTGCTTTCAGTTCAGTGCCGTCATTCCTACGAGGAGGATGTCCAGTTGGGTGTTCATTCAGTTCTGATTGTGTCCAGTGATGAGGGCAAAGCAGGTACGAGGAGAGATCATAGCGGTTTCAGGAACGTGTGGTCTGGACGTCTGTGTTGTGGGATCAGACGTGAAGAGATGGTACCAATGCCTCTTGAAGACTGCTGAGGCATACCTGCAAAAAGCTAACAACGCTTTTGGTCTTAACAGGTTGCTCCCCGGACTAATTGTGGTTAAATTTATATCCAGTAACAGTTGATTACATAGGTCTAGGTAGATGTTACACTAGTGCATTACGAGGTACCAATCCTCCAGTTCTCCACATACACCATGGGCATCGTTTACAAGGCCCAAGTCTTGGAATAGTTTTTTGAATGACCCATGTCCTGTCAGAAGAAAGGTAGTATGTAAATTTGGGAAGAACTAGCCAAGTCTTTATTTGTTGAGGTAGGAGACACTAGGTAGAAATAGCTTGGTAGTACTGCCTTTGGTGAAATCATCCCAACGGAGTTGCCAGAGGGAAACGAGTTCCTGCCAAGCACGCCGGAGTTCTTGTTTCGGATCTGCATCGACAATGGTTTTTATCCCCAGGAATTCAGTTTCTTTGTTCTTTCTGATAGCATGGGAAAGCCCTGTGAAGGCTATCAACTTCCACGACAAGAGATGGAAGTCTGTTCCACCAACCAACCACCCGCTGGCTAAAGGCAAATTTCCGCACGTCTATCCTACATCTGTCTTTCCTCAATTTGAATTTACGCCCTCTCAGGTGATTATTCTGAGCAAGAGGGAGAATCCCATCAGCATTGAGCATGCTAAAACCATTCAAGTCTTTATACACCTCTACCAGATCACCTAGCTGGTGCCTAGTCTCCAGACACTGTAATTTGCAAAACTGAAGCCTTTCTTCGTAAGGGCACCCCTTTGTTCCATTCACTACTCTTGTTGCCCTTCTCTGTACTCGTTCCAGCAGCTCTACATCCTTCTTGAAATGAGGCCTCCAGGCCTGTATACAGTACTTTAGGTGTGGTCTGACCATTGCCTTATACAAGGGAATAATCACTTCTTATCCCTGCTAGAAAAATTCCTATATATCATTGACAATACACCATGAGCTACTCTTGCAGCCCGTCTGCACTGCTCAGAGAACTTCATATCTGCCTGCAGAATCACCCCCAGGTCCTTTTCATTCTCTACCACTGTCAGTGTAGTACCACAGAGTTGATACGTTGCTCTGGGGTTGCTGTTTCCCATATGTAGTACTTTACATTTGTCAATGTTAAATTTCATTTGCCACCTCTCAGCCCATCTGCTCAACCTTTCCAGATCCTGTTGCAGCAGCATAGTGTCAGTAGTGTCCTTGACAACCCTGTCAACCTTCGTATCGTCTGCAAACTTGGACATTAAGCTTGATATATCATCATAAATATCATTTATAAATACAGAAAACAATAATGGACCCAATACTGAACCCTGAGGGACTCCACTAATAACATTAGTCCATGATGAGCAGTGTCTATTGATTACCACTCTCTGTCTTCTCCCATCTTGATATAATTTTTGGCTTTCTCTTTCATGGATTTTAGATGTGACATGAAAGTTCTGCGAACATCTAGGATAACATCTAAATATTTCAATGAACGCTGATTCTTGAGTGCATGTCCTTTATAACGAATGGTTGGTATCTGTTGATGTCAAGACGTCCTTTGAGAAGTAGGATTCTACTTTTGTCTGTAGATATTTCCAGCTTATTCACTTCAGCCGAAGCCGACAAGGCATTCAAGGCCATGGTGGCTCTGGTCTCAATAGCTGGCGAGTAGGGCCCTCAACAACGATAACACAGGTCTCATATGCAGGTCATCTGCATATGAGAGCTGTGTGGTATGGGGAAGTCCTGCAGGAGCCAATCATCTAGAATCATATTCCAAACATCTGGCCCCAGAATAGAGCCCTGCGGGCAGCCTCTGGTGAGTTGGTGGGTGATACTATGAAATTTTGTTTTCGTGGTAACGTTTCTGTTAGAGACGTAATCTGCAAGACATTTGAAGATGTTGAAGGAGCATCCAGATATTCTGACTCGCCTCAGGATCCCTGGCCACCAGACGGTGTCAAAAGCTCTCTTAAAATCTATAAAAAGCGGCAGTACGCAAACGACATCAGAATTATCTGCTAGCTGAGTGGTTTTCAGTAGTGCATCAATAGCTGAGCACCCCTGCTTGATGCCAAACTGGAGCGGCGAGGCGAGTCCTTTGGTTTCATAGACAGACTGAAGATGGATGAGAAGTAACCTCTCAAATACATTTCCTAACATTGGTAATAAGCAATTGGATGGTATGCTTTGGGTGTACCAGTGGGACATTAAATTATTATTATTTTAGGGTTACCCGTATTTAAATACATTAACCCGTATTTGTGTCTGTAAATTGCGTATGTTCTATGGTTGATTTGCCTGTTTTGCTGGACGAAAAAACCCCAGTTACTGGGGAGAAAAACCTTGCTATCTACGCCTGAGACCAACTAACTCAGCCACGGAGTGAAAAAAGCCCATTAAAGTTCCTCGCGTCATCGACGGGATTCGAACCCAGGCCCTTTCCACCCGGCGTGGGGAGGACGGTGACGATACCACTGTGCTACTCGCGCAGAAGTACCAGTGGGACAATAAAACAATTTAATAAGTAATTTTGAAACTGTGAACTACCTCGAGCTAGTAGTTCGCGCAGTGTCTGACAGATGTCGAGTATCGCTGTGTTTCCCTCGAAATTTTAAAATATCCCGCAGCGAGCTGGGGTGCCGGGGCGCACAGTTTGGGTACTGCTGCTTTAGCCTGTCCAAAAGTGATGAATAATGCTCAACAGTTATCGTTTTACTCTTTTGCAGGTAGTCGAGAAACAAAATTTCAGCTTTGTCCCAAAAGACAGAAGCCATGACCTTTCCAGCAGACTTCTGGATGTGGAACTTCTTTGGATGGAGGGGAGAGGAGCCACTGTATTGCTGTTATTGTAGTTGTAGAGGTTTTAAGGTTTTTGACGTTAAAAACGTTTTACCGGCGTTATTTGGAAAAAAGCGTTACGCTACCTAGAAATCGTTACGAAACCCGATGCGCATGCGTTGTACTTGTTGCGTGCAGTGACGCAACAAGTACAACGCATGCGCTCAAGCAAACTCAATTGTACGCAACAAGTACAATTGAGCAGTGACGCGCTACGTTATACCGTTGTATACTGATTAATACGCGAGTGACTGTGCCAAAATCTATAGCCCAGCGTTCGAAGGAATATTGTGAAAGATAGAAAGGGAAGTTGGACTGAAATGTGAATCCAGATGAAATTCAACAAGAGTGTTTCGTTATCCCTGGGCTCAAACTGCACCCAAAAAACTCGAGCTGAAATAATGAAGGAATATTGTGAACGGAAGAAAAGGAAATTAGAAATTCAAACTATTCCCAATCATAATGAAATTCAACCACAGAATTCTACTATGCCTGATACTTGTCAGCAGAGAGTTCTACTATACTTGATACTTATCAGGAACCTAAAACTCCAGAAGAACGAATGAAGGAATATTGTGCATGAAAAAAAGCAAAATTAGAAATGGCTATTAATGAGATTCCTGATTACATCCCTATAGTGTCTACACGAGCTGACAATGAGTTTGAAAATCTAGTGTACAAAAACCCATTTTGATTTAGTTGTAATGTTTGTGATCGTTTATGGTTTCAATTAGATTTGAAACCATTTCCAACAACTTCATATGAATTACTTCAAAATGAATTTCAATTACAAGAAGTGAGTACCTTGTTTGTTTGTTATTTGGTTTTTAGGAGCATTAGCAACTAAGGCCATATTGCTCCAGGATATGCGGTGGTCATTCCATGACCTTTCCGCATCCTCCGTATTTGGTGGTGACGGGCCTGAACTCCGGTCTAATCAAGAAGCGTGTGCTACGCACTGCTGCTCCTTCCCACCTGGCTGCGGAGGTTCTTGTGAGTACTTTCATGACGTGTAATACATGTCACACTTCATTAAAAGAGGGACGGATACCAACTATGGCCATGTCAAATGGATTTATATATACAACATAATCCTACATTTTTGCTTCCACTGGATGTTGTAACTGTTTCGGGGTGATACCGTGTGAAAACTCGCGCCAGATTAGCTGACGTCAGAATCGCTAGTGAGACTGAACCTACTCTCATCACTAAAGAGTACCTTACCCCATTGTGCTGTTGTCTAGTCCTTGTGTTCGATGCACCACTGTAAACGATGTCTCTGATGGGCAGGTTAAAGGGATACAGCGTACTGGCCGTTGGGCAAGCAGTCCACATTTGTGGAGTTGCCTGGCCACAGTAAACCGCGATATCCTGCATCCTGCACTCCTGTGCAGCTGGTTTGCAATGGATCCCGCTGTCTGGTGTCGGTGCCACTTGGCCTTTAGGAGTATATAGCGATCATCATTGGGCGTTGTTATTCGTGGACGACCACAACTGGTCCTTCGAACAGCTGTACCTGTCGTTCTGAAGGCTGACTACGCACATGAGACGATGCCGAACTCTGCAGCCACACTCCTCCCACTTCGACCTTCCTCGAGCTTTCCAATTAGCATTAGCATTAGCATTAGTAGAGGCATTTGATGCAAGAAAGCAAGCTTATGCAGCATCAGCCAAAAAAAAAAAAAAAAAAAAACCCACTTCACCCCTCTGTTCGTTCAAAATACCTGTCCAGCTGAGCCTTAAACTTATTTAGGCTATCAACCTCCACTACAAGGGATGGAAGTCTGTTCCACCAACCAACCACCCGCTGGCTAAAGGCAAATTTCCGCACGTCTATCCTACATCTGTCTTTCCTCAATTTGAATTTATGCCCTCTCAGGTGATTATTCTGAGCTAGAGGAAGAATCCCATCAGCATTGAGTATGCTCAAACCATTCAAGGCTTTATACACCTCTATCAGATCACTCGCTGGTGCCTAGTCTCCAAACACTGTAATTTGCAAAACTTAAGCCTTTCTTCGTAAGAGCACCCCTTTGTTCCATTCACTAATCTTGTTGCCCTTCTCTGTACTCGTTCCAGCAGCTCTACATCCTTCTTGAAATGAGGCCTCCAGACCTGTATACAGTACTCTAGGTGTGGCCTGACCATTGCCTTATACAAGGGAATAATCACCTCCTTATCCCTGCTGGAAAAATTCCTATATATCATTGACAATACTCCATGAGCTACTCTTGCAGCCCATCTGCACTGCTCAGGGAACTTCGTATCTGCCTGCACAACCACCCCCAAGTCCCTTTCATTCTCTACCACTGTCAGTGTAGTACCACAGAGTTGATACGTTGCTCTGGGGTTGCTGTTTCCCATGTGTAGTACTTTACATTTGTCAATGTTAAACTTCATTTGCCACCTCTCAGCCCATCTGCTCAACCTTTCCAGATCCTGTTGCAGCAGCATAGTGTCAGTAGTGTCCTTGACAACCCTGCCAACCTTTGTATCGTCTGAAGTTTGAAAATAAACATCCTTTCAGTGAAATAGAGAATGACTCATCTCTAACAGTGTCTCGCCACTCTCTGTCTTAAAGATGTACTGTTTCTGCTACATGCCTTTTCTACAGATACTTCCTGTTCTTCTGAATTGGCTCCTATAATTCCTGCTATCTCTCTTTCAAAACTGTCTCAACACGTGCCGCCACCAGCCAACATCCATTTACTGTCCAACTTCAAACTTGCAGAACCAACTTTTCATCTTCCTTGCTTAATCATCCAACTGCCCTTTTCTGGAACAACTTTCTTTCATACGTATTTCCTGAAAATTACAGTCTACAGAAGTTCAAGTCTAATGTTAACAAATATCTTCTTTCGTCTTCTCAACCTCCAACTGCAACAGTGGAATCTCCTTCTGATAGACTGCAACAGTGGAATCACCTTCAAGATAATGTTAAAGCGCCTGTATATCCATGCCGTCAAAAGGATTTAATCCAGTTTTTGAAAATGGAAAATAACCTTGCCTGCAGTGATATCAATGGTTTAATGGACTCACTTTGATTATAACCCTCAAGACTGGAGACTCTTCATAGATTCTTCTGAATTGAGATTAAAAGTAATGCTATTATATAATAGCAACATACTGCCATAAATTCAAATAGGCCATTCAGTTCATATGAAAGAGTCATACTATAATATGAAGTTTGTTATTAGCATTAGCATTAGCATTAGTAGAGGCATTTGATGCAAGAAAGCAAGCTTATGCAGCATCAGCCAAAAAAAAACAAAAAAAAACAAACCCACTTCCACTTCACCCCTCTGTTCGTTCAAAATACCTGTCCAGCTGAGCCTTAAACTTATTTAGGCTATCAACCTCCACCACAAGGGATGGCAGTCTGTTCCACCAACCGACCACCCGCTGGCTAAAGGCAAATTTCCGCACGTCTATCCTACATCTGTCTTTCCTCAATTTGAATTTATGCCCTCTCAGGTGATTTTTCTGAGCTAGAGGAAGAATCCCATCAGCATTGAGCATGCTTAAACCATTCAAGGCTTTATACACCTCTATCAGATCACCTCGCTGGTGCCTAGTCTCCAGACACTGTAATTTGCAAAACTTAAGCCTTTCCTCGTAAGAGCACCCTTTGTTCCATTCACTAATCTTGTTGCCCTTCTCTGTACTCGTTCCAGCAGCTCTACATCCTTCTTGAAATGAGGCCTCCAGACCTGTATACAGTACTCTAGGTGTGGCCTGACCATTGCCTTATACAATGGAATAATCACCTCCTTATCCCTGCTGGAAAAATTCCTGTATATCATTGACAATACTCCATGAGCTACTCTTGCAGCCCGTCTGCACTGCTCAGAGAACTTCATATCTGCCTGCACAATCACCCCCAAGTCCCTTTCATTCTCTACCACTGTCAGTGTAGTACCACAGAGTTGATACGTTGCCCTGGGGTTGCTGTTTCCCATGTGTAGTACTTTACATTTGTCAATGTTAAACTTCATTTGCCACCTCTCAGCCCATCTGCTCAACCTTTCCAGATCCTGTTGCAGCAGTGTAGTGTCAGTAGTGTCCTTGACAACCCTGCCAACCTTTGTATCATCTGCAAACTTGGACATTAAGCTTGATATACCATCATCAATATCATTTATAAATACAGAAAACAATAATGGACCCAACACTGAGCCCTGAGGGACTCCACTAATAACATTAGTCCATGATGAGCAGTGTCCATTGATTACCACTCTCTGTCTTCTCCCACTCAACCACCCCTTTATCCATAGCAGCAATTTGCCTCCAATGTCACACTGCTCCAATTTGTGTAGCAGTCTTCCATGTGCAACAGTATCAAAAGCCTTTCTAAGATCCAAGTATATAATATCAAAGTTATTCCCTGCATCCAGTTCTTTTGTGACTGCATCATAGTATCCAATCAAGTTGGTCAGGCAAGACTTCCCCTTAACAAAACCATGCTGTGTCTGAGCTATAACTGAAGTCTTGTCTAAATGATCCTGCAGTGCTTCTTTAACCAGTGCCTCCATTAATTTACCTGGAACAGAAGTTAAGCTCACAGGTCTATAATTACTTGTGTCAGCCTTTGATCCTCCTTTGTGAATTGGGGTCACATTTGCACATTTCCAGTCTATGGGTACCTCCCCTGAGTCCAAGGAAGCTCTCATAATTATGGCTAAGGGTTTGCTTACTTCCTTTGCTGCCTCCTTTAATATAACTGGATAGATCCCATCCACCCCGGGTGCCTTTCTTGTGTTTATCTTCAACAGTTTCTCCTCCACTTTACTCCCAGTTATTTCAAGATTCTCTAGCTTACTGCTAGAGTTGAATACACCTCTGGCATTCCCCTTGCTGAATAACTCCTCATGTGTGAATGTGGATGCAAAATATTCATTTAGTTTGTTAGCTACCTGAGCAGGATCATCAACAGTTGACCCATCAATATCAAGTGGACCAATCTGATTCATCCCCTTCCTTCTGTAGTTTACATAAGTAAAGAACTCTTTGCTGTTTTTCTTTGCATCCCTTGCCAAGGATTTCTCGTAATCCGCCTTCGCCTGCCTAACCTCCTTTGTAACTTGGTTGCATATCAACTTGTATCTATCATAGGCTTCTGTGTCATGTTAATTTGTAAGTATCCCATGCATTTTTCTTCTCTGCCATATGCCTCATTAGTTCATCTGACATCCATTTTGGCCTAAACCTTGAACAATATTTCTTAGTTGGTATGTAAAGCCTAGTAGCTTCCAAGATATGTTCTTTGAATGCTTCCCATTTTGAATTTGCTGTTGGTAACATCATCAGTTGGTCCCACTGTATAGAATTTAAATACTGTCTCAGTCCATCGTAGTCGCCTTTACGGAAGCAATAACCCTTCCCTTTACCCCTAATGGTAGTTACCTCTTTCAGTAAATCCCACTTCAGCACACTGTGATCACTGCCACCTAGTGGTTCATTTATCTGCAGATTCTTAATGCATGAAGAATCACTGCTGATAATCAAATCAAGAGTATTACTCCCTCTAGTTGCCTCCTGAACATGCTGATGTAGAAAACAATCATCCAATAAATCCACAAAAGCCCTGCTAGTGTGTGAGTAACCAGCCCCCAAATTCCAGTCAATATCTGGGAAATTAAAATCTCCCATTATAAGACTCTCTGATTTACTGGCCCACTCTATTTCCCTGTACAGTTCCTTATTATACTCATCAGAGTCATTAGGCCTATAGCACACTCCTACTCTCAATTTTGATCTCCCAATGCTTATGTCACACCAAACTGACTCAACACGATTATTCGACCAGGCATCCAGATGTTGTCTACTGGTATGAAACCAATCGAACGTCTGTAACAGTCGTGCTCACTATTCGGTAATTTTCACATAACTGCTAAACTGCTGCTTTTATCTGTTTATGTGAGCCCTCTCATCACGATTGAAATTTTTGCATGTGCACCAGCTTTCTATTGAACGGCCATAGTTATGCAAATCGCCACAGGCTGTTCGTTTGATTTTGTGGTTGTAACCTTTAGAAATAGTGTTGGTCCTTAAATTTTGCACACCAGTGTACGATGCCATTCAAGAACAATAGGAAATTAACATGTAGACGTACACAATTTCCTTTAGTAAGTGCTTGTGCTTTGACTATACATAAATCTCAAGGAGGGACCTTCGACAAAGTTGTATATAATTATGAGAAAGATCATCAGCAGCAAGTTGTATAATTGGTGTTATCTCGAGTGACCTCATTGCAAGGTTTATATATTACAAATCCCCACGACGATTTTACATTTCACCACGGCAATTCTTTTTTTATTTATTTTACTGTACCAGTTTCATAATGAGTTCCTGCAGTAAAGACTTTTTAACGGCTGCCGCTGTGACATTATCAGTCTCAGAGTAGAGCGGCAGCAACTCATTATGTACCTTTTACATAATTTTATATATATATATATATATATATATTTGTTTTTTTAAGGCGCATCAGTAACTTTTCTTTTAGAGACGTCAATAACTTTTCTGTCATATTGCGCTATATGCACCGATGAGCCAAAATATTATGACCAGCGAGTCGTTATGAAAATCCCACCACCGTCCCACCACCGGTGCAGGGGGAGGGGATGGAAAGGCACCAGGCAAGGGAGCCCGGGGAAATCGCCAACAAGCGTCTGCAGGAAAACTATACAATGACCCTGTTGGTGGTGTCCAATCTGTGTCATGTCCGAGTTGTCACCCGTGGGACCTGGGTCCCATCCATGTTAGTCTACCTTAGTTTGGTTTATTTCCTAAGCCTTCCAGTTCTCAGGAATGTGTCTTATTCACATAGACCCAGCTGGTGGGGTGTCTAAGTTTGGTAGTCATCTCCATTTGTCATTCGTGGGACATGGGTCCCGTCCATGTTAGTCTATTTTGGTATAGTTTGTTTCCTGAGTTTTCTAATTCTTGGGGGGTGGGTCATTTCTGGTGTCCCAGTCCAAGCGAGCTGAAGAACAGATGTTCTTTGGTTATAATGGTAGTGGGTTGTGGGCTGCAGCCATTTGGTTCCTCCTCTTCGCGAACAGTGCCTGTGCATAATCCGAGAAGGCTTGATACTCCTCCTTCGTGTCTAGGAGGTGATGTTCTTCTCCCTGTGGTAAGTAGTGGATTCTGGTGAGTAAAACACTACGTAGGTCTTCATAGAGCCAGCAGTCATACATGAGGTGCTGCCAGCTCTCCAGCCCCCCCGCAAGTGCAAGTTGGATCATTCTAGATGATCCAACTTCGCTCCGTGTCCAGTTAAGAGGTAAGTTACTTGTAGACCTGGAAAGAACCAGTTGGGTGAGGTTGGGTAGTTTTGTTTTATATTGGGTAGCAACTTCTTTGTGATCTCCCACTTTTGAGAGTTGCTCCACCTTTCCTGCCATGTCTGCTGCAGGTGAGTTTGTATCCTCTTCTTTTCCACATTTCTGTTGCTGGTTAGGTCAATAGTGAAGCCCAGAAAGGTCTGTGGGGTACATTTGTCTAGGTAGGACAGTAGGCCACGTTGTATGATTTCTAAGTCCAGCGGGAGTGTGCCGGCGAACACCTGCAGAGCATGGGTGCTCACCATGCGACAAGCGCGAGTGATGGTTAGGAGGATGGATCTGTGAATTTGGTCTGTGATACGTCTGTTTACTGCTGTTGTAGTTTTTTGACACCATGCGCCGGATGCGTAGGTGACCATCGGAGTGAAGATAGTTTTGCAGAACAGTTGCAGGACTCGCTTTTTCAGGCCCCATTCTTTACGCATCACCCTGGCAAACATGGCTGCTTAGCGTTTTATTTTTTCACGGAGATATTTCAGATGGTCCTGAAATGACAGGTTTTGGTCCAATATTATTATTATTATTATTATTAAAATCCGTTTATTAAAATAGCAAGTGTTTGCTTTCACCCCTTATACACAGCCGACCGGCTAGAAGGGTGTACAAAATGCAAGGATTGCAATTATATACAATATAAAAAGGGTGTACAAAAAGCAAAAATTAAAATTATTTACAGTATTTACAATATAAGAAGAGTGTACAAAAATGCACGAATACAATTATTTACAATAATTTACACAAGTGTGTATATTTACAATATTGTTTACAAATTCACTCATTGTCAAGATTACAGTTGAAGTAAGCAGTGCGCTTCTGAGATGCTCTTCACTCTGTACTGCTTGCTTTCGGAGTATTTCACAGGGTCTATTGTCAATGAATTGAAAAGGTTCACTGCGTCGTTTGGGAAGAAGTTCTTCAGACAGCACAGGTTGGATAGTGTAGAATGCAGAATGTAGAAAAGACATTACTGCGTCCAGCACGTGGAGTAGAGATAAGTCCTCGAAGACGCCTAGGTATTTCAGTTCGTTGGAGAATTTGATTGTTTCCTCCCAATTTTTATTTGCGGAGGCCGCCTAAGATCAAGGCGTCCCTTTAGTAGGATGGAGTTTGTTTTTGTACCGGATATTTTTAGTTGATTTCGGTTTGCCCATTCTTGGAGAGTGGTCGGGGCCCAATTTGCGAGGACCTCTAACGCGGCTCTTGAGTTTCCGTGTATCATCAAAATGAGATCCTGACGATACACGGAAATACCTGAGATTGTATTTCATGTAGATCGATGTTAAGAAAGGTGTCCAAGACAATATTCCACAGTAGTGGGCCAAGGACCGAAGAAAGGTGTGTTAAGAAAGGTATCCAAGACAATATTCCACAGTAGTGGGCCAAGGACTGAACCTTGAGGACAGCCCCAATGGACATGCCTGGAGAGTGTGCCATAGGGGGCGGTGACTTTGATGGTTCTGTTGCTTAGGTAACTTTTGATGGAGTTATAGAGGTTTTCCAGCATGTTGGCTTCGCGCAGCCTCGCCAGGACGCTCGGCACCAAAGTGAGTCGAACGCCCCAGCGAAGTCCACAGCTATCACTAGGAAGTACTTTGGGAAGGCCAAATTGTAAGGTCTAAGGTATATTGTTGTCATGCGGCACAAGGGGTTTCTCCCATCTCCGCGTTGCTTTCTGTGTGGGTGTACCAGTTTCCAGGGAATGCCAGAGGTTTAAAGGTGTGTGGGTACTGTACCTGTGTAATGTCGTGTACCGTTGTTCATCTGGCCAAATTGTATTAGGTATTAGGTATGTTCGGGGTCTGACGGCACCTGGGATTTCTCCCATCTCCGCGTATGTTCTCTGTATCGGACAAGCCAGAGATTTAAAAGTGTGGGATTATGTACTGTGTAGTTTGTTGTGCCCATTGTTCATCCGGCCTGTTAGCCGCCGGGCCCCTAGTGAGACCCGACGTTACCAATACCCACCACAGGGAGGCCGGCCGGGTGTTACCAATATTTGTACTCTGGCTGGTCTTGCCACTTACTTTCCTGGGATTTCAGTGGCTATGACCAAAAAAATAAATAAATAAATAAATAAAAATAAAATAATAATAATAAATAAATAAATCTAGGTTGATATTAGTGATACTTAACAAGTTAGTATTAATAGTATGCGACGTGGGGCTGTGCGGTGAAAGTGAGTTTTAAAAACCAAATAGGTTCGAGCAAGAATTTTGATGTTCTCTTTTGATTTTGAAATGTAGAGCTAAACGCTGTGCAAGACAAAAGTTTGGGGGGAGGATGAAGACTGGGGGGAAGAAATTGTAAATAAGGGGCCGACAGAGTAGATAGCCCCTGCAGGTAGTGAGGCATGCCCGTGCCTCACCAGAGTGAGAAAATTGGGGAGGCAAGGAGAGGCAAGCCTCTCCTCCCCAGGAGTTTGGAAAGAAAGATCCGCTCAAGAGAGTGCGGATTTGGGTCGCCAATAGGCTGTTCCAATGGCCAGACGACTGTTGAGATGGTCACGGTCAGCCGTGGTCAGTACCTACCGAAAGTTGTCCGAGGAGAGAAAATCCACGAACCGCCGGTAAGGTGTTGGAGGACCACGGCTCATCGAGGTGAGTGAAGGCTCACCTCGATGCTTGAGGTGAGCAAAAGCTCTCCTGGATGGCATATGGCAACAGCAGGGCAACTGTGGCACAACTAGCCGGTAATTGGAATGCTGGTGACAGGAGTAATGCGTTATAGTGCAGAGTACATCGAACCCTGCTGAAAATGGGGCTGGTAGCCACAGGCCACTCTGAGTGCCCATGCTAACCACGGTTCACCGGCGACAGCGCCTACAGTGGGTACGCGAGCATCGAAACTGGACCTTGAGTGATTGGAAGAAAGTCGTCTGGTCCTATGAATCACGTTTCGTGTTGCACCATATGGACGGCGGGGTAAGTTTGCGTCACTTACTTGGGGAAGTTATGGCGCCTGGATGCACAGTGGGATGAAAACAAGCTGGTGCCGGCGTTGTTATGCTTTGGGCGATGTTCTGCTGGGATATCCTGAGTCCATTCATCCCTGTGCCGGGCACTCTAACGTTTACCACCTACCTAAACATCATTGTTTATAGTGTTGTCACTAACAAGCTGCCTAGAGGTGAAGTGGTTACGGCCACTGAAACTGCACAGGGAAGTCAAAGCAGAACCTGGAAATCATCAATTTGCAATATGTTAGACCACATCTTCCACTCTCAAACTCAAACTGAGCCCCAGATTGAGAAACAGAGAAAACTCTGTGAAGAAAACTCCTCTTGTTTTTACCACGGCAATTGAGCCCCCCCCTTTACAATCGTGGAGCTGAACATAGCAGCAGCAAATATAAAAAACAGGAAACCCCCTGGTGATGATTGGTTTGAACCAGAAATGCTCAAAACGGCAGTAGAGAAGATACCAGACATCATTCTAAATCTCTTCAATCACTGTCTTTCAGAAAACCCTAATAAGTGGAAAACAGCAAGAATAACTTATACTTAAGAATCCAATCAAACCCCAGTATAAACCAACATCATACAGACCCATAGTGGACATAGTGTTTTTGTCAAGCAGTTCGTGTAGTTCCCCACAAATCCGCGTTGTGTGTACTCTGTGATGTATGCTCAACATTGCAAGGCCAGTCAGTGTGGGTTATGTGTAAGTAGTGTGGTTTGACTGGCCTGCTAGTCACTGGGAGGCTAGGTCACAACGAAAGGAACCTTTCAGCATCCGTCCACCGGTACGAGGAGCCGGGCCAGGAAGGTAGAGGACGCCTGACGGGCTTCCCCCCCCCCCCCATTTGCACAGGAAGAGAGAAAAGAGGCCAAGTTAGAGGAACGGGGCGAGTTGGATAGAAAAGATAAGAAAAAGGGGAAGGAAGCAAGCGTAGGAAGAGGGGAATGCCACCCCCAGCAAAACGAACAAACGGCCAGGTGATCCCACGCCTGTCAGTTGACCAGCGTCAGCAGAACCCCTTCGATGAGGACTCATCGAGGGCGGTTAAAAAAAATCCCATCTGGGGAGTGTCTCAGGCCAGCAAAAGAGCCCGGAAGCATCTAATCCCACGCCGATGGAGAGGCGACGTCAGCAAAGGAACTTCAAGGGGAAGCGGTGAAGACAGGAATCCCCTTGGTTTATCCCATATAGAGAGAAGTGTCGGCGTCGGCAAGAATCTCTGGTGGAAGCTTTGTCAAGAGAAGTTGAGATTCACCTGGTGAAGTCTAATAGGAGCAGCAGAGAACATGTTGGAGCATGCCAGGAGATGAAGTTACTGGGGAAAAATTTAGAGGCAACTCTCAAGTGGCTACACTACATAATAGAGGCTTGGTGATGTGATTGCAATGGTGCATCCTGTGGAGCACAGAATCATTACTGGAATTGGTATATCCTTATTGCTGACAAGTTATTTAATTTCTGGTGTGACTGGCAGTGGGGAAGCTAGTCGACAGAATGAGCTGCGATAGTCATAGGTGTGTCAGTTGGTGGTTGTGAGTTCTAGCGGCATCTGTTGAAGACCGCGGTGGCATAGGTCGAGAATGCTTTGTATTCTTCTTCTGATTCAGACCCATAGCTTTGCTACCTTGAGCAAACTTTTCGAGCGGCTTCTATACCAGCGGAGATGGGGGAAACCCCTGGTGCCGTGTGACCCTAAACACACACACCAGAGATTAGAGACTCACTTCCATGAAGCGAACATGATGTCGCCGAACCAGTTCGGCTTCAGAAGAGGACACTCAGCGGCAGATGCTTTCAAAAACATAATTGAGGCAGCAAAAATCTGTGACATGAAGTTTTTTTTTTCTCATATCAGTAGGCTTCGCTGGCACTTTTGATTCTCTCTGGTGGCCCGGAATCCTGGCCAGACTTCAGCATGCCCAAATTCCCGGCAACCTGTTCTGCTGCCTTAGATCATACTTGGACGACAAAAGGATTACAGTGGCTACTCTCTTTGCCACTGTCTCCAGGCAGGTCCACAGAGGCTGCCCCCAGAGATCTGTCTTGGGGGCCCCTTCTGTGGACTCATGGATGAGTTCCTCAATATGGAAATCCCTAATATAAGAACGCCGACATATGTCGATGATTTCATACTGATGCTGCAGGCTAATAGCAGAACACAGCTGGAGACCCATGCAAATCATGCCATTTCTGTTCTGCAAGGATGGGCAAATGAGAACCTATTAAACATCTCACCGGAAAAGACATTCAATATTCCTCAAGGACTCCCTTGATCCCAGGAGGCCTCCCCAGATCAAGATAAATGGAACAACCATTAAACTCCAAACAGAAGTCAAATATCTTGGTGTTATCCTAGATAGACACCTCAACTTCTCACCACATCTTAGTTACCTCAGAGTAAAATTCAGAAAGTATTCCGCCCTATTCGCTAGAGTTACACGCAGAGACTGGGGTCTGAAGAAGAGGGCGCTCGTCATGCTCTACAAGGCATTCATCATCCCGGCACTAGCCTATGCAGTGGGAGCTTGGTACGCTAAGGCAAGCACTGCTGTTAACAGAAGGAAACTGGAAACCATCGATCGAATAATTCTCCTCACAACAACCAGAGCATGCTGCATGGTGAGCACCCACGCTCTCCAGGTCCTTGCAGGATGTCTTCCTCTGGACGTGGAGATTGTGGGCCATGGGCTTCTGCACCAACACACCAAAGGAAGGGTAGGTAATCAAGCATTTGGGACACACTACGGACCCAACTCTGACTAGACCACAGGAAAAAAGACGTCTTACAGACCACATAAACAGTGTGGCAGAATCGGTGGAATCATTCCACTAAAGGCCGCATAACTAGAAGCTTCATACCAGACATTAATAATAATAATAATAATAATTATTATTATTTATTTATCCCTATTTTATGTTACACTTTTTTGGGAGATAACAGCAAAAAAGGAGGGAGAACACATAAGCCAATGGCTTTTTAGGGGTGTTCCCTTAAAAACGGTGAATATACAAATATATAATTGAAAAATATACAGTTCTGTAATTGTACAGGTAATGTTTAACAGAAAAAACAGAAATAAATTGGAGTTTTTTGTACATTTCTTTACAGAATACTTCGAAAAGCATCACTACTTATAATATCATTGTGAACATTTTTACAACTGAATGATGCGAGACAAGAAAAATGATGGGAAATCTGCACAGAAATTTACAAACTATTTGCCAACTGCTTCCTTTAACATTTGTACATTATTTCCATGTTGGTATTTTTAAAATCGAGGAGTTGAGTGGAAGGTAATTTGAATCAGACATCCCTGGTGATGTGTTCAATTAGTAGTTTCTTGAATTGATTTAGTGAAGTGACATTTTTGATTTTTGCATGAAGTTTGTTCCAGGTTTTAGCACCTCTGTATTTTATACTTTTCTGACCTATGGCTTTTCTGAAAAGCGGAATCTTCAGATAGGCTTCATTTCTTAGATTGTATGATATTTCTGCTTCTTCTATGGTTATGAAAAATGACCTGTAGAGAGGAGGAAACTCTGGTGTCTTCAGTGTATTGTAAACAATGACCGCCTCGGCGCTTTCTGTAGCAGTTGGTAGATGCTGAGGAGTCTCACATCCTTGTATCTCGAACTAAACGATGCGTTCCAGGGAAGGCCCAAAATCGAACGAACGCATCGATTGAGAATGGAGTTGATTCTTGCAAGGTTTCCTTGGCTGGTGGTTCCTTGGCTGGTACCCCATGAGATGATTCCATAGGTGAGGTGCGGCTGAATTAAAGAAAGGAACACTAGTCTGAGAAGGGAAGGAGACACCCAGGCAGAGGCCCTGGCGAGTATTCCCGCTAGTGACGAGGTTTTCTTTCGTAGGATTATCATCTGTTTTGCTCAACTTACTTATCATCTAGCCAGATTCCGAGAAATTTGGTTTCATTCACCATTTCAAGTTGTTTTTCTTTGAATATTACGTCTATTTCAATATTTAATTTGAATATTACGTCTATTTCAATAATCAATATTTTGATTTTTCTGGATTCAGTATAAGTTGATTCTTTTTAAGCCAACTATGCATCACAGAGAGCAAGGCAGAGATTTTGAGTTGAAGCTGATTAGGGTCTTTATCTGTGATCAGGATGGAAATATCATCGGCATACGCTACTAGGTGAGAAGATGGAAGAAGAGAGAGAAATTCATCGATGTAAACAACAAATAGGATAGGTCCAAGAAGTGAGCCTTGAGGTACTCCCCTGGAGAAATAACACATGTCGGAGTATGATTGATTTGTTCTTATGACAAACGGACGATCAGTAAGGTAGTATGCAAGGAGAAGGTTAATTTTCCCTCTCAAGCCAAGATTATTGAGTTTGTTAAGCAGAATATTATGGTTTACGCAATCAAAAGCTTTAGATAAGTCAGGAAACAGTGCTATAGCATAGTGACCCTTTTCAAGACTATCAATGATCCCTGAGAAGTAGTCAACAATTACAAGATCAGTGGATCTTTTAGAGCGATAAGCATACTGTTGTTGATGGATGAGCTGATTTTCTTCAAGAAAACCTATGAGTCTGCTATGAAGAATTTTTTCAAATAATTTTGCAAAGACTGAGAGTAGAGCTATTGGGCGAAAGTTGTTGTTAGAGTTACAACGGTTTCCCTTTGGAACAGGGATGATTATTGCTTTTTTGAATTGAGAAGGGAATTTACCAGATTGAAAGAAGAGATTGAATATATACTTCAGTGGTATAAGAATTGAGCTAAGGACCTTTTTCAGTAGAGAAGGAGATATTTCATCAAAGCCAGGGGCTTCCTTTTCTTTTACCTGATTCCCTGCCTCAAAAATCTCTTGATTGGAGAAGGGAGCGAGAAAAAAAGAGTTTCTCATTGAGTTCTTGGCAGATTCTCTCATTCCATTGTTTCTGAAATCAAGTTCATCTTGAAAGAGATTATTTCCACTTGATATAAAGTTGTTACAGAAGGCAGTAGCTTTTAGCTCATCATCTGAAATGAGTACCTCATTTTCAATTACATCTCCAACGTAGCTCCATGATTTCACTTTCCTTCCCGGTAATAGTTTGTTCATAACTCTCCATTTTTTCTTGCTTGTTATGATACCTGTATGTTGAGAACTATAGTATTTTCTTTTCTCTGACCGAGACTTTGTTTCTGTACGTTGTGTATTTAATTTTACCTGCCTCGATTCCTGTTGCTCTAGCAATTCTTGCAAGGTTGTCTCTTTTCTTTAACATATCACAAATCTTGTTTGAGATGAACGGGCATATTTTCCCTCTTGGCCTGGTGACCCTTTTATTCCCTGGTCTCCTGATATATGACACGTATTTTTCATAGCTATTTAGGATATGCTTAAAAAAGCAGTTCGGTGCAATTTCAGGATCACTTGTAGCAAGCACTCCATCCCACGTTGACTGCTCCAGGTCGTGACAAAGCTCATTGAGAGAGTCTGGAATGACAGATTTGAAAGTGTGCATGATCTCTGCTTCGTTTATTTCATTTTCAATTACCATTAAGATGGGACGATGATCCGAAATAGTTGTATCAAGTATTGCATACGTGAGAGAGCATTCCCCAATTGCGAAGTCAAGAAGGGAATTGTGAGACTCTTCCATTCTGGTTGGAATATCTCCATCAGTAAGAACAGAGAAACCATTTGAAGTAATGACATCTAGGAGGTCTTGCACCTGAGAGGAAGAGCTATGAAGAATGTTAATATTAAAGTCACCAATCAGTAGAAGGCTTAGGGATTTGCTTGTGAAATGAGATAGAGTATTATCAAGAGTTACAAGGAAGCTATTAACTGAAGCTGAAGGAGGTCGGTATAGACACCCAGTCACCAAAGAGGTAATGCGGATAAAAGTGAGTTCACAAGCTTGATCAGGCAGATTTGAGATAGGAAAGGCAGATCATCGCAGATTACTATGAACATAAATAGCAACTCCACCACCTTTTGAATCACCTCTGCAATTTTGAAAAAGAGAGTAGTCTGGAGTTTGTATTGAAACCTCAGGAGAGAACTAGGTCTCAGTAAAAACCATCATGTCTGGATGCAGATTTCATGATGTCAGTTGAGCGAAGATTTCATCATTATGTTTTACAAGACTGCGTGCGTTCATATAGAATACAGTAATTGCATCTTTTGATGCTGCAGTAAGGCATAAGTTGTTTGGCTCAATTGTTGGCAAGTGACAGGGTAGAAAGACGTTTTCACAAGAGTTAGTGTCATTCAAATTATGATAGGCTGAAGAGAAAGATGAATCATTTGTAGACATTATTTTCTGTAGAGATTCCTGAAATTCTGAAAAACGCACGGATTGTTATTCATGCTCCCTTGTTTCGATAGCTAAGTCACTAGCTGGTAACCTAGGACCAGGAAGAGGGAGTCGTCCATAGAAAGGCCAAATGATGGTTCTCACAGGGCAACAGTGGTCCTTCAGTAATTCATCAAAGTCTGTCTGCTGACACTGAATGTAGAAAGAGCTGTACGACTCGTGTTTAGAAATCATTTTTATTACCTTTGCTTCTGTCTGCAGTTGAGTTCTTATGTGCCACTCTACTTCTGTGTCGCAGAGTTGGGGTTCGAGTCTCGAGACAAAAATACCCCTGGTTGAACTTTTGGTTCTGGGGATTGCTCTGATTGTAGAGTTGGTGGCTGTTCCCACAACAGGAGGAGGATGCCGACGTCTGCCTGTATGATTAGAGTCAGATAGATTCCATTGTGATCTGTCCGCCGCCTAGAGGAAATGATATCTTCTAGGAGTGGATTTGCAGTTCAATTGACATCCCTAGATGTTTTCTGAGACTGACTAGCGACAGGAGCATATATTGAGGGTATGAAGGTTGCTTTATAATTGACCCGTAAGTGGCTTCTGGAACAGGAGCAGGGGTTGGCTGTAAAGTAGAATTTTCCATGGGTTTCATCCAATTGTATGTAGGACTTAAAGATCTGCTGGAGTTTCGAATAAGATCTGTCAGATCCGAAATTTTCTGTAGTAAAATATAATTAAATTCACGCAATTGCGCGTTTTCCAATCTGATTTTTTTAGTTTCATCAAGAAGAGAGAGAGAGACTATCATGGATTTGTGAGTGTCCAAGATTTGAAAAATGAGTTTTGTGGTCAGTTCATTTGGATTTTCATCTTGTGAAACTTCTTGGTTAAGGAGTTGAGAGAAGGAGCGATTTGTCTGCTCTGATGCCACGTCATGAGGTATGACCTCGGATAGCCCACTCTTCCGAGTATTCACCAACAGTGAATACTCTGCCGAGTATTCATTGGTGATAAGGGACAGTTGAAACATTGAGGTTCTCCATCGGGAGGGCTTGAGGGATCAACTGAGCTGGATCCTAAGTTATTTTCATGTTTCGTCTGCTTTTTCTTTGATTGCTTGTGATTTATACAACAAGGGCCCTTCCACAAGCCGATCGCTGCCTGTGACATCTTTTTCCAGTTCGCTGTTGACATATCTATGCATTTAATGCAGTGCACAAGACCGCATTCCGCATAGCATTGAAGGAAGTCTTTGCATTTCTTTTTGCACAATTAGCAAATAATTTGCACTTGCAGAGCCATTGTAATTAACAATAAGTATACAGAATTTCTTTTCAGATGAAAAATAAAAAAAATATACAATATACAAAATATGAATATACAAAGTATGAGATATACAACACAGAATTATTGCTATCTGGAATAAATTTGTACTAAACGTATCGGTGAACTTTAGTTAAAATTCTTCAGAATTCATTCAATGAGTGAATTTTAAGGATATGCTTAGTAGATTCCTAATTTAAGCAACAGGCATTCCTAGCATCAGTACTGGGTTTCACACCACTGCAGATTAACTAGCAGAGGATCTTTTGAAGGCACAGTCCTCTTCTTAAGAACAATGGCAGGTGACCTTGAGTGCTATTATCGGACAAAACTTGGTGACTGACCTTGGTCATACTGCGATGGAGTAATCCTTTCGTTGATACTTCCTAGCTTCTGGGGCGCGCCTACAGAAACGATCTGAGATGCTTTGTAGATAGGACTCATACATTTCATTCGTTATAGCATGAAAACTATCTTTTCAAAACCTCTTCTTTCTTAATAGATTTGACGAACAAAACTCGCTGATTCAGACAGTATAAAAACGTTGGAGCAAATACATCAGAAACCATTCATTTAGCTCACTTTTACAGCAGCACAAACACAGCACAACCACAACCATTCGCGCAAGCGCACCCCTGGTCAACTGAGACAACTGAGACAACTGAGTCCTTACTAGATGCGATTAAACAGTGGGACCTAGATGTAGCTGGCCTGTCACGTGCAGGTGACGCATCCTGGCCTCTGCTGAGGCTAGGTCCACCACCCGGAGAGTCAAAGTGAACGACATTGGACGTGTTTACCCTATTTCCCCGACCTGGTACTCTCCTGGACTTCATACCACTTACTTGCTGACAGGGCATGGTTCCTTCAGGAAGAAGCTACATGATTTTGGAATCTCGGACGTAGCGCACTGTACCTGCGGACAAGAAGAAACTTGGGAGCACCTGTTCTACAAATGTAATATCTATGAAGATCTCCGTGGCCTGCTGTTTACCAAACTACGCTCCGTCCTTAGAAATCAGGAGGACATAGTTCTGCAGGAAGAGGGAAACTATAAGACTTTCACGCTTTTCGCTCAAAATCTCTTCGCGAAGCAAAGAGCACTTCCACCACGCTGAAACAAATTTCAGAATTTTAGACACAAAGAACACAACTGGCCATTAACTACCAACTGAGTGACTACAGGACTTGAACACAAGAGGCGGTGGCAACCTACAGCAACTGATAGACAACTGAGTCCTTATTAGAGGCGACTAGACAGTGGGACCTAGATGTAGCTGGCCTGTCACGTGCAGGTGAAGCATCCTGGCCTCTGCCGAGACTAGATCCACCACCCAGAGAGTCAAAGTGAACGACTTAGATTGCAGCCTTGCTGCCAACTGCCAACTAGCGACCCAGGTTCGACAACTTTCCGGGCCTGCTTCATCTCCTTTTCCCAGCGGGGGGCGAAAACTCTGTCCCCTCTTCCCACTGCCAAACCTACTTTCCCTCTGGTGTGGCATGGGCAGGCCCACTGAACGTTTAGCAGCCACCTTCTCTATTGGTCCCTTTATTCTTCTTCTTCTATCCTCCAGCCTTCCTCCTCCCCACCCTACCTTCACAGTGCACAGCCCCACATGCCAAAATTGTAACTACACCAAAATTGCTTGCCCGACCCTTTTCGGCCAAAAATAAAACTCTTTCAGCGTACAATCTCTTCTCACTCTTAAAGCAAATCTCTATGATCAAACAAAAGCATCAAAGCGATTTTTTTTTTATCCTAGCCACTGAAATCTGAGGAAAGTACTGATTAGAGTACTAATTAGAGTACTGATTAGAGTACTAATTGCCAGAGTACTGATTCCTTACTGGTAACACCTGGCTAGCCACCCCGTGGCGCGGTATGGGCAAAGTCGGGTCCCATCAGGAGCCCGACGGCCAATAAGCCAGACGAACAATGGGCACAACAGACTGCACTATACACGATCGGCACACTTTAAATCTCTGGCTTGACAGGGTACTGCCAAGTACCCTGTAAGATTTTCTTACTGTCGTAAGAAAGTCTACCGACAGTAAGATTTTCTTACTGTCGGTAGTTGTAGGTGTAGCCTAGTGGTCAGGCGCGCAGGTGCATAAGTACACGTGCCTTGAGTGACCGGGGTTCAAGCCCGTGACTACTGAATACGGTTCTGTTTCTTGTATTCTGTCTATCTTGTGAACTCCTCTGACCGTTTGGTCGTCCCGGAGTATAAACA
The DNA here is from genome assembly GCF_048544385.1 of Mastigoproctus giganteus. Lineage (NCBI taxonomy): Eukaryota > Metazoa > Arthropoda > Arachnida > Uropygi > Thelyphonidae > Mastigoproctus > Mastigoproctus giganteus. The sequence goes on from NC_143583.1 coordinate 191,823,986, forward strand.
GAAAATTTATTTATTTAACGGTTTTCCGTCCAGCAACCCGGCCGAAGAATACACGCAACTACAGGCACTATAACCGAAGTCTCATAGTTGCGGTTAATGCACACACACACGCGCGCGCGCGTTTCAAAAAAATAAAAAAGCATTTGCACAAACACGCTTAAAAGCTGCGTCAAAAAGTTGCTATCACTTTAAAAAAAAAATGCTGTTTTTGGGGTAAAACCGATTAGTCCAAAATCCTTCCTCCAGCTGGAATATTTATACTACCACGTAAGGGGGGCATTCTCTGCCCATCATGACACAATGGTTTTCCACTTATCACTCATTCAGTGCCGGATTAAGGTACAGACTAGCGGGGCCCCTACAAAAACAGAACAATGAGGGGAAAAAATATATATATAACAGATAATTAATATAAAAATAGAAATCAGATTAATACATATGCCAGTAGCATGGCAAAATTGTAGAGCAGTGGTTTTCAACAGGGGTACCGCGGCACCTTAGGTTGCCGCAACAACATTCCATGGGTTGGACAATGCCACGTAATTTGGGCTTAAGTTACTTAAACTTATTATTATTTTTTTAATTTATATGTTCATTTTATTATAAAAAAGGTGTACAGAATTTTTTAATTTTGTGGTGATCTTTAACTGATGTTTACTTGGTACCTCTATATAAAGAATAAGATTATTATATACTGTATATATATAATTTGTTTTATGAAATGTAATTTTTATAATTATATATATATATATATATATATATACAGAGAGAGAATCGGATCTAACAGCTAGAAAATTGATTAGATTGAGTAGGGGTGCCGCAAAATAAAATAAATTATTTAGGGGTGCCGTTATTAAAAAAAAGGTTGAAAACCACTGCTGTAGAGCGAAAAATTAACATAAAAATTAAAACAACAGGGAGGGGGAAAGTAAAGGTAACAAGACTGAAACTGTACCCGAAAGTCTCCAAATAATTTAGAAGTTCAATTAAATCCATTTTAAATTTAAAATATAAAGCCAATTATATAATAATATAGCGGCACCCCCCTTGTAAGGTACCGGTTCCGAGAGACGTGAAATATCACCAAAACGGGACTAAAACGAACTACTAAAATAAAACAAAGTAACAAAATAATAGACTGGCCATTATGGCCCATATGGAAGACCAAGGCCAATAATGGTCATGGAATCGCTGCATTTCAATCGCTAGACAAATTATCGCAAAGGTGAACCGATCGAAGGACGATACCACCCCCTAGGACTGTAATTAGCCTGTCTCAAGCGGAGGTGAAGAGTAGGATTTTTTCCAAGCGCATTATTCCGGCTATTTTCAGCGCTGAAAATATGTAACTTCTACAAACAATGCATTATAAAGATTCTGTAAACTGGCATATAAACAGAAGCACTATAACTAAAGTAAAAAGTGTAATGTGTTTGGGGTCTAACGACACCAGGGTTTCCCCCCATCTCCGCGTTGTATACTCTGTGGAGGTCAGAGATTTTACAAAAGTATAGGGGTATTGTTCTGTAGTGTAATGTGTCGTGGTATGTTGTTTCTCAGACCTTTTAGCCGTTGGGCCCCTAGTGGGACCCACAATTTCCCACACTTTGCCACGGGGTGGCAGGTCAAGCACCCAGTAGATAATTTACATAAGTACTCTGGCAGGCCCTGCTACCTAATTTCCGAAGATTTCAATGGCTAGGACTTATGTGAAAAGGGGGGGGGATATACGCTAGAGATTAAATTATGGCCAAATAGGACTAACGCGAGGTGAGGTTAAAATTTTGGTCCTTACTTAAGATTGTAAGATTGGTTACGTGTGGTTGGAGCGTGCGCTGTCAGTTTAGGTAGATGGGAGGTTACTGAAGGCTGCGGGAAACGTGTAGAAATATGGGAATGAGAGGGAAGGCATCCCCAGGCACGGTCAGTCGGGACAAGCCCACCGGGGGAAGTAGTGCACTCCCCGAAAACTCCAAAAGAATATGTTCTTGTTTATACTCCGACACGAGCACCAGGCGGTGTTGATGATTTATTGTAAACACCAGTGGAGTTTACAATAAATCATCAATACAAACCTTAATCCTATTTAGCAGTCACGGGCTCAATCTGGTGTCAATTTCTGACACCAGATTGGTTCCATAGAGTACCTCGATAGAGATGCCTTAGTTCTTTTATCGCTTAATAAATGAGCATGATAGTTGTTATTTTTATTTATATAGCTCATTAGTGTCTAGAGCCATATTGCATTGTGTGTAGTATGTCTTACAAGTGTGTGTTAGCCGGCAGAATTGCATCTTGTATGGGCTGAAACCCTGAATATCTCCGTCGGTAAAACCCTACTCCCCCTGCTTGAGATGGTTAACGACAGCCGCGAATGGAAAACGCCTGTGAAAACTCCAGTTTCCGATTGGATTCGGACGTAGAAGAGCGGCGGATTCGGGAGCGATCGCGTGCCCTCTAGAGCTTGAGCAAATGGAATAAATACGTGTTTTTTGATGTTCAATTGTTGTAGTAACTATTCGCGTTGTATGTATATTGTATAAAAGCTGTTAAAAAATTCAAAATAAATTCTAACAAAATTCGAGAGTAATTTCAATTACATAAATCATCATCGCTTTCCCCCCCCCCCTAGAAAATGATTTTGGACAGTTGTAGGACGTTGGGCGAACGCAATGCTAGGGAAATAAATATCGTGGGATGTTTTAGAGAGGAGCGGATAGTTTCAGCGAGTTGGGTTGTTGAATTATGGAAACTGTCGGAGTGTGCAGATCATACAAAGGTTGGCAGGGTTGTTAATGACAGTAATGGTAGTGTGCTACTGGAACAGGATCTAGATGGGCTGAGAAGTGGCAACTGAAGTTAACTGAATAACCCCCAGAGAAACCTACCAGCTGTGCGGTACTACACTTAGGGTGGTAGAAAATGAAAAAGATCCGGGAGTAATTGTGCAGTCAGATATTAAGTTTTCTGAGCAATGCAGATAGGTTGCCAGAGCTGGTCATGGGATATTGTAAATGATATACAGGAATTTTGCTAATAGGGAAAAGGAGGTGATTATCCCTTTGTATAATGGTCAGGCCACGCCTTGAGTACTCGTACAGGTCTGGAAGCGTCATTTTAGGAAGGATGTAGAGTTGCTTGAGCGTGTACAGAGAAAGGCAACAAGATTGTTGAGGGGAACGAAGGGGTCCTCTTACCAAGATAGGCTAAGTTTTGCAACTTGCAGCGGCTGGAGACTAGGCACCTGCGAGGTGATCTGATTGAAGTGTAAAAGGCCTCGAAGAGCACGCTGAATTCTGACGGGATTGTTCCGCTTGCTCAGATTACAAACCTGAGAGGACATAAATTCAAATCGAGGAAAGACAGTTGTAGAATAGATGTTCGGAAATTTGCCTTTAGCCAGCGAGTGGTTAATTGCTGGAACAAACTTCCATCTGTCATTGTGCAAGTTGATAGCTTAAATAAATTCAAGGAGGAACTGGACAAACGTTTAGAGGGAATGGATGTGTGAAATTGTTTTTTTTTTTTGTTTTGTTTTTTTTTGCTGATGCTTCATAAGCTCATACACTTTCTTTCTCACATGCCTACATTACTACTACTAATTGCGACTGAATTATATAGACTGCACGACTCCAGGCACTGTGCTGTGTGGAGCAGTTCCGATCGCGTATTCATGATGAGGGCAACATAAATATATTAAAACCAAAGAGATTTTCGTATTGTGAACGTGATTCGTGGACACCCTAAATGCATTTTAAAACAGCCATATGATTTTTTTTTTTTTTTTTTTTTTAACAACCAACAACGTCACCACCTTTGTATCAAGCTAAAGGGATCTTTTTTTCGTTGGTTTTCACATATTAATTTTTTTCCCTTTTCTCTTTTACTAAATTAAACTTTCACTTAAGAGCTGTAATTTTGTTATGCAGTACAAGCAGTGGCGGATTACCCATTAAGGCAATGAGGCACGTGCCTAAGGGCCCCAGGCATTGGGGGGGGGGGGGGGGGCAAGCCAAGACATTTTCCTATAGTGTTCTAAAATAGATTAATGTTTTCAGTAAAAATGTTTTCAGTAAAAATCATAAAAATCTTGATTAATTTAAGCGAATATTTAAGAAAAAAATTCAAAAGTACAAAATTTCATTTATTTGCCACCTAACTTATTTAATTTTTATTCTTTTTTTTATTATTATTATTTTTTGGGGGGCCCCCAAATATAATTTGTTTAGGGGGCCCCAACTATCCTTAATCCGCCACTGAGTACAAGCGGAAAATACAGGGTGTCTCAAAAATATTGGTACAAACTTTTAGGGGAGGTAAATAACATCTAAAGGAATGTGAATCGCATAGGAACCTATAAACGGAAACGTCACGGGAAAGTAGTAGCAGCAGAGGCACAAGAAGCAGAAATGACACAAGACAGAAATTAGGGGCAAACATTTATTTGACATAATATTAACAATGGAGTACGAGATGGATGCATTTCATGATGTCACAACAGATGCTCGAAGGTTTCACCATGAGACGCGATGCATGCGTGACACCGACGCAGCATGGATTGGCGGACACGGTCGAACACATCTGGAGTTTCTTTGACAATATCAGCAGCGCAGACGAGTCTCGCCATGAGATCCATTTCCGTCTCCACAGGTGATTCATACACGATAGATTTGAGGCCCCCCCACAGAAAGAAATCAAGGCTCGATAAATCAGGTGAGGGTGGGGGCCAGGCAACGGGTCCACCACGATCAATCCATCGACGCCCAAAACGCCTGTTCAAATGGTCACGAACACACCTTCCATAATGGGCAGAGGCCCGTCATGTTGAAACCAAATGTTGTGTCTCACATTTGCTGGAACATCGTCAAGTAACCCTGGTAGAACTTGTTCAAGAAAGATCCGTTATTTAGCGGAGTTCATGCGGGATGGTAACAGGTACGGGCCGACTAAGCAGTCACCGCCCATACCTGCCCACACATTTATTGCGAAGCGATGTTGTGCCGCATGGGGGCGCGCACCGTATATGGGTTGTCGTGAGCCCACACATGAGCATTGTGCTGATTGAATAAGCCTTCCAGAGTGAAATAAGCCTCATCCGTGAACAAAACATAGTCTGTAAAATTCAAATCTTGAACACTTTCTTGGAGAAACCACTGCGCAAAAGCCACATATGCAGGATGACCTTGGGGGAGCAGTAACTGAACTCTTTGGAGATGAAAGGGGTGTAAGGAATCGTCGTGCCAGACACGCTGTACACTGGAACGAGACACTCCTAAGGCAGAGGCAACGGCACGTGTGCTGGTAGTAGGATTATTCTGGACGGCATTCAACACACTTTCTTCCCTGGCGGGAGTTCGCGTCGAACGTGGTCTACCCGCACTACTCCTGTTACCTCTAAATGACCCATAATCGCACAAATTTTGATGCACACGTGCAAACAAACGTTGGTCCGGTACATATCTGTCTGGGAAGCGTTCTCCATAAATTCGTTGAGTGGCTCGTCCATTGCCCTCTGCTAATCCATACACTAGGTGCATGTCTGCCAGCTCTCAGTTCGTATATTGATGCATGCTCTTCGTGCGGCGACTACTGCTTGAATGAGTAAACCAGAAATTTTCTCTCTCGCGAACTGATGAACAGCGCCGTCTACCGACTTACGGTGACGTTTCCGGTTATGGTTTCCTATGCGATTCACATTCCTTTAGATGTTACCTACCTCCCCTAAACGTTTGTACCAATATTTTTGAGGCACCCTGTATAGTCAAAATCAATGCAATCAACAACGAGAAAACAAAAACAAAGAGCATATTATAAAATTGAGAAATTAATTTGGTGAGATAAATAAAGAGACTTGGTCCCGATTTCTTGAAAAATATAAAACTCTAGTAACCTGCTGCTGCTGCAGTATGTAAAATAACGTGGGTGGCCTAAAAAATTACAAGAACATCATTTTTAAATCTTTAATTATTCTTGTCAGTTTTCGAAACATATTTAATATGTATGAGTCTGACAGACTCAGTACTTTTTTATTAATATAAAATAAATTGCTTGTCACCAATTTATTCATATCATCTATATTTTACCAATATGTGTAGTATTACAGATGAGTTTGATGACAATTTAAAAAGGAAATATAAGAATAAATTAAAAGTTATTTTATAATGTAGCATGCTCCAAGCAAATAGGCCTTTTAACATGAAATGCATTGATACATTTTCTTTCTTTTTTTCCCTCTGTTATTATTCCAACATAGGTTATATTGGTTAATATCTTTTTTCTTTTTTTTTTTACTGAACGATAAGCTTACAATGAGATAACAGATTAAGTCAATCAGAATATTGTACTTCACTGTTGTTCTTGTTTTGAGAGACTAAAGCTATCAGAATTTTTACCACAATAAATATATGTATTAAAGATAGTCAATCCCTGCGTCCCCCACCCACGTTACTTTTTGTCTGTTAAAGCAAAAAAAAAAAAAAAAAATCGTTACCCATTAGGCCAAACCGTTGCATTTTTACAATATGGGTCACCCAGACCTGTATGGTCGTCCTATGAAAAAAAAAAAGCCCATGTTTTTCTGGTGATGGCCCAAAGGCCACCAAACGGTCTGGATCCGCCACTGATCCAGACGTCTCCAAACGAATGGCGAAATTAGTATATCATGGAGGACGGTCAGGATGTGGGTGTGGCATAGACCGAAGACTATGAAGTCTAGAGATATAAAAAATGGAAGACAAATGCATTGTATCGCAGGGAAGTTGGATGCATGATTTGGAGTTTCCTACCTTTTGCTGTGATAATTTAACAGGCGATTAGGAGTGTCCTCCTGTGCCAGTAGCTCCAGGTGCTTGACATTTACTCTATCCCCCGTTTTGCTTTGCCATGTTTGCACGTATACCAAAGGAATTTATGGATGTATACACCTGGATGCAATTTCATTTTTTTATTTAAATACATTAATGCTTTTTTTTTTTTTATGATTTCCAATTAATACCTTCGAACTGCGGCGTTATCAATTTCTAGATACCTTAAAGCAAGAATAATGGTCCACTCCACCTGAGCGGTATAGCATGGTGCTCATTTATAATGTGTTCCTTTCTGGCCTAGCACGACACACACCAATAGTGTAACATGTGTAGATATCGAATTAGTTAAAGCCAATCAGTGAAATGGTGTTCTATGCACCGTAGTGTAATGTTATGTTGTTTGTATTAAGTGATTGGCACTTAGCCTAGACAACAGCAACAAACTAACTGCCTGATTGGTTACTTTCTCTTCCCCTGTGGAGGCTGTCCAATTTGTGCAACATTTGTGTTTTGAGAAATTGCATACTATACAGTAAAAGAAATCCGATCCCCGTAAGACCATAGTATAGGGTCAGCTATGAAAAGGGAAAGAAAGGTACATTAAAAAATAGAAAGAAAAAAATAACATCTAATAGTTATCAAGGTCCATGAGGAAGTATTAATTAGGCACTCGGTCTTGGCGCGAGTTCTCAGTGTCGACAATTAAATACGGATCTTTCTATGTTTATGCGGTAAGGGCAACAAAATGAATATTTAGATTTTAGAATTACATGGAAAGTGGGGTGCAGCCTACAGGGGCGAGCCGTCCCGAGGATCGAAGGGGTACATTGCACCTGGGCGCAAACACTCAAGGGGCGCCTGAAACTTCATACACATATATGAAGAAAATTTTAAAGGGGGCATAAAATTTCAATTGGCCGTGGGTGGAGGGACAGTTTTCTTGTCTGCATTCAGTCACTTATGAGTCTTGGTGGAATAGGAGTGGGTTTAGTTCTCCCTGCATGGGACAGGTAGTTCCTAGATCCCCCCCCCCGAAGTTTAGTACAGTAGAGGGTTTTAAAAATTGCACTGGCTTTTAGTTGCCTTTTTATTTCATATTTATTATTTTATATAGCAATTTACTACATATAAAATATAGTTCACGACATATATACACGTATGTTTTATATTTTTTCATATATAGTAAATTGCTATATAAAAATATTCCTTCTTATTATTACGCTAGAGCAGCGGAGTGTGAGCATTTCTTGAGAAAATACAATCGCTGGAAATGAGGACAATATTATTCAGTTAAAGTTTCAGTTAATTCGATACGAGAGTAATAATTGGGCCTTAATACTTACATGTCTTAATAGCCGATTTATATCCCGCGATATTTCTGCTTTTTGATAAACAGAAGTAAATGGGTTAGAAGTAAATAGGCCTTGCCAGCGCACTATCTAATAACTACTTGAGGGAAAAAAAAAATTTAGAAAAGGTTGCTATTCGTTTTTTTTTTTTTTTTTTTTTTTTTTGGACGTGTGTGATTCACGGGTGGTCACAGATTAGCCAGTTATTAGGGTAATAATGTAACGTCATGTTTTACCCCTATGTATGTCTTCCATAAACATTACTGTATGTAATTTGTAAATATCTCAGTCTATAAATGTATATATATATCTGTAGTTGTGTATATATATACACAACTACAGATATTTCGAGATTGCTTGAATGCGAGTTTTCTGGGAAGCAGTCAAGCACACAGCTGTGTCAAACGTCCCGAACATCGCTAAAAAACTTTGTATAAAACTAGAAAGAAAACTGAGATGTTTCATATTATAAACTGATGAATTCTTGTGTTTGTCATGATGTCCTCTGGCTTGAACTGTCATCTCTGGATAATCAGAATACAATTTCTTCTTGTTTCATAATTCTACTTCCACACGGTAATAAATACATAAATGCTCGATTCATAGAGCTGGTTCCAAGTGAATGTGTACTCGCTGATGAAACAGAACGATATCACTTCTCTCACCGGCTCGTAAACAGCATAAGACGAACGCCAACTTCTTCCTTAACCGGACATCAGTCTTTTGACTTTCTGCCGCCACTGTGTAGCAAAACCTGTGCAGCTCACCTTTTTTTGACCTTGACTGCGTAGTTCTGACTGTGAGCCCGTGAGGGATGGTCGCCATGTAAGAATGCCGCCATGATTGCGGTTTGACCGTCGGTGGTGCGCCCTTCGTTCTTGCAGGGGCAGCCAATGATCCCAGCACGCAGCCCACTGACAGACGCACAAACAGACAAGCACAAACTCCACGTAGTCAGCGTCGCGCAACACAACTCAGGTAGAACGCGGGAGTAGCGTCTCTCAGTCAGGTGGTCGCCATAGTGAAGTTAGCACGGACTGGTTTACTTTTATACTGTATTAGCAACCCGTGGAGGTCATCCGACTACAATCACTTCTGCCCCTGTGAGACTCGGCAGGGGCATATCGCCATGGAGTCCGAACAGACAGGTTTTTCGAGTTCCTCTGAAACTCCCGCTACCGACAGTCTCGAACCAACAGGACAGGTCAGTCCCCCACGTCCCGGAGCAGACAGGTTAGTACCATCCTATTCATTGTTTCAAATCTTAAAGTGCGGAATTTCCCAAGTTATTACACTAGGGGGCGTTATACATTTACTTTCCCCAAAGTATTGTCGAAGTGACAATGTAGGCGATACGTAGTTGCTAAGAAATATCAAGTAACGACATTTTACTGTCGTGTAACAAAACGACCCGATACCCTCCCCACCTATTTCTCTTCCATTTGTTAAATATGCGCAGTCAGCCAATCAGGATTACGGGGTGAAGGTGAAGTTATGGGGAATATTCAACAGGTGTATATCTCCGTTCCTGCTTGCTCCTATTTCTCATCATATCGCTCGGATTTCAGCTCGGGTTTTATTTTCTCTTTTTTTTTTTTTTTTTTTTCATCTATCCAATTTTCCCAGTATTTTATGGATTACGAAAGAGGGCGCACTTACAGACTGTACAACTATTATTCATTGTTTTATTCTTTTATCTAACTGCGTGACAGCAAATCGAGTTAAGCATGCTTTGAACAATTGCCTCATTTGTGTTCTCCGGTATCATTTGCATTGCTGTCAAGTTTCAGAAATCCAAACGGAAACACTAATGAAGATGCGCTAAGCATCGCGTATTATAAATGAATGCATTACTAGTTAAAAGGTGGTGATTATACCGAGTAACCTGTTAAAGTCACTTAATTTAACTTTTTTTTTTTTTTTTTAATTCTATAGTGAAATATTCGTTATGCCATTCAAGAAAAGTTTGAGTATCACTTAGAGTTGCTAGATGTCCAATTTTACGGCGAAGTCCCGAAGAAATCTTTCGGGAAATTCGAATGACCTGGTTTCACAAAAAAATAATATTAATTTTAAAAAATTGCGTGAGGAAAAGACTGCTTTAAAAGGTTATCAAGCTCAGTTACACGATTTCTTATTTTTCAATATCCCATATCCAGAGAAAGTACGAGTAGATGTGGTTTTCTTTTAGTTATTTGTGTGAAAGATAGTGTTTATTTATTTTCATAAATTCATTCTGTTTTATTAAAATTATTAGGTACCAATTTCATCTGAATATATGTATATTACGAGTGAATATAATTAATATAAAAATAAGAATTTTGCTTGTCCCATTTGTCATCAAAACATCTGACAACTCTGGTATCTCTCAAATCATAGATCTCCAGTTTTTTTCGGAGTTCGAGCCATTTTAAGGGCTACATCCACTTGGAGGGTTACCAATGAAATGTGTGGAAATGTTTTATTGGGAATATAAGTAACAAAATGTCTTTTGTGGCCCATAGTCTGTAGTCTACTTTGACCTGCTACTCGTGTGGAGAGGTCTGGGTTCGATACTCATCGAACACTAGAGGGTTCTTTCTTCAGTCCCTTTTAATCGAAGCCATAGCCGATCTTAGGCGGAGGGAATTGGGCTTTTCCCCGTGACTCACGGGCCGTGAGTTATTTGGAGCTTTTTTATTTTCCTGTTTTTTTCCCAGCCTGCACAACTTGTAAATCGGCAAGCTAACACACACGCTTCCACAGACATAACACACTGATCACTGGAGTAGAACTTTGTCGCCGTCGAATGGGGATTATAGTCCTGCAATTCTGAGCTAACAAACTGAACACATGATTATTATTTAGTAATAGTAACAAAGTATTACTTTATTACAAGTGCGATGAATGTTTTATTAATATCATGTAAATAAACTTAAATTAAAAGAAAAAAATAGTATTTAATACGCCACTTGGGTCTTCAGAGATCTGCTGAAATATATTTATTATTTTAAATGGTTGAAACGTAATTTAAATGCTTACTTGATAACGATTTTTGATTATTTTAAAAATACAACTTCAGTTTATTCATTTGTTGGGAGAAAACATATAGAGGAATGTGGAATTAAAAAATGCTTTCAGCATTAGTATTTTCATGGCAGCATATATTTTCAATCCTTAATTTCCAAAAATTGTACATTTGCATGTATTAAGTGCTGTGCCTACTTTGTATCCAAATGGGATATTGCAGGCTTTTTCGAGGCCTGCATGAAATTAATCCTGTGACTAATTGGTGAATTACCAGATTTTTTTTTTTTTTTTTTTACTATAATGCTAATTTACAATCTGTTCGAGATAACGAACATTAAGTAAATTTGATGTATGACAAATAGTAGGATTGTCTTGAATGAAGGAGACGTCCAGTGACGACACTTCTATTGAGTTTACTTAATCACTGATGACTGCATTCACACCGAATAGATTAGTTTAATTAAAACATTGAGCACTGCACTACACTAAGTCCAGCGGATGTTGGCCTTTTAATCTTCTGGGAACTTCGCTGTTATCCAACAGGTTCATCGTCAAGTAATTTGGATGTGCTTCTTAGTCGTTGTTGCGTATTTCTTCTTTTATCGTTGGCATGTTCAGGTCTCTATATATCACTTTATTGGTGACATACCAGGGCGTGTTGGTAATGGTTCTCAGCATCTTTGTTGAAAGCGTTGAAGTATTTCTATGTTTGAGGTGCCGGCGGTATACCCCAAAGCTGGATGCCATAGGTCCACACGGGTTTCAGTATGACTTTGTATATAAGTAACTTGTTTGCCAATAATAACTTGGATCTTTTCCAATTAGCCAATACAACTTGCTAGCCTTTAGCCCAAGTTGTTTCCTCTTTGTCCAAATGTGCTTTCTCCAATTTAAGCGTCTGTCTAGATGGATGCCAAGGTATTTAGCATCGTCTGTTTGCGGTATGACGTGGCCATTTAATTTCACTGGTGGGCACGTTTCCTGGCTCATTGTGAATGTAACATGAGTAAATAAATAAATAAATTTTTCTGTTTATACTCCGGGACGACCAAACGGTCAGAGGAGTTCACAAGATAGACAGATTACAAGAAACAGCACCGTATTCAGCAGTCACGGGCTTGAACCCCGGTCACTCAAGGCACGTGTACTTATGCACCCGCGCGCCTGACCACTAGGCTACGGCGGCTTTTGTCTCATTGGTTTTCATGCGCCATTTTTTTTTTTGCCAAGCTTGTGTCTGGTTAAGCTGTTCTTGCAACCTTTGTGTTTCAATTATTGGATTTTCATCAGTTACAAGTTCTGCTGTGTCATCAGCAAATGTTGCTATTAATGGTGTTATCGTTAACTGGGAGGTCAGCGGTGTACAGGGTATACAATACTGGTCCCAAGACACTCCCCTGTGGGGCACTCCAGAGAATATTGGGTATAACTTGGTTTGTTCTTCTTTTAGTTTCACTGTCTGCGCGCGGTAGCACAGTGGTATCGTCACCCCCCCCTCCCCACACCGGGCGGAAAAGGCCCGGGTTCGAATCCCGTCGATGACGCGAGGAACTTTAATGGGCTTTCTTCACTCTGTGGCTGAGTTAGTCAAATCGTACCCCGGAGCTTTTTTAGAATGCAGTTCTCTTTGTATGATACTCCTTACTTCAGCTGGTGAGAAGGCTTTTACAGGTGGAGACAGTTGATAAGAAGCTTCAAAATAACGATGGACTTCTTCTTCTTCCTCTTCTGCTGTATATTCAGAGGGATATGGTTGGAAAACTTTTGCCAGGTGTTTAGCAAAAGTGTTTGGCTTTTTTTTTTTTTTTTTGAGTCACTTTTTGCCCAGTCATTGTTAGGTTTTTTGATAGGTGGTACTGGTTGTGTTGGCTGTTTTATTCTTTTTGTGGCTTTCCACAAGGCATAGTCAGTGGCATCAGTTGCAGTTATCTGTTCCAGATGTTCTTGAATTGACTAATTTTTTTATTGCTTAGAGCATTCTTTTTAAATTTCTTTTGTCTTCAGTGTGTCTACTCAGTTGCCAGACTCGTCTTAGCCTTCGTTTTTCTGATATTGTTTGTTTTATGATGATTGGAAAATTCTGTTTTTCCCTGTGTGTTTTTATTTCTGGTGTAGCTGCCCAGGCAGCAGATTGTATTATAGTTGTTAGGTTTCTACAGCTAGGTCAATATCGTCAGATGTTTTAAGAGGTATTTTTAAGTTTACTTTCTCATTTATTAGCTCTTGGAAGTACTGTATTCCCAATCTGTGTGTTTATTATGAAGAACTGGTGGTTTCTGTCTGATTATAATGTGCGAGCTCAAATTTGCAATTACTGAGGAGTGATAAGAAGATAGGTCTAGACTCGATGTTATATCTGTGTAATTTTCCGCAATACCTTTAGTTATGAAGATGTCTCTGAATATATCGGGAACTTTTCTCCTATCTGTCGGCCAGTATGTTGGTTCGCCTGTAGATAAATGTTTTATAAATGTTCGTAATGATTTTCTTGCATTACTTTTTGTAGTATTCATCCCCTCTGTGTTATTCTTCTTGAACCCCACTGTACATGCTTGGCATTGTAATCTCCTCCTGCGATAAATCTATTCCCAAAAGCTTGGAATAAGGTTATGAAATCATTTTTACTAATATTATAGTTTTATGAGCAGTAGATTGCAGAAATCGTGATAGGACCTCTCCAGTCTTCAATTTCAATACTCGTTGCTTGGGTAGAATTCGTTTTGTACTTGGTTAGCTCATGGTGCTTTATGGAGTTTTTAACAATTATTGCTGAGCCTCCCCGAGCTATTCCTTCAGGATGTTTTGTGTCGTAGTAGCTATAATTCATCATTTTAAATTGGTTTCTGTTTGTAAAGTGTATTTCTGTAATCAACATGATATCTAAGTTATGTTCAATAATAAAAGTTTTTACCTCCTGGCTATGTCCATCCAGGCCATTGGCAATCCACAGAGCAATTTTTAACGATTTTATCATTATTTAAGTTTTGCTACAAATGCTGTTAGCAGGTTGAGCATCGTTCTTATGTCTTCTATCAATCTTGTCTGATTACAGTTTATTCCAGTCTGAAGAGAGATTGTTGCACTTGTGTTGGCATGTTTTGCGTGAGGTTGTTCTGTTCTTGTAATTGCTGGGATCTTTCTTTCACTACTTGAGCGTAGGATAATCCTGGTATGACTTGAGGCTGGTGTCTTGCTCTGAATTGCCTGTTGTTGCTGGTTGGGTTGTTGACAGTTGTTTCACCCTGTTCGGTGGAAATCTTTTTGTTTGGATCTCCTTGTAAACGGTACATCCTTTATAGTTGGCTGGATGTGCTCCGCTACAAAGAGTGCATTTAGCTGTAGTTTGTCTGTCAGTTTTTGGACAGCTGGTGGTTTTTAGCGCATTTTACGCAACGGAATGGACGTTGGCAGTAAGTTTTGGTGTGTCCATATTGTTGACATCTTTTGCACTGCACTAGTTCCCTTTTTTTATGAGGTGATTAGAATTTTATTTTGGCGTTAAGGATGTATTCGATATTGTATATATCTTTATTGTGTGTTTTTGGCATTAGATCGATGAAAAACATAGATAGAGGCGGTTTGGATACTCTGTGTTTTATATTGCAGATCCTCACAACCTTATGATTGTGTTTTTCTACATCAGCTTTGATGTCACTAATTCTGTAGAGTAGTGTACATCTCGCAGTACAACCCTGTAGCATATATTTTCTTTTGGTGAATGGGTATAAAAGCTGTAATCGGTATTTTCTAGTGCTTTGGCTATTAGCGTATTATGCTTTACTAGTTTTTGGCATAATTCTGATCTTTTTTTCTGTTTTCTATTTTGTACATATATTCTTCAGGAACAATTGAGATTAGTTTTTCTAGTAATGGTTTTATGTCCTCAATTTCTATATGGATGGCAGGTACGGCAGCAGTTTTCCTCGTTTGTGTTTCATCATCATCTCCGTTGTCTTCTTCCGTGTCTCGAGCTAGTACATCGAATTTGTTGCTCGTTACTATTGAGTATTGTTTTGCTATTGTTTTTGCTTTGACATTTCTTGTATCAGCTCCGGGGCTATTTCCCTTTGTTTTTCTTGATGGTCTCTTCCATTCATTGTTGTTTTCTGGATTAACTGGGGTTGACATACTGCTGCTAATCTTTGATATTGTAGACACTGTTTGGTTACTGATAGCTTGTTGTTGGTTTAGATCAAAATTAGTCAGCTGATGACATATAGATTGGCTTAATGCAATAAATGGTATTGCATGCTGGCTTGATTTGTCGCTACAAATGCCATTGGCTGCACTGCAACATATCCTTGAGAGTAGCTGTAACCTGGATTGGCGTATTTTTGGGTTAGTTGTTGTGGGACATAGCATCCAGCAACATTGTGCTGAGTCATTTACTTTATTATTACGTTAACGTCAAATATGCGTTGTGACAAGGAAGGAGTTTTTCCGTTACTTTTAACTAATTAGTTGTGGAAGTAAGGGATTAAGAGATTAGTCTCTGGTTCCTTTTCCTTAGGCTATATCGTTCAAAGGGCACTTTCAGCAAAGGCTAGTCGATAGCCTTGAAAGATCAGAAGACTTTACAGCACTGTTTCTTTACCCGGAATACTATTAATACAAATATATTAATTACTAATTTTCCTGATAAAGCACAGGTGAAACAAGAACATCTTGTAGCTAGTAGCACTAGGATCATGTAGGTACTATTCATATAGAATTTGTTAAAACTATAACTTACAATTAGACAGTAAACACGGAGCACAGTAAAAATGCGACCGCACTGACCGACTTACCATAAATAACTTATTAGCAGATTAAAAGATAATCTGCTCTAGCAACCCGTATTAAAAGATTAATAAATTTTTAAAAAATATTAATATTTTAATTAATAAAAGATTAATTCTTAGGTACATCGATAATATCTTAAAACTGACGATAAAATGGGGAGGAGGGTGGAAAATTGGGTGGTTTTCTAATTCTAATTTGGAATGAATACTAAAATAATTGAAAGTGAAAGGGACAACAAACCTTTATTGTATTTTAAATTTAGTAACAACAAAAAAAAGTTAAAATGGCAAGGTCTTCTGCAGCTGCACAAAAAGAAGAAGAATTAAAAAAAAAAAAAGTAGTGCCAAAAAAAGTCTACAGTAGGATAGAATAATTTAATATCAAGAAGGGACGCGAAACACTTCTTTTTGTGTCTGTTTTCATGTCGCTTTTTTGTATATAGTTTTGTGTCATCATAGAGGGTTTATCTACCTAAGTGGTCAAAAACAGCGGATGGAGAATATTACAGTTATGTAAATTATCTGTATATTAGACAGTGGTGTTGCCAGACTTTGGCAGGGACCGCTTAATGCAATAAATAAAAAAAAAATCAAGAAAATAATACAAATTAATTCTTGAACAAAAAACAAAACGAAACAAATACCTGTATTGTATATCAAAAAAGAGTGGTGAAACTACTATATCGCGTCGCGAGGGCCGAGGAATTGGGGGAGGGGGGTGGGGTTTGGAGCTGGTTTGGTACGGTTGTTAAAGATCACGTTGGAATGGTTCAGGATTTATAGTTTCGGCTCTACAGAAGAACTACCAAAATAATTCATTCTGCTATGGAGCAAAGGTGACAAATTTGGAAATTTTTACCAAAATGCGTGGCTGAAGATCATGATAAAGCTGTCCACAACGCCGTATTAGCCACATGGCCAGATTCATCAGTAATTGGCTGCTGATGTCATTTGGGATGGGCGTGGTTTAAGAAAATACAAAATCTAGGAGTGGCAAGCCACTGTAGAAATAAAGAGAACTAAACCGGATGCGTTGGATATACAATAGACATACATAAACAAGACAACCGTTGTTTATTCTGTTTATCTTTTTTATTTACATATGAAGTTGGTAACTGTTTCATCTTTGATTTCGTGGGCGAAGTCATAACCGAAACGGTTCTCTTATTTTGTTGAAAATCATTTTGCGGAAAATGTCACTTTTCTTTCTAGTATATTGGGCAGAAGTGCTTCGACAGAACATACAATAAATGCATGTGAAAGTTTTGATTCACGGCTTAATGACATATTATACGAAATGTATCCATATTTATTTTGATTTTTCGAGTTTTTTAAAAAAATTTCCGAAATGTCATTGACAGTGCCGAAGTAAATTGAAAAATTGAAAACCGCAATTTAGTTATCGGGTACCAGGCCAATGGGCAGTTGGTCAGCAATTTAGGTATACCGTCCAAGAGTCGTTCAGCAGGATCCTTGTCTTTAGAAGCTGTCAATAATGTCAGTTATATACATAATATAATTTTATTAACTAGAGAACCGAGTAATGTTTTAAACGAACAGTGATAAATTAGTTGTGGAAGTAACGGATTACGTGATAAACTATTAGTGATAAATAAATCACTATATAAATAATCGGACAGACGTACACATAAACCATTAGCCGTTAACTTTGTATTAGTGAGAGGGCGGAAAGGGGGTAAAACAACGTCAGTGAAATTTCTACCTCGATGAAAGTTGTACATTACGCGTTCGAAATACTCTTGGTGATAAAATATCTTATTTTAATAATCAAGTACACCTAAAGAACAGAATCAGAGCCGGCCCGAGGGGGGGTGCGAACGGTGCGAGCGCACAAGGGCCCGCGTTTCTGAAGGCCCCGCGCCGCTGACTGATTTTGCAAAATAAACATGCTTTCATTTTTTTTTTTTTTGTTTTAATACTGTCGCAAAATCTAGCGACATCGCCATAATTTTAATATACACAAGAAATATAATGTCAATAATCATGTCATTAACATTATCTGAAAGCCCGCCAAGAATTCTCCAAAGAACACGGAAAAATATATTTTCTTTCAAATATATTTAAAATATCTCTCCTTACAAGTCGCTCAGACGTACGATTATATGTTTTTTTTTTTTTTATGTGAACCCCAAACACGAGAGATATTAGAACCTATAGTATTTAGTACCGTGCTTGGGTTGGAGGTTGATCAGACGAAAGAAGATATTTGTTGACATTGGACTTGAACTTCTGTAGATTGTAATTTTCAGGAAATTTTCAGGTTGTTCCAGAAAATGACAGTTGAATGAATAAATGAGGAAGATGAAAAATTGGTTCTGTGGGTTTGAAGTTGGACAGTAAATGGATGTTGGCTGGTGGCGGCACGTGTTCGGACTGTTTTTAAAGAGAGAGCGGGAATTATAGAAGCCAATTCAGAAGAACAGTGCCCATGGAAGTATCTGTAGGAGAGGCATGCAGCAGAAACAGTGCGTCTATGAGACAGCGAATGGAGAGACTTTGTTAAAGATGAATCATTAATTAACCTAACTGCCCTCTTCTGAATGGAATCAAGAAGCCTGAGAGAGGTTTTGGGGGCACCACCCCAGATGTGGGAACAATATTCCATGGCAGGGCGGATTTGCGATTTATACAGGGTGAGCAGCTGTTTCGAAGAAAAGTAACGCCGAGAGCGAAAGAGAAAACCAAGTTTTTTAGATGCAGAGGAAGCAATATTTGTAATGTGCTTGTGCCAAGAGAGATTACAAGTCAGGGTAATCCCCAAAAGAGATATATCATTTTGCCTAGAAATCGGAGTGTCACTAAAGATAAGCATATGAGCAGAAGAATCCTTTTTGCGAGATATAAGACAAGACTGAGTTTTAGAAGGGCTGAAATCAACTAAGTTGTCTTTGCCCCACTTGAGAATTACCTGAAAATCGGCATTTAAGGAATTGGCAGCAGATTTTCGAGAAGTTGAATTTGATTGAGCAGGACAAGGTTTCTCAAAATGGAAAGTTGAATGCAATGTGCTATCATCGGCAAAACTATGGATAGAATTTCCAGTCAATGGAAGAAGGTCATTGATATACAAGAGAAAAAGAGTGGGGGAAAGAACTGAACCTTGGGGGACACCGGCATTAGTAGAGAAGTTAGAAGACAGAGAGCCATCTACCATCACCATCAGTGAGCGATCAGAGAGAAAACTGGATAACCAATTACTAAAAACAGTTGGCAAACCATAAGATGGAAGCTTGTTTAGAAGACTTTTATGCCAAACACGATCGAAAGCCTTTGAGATGTCAAGAACAACTACTTGTGTTTCACCAAACCTTTCCATTGAATTAGTCCATAAATGGATAACATAAGCCAGAATATCACCAGTGGATCGACACTGACGGAATCCATACTGGGGATCGTTGATCAGACGGAAGGTTTCTAGGTAGTTTAAGAGTTGGCGGTTAATTGATTTCTCCATTACTTTAGAAAGAGTAGAAGTAATTGCAATGAGACGATTATTGGATGGGAGGGATTTGTCGCCCTTTTTAGGAACTGGCTGGATATGAGCAAATTTCCAAGCAGAAGGAAAAACACCATTGGAATAAGAAAGTGAAAAAAGGCGGCAAAGAATAGGAGTAAGTTCAGGAGCACAGGTTTTGAGAACAAGTGGAGAAATACCATCAGGACCTGGAGCTTTCTTAGCACCAAGATTCATCAAAATCCTTCTGATATCCTTTTGACGGAAGACCACAGGAGGCATTGAATGGAGCGTGTTAGGAATGGTGGGAGGTGTTTTACCAAGATCATTAATACATGAGCTGGAAGAAAAATGGGATGCTAGCAGGTCAGCTTTATCCTTGGCTGAAGTGACAACAGAACCATCTGGTTTGGACAGAGGTGGGAGCAGATGTGGGCAAAAGTTCCGGTCAATAGCTTTGGCAAGAGACCAGAATGCTCGGCTACCATTAGGGCAAGAAGCAAGTTTTCTACTCTTAGCCTGTTCAAACTCTAGTTTGGACTGATTAATAACTGCTTTACAATTGTTGCGCGCTTTCGTGTAGGCAGAAAATGAAACTGAAGAATTAGAAACAAGCCAATTACGATATGCAACATTCTTCTCTTGGACAGCCTTAGCACATTTATTGGAAAACCAAGGTTTAGATAAAGGACGAGATTTTAAAGTGGAGTGTGGGATAAAGGATTCCATTCCTGCAAGAATAATTTCACTGACACGATCTGAGCAAATGTTGACATCAGAAGTTTTGAAACAGTAATCCGACCAAGGAAAAGAAGAAAAGAAGTGTCGCAGGTCATCCCATTTATCTCATGGCTATTCCCGAGGTTGGGAATAGCCATGAGATAAAGGTTCTATTGGAGAAGAGACAATCACCAAGTTGTGATCTGAAGTGCCTAAAGGACCTCTCACTTCAACCTTGTACTTAGAAGGGTTGTTTGTGAGAAAAAGATCAAGCGTATTGATTGTATGATTAGGATTGTCCGATATTCTTGTAGAAAATTTTAAAGTTAATAATACTGGTTTGACCAAAGCACTTATCCTGCAAAAGAATTCCAAAGCACAGTATATGCCCTGCGGAAGTCATAATTTGAAATTTAGTTCTTGGAGACATTTAAAAATTATCTTCTCTTGCAAATTCATTTTTTGGGACTTTACAAAGCATGTATAATTTTTTTGCAAGTTCTGTGATACGCTGGGATATATTAAAAGAGCGTGCCAAACATCTTACTCCAAAACCACTGTCAGCAACGAGGTGGGAATGTCGCCTCGAAAGTGTGAAATCTGTGAGATACCAAGTACCACAATTTTCTCTAGCTTTGAAATACCTTTATGGACAGACCAGTGACATGAAAACGAAATCCGAAATCCAATCAATCGAAAATAAACTTACTTCATTTGAATTTTTATTAAGTTTGGTCATTTTGTATGACATACTGAATGAAGTAAATATTGTGAGCAAGACATTTCAAAATTCAAATATAGATATCGGTATTGCAAATTCACATTTAAAAGGCCTTTTAAAATTTTTTGAACAGTATAGTGAATCGGGATTCAAATCTTCTTTAATAACTGCAAAGGAAATAGCTGAAGAATTACAAGTGACATCTGAATTTAAGAATCAAAGAACTGGACGAAAAACAAAGCAATTTTGTTATGAAGGAACCGATCAGTCTATTTCATCAGGCGAAGAATATTTCAGAATTCAATATTTTCTAGTCATAATCGATAGTGCGATTATTTCTTTTAAGAAAATATTCGAAATTTATCACGAACGTGAGACATCATGTGGTTTTTATATAATTCGGATAATATTCAAAAACTGACTGAAAACGATCTTCTTAAATGTTGCAAAGACTTAAATGCTACCGTGCAAGACGATATTGATTGCATTGATTTATTTAATGAAATCAAAATTTGTCGTCGAGTTTTGCCTTCCAGGATCACAATATTACAATATTTACTGAAAAATAATTTATTTGAATTGTATCCAAATTTTGTTACTGTTCTGAAAATTATATTAATCTTACCAATTACCGTCGCATCTGCAGAAAGATCTTTCTCAAGATTGAAAATAATAAAAAATTACTTGAGATCTAGCATTAGTCAAGAACGATTTACCTCCTTAGCCATTTTATCTATCGAATCCGAAATAGCCAAAAAACTAAATTATGATGATATTATCAACGAATTTGCTATAAAACACGTAAGAAAATGAAACAAAAATCACATATTGTGACCTTATTCGATTAAGTCGCATACCAAATTGTATTTTATAAGTATATGAAGCAATTATTTTTTTTTATTTGATTTATTAAAGATTTTTTTTGTGATTGAAATGTTAAGTTTATTAAAATAATTTAATTATTTATCATTTTCATGTAAAAGTAAAGTGCAGCCATTATCAACCCACTGCAGGATGGAAGCCTCCTCAACAATTCATGCCGAGGGAAATGGACCATAATCTGCCACGCTGGTCCAGTGCGGGTTGGCAGATCGACCGTATTCAGCAGTCAGGGGCTTGAACCCCGGTCTACTCAAAGAGCGTGTGCTACTGCACTCCCGCTCATGACCACTCGGCCACGGAGGGTTGTAATCTTTACTAAACCAATTTGTGCAATGTAATAAATATCAAAATGCAATAAATTATTTTGTTGTACGAATTTGTACTTGCGGGGCGCAAGTCGACTTTGCACTGGGCCCCGCTTTTGTTCGGGCCGGCCCTGAACAGAATTCATAGGATACCTGGTTCTTGGGCAACGCGACGCTGTCACCTATCTCGCTGGTGGACGAACCCATCGCGTGGCAAGTATATAGGTACGCTGCATTCCCATAGACGGCAATTCGATGTCAGTATGGATAAACGTCGTGACTCGTGAGTTAACCGACTTTGAAAGAGGGATGATAATGGGTGCCCAACGCATGGGTCACTCTATCACGGAGGTGGTACAGAAATTGCACTGTCCCTGTTCGACACTATCAGGAGTGTATCGGGAATACGCCATTTCCGGAATAACATCTCATCGTGGGCAGAGAAAGGTGGTGGATGAACATAGTGTGCATAGTGTTAGGGTCGGGCGCCACCTGTGGTTTCCCACATCTGCGCCATATGTACACTGTGAAGAAATACAGAACACTGTAAATGCCAGAAAAAGTGTTGTGTGTTGAATGTGTAGTTTTGTGTTGGGTTCTGTTGTGTGTCCTGGCATTTGGCCGCAGGGCCCCTGGTGGAACCCCACGTTGCCCGCACACACCACTAGGAGGTAGCCAGGCTGCCCATAGTTCTCTGGCTAGTCTCCGTCAGGGTCGCCTCAGCTTCCTGAGCGAAGACCAAGTTAAAAAAAATAATAATAAAAAAATAATAATAAAAAAAAATAATAAAATAAAATAAAAAAATAAAAAAAATAAAAAAATAAAATAAAAATTTAAAAAAAATTAATTAAAAGAAAAAATAATAATAAATAATTAATTAATTAATTAAAAAAAAGCAGCGATTAGATAGAGTGAGGTAGTACAGGGTTTACAGAAGAGGGGGAATGAAAGTAAGAGTAAGGGGATATAGGCGAAGGCATCCCCAACCAGTCAATGTACACTCAGTCAATCAGGTGAAGGCGAAGAAAGGGGAAGGAATGGGGTCGAAAGTGACTGTACAATTGAGCACAGATAGGATCGCCATTTGGCGCCTCTGTCATCGACATCGGGTGGTGTCCAATCCAGGGGTTAATTCGATCCAATGGTAGCTTTCAAACTTCAATCATCAGATAGTTGTCCGTTTGATGGTGTGGCGGTCAAGTTCATGACTGTCTAGTCTGGATGAAAGTCCATCATGGTCTCAAACCGTCTGTTGTCTTCCTTGGGACTGCTGTGGCGCAGGTACAGGAACTGTAGATAAGGATTTCCTTCGGCTGAAGAGCTCTTGTGCGAAACGCGTAAAAGCTGTATATTCCTCCCTACTATCAAGCAGGTGTGTTTCTTGGTCTTTGGGTATGTAGGTCAAGGTAGTGATGAAGGTGCAGCGAAGATCCTCATACAGGGGGCAGTCATACATAAGGTGCGACCAACTCTCAGTCCCACCACAGGTGCAAGTGGGATCATCGATGATTCCCAGGGCCGTCAGTTTGCCTTTTAATGATCCATGGCCAGTTAACAGGTATGTAGCATAAAGCCCAGGTGAAAACCAGGGAGGAAGCCTGGGGAACACCCTGTTAATGTAAGGGAAGAACTTTCTAGTGATTTCGCCTTTGTTGGAAGTAGTCCATCTCGCTTGCCACGCCTGCTGCAGATGCGTGAGGAGACGCTTCTTTTCTGCTGTTCTGTCGTTTGCGGGATCTGTTGTGAATTCGAGGATGGTCTTGGAATTTGCTTTGGAGAGGTGGAAGAGTAGTCCACAGCGGACCACCTCCAGGTCCAGTGGCATGGCGCCTGCCAGGATTTGCAGAGCATGGGTACTGACAGTGCAGCAGGCACGGGTAGTAGCGAGCAGGATGTTTCTTTGCACAGAGTCGAGGATTCTTCTACCACTAACAGTGATTGCTTTCGGGTACCAGATGCCTGCTGCGTACGTTATAATTGGGGTAAATATCACTTTATAGAATAAGGACAGAGTGTGCCTATTGAGTCCCCAGTCCCGTCTGGAGACCCTGGTGACAAGGGCGGTGTAATTGCGTATCTTTCTTCTTAAGTATTTAAGATGTGGCTGGAAATTCAGTTTGCTGTCAAGTACAACTCCTAGATACTTAAGTTGAGTGGAGAATTTTATGGTCCTGTTGTCGATTTTTATCTGTGGCGGTCTGGCTTCATTGAGACTTCCTTTGAGAAGAATAGAATCTGTTTTGGTGGCAGAGATGGTGAGGTTATGGTGTTTAGCCCAGTCCTGTAGCTTCTGTAGTGCATTATTCGCCAAAGTCTCCAGTCGTGCCCTAGAATCGCCGGTAACGGTGATAATAAGATCATCTGCATAGGTCTGAGAGGTGACCTCTCCCAGGTCCATGCCAAGGAATTCATCAAGGACAAGATTCCACAAGAATGGGCCCAGAACCGAGCCCTGTGGGCATCCTCTGTAGACCTGTCTGGTGATTTTCATATATGGAGCATTGACAGTGATTGACCTGTTGGAAAGGTAGCTTTTGATTGAGTTATATAGGTTTACTGGAAGCTTTGATTGGCGCAGTCTGCCTAGGACGCTCGGCCACCAAAGTGAGTCGAACGCCCCAGCAAAGTCGACAGCGATGACCAGAAAGTATTTCTTTTGGGTAATTTCTACTGCTTCAAGGAGATTGTGGAGTGCATCTACAGTGGAGTGCCCCGTTTTGAATCCAAATTGTCTGTGAGAAGCCATGTTTGCATTGTTGTAGTGTTTGAGAAGTCTGTAGTAGAGTAGCCTTTCATAGAGTTTACTAAGTACCGACAGGAGAGCAATGGGACGGTAGGAGTTCGGGAGTTCAGGTGGTTTCGTCGGGTTCTTCAGGATTAGTTTTACGTTGGCCGACTTCCAGTCTGTTGGGTGGTGGATGAACATGGCCGTCGACGTCTGTCTCGCATTGGTTCAGCCAACCAGAGAGCGACAGTGGCACAAATCACCGCCGACTTCAACAAGGGAGGCGCCAGAAACATCTCCACCAAGACCATCAGGCGATCGTTAGCCGCAATAGGTTATGGGAGCCGCTGACCCGACCCACCAGTCCCATTGCTAACACCACCGTACAGGATTCTACGCTTCAACTGGGCGAAAGGATATCGGCACTGGACCTTGGATGATTGGAGATGGGAGTTCTGGTCTGATGAGTCACGTTTCCAGTTATTTCGAGCAGACAGGACGGTGTGTATCTGGCGGAAAGCGCACGAAGCTATGCACCCGTCATGTCAACAAGGAACTGTTTAGGCAGGTGGACGGTCGGTAATGGTCTGGGGCGTGTTCAACTGGCACACGTCGGGACCTCTGGTACATCTAGACGCATCTCTGAACGGTCCAGGTTACGTCTTCATCCTTGCAGACCATCTCATCCCTTCGTGGCCATCGTGCACCCACAGGGAAATGGATTCTTCCAGCAGGACATTGCGCCTCCCCACAGAGCCGTGGTGACTAGAACATGGTTCAAAGAGCATTTTATCACCATAGAATGGCCTCTCCATTCACCGGACATGAACCCTGTGCAGCATCTTTGGGATGCTGTGGAAAGGTCCATTCGAGCTTTGGACCCTCCACCCAGAAATGCGACGGAATTATGGACAGCTTTGCAGCAAGAATGGATGGAAATACCTGTGGACCGCTTTCGTGGACTCAGTGTCTCTCCGTGTGACTGCCCTTATCCGGGCGAAAGATGGGTCTAACTATTACTAAGTAGGTATCCCATGATTTCTGTCCACTCAGTGTATATAGATAACATTACTGCTGTGTATGGTGACCCGAATAGCATCTGGTGTGCTTAGGTTTCAACCACTGTACACATTATGATCGTAAATATAAATTACAGACCTTTTAGTATACATTTTATTTAAAGAACCATTAGTATTATCTATTATATGAACTGTTACCCATTATAATTAGCGTTGTGAAAAACCAAAAATACCATTTGTGAAAATTAATATTAAAAAATTTAATACTCCGCGATGGTCACATAGGGGTTTAGAGGATAGAAATACAAGTATTACAGTATTTCCAGTACAGTGTATTATGTGGTTTTGAACACGCCGTGTGTGACTTTGCACTTGCATGGTTGGATTACTATATAATGTTCTACAACAGGTGCACAAAGATCAAGACAATCACTCTCAGTTACTGATGGTCATAATCCATGATTACTAATTAAGAGATTTCAATAATCGAAATATTCATTCGTTAAAAATCATCCTTAATTTTTTAAAGATGATTTTTATTTTAGTTTAATAAAACCCAACGTACATGAAATTTTTTCTTAAAAAGAGTTAGAAAAGGTGTAAATGAATAAAATTGAAGAACAAGAAAAAAAAATTCAGGATATACTCGACTCCCAATGGATGAGTTCTTTTTTTTTTTATGATTTTACAAATTTCAACGCCGTATGCTTATGTCGACTTTTTTCTTCTGCAGTAATGCTCGCAACATACTTTAATTTGTATAGTTTTTTTTTTTTTTTTTTTTTGTGTGGAGTATTCCAAAAAGGGGCAATGGAATCTTAATTATTTTTAAAGGCTTCCCGGGGAACAAGGAACCATACACTGAAATTTTGATGTCGTTCGGAGTTTTCCTTTCCGTGTATTGCTTGAGCATCTGAAACTGAAAAGAGAGGATTGAGGACTGTGAAATTGGAATCGATCATCCTAAAACTCCTCCAAGGATTAGTGTTAATCTGACATTTTTGTGTCGACTAATGGTCAAATAACTGAAACATACTTCTATTTATGTGTAGAGAACTCTAAATTGTTCGAAAAATGCTGAATTTCTCTTTCTTCGATTTTAATTAAAATTCCGCAAGTAGTTTTCTGAAAGACCCAGATATAAAATTTCATATTTCATATTTGAATCAATTATCATATGTTATAAACGATCTCTCAAAATAAAAGTAATTTACTGATAATCATTCACAATGTCCGTAACGAGAGAATAACCGAGTAATCGTTACTAACTGAGATTATTATTATTATTAGCCATATGGTGCAAGAAAGCCTGAGGGTTATGCTGCACCAGCCAATAAAAAAAAAAAAAAAAAAAAAAAAAAAATTCTGAATTACCCTGAGAGAAGTAGAAAGGAACCATGAAAGGGAAGAATAACGATATCCAGCTCATGACCCTGGGTGTGCCAAGCCCATGTTGACAAAGTATATCAAATAACCATTATCGAATGATATGAGTGCAGTTGAATAATTTGTCATAATCGAATGGATCGATTATATCCTCTCAATTATGCCCATTGCTACTTTTCAGTAAGTATACGGCTAGTTATGATAGGAGGGCAAGTTACTTTGTTTACAAACCTGTTCAGTATAGAGGGAATAGCTATTGTTTGAATTATATGGTTCTTAAAATTAATTGTGAACGGATGTATGTAAGAAAGGTGGGGGAGAGTGCCGAAATATTCGAATCTCTGTCTAAAGGTACTCCAAAATATTATAACAAAAAGTTATAATATTTTTCAACCATGAAAATCAACCATGAATGCGTCCAAATTCTCATTCAACCATGAGAATTTGGACGCATGGTCAGATCAACCATGCGTCCAAATTCTTGGATACCATTGCATCTGATGATTGTCGTGATGGCGAATAAATAAATGTAAGTTTTAAGTGGTTGTGACAGAATACGAAATTTCTTTTTATATAGAAATTCTTTAAAGACGAAGTCTGACAGCTGGAAAATTTGTAAATACACTCCCATCATGTTTTTCGATTGAGAGATTAGTATGCCCAAAAGTGATTTTTTTTGTTATCGTTATGTTATCAATGTCAGTCTTAGGGTTCAGGCGACTTCGTTTATATCAGGTGTTGGCTGTTTGTTTGTTTGTTTGTTATTTGGTTTTTAGGAGCATTAGCAACTAAGGCCATATTGCTCCGGGATATGCGGTGGTCATTCCCTGACCTTTCCGCATCCTCCCTGTTTGGTGGTGACGGGCTCGAACCCCGGTCTGATCAAGAAGCGCGTGCTATGTACTGCTGCTCCTTCCCACCTGGCTCCAGAGGCGCCAGGTGTTGGCACGGCCGTATTTTCCATTAGGTACTTTTTGGCAAAGTCTGTCACTTTGTGTCTACAAAAGTTTTAGGGCCTACGAAAAAAGTAGGGATCCGGAAAAAAAAAAAATCCAATGATTTATAGGAATTTTGCTAGCAGGGAGAAAGAGGTGATTGTCCCTCTGTATAAGGCAATGGTCAGGCTGCACCTTGAGTACTGCGTACAGGTCTGGAGGCCTCATTTTAGGAAGGATGTAGATTTGCTTGATCGTGTACAGAGAAGGGCAACAAGATTGGTGAGGGGAATGAAGGGATCCTCTTACCAAGAGAGGCTTAAGTTCTGCAAATTGCAGTGGCTGGAGACTAGGCACCTGCGCGGTGATCTCATTGAGGTGTATAAGGCATTGAATGGGTTGAGCACGTTGAATTCTGATAGGATCCTTCCACTTGTTCAGATTACGAACCTAAGGGGGCGTAAATTTAAATTAAGAAAAGACAGATGTAGAATAGATGTGCGGAAATTTGCCTTTAGCCAGTGGGTGGTTAATTGCTGGAACAAACATCTATCTGTCGTTGTGGAAGTTGATAGGTTAAATAAATTTAAGGAGGAACTGGACATGCATTTGGAGGGAATGGTGTGATATTTTTTTTTTTTTTTTTTTTTTTGGCTGATGCTGCATAATGTTTGTTTGTTATTTGGTTTTTAGGAGCATTAGCAACTAAGGCCATATTGCTCCGGGATATGCAGTGGTCATTCCCTGACCTTTCCGCATCCTCCGTATTTGGTGGTGACGGGCTCGAACCCCGGTCTAATCAAGAAGCATGTGCTACGCACTGCTGCTCCTTCCCACCTGGCTACGGAGGCGCCGATGCTGCATAAGCTTGTACACTTGCTTTCTTGCATCACATGCCATTACTACTACTACTACAATAAACAAAATGATTGCTGGAGATGTGTATAACACTGTCTTGGTACAAGGTTAGGAAACTCATGACTGGGAGACGACAATTGAATCGATTGTCTCTAATCTTTTTCCTAAAGATATCCCTGAACTTGACACACCAGAACAACAAGAGATAAGGCAAAATAATGAATTATATCACGGTCCTACGGACATTGAACCGTTCACTCTTTTGGATCTTGGAGCTGCTATTGGTAAACTAAATAGTAAGAAATGTCCCGACACAGATCTGATTGAGAACCTTATTGTAGTCAAATTTTTTGATCTTTACCCACAGATCTTATTAAATCTTATGAATAAACGCCTCCTAGAGGGACTTTTTCCTAGGCAGTGGAAAGTGGCTCCGTTAAAGATCCTTCATAAGCCAGGGAAACCAACATCTGATCCTCGTGCTTATAGACCTATGTCGCTACTGGCGAACTTAGGAAAACTATTTGAGAGACTTTTAGCCCCAAGACTTCAAAAAATACTAGAAGAAAAAGAACTCTGTTCTAAATTTCAGTTTGGTTTTAAAAAGGGAAAATCAACTGAGGAAGCAATAACAACTCTGACTTCTTTTGCACAAAACTCTGCATCCGAATATGTCCTGGCCGTGTTTGTGGATTTCGAGGGTGCTTTCGACTCGTTGTGGTGAGAGAGCGCCCTCAGATCCTTGAAGTTTGCAAATTGCAACGATTATGTCTACAAAGTCTTACGGTCTTGTTTTTGTGAACATTCAGTCAAGGTCAGTACTAAGCATCTTACTTATAATCCTCTGGAATGCAGTCCTGGATCAATGGCTCTTGAGAACGCATCACAATGTACTCAAAATTGCTTACGCTGATGACCTGGTGGTGGCTGTTGAAGGAAGGTCAAGAAAAATCCTTGAAGAGAAGATGCAACCTATTATCGATGATTTGTTATCCTGGGCCAATACTAACAAACTGAAAATTTCTCAAAGCAAGACGAACTTTATGACTTTCGACAAACATTTTAATTATAACAGACCTCCTAGGATCCTACTCAATAATAGACGGATACCTTATGTACCTCAGACCAAATATCTAGGTGTTCTATTTGATGATAGGATGAGTTTTCAGCCACATGTCTCAAATTTAAAGAACAAAATACGGAATTTTACTGTATCGGTGGTCAGGATCTCCAGGAAAGATTGGGCCTGACTAAGAAAACTTTATTATTATACTACAAAACAATTTTCCTGCCTGTGGTATCCTATGCAGCAAGTGTCTGGCACCAAAACGCTATCAAAGTAAAGAAAACTAAGTTAATTTCTTTGCAGAGATCCGTGTTACTGACAATACTTAATATTCCTAGAACCACTTCAAACAATGCCCTACAAGTCTTAGGAAGAGGGATGCCCTTAGATCTATACATTACATATCGTAGAATACTGTACAAACTAAAGAAGGGCCTTTCGATTACTGTGCGTGGTTTAACATCTGATCCTGCAAATGATATAAAACACGAAAAGGTTAGAATTTGGAGAGAGCTAACAGGAATATGGGAACAAAAATGGGATGAGAGTCAACATGGCCTAACCACAAAGAGATATATTCAAAAAGCTGATTACTTAGCATCTCCGGGTATAAATTTATGGTTAACGCCTAAAATGCATACCTCCTATTTGTTAACGGGGCATGGCTCCTTGAGGGCTAAGCTTTTTGAGTGTGGTTTAGAGCCGGACCCGTTTTGTACTTGTCGCGGTTTTGAGACCTGGGATCATGTTCTTCTGCATTGCCCAGAGTATGTACAATTCAGGAACACACTATTGAGGCTGGTTCCAGAATTATCGGAGGAGAACGTCAGTGTTCTTATGGATAATGCTGGCAATTTCAGAGCTTTGCAAGACTTTGCTTCTAATGTCTTTAAAAAGCGACTTCAACTGAGGGCTTCAGCTGCTCAGGGAACTTGAAAAAAAAAGGGGGGGGGGAAGGAAAAGAAAAAACGATCCTATATGATTCTTTTTATTTTTTAATTTTTTATTATTTTTATTTTATTTAATTATTTATTATGATTTTCTTATTTATTATTATTTTTTTTTTTTTTTTGCTGGCTCCAGGTATGAGCAACCTGGGAGCGGGATTGCTGGCACCCATCGGTATTGCACTACCTCCGGTGGGTGCGGGATCTGTGCAAAAAAAAGCACATACAGATGATAATAAAACTCGCCACTCCTAACACCAAATACCAACACTTTATCAGGCTCAATATACAGTTTTTGTACGATCACAGAGGACAAGGTGGATATGGGTATCTGCCTAGGATGCCCAACTCCACCCCGATACCGGAATACACACACACACACGTACACCCTTAGGATGGTTATATTGAGAATGTATATAAAATTGTATTTAAATCTGTATAAATCATGTATATAAATTAATTGTATATTTATCTTGGAATTGTACATAAACTGTGTGTATGTAAATAAATGAAATGAAAATGAATGAGCACTGAGATTGGCTCCCACCGGTATTGCACTATCTCCGGTGGGTGGAAATTTGTGCGTTTCAGCAATGGACCCAGACCAGCACATTAGGTTGAGACACGAACGCCAACACTTTTTTGAGCCCGATCTGCAGAGGTTCTGCACCACCACAGATGAACAAAGTGGAGATGGGCAAATGTGTGTGTGTGTGTGTGTGTGTGTGTATCGCTGGTGGCTCTTAGGCCCATCTCCACCTTGTTCATCTGTGGTGGTGCAAAACCTCTGCACGCACGCGCGCGCGCACACACACACACACACACACACACACACACACACACACACACACACACACACACACACACACACACACACACACACACAGCACTGAGATTGTCTGCGCGAGTAGCACAGTGATATCGTCACCGTCCTCCCCACACTGGGTGGAAAAGGCCCGTTCGAATCCCGTCGATGACGCGAGGAATTTTAGTGGTTTTTTTTTCACTCCGTGGCTAGGTTAGTCAGTCTCAGGTGTAGTTAGCAAGGTTTTTCCTCCAGCAAAACAGGCAAATCGATCAGAGAACACACAATTTACATACACAAATACGGGTTTATGTATTAAATTACGTGTAACCCTGATATAATAATTTGAATTTTTTTTTGTTTTTGAGCACTGAGATTGCATAAATGTTTATGACTTTAACTGAGTTCTTCCCTCAATTTAGCATTGCTTTAAATAGGCTTCTAGGTCTCAGATGGTATTTTTCAGCCAGGCAAGCCTTGATCTCCTTGTGTTCAAACCGCTAAGCCCTCATCATCCCCAGATATTTGTAGGTCACTCCCTTCGATCTCTCTACCTGTGTGCAGCCGGTAGTTTCGGCCGAATAATTTTTCCTGATGCGGTCAGTGGGTCTTGCATTTTCGACTATGTGTAGTCGAACTTCCATCCTGATGTCATTGTTAAATTCTTCAGTGATCATGAGTAGCTGATGGAGTTGCTTTTCGGTTGTTGTTTAGAGTGTGATGTCATCCATATACATCAGGTGGGAGAGGGTGTCAGGTTTCTCCATCCTTTGAGGTTATATCCGTACTTATTGTTGTTGAGCTTGGTGAATAGCGGGTTGAGTGCTAGACAAATCACAGTGGACTCGGGGAATTTCTTCATATATTCCTCTCCTGATAGGAATTGGTCTGGTTGTGATGTTCTTGACCTTGATGGTAGTACTCCATTTCATCATGGTTGTTTCTAGGAAATTTGTCACTGTCAGTTTGACTGTAGATCTTCAGCGTCTCTGTTAGCCGGCTATCAGGCACGGAGTCGAAGGTCTTGCGGTAGTCGATGTAGGCCTTGTACAGGTTGTGGTGCTTCTTGAATGCTTGCTGTGTAACTGTGACGTCAGTGGTTAATTGTTTCTTGCATCCTTTGCTCATTTGCTTGCATCCCTTCTCTTGCTCGTCCATGATATTCTAGTTCTCCAAGTGGTATGATATTTTCTTGGTTATGCAGCATGACCAGGGTCTTATATATTGTGGGGAGACAGGTGAGCGGTCTGTACATCGCTGGGTTTGTGGTGTCCGTCCTTAGCTTTCAGGTATGTAATTCCTTGAGTAATAGTCTCTGGGTGGCTTATCATCCGGTGAACTGCTCTGCTAGGTTCTTGTATGTGCAAGTGAACTTGTAACAGTAGTTGTGGATGATATCTATTCCTGGGGGGTCTCAAGTTGCGGAACTTCCTGATTGCATGTTTTTTTTTTTTTTGTTTTTTTTTTCTCCTGATGACCATCCCATTCTGTCATCTCTTGTATGTCCTTTGTTTTCTTCCGTTCTAGTTTTGTCCAGGAGGTTCGACTGTTTTCTTACTTCACTGCTCTATATGTTGCCCCAGAACTCTTCGATCCTCTTCTGCTCGGGTGGGCTGTTACCTTCTTTCTCCTCTTGTCAAGGGCTGCCAGATTTCAAATTAGGTCACGAGGGACAAAAATGAAAAAAATTGCGGCAATTTTTCTCAAGAAATTTTTTTCACAATTAACGATTTTGACATATCATTTTTAATTTCTAAACTTCATTTTGGCCATTTAAAAATGTATCTAATAAAAAAAAACAACAAAAATAATTGAGTTAAATTTTTTATTTATACTATAATCCTAAAAAATTATTCAATATTTATCATTTGATTTCACTTCATTAAGTATGGCTAAACCTTGATTTTTAAAAAAAATTGGAATTCCGAACAATTCATTCCGAAATTTTATCATCAACTCGGCCTCCAAATTTTTTAGAAACAACCTATTTCTATCTTTACGCCAAGCACTCGTCATTAGACTAAAAATCTTTTCAGATGTTGCATTTGCATGCGGAATAGAGAAAATATATTTGATAATTTTTAAAAATTGTGGAGAAGAATTTTTTTTAAAAAAACCAAACCCATCTTTGATCACACGGTAATTGCCTTTCAATATCCGTTATATTTGCCATAAATCTTTTTAAGAAGATATATTCTTCAAACAGCAAATCTTGATCTACTATTTTAAATGCGTTAGTGATTTCTACGATTTCATGAAATGCTGGTATACTATGCAAAGATAAGTTAGAGAGAATTTTATGTTTGTGGTCATTGAAATTAAACCATTTCTCTATATATTTTATAGCCGTATCAAATAAATTATTTGCTTCCATTTTAAGCCGTTTTGAAGCATCTAGGTTATCACAATTTTGGATAATTTCATGAACATTTGCTCCATAATAACATTCATTCTTATGCTCAATCAAGGACTGCCTTACATTATTCATAATTGAATATACTTCAACAATCGTTACATTACTACCTTGGAGTTTTTTTAGCGCTGGTTGAAATATTGAACATACATTCTTTACAAATTTTACATACGCCTCATGAAGCTCATGTTCAAAAAAATGTATCAATATAGGTGCTATGTTATTCTTGCTCATAAAATACGATTTAATAGGTGCAAAATTGGTCAATAGTCGCTCAATAGCCGGTAAAAAGAGTCGCAGCCTTGTTGGTATATGCCGTAACATTTCATTCCATTCTGTTTCTGTCCATTCGAAAAAGTCTTTTAGTTCAGTCGTCTTTTTTGTTGAAGAGCTAAATTCATTAAATATTTTAATAACAATAGATTCTATATCAATACTCAAACAATTGCAAGCTCTCTTAGCAGTGTTATGCAGAACGTGCAAATTGCAACCAGCAGGTAATATATTTTAATTAAATTTTTTTAATGCTACGAAAACGCTATTTTTCTTGCCAAAATTAATATTGGCGTTATCTGCTCCATATGCAGTAATGTTTTTGGGAGATAATTCATTAAATGTAAGCTGTTGGATGAGAGCATTTGAAATAGTTTCAGTATCTTCTGCTTCTAACCAAATGAATGATATCAAATCAGTTTTTACACCATGGTTTTGATCAAAATATCTCACAACCAAAGGAAAAGTTTTTTACGTTTCCTTTATTAGAAGCGTCCGTGCTTATAGAAAAGGGCTTATTATTCTCCAGTTGTTTCAATATGTAATTTTTTGAGTGCTTTCCAAGAATTTTTGTAATAATGGCAGAAACTTTTGTTTTCCCACAAGAATATTTTGCTGCAATTCCAGAGTCGGGAAACATTTTTTTAAATAATTGAGCTAGCACAACCAGCTGAGACATAACTATGAGAATGCGTAACAGAATGGTAACAAAACGATACTTCTGCAAATGCGACATCTTCATGAGCCTTGCTTTGCTTTGGTATAAAAAACTTAGAAATTTTTGATGTAATTGCTATTGCTTGAACATTTGCAATGTGGTTTTTAGATTGCAAATGTCTACTTACGTCGTTTTCACCACAGTGACTAATTGTGAAAATGAAATTGTTACATGTAGAGCATTTTGCACTGTGATCGTCTCTACCGCAACTAATCCAACTATACTTTTTTTTCCCAATCTGCATTATAGTGAACCAACCGTCTTCTTTTCTTTTCCGGAATTTTCAAACTACTTTCACCATCAGACATTTTGAAGGCTAGAATAAATTGATATTTTAAATACAACCCGTTCATTTTAATTTAATAAGACAAATTCAAACAAAAATTAAATGAAATTTACCTTATATAGGTAACAATTCATACAGCAGCTGAACTGATTAGACAGATGTCAAAATAATTTTTATTCTTTTTATAATGAAAGATAAACACACACTCGAGATACACCTAGCTTAGACCACGAGACAGCACTGACATCGTTGATCGCACTACTTACGCAGACGCTTACGTCTAAAAATCCCCGAGCGGCTCGACGGGATTCCCGGACATCTAACGCGTCCCGTGAGCATTAGCGTGCAAGTTACCCGCCAATATCCGAAATTCATACATATTAGGAAAGAAATACATTTCATAACGGCATCCATCACTTTTTATGGCATTATTTTATTATTTTACAGTCAAAATCTGTTAATTTTTTACCTGCGGGACATTTAAATGTTTATGCGGGGCACGGGACAAATCATTTTTGTAGAGGACTGTCCCGCGCATTGCGGGACATCTGGCATCCCTGCTCTTGTCTGATACTTCTGTATAAGGCTTTGTGGTTTTCATCGAAGATTCTGTTGTTTGTTTTCCTCCGCGTGGTCTATTATTATTATTATTATTATTATTATTATTATTATTGTTGTTAATAGCTAGAAAAACAGCAAACGAACGTGCCTGAGGGTGCAGCTACAAAGCATTATTACACAGCTTCAAAGCAGAAGCTTGGAGTATACATTTCCCAAAGTAAAGAGAAAAGTAAATGTACATAAGAAGACTAGTGAATTGAAATGTACAGATAAAATAAAACTAAATAAATGAAAGTAGGACTCATCCGTCCTATTTAAGTGAACAGGTAGGAGTCAGGCAGAGCACTGGTATTTCTTCACACACATTACAGAGTCTTAGAATTTGCAAGAAGAGTCCATTTTAAGTCAGGTAACGGATGAGGTTAGCAATTTCAGTTGCCTCTTGAAGTGTCGGGGGGTGTCAAATATCTCCATATTTGCTTTGTTCATTGATCTTGCAGTCCTGTTGTAGAAGTTGTAGTATCCATAATTTGTTCTCGCATAGGATGGTTTCTTAACGCTCTTGTCGGAGCGTTGAAATTTATTTGTGAGACGAAATGAGGGCAATTCAGGGTACCATTTAACAGCTGGTTAAGAAGAAGTAAGTCGGCTTGATCTCTTCTTTTTTCCAACTACAAAGCATTTCGAGTCCAAAGAATACACACCACTCTTGGTAGGATTTCTCATTGTATTCAAGGCCACTTTTAAAGCAGACTTACTGGATTGCTCTTTTTTGAATATTTTCAATTTCTAATTTTAGGTAAGCAACATGTGGGGGACCAGACCTGTGAGGCAAATTCTAGGACTGGCTTAACATAGATTTTGTAAAGAAAGATGAAAAGTGCCAACTGATTTAAGTCTCGGTTAATTCTTTTCAGAAAACCTAGTTTTTTGCTAGCTGCCTTCACAATGTTAGAGACATGGACATCAAAGGAAAGTGATTCTTTAATAAAGATACCTAAATTTTTGGCTATACTGACTTTTTTGATTGCCTTGTTGTTGATACAATAAGAAAAATTAAGTTTGTTTTTCCTTGTGTGCATTAGCAAAGCTCGTCAGCTCACACTTGTTTTCATTGACTGCCATTTTGTTCTCCTTCAGCCACTGAATAACTCATTGAAGAGCTTCGTTTAGGATGATGCAGTCATTGGTACTGCAAATTGCTTTATAGATTTTTATGTCCTCTGCAAATATGTTGATTTTGATTTGGTAGTCTCCAAGGGTGCTTTGCAGGTCGTTGATGTAGATAAGAAGTAATAGCGGGCCTACGGATGAACCCTGTTGGACACCAATTTCAGGCTTGAAAGGATATGAGGTTTTACCTTTAAATGTCACGGACATTTCTCTACCTTCCAAGTAGTTTTCAATCCAGTTTAGTGCCTGTCCTCTGAGACCATAGTGATGTAGTTTGTTGATTAGTCTCTGATGGACTACCCTGTCGAAGGCTTTGCTTAAATCAAGGAAGATGGAGTCGACTTGTTTTCCTTCGTCCAGCGCCTGGGATATATTCGAAACAAACGAAATCATATCTGTGCAGGTGGAACGACCCTTGATAAATCCGTGGGAGTAATCTGACAAATTAAGTTTCATAAAGTTAAATAGCTGCTTCATTACAATGGATTCAATTATCTTTGAGAGTGTATTCAATTGACAAACTGGTCTGTAATTGTTGGGTGAGGATGGGTCTCCTTTTTTGTAAAGAGGGGTAACAAAGGCCTTTTTCAGTTGAGCTGGATAGATTCCACTCTCAAATACCAATTTTATTAAGTGAAGTAATGGCTTTACAAGTGTGGTTCCACATTTTTTCCATAAGACAGTGGGGATACCGTCCGGGCCTCGTGTGAGGTCCTTTTTCATACTGTGGATTGTGCTCAATAATTCTGCTTGGTTGATTTCGAATGCTGTTAGTGTGTCAATGTAGTTGAGAGGAAAATTTTAGTTACCTTCCGTCCCGTCATCTGCTGTATCTGTTTTGTAAATTTCTTCAAAGCTGCTAGCAAGGTAGTCTGCCTCAGACAATGATGACAATTCACTGGGAATATCTAGCGTGTTTACAGCCACATTTGATTTTTTGCTTTGAAATAGCTGAATATAGGCTTCATATCTTTTGCCTCGAAGACTCTTCTTTCGACAAAGCACAAGTATTTGTTGTAGTCCTGTTTTAATGTCATTTTAACCTGTCTTCTTAAGGAAGAATATTTATTGTAAAGGTATATTTCTTTATTTGTCTTAAACCTACTATACATTTTTCGTTTTTTTGGCAGTAGGGATTTTAGTTCCTTAGAGAACCAGTGTGGGTAATTTGGATCAGAAACACTATAGCATGGGACAAGGTTGTTAGTTACTTCATTAATGATTTGGTAAAAGCAGTCCAGTACTTCTTGAGGATCATTGATTTTTAATAGTAATTCCTAATTACAGTTTTTAAATACATAATTCACATCAGGCTATTTCACTTTATTGAAATTGAGCTTCTGTTTTTGTTCTAAATCCGTATCTTTAACTGATCTTTTCCTGATGGAAAAGGCCATGGGAACGTGATCTGATTTGAAAAGATTAGTTGGCTTAAAGACCACCAAAGGAAAGTTGGTGAAGACTAAATCCAAGTAGTTTTCATTTCTAGTTGGAAATTCACAGATCTGATTCAGATTTAGAGAGATGAAAATTTTTTGAAATCTACCCTTAAGTGTCCAGACATTAGTTGGATTGGCATTACATCCATTGTAGGTATGTGGCATATTAAAGTCCCCTAAAACAATTAAATTGTTTATTCCCAGATGTTGATCAAGAATTTGGTCGATAGTGTTCTCAAATTCCATCATAAGAGTGTTATCTATAGACAAGCATAACATAGCAGATATGAGAGCCACTGCCCAGTTGGAGAAAATTTCCTTCAATTTTAGCTAAGACTTTGATTTTTGAGATAGGAATCTCTTTCTGGCAGACGATCATGAGCTCGCCGCCTCTCTTATCCAGTCTATCCCTACGAATAACAACAAAGCCCGGTGGGACCAATTCACTAGTGAGCCATGTTTCTACTAAGAAGTAGATGTCGTAGTCTTCTTGTAATATAAGGGAATAGGTGTCTTTATAGTTGCTATTGTTTACATTGCACGTTTTGATAGTAACATAGCAAGTTATTTTGTAAATTATTCTTATTTTGCCTAACTGGATTCATATTTTCCTGTATTTTCTTGATTGCCTGTAGTTGCTATTTATTTCAGTTTTCAATATTCGTAGGTGAGGATGGGTTTATTGATTTTGTCCTTGTACTTACATTCCTGTGGAAAGGCAATATCAGTGTTCCTTCGGTCCAGTAATTAGTGTCCAGAATTCTTGCTTTGTTGTCCTCACTATATGAAACTTTAAAGGATGAGTACCTCGGTGGAAACCTTGCTTTCAGTTTGGTTACCTGAACATTTGACTTACAAAAGCTGTTAACGTATTCTTGTAATTCTTTTTCAGTTGTGTCCGGCGCCGACCTTGAAACAAATATAGCCTTAAGCTTTGGAATAACTTTAAGCTTTTTGTTTTTTGAAGCCCCGATTAGTAGCTG
Source organism: Mastigoproctus giganteus (assembly GCF_048544385.1). Lineage (NCBI taxonomy): Eukaryota > Metazoa > Arthropoda > Arachnida > Uropygi > Thelyphonidae > Mastigoproctus > Mastigoproctus giganteus. The sequence continues at coordinate 191,863,621 of NC_143583.1, forward strand.
AGAATTCGGATTCCGGTTTTTTTTTTTCTTCTAGAGTAACTTCTTTCAATTTTGTCTGTGTTATCCGCTTCCTCCTTGTTGCCGCCATCTTCCATATCCCTTTTTAATATTTCGGCATAAATATGCTTTGTCTGTGCCTTGGCTGTATACGTTTCTTTGTATTGGCGTAGTTTATTATTATTATTATTATTATTATTATTAGGAAAACGACGTTGATACTCAGGCAATAAGTTGAGTTTTCACTGAGCAGATATACATGATCCGTTTGGAGTAATTAATCGTTTTGATGCGTAACTTTCATTCGTTGAAGTTATGATTTCTTGTCCGTGTTGCATTACATTACATTCATTGTGGTTTAAGGTAAATGTAACTCGCGACACGAAATCATAACTGCAACGAATGAAGTTACGCGTTATTCAATCCCCCTTCTCCATACTGCTCTGGGTGTGGCTAAGTACTGCCTGATGAGATCCGTCGCTAATCTCAATACTGTCGCCAATGACAATTGTGTGATGTAACGTTTTACGTCCCTTCATCTGTGAAACGATGTCAAAGAATTGTTTATTACCAATAGAGTCTAAAAATCATACGTTTTGCGGATGTTTTCTCCTTGATTTTATTTTTAATCTTTACAGTTTTCTAAAAAGTAATTTAATAATCCAAACCTAAGTAATTAAGTTTACTTAACTTACTTTTTTAGTCTCTTATCAGTAATACATAGATTCTAAACGTTATACAGGTGAAGCGACGCCACACCATTTTGCTGTTGTAGACAGAACTGATAATGGGGGCGGTAATGCCAGTGTAGGACAAAACCCCCTTAGTTAAAACATGACAAATGCCCCCATTTTTTCTGTTTTCAGACTTTTAATTTAAATTTTAATTTTAATAATGAAGTTATCCTGAAAAATTATTATAAGCTTTGTCTGCGTGCGACACAGTTTCGCCTTACATCTTATTGGGAATGTTGGTTACATGCTGTTTAATGCTTGCTTTAAAATCGAAAGCAAGCATTAAATGCTGCCACGGTAAACTCTGTCTTTCAGGTATCCCCATAGCCAAAAATCACAGGGATTGATATCTGTGATCGGGCTGGCCAGAACTGTGGAAAGTCTCTAGAAATTATGCGATTATTTCCGAATGTTGATCAGAGCAGTTCCTTCACTTGTCGACCAACATGGGGGAGGGGCACCATTTTGCATGAACACTACGGTCTCCAAGCATTGCATTTCTTGCAGGGCGAGAATAATGTGATCTCTTAGAAGAGCACAGTACCGTGCACTAGTTACCTTACACCTTACGGGCACATAAGGTGTAGACTCTTCCCGTAAAGAAAAATGGTCCGATTATAAACTCTGCTGTGAATCCACATCATACTGTAACGTATGGACTTTGTAATTGGCTTTCATACACAGCAGATGGACGAGAATCTTCTGCAGTTTTGTGCATTTACAGCCCATGAAGAGTGAAATGTGCCTCATCAGACCACAAGATCATTCGAGCCCATGTATCGTCAAGTTCCATACGAGCTACAAATCGTAGATCAAAGTCTGTTCGTTGTTGCTGATCACAAGACTTTAGTTCTTGCACTACGTGAATCTTGTACGGGAACCAGCGTAAAATTATTCGAAGCACTTTACGTACAGTAGACCAAGGAAGGTTCAAGTCTCTTGACACACCTCTGACAGGCGCTACTGACTGGCAGTGTTTCGCATTCTGACCATTGTAACCGCGACTTCGTCCGTTATCTCCGTTCCGATACGTGGTCGTCCCCTGCCTGGAATTACACCTAACTCCCCAGTCGCTTCAAATTTCCTTATTAGTTTTCGAAGTCCCACTGATGTCAAAGGTCCTTTACGCAAACCTTTAAGTTTCCGATATTCACGTAGTTCTGCCTTAGCGTTACTATTATTCCGATAGAACAGTTTTACTAAAAGAGCACGTTCCTTTTTTGTAAGAGCCATAATGGTTATTGACGGTGGCGTTGGCCTTCTGCTTTTATCTAACAGGATGTTATTTGCGTAAGCAGCGTGTCTTGAAGTAAATGACAACTTTTACATATGTGCAGCGCCATTTCCCCCCTGATGGCGGAAATTTGAACTATTTTTTTTCTTCTACAGATCTCTTCCCCATACCCTAAATGACATATCCACCGATTTTCACAGCGCTAACTCTAACCGTTTTGACAGTAGGGTCTCCTGAATAGGGAAACTTATTTTAAAACCATCCAGTTAATCCTTAGTAGAGGGCGCCGAAAAATCTTTATACCCAGGCTGCAGAAATCCTTCGTCTGGTGCTAGATTATAGACAGGGTGATTCACTACCAGTGTGACAAACTTGCAGGAGGTGTAGGGGGCACAAAAACGAATCGGAATCACATAGCATTGCAGGGTCCGAAATGCCTTCGTCATGCGGTAGAGGACGTTGAACGGGAGGTCGCGTTAACAGCGATCCCGCTGGAAGTCAGCATTTGCGAACCGTTTCTGTTGAAGAAACCAAGTAGCAAAAAATCCTCCGGAGTGGATAATCCGCAGGCTCCAATGATTGGACGCGTTGCAGATGGTATGAACTCATTTGGTATGTTGACAGTATCCTCCACGTACTGTGGATTGGGAAATACCCAATCGTTGGCCTATCGCTCGAGTACTCGTACTCGGATTGCCTGCTGCAAGACGTAGGACATTCTCCTCATTTTCTGGCGTCCTCGTCGTTCGCTCTCGATTCATGGTACCTCTCGTGAAACAACCAGTCTCACGTAACCTTCTGTGCACACGTGCGAAAATCGTATGATGAGGAGCACGCCTGTGCGGGAAACGTTCCTGGTACAAGCGTAGAGCGGCGCGCCCGTTACAGTCCGCAGCTCCATACGCGAGGTGCATATCGGCCAGTTCAACGTTTGAATACTCGTCCATCCTACTACCTCGGGAACCGGTTCGCAAATGCTGACTTCCAGCAGGATCGCTGTTCACGCGACCTCCTGTTCAACGTCCTCTACCGCATGACGAAGGCATTTTGGACCCTGCAATGCTATGTGATTCTGATTCGTCTTTGTGTCCCCTACACCTCCTGCAAGTTTGTCGCACTGGTAGCGAATCACCCTGTATATTTTTTAGCGAATATTCTCCTTTATTTGCTTATTTTTTCTTGAAAACGAATGATTTTTGTTTTCTTGTAATCCTCTTAGCAAGAAAGGATTTTTCAAGCAGCAATCGCTGTTCATTTAAAACGCACTCCTATTTAAAAATGTATTGCTAAATTATGAGAAATCTTTGGCAAAGGATGCAAAGAAAAACAAAAAAGACTTTTACTTATGTAAACTCTAGAAAGAAAGGGATGAATCAGATTGGACCACTTAACATAGATGGTTTGACTATTGATGATGATGCTCAGGTAGCTGATAAACTGAATGAGTATTTTACATCTACATTCACACATCAGGAGTTATTCAATCAGGAGAGTGACAGAAGTTTATCAAAGACTAACAGGGAATTAAGTGATTTCGTAATAACTGAAAGAAAAGTGAAGGAGAAATGTTGAAAAATAAACATAAAAAAGGCACCTGGGATGGACGGGATCTATCCAGTTATATTAAAGGAGGCCGAAAAGGAAGTAAGCAAACCCATAGCCATAATTATGAGAGCTTCCTTGGACTCACGGGAGGTGCCCATGGACTGGAGGTGTGCAAATGTATCTCCAATCCACAAAGGCGGATCAAAGGGTGACACAAGTAATTACAGACCAGTTAGTTTAACTTCTGTTCCGGAGAAAATAATGGAGTCACTGGTTAAAGAAGCATTGCAGGATCATTTCTACAAGACAGCAGTAATAATTCAGACATTATTATTATTATTATTAGGCATTGGTTTGTTAAGGGGAAGTCTTGTGTGACCAATTTGATTGGATACTATGATGTGGTCACAAAGGAACTGGATTTAAAAAATAATTTTGATATCATATACTTGAATTTCAGGAAAGCGTTTAATACTGTTGCATATGGAAGACTACTATACAAATTGGAGCAATATGGCATTAAGGGCAAGTTGCTACAATTGATAAAAGGATGGTTGAGTGGGAGAAGAGAGAGGATGGTAATCAATGGACTTCGTGGACTAATGTTATTATTGGAGTCCCCCATGGTTCGGTTCTGGGCCCATTGTTGTTTTCTATATTAATGATATTGATGAAGGTATATCAGGTTTAGTGTCCGAGTTTGCAGATGATACAATGGTTGGCAGGGTTGATAATGACAGTATGCTATGCAACAGGAACTAGAAAAGTTGGGCAGATGGGCTAAGTTAGTGTTGCGTTAAGGTTTAGCCTTGTCTGTGCTTGCTAACAGGAGAGACTGCTTCTCCAGGGATGGGATACACTTGAATAGAAAGGGTGCAAGAATATTTGCTGATGCTATCGAGGCAGTGTTAGGTGGGTTGGAAAACTGCTAGTTTGGGGGATGTTGTTGTTGTTTGCTATTTGGTGTTTAGGAGCATTAGCAACTAAGGCCATATTGCTCCGGGATATGCGGTGGTCATTCCCTGACCTTTCCGCATCCTCCGTATTTGGTGGTGACGGGCTCGAACCCTGGTCTAATCAAGAAGCGTGTGCTACGCACTGCTGCTCCTTCCCACCTGGCTACGGAGGTGCCAGCTTGGGGGATACACAAAGAGATTAGCAGTAGCTGCTGGCAGAGGTGAAAGTGATTCTTGCATTGCTTCTATTCGAATAAACAGCAGCCTGGAAAACAAGGTGCAGGGGATTCCAGAGACTGCTGAGAATCATTGTAGAACAAATAAATACACTGGTGTGCAAAATTTAAGGACCAGTCAGGTTTTCACCTGTAGCTTCTCATAGTAGTGGTCTGGATATGAGAAAAGCATAACAAAGGAACCTCGTGAGGTACAGAAATGATGAAAGAAACAACACTGACACAACAACGGAAACAAACCGGTACAGAGGGACTTTATTCAAAAATGGCAACACAGCACTGGCTGCCATGATACAGCTGCATCACTGCCAAAGATGGAACAAAGGGAAGAGGCGGTCCTTAGTAGGAGATATGCTCACCCCTAATTTCGATGCAAGCTTTGCACCGCCTGTCCATACTTAGAACAATGTTGTTGATAAGTTCTTGCGATAACATCGTCCATTCCTCTGTTAGCGCCATCTTCAGCTGGTGAACATTTTCTGGTGGGTGTGAACGTGCCGTTAGGCATCTCCCCCACAGCGTCCCATATGTGTTCGATGCGATTTAGATCGGTGTAACAGGGAGGCCAATTCATACTAACAATGTCGTCACTTTCCAAAAGCATATCAACAGCTGCAGTGCGATGGGGTGTGGCTTTATCATCCACAAACACGAACTCGGAGCCAATAACACCTCGGAACAGACGCACATGCGGAATGATTACCTCAGTACAGTAGCGTGCTCCAGTTACGGTACCGCCTTCCAGTAGCTGGAGTTGTGTATGTCCATTCAAGATAATGCCTACACAGACGAGAACACCTCTACCGCCATATCGATCCCTTTCAGTGATGTTTGCAGGGTGCTACCATGTGCCAACCTCTCGCCAGATTAGCTGATGTCCAGAATCGCTGCTCAGACTGAATATACTCTCATAAGTAAAGAGTACCTCAAGTAAAGATTTTGTGGTTGTAACCTTTAGAAATAGGTCACAAATAAGAAATAGGTTAGAAATAGTGTTGGTCTTTAAGTTTTGCACACCAGTGTACATGGGTTGTGTTAGGGTGGCTAAGAATAGGAACAAGTGCACGTATACTTGCGTGTACACAAATGTTAAGAGGTTGGTAAATAAATTTGATGAATGTGAGTTATTGGTAAAAACATCAAAGGAAGATACGGTTGGAATATCAGAGACTTGGTGTCACACAGATATAAGAAATGCAGAACTGGAATTTGGGGAGTACAATGACTACAGGAAGGATAGGTAGGATAGGAAGGGAGGAGTGGGTTTTGCTATTAGTTAAGAAACACAAAATCAAAGGGAGTACAGCCAGTCGATATGGCTGGACAGTGAGTGTCGAGTCAATTTGGTGTGACATAAGCACTGGGAAAGCAAAATTGAGAGTAGGAGTGTGTTATAGGCCTAATGACTCTGATGAGTATGTTAAGAAACAGTACAGAGCAATAGAGTGGGCCAGTAAATTAGAGTGTCTTATATTGGGGGATTTTAATTTCCCAGGTATTGACTGGAATTTGTGAGTTGGACATTGACACACTAGAAAGTCTTTTGTGGATTTATAGGATGATTGTTTTCTACAGCAGCATGTTCGGGGGGCAACTAAAGGGAGCAATACTCTTGATCTCATTATCAGTAGCGATTCTTCATTAGCATTAGAATTAGCATTAGCATTAGTAGAGGCATTTGATGCAAGAAAGCAAGCTTATGCAGCATCAGCCAAAAAAAAAAAAAAAAACACCACTTCCACTTCACCCCTCTGTTTGTTCAAAATACCTGTCCAGCTGAGCCTTAAACTTATTTAGGCTATCAACTTCCACGACAAGAGATGGAAGTCTGTTCCACCAACCAACCACCCGCTGGCTAAAGGAAAATTTCCACACGTCTATCCTACATCTGTCTTTCCTCAATTTGAATTTATGCCCTCTCAGGTGATTATTCTGAGCGAGAGGAAGAATCCCATCAGCATTGAGCATGCTCAAACCATTCAAGGCTTGATATACCTCTATCAGATCACCTCGCTGGTGCCTAGTCTCCAGACACTGTAATTTGCAAAATTTAAGCCTTTCTTCGTAAGAGCACCCCTTTGTTCCATTCACTAATCTTGTTGCCCTTCTCTGTACTCGTTCCAGCAGCTCTACATCCTTCTTGAAATGAGGCCTCCAGACCTGTATACAGTACTCTAGGTGTGGCCTGACCATTGCCTTATACAAGGGAATAATCACCTCCTTACCCCTGCTAGAAAAATTCCTATATATCATTGACAATACACCATGAGCTACTCTTGCAGCCCGTCTGCACTGCTCAGAGAACTTCATATCTGCCTGCACAACCACCCCCAGGTCCCTTTCATTCTCTACCACTGTCAGTGTAGAACCACAGAGTTGATACGTTGCTCTGGGGTTGCTGTTTGCCATGTGTAGTATTTTACATTTGTCAATGTTAAACTTCATTTGCCACCTCTCAGCCCATCTGCTCAACCTTTCAAGATCCTGTTGCAGCAGCATAGTGTCAGTAGTATCCTTGACAACCCTGCCTACCTTTGTATCGTCTGCAAACTTCGACATTAAGCTTGATATACCATCATCAATATCATTTATTAATACAGAAAACAATAATGGACCCAACACTGAGCCCTGAGGGACTCCACTAATAACAGTAGTCCACGACGAGCAGTGTCCATTGATTACCACTCTCTGTCTTCTCCCCCTCAGTCACCCCTTTATCCACTACAGCAATTTGCCTCCATTGTCGCACTGCTCCAATTTGTGCAGCAGTCTTCCATGTGTAACAGTATCAAAAACCTTTCTAAGATCCAAGTATATAATATCAAAGTTATTCCCTGCATCCAGTTCGTTTGTGACTGCATCATAGTATCCAATCAAATTGGTCAGGCAAGACTTCCCCTTAACAAAACCATGCTGTGTCCCAGCTATAACTGAAGTCTTGTCTAAATGATCCTGCAGTGCTTCTTTAACCAGTGCCTCCATTAATTTTCCTGGAACAGAAGTTAAACTCACAGGTCTATAATTACTTGTGTCAGCCTTTGATCCTCCTTTGTGAATTGGGGTCACATTTGCACATCTCCAGTCTGTGGGTACCTCCCCTGAGTCCAAGGAAGCTCTCATAATTATGGCTAAGGGTTTGCTTGCTTCCTCTGCTGCCTCCTTTAATATAACTGGATAGATCCCATCCACCCCGGGTGCCTTTCTTGTGTTTATCTTCAACAATTTCTCCTCCACTTTACTCCCAGTTATTACAAGATTCTCTAGCTTACTGCTAGAGTTGAATAGACCTCTGGCTTTCCCCTCGCTAAATAACTCCTCATGTGTGAATGTCGATGCAAAATATTCATTTAGTTTGTTAGCTACCTGAGCAGGATCATCAACAGTTTACCCATCGATATCAAGTGGACCAATCTGATTCATCCCCTTCCTTCTAGAGTTTACATAAGTAAAGAACTCTTTGCTGTTTTTCTTTGCATCCCTTGCCAAAGATTTCTCGTAATCTGCCTTCGCCTGCCTAACCTTCTTTGTAACTTGGTTACAGATCAACTTGTATCTATCATAGGCTTCTGTGTCATGTGTTAATTTGTATGTATCCCATGCATGTTTCTTCTCTGCCATATGCCTCATCAGTTCATCTGACATCCATTTAGGCCTAAACCTTGAACAATATTTCTTAGTTGGTATGTAAAGCCTAGTAGCTTCCAAGATAAGTTCTTTGAATGCTTCCCATTTTGCATTTGCTGTTGGTAACATCATCAGTTGGTCCCACTGTATTGAATTTAAATACTATCTCAGTCCATCGTAGTCGGCTTTACGAAAGCAATACCCCTTCCCCTTACCCCTAATGGTAGTTACCTCTTCGAGTAAATCCCACTTCAGCACACTGTGATCACTGCCACCTAGTGGTTCATTTATCTGCAGATTCTTAATGCATGAAGAATCACTGCTGATAATCAAATCAAGAGTATTCCTCCCTTTAGTTGTCTCCCGAACATGCCGATGTAGAAAACAGTCATCCAATAAATCCTCAAAAGCCTTGCTAGTGTGTGAGTGACCAGCCCCCAAATTCCAGTCAATATCTGGGAAATTAAAATCTCCCATTATAAGACTCTCTGATTTACTGGCCCACTCTATTTCCCTGTACAGTTTCTTATTGTACTCATCAGAGTCATTAGGGCTATAGCACACTCCTACTTTCAATTTTGATCTCCCAATGCTTATGTCCCACCAAACTGACTCGACACTGCACTGTCCAGCCATGTCCACTGGCTTCACTTCCTTGGATTTTATGTATTTCTTAACTAATAGCATAACCCCTCCTCCCTTCCTATCCAGTCTATCCTTTCTGTAGACGTTGTACTCCCCAAATTCCAGTTCTGCATTCCTTATATCTGTGTGACACCACGTCTCTGATATCCCAACAATATCTGCCTTTGATGTTTTGAGCAATACCTCAAATTCATCAAATTTATTTACTAAACTCCTAGCATTGGTGTACACGCAAGTATACATGCACCTATTTCTATTCTTAGCTACCCTAACACAACCCATGTGTTTACTTGTACCGCAATGACTTCCAGAAGTCTCTGAAATATCCTTGAACTTGTTTTTCAGGCTTCTGCTCATTCCAATAGAAGCAGTGCAAGAATCTCTTTCACCTCTGCCAGTGGCTACCGTTAATCTATTCGTCTTTGTCTCCCTCCAAGCTAGCAGTTTTCCGACCCACCTAACACTGCCTCGATAGCATCAGCAAATATTCTTGCACCCTTTCTATTTAAGTGTGTCCCATCCGTGTAGAAGCAAACTCTCCTGTTAACAAGTACAGTCCAGTCTGAAAAAATTCTACCCCTTGAGCCTTGCACAATCTTTCCAGGGCCGAATTGATCGACAAGGCTCTCATCATAAGAATAGGAACAGAAATTAAAACTTTAGTTAACCTTTAGTTTAACAGAAATTAAACCTTCTAAACCTTTAGAAATAGGTTACAAATAAGAAATAGGTTAGAAATAGTGTTGGTCTTTAAGTTTTGCACACCAGTGTACATGGGTTGTGTTAGGGTGGCTAAGAATAGGAACAGGTGCACGTATACTTGCGTGTACACAAATGCTAAGAGGTTGGTAAATAAATTTGATGAATGTGAGTTATTGGTGAAAACATCAAAGGAAGATACGGTTGGAATATCAGAGACTTGGTGTCACACAGAAATAAGAAATGCAGAACTGGAATTTGGGGAGTACAATGACTACAGGAAGGATAGATAGGATAGGAAGGGAGGAGTGGGTAATGCTATTGGTTAAGAAACACAAAATCAAAGAAAGTACAGCCAGTCGATATGGCTGGAGAGTGAGTGTCGAGTCAATTTGGTGTGACATAAGCACTGGGAAAGCAAAATTGAGAGTAGGAGTGTGTTATAGGCCTAATGACTCTGATGAATATATTAAGAAACTGTACAGAGCAATAGAGTGGGCCAGTAAATTAGAGTGTCTTATATTGGGGGATTTTAATTTCCCAGGTATTGACTGGAATTTGTGAGTTGGACATTGACACACTAGAAAGTCTTTTGTGGATTTATAGGATGATTGTTTTCTACAGCAGCATGTTCGGGGGGCAACTAAAGGGAGCAATACTCTTGATCTGATTATCAGTAGCGATTCTTCATTCATTAAGAATCTGCAGATAAAGGAACCACTAGGTGGCAGTGATCACAGTATGCTGAAGTAGGATTTACTCAAAGTGGTAACTACCATCTGGGGTAAAGGGAAGGGTTTTTGCTTTCGTAAAATTGACTGCGGTGGTCTGAAAGAGTATTTAAATTTTATACGGTGGGACCAACTGATGATGTTACCAACAGCAAATTCAAAACGGAAAGCATTGAAAGAATTAATCTTCGACGCTACTAGACTTATCTTACCAGGGTAAGAAATATAGTTCAAGATTTAGGCCGAAATTGATGTCAGATAAACTAATGACACAAGCGCAGGGAAGAAAAGTGCATGGGATACATATAAATGAATAGGTGACACCTAAGCCTATGATAGATATAAGCTGGTATATAAATAAGTCAGAAAGAGGTTAGCAGGCAAAGGCAGATTACGAGAAATCTTTGGCAAAGAATCCAAAGAAAAACAGCAAAGAGTTCTTTACTTATGTGAGCTCTAGGAGGAAACGGATGCATCAGATTGGTCCACTTGATATCGATGGTTCAACTGTTGATGATCCTGCTCAGGTAGCTAACAAACTAAATGAGTATTTTGCTTCTACATTCACACATGAGGAGTTATTCAGAGAGGGGAATGCCAGAGCTCAATTAAACTCTGGCAATCAGCTAGATAATTTTGCAATAACTGAGAGCAAAGTGGAGGAGAAATTGTTGAAGATAAACATAAGAAAGGCAACCTGGGGTGGATGGGATTATTCAGTTATATTAAAGGAGTCAGCAAACGAATTAAGCAAACTCATAGACATAATTATGAGAGCTTCCTTGGACTCAGGGGAGGACTCTGGATGCAAAGAATAATTTTGATATCATATATTTGGATCTTAGAAAGGTTTTTGATACTGTTGCACATGGAAGACTGCTGCACAAATTGGAGGAGTGTGGCATTAGAGGCAAATTGCTGCTATGGATAAAGGGATAGTCGAGTGATAGAAGACAGAGAGTGGTAATCAATGGATACTGCTCTTCATGTTCTAATGTTATTAGTGAAGTCTCCCAGGGTTCAGTGTTGGGTCCATTGTTGTTTTCGGTATTTATTAATGCTATTGATGATGGTATATCAGGCTTAATGTTCAAGTTTGTAGACGATACGCAGGTCGGCAGGGTTGATAATGACACTAATGACAGTATGCTGCTGCAACAGGATCTAGAAATGTTGAGCATATGGGCTGAGAGGTGGCAACTGAAGTTCAGCATTGACAAATGTAAAGTACTGCATATGGGAAGTAGTAAACCCAGAGTATTGTATCAACTGCATGGTACCACACTGACATTGGTAGAAAATGAAAAGAACCTGAGGGTAATTGTGCATGCAGATATGAAGTTTTGTGAGCAGTGGAGACGGTCTGGAAGAGGAGCTCATGGTGTCTTGTCAATGATATTCAGCAATTTTTCTAGCAGTGATGAGGAGGTGATTATCCACTTGTATAAGGCAATGGTCAGGCCACACCTTGAGTACTGTGTACAGGTCTGGATGCCTCATTTTAAGAAGGATGTAGAGCTCTGGAGCGACTACGGAGAAGGGCAGCAATATTAGTGAATGGAACAAAGGGTTACCCTTACCAAGAAAGTTTTAAGTTCTGCAAATTGCAGTGTCTGGAGACTAGACACCTGCGAGATGATCTGATTGAGGTGTATAAAGGCCTTGAACGGTTTGAGCATGCTCAATGTTAATGGGATTCTTCCTTTTGCTGAGAATAATCGTCTGAGAGGGCATAAATTCCAATTGAGGAAAGTCAGTTGTAGGATAGATGTGCCGAAGTTTGCCTTTACCCATCGGGTGGTTGATTGCTGGAACAAACTTCCATCTGTCGTTGTAGAAGTTGCGAGCTTAAATGGATTCAAGGCAGAACTAGACAAACATTTGGAGCGATTGGATGGGTGAAATGAGAAGGTTTTTTTTTTTTTTTTTAGCTGAAGTTTGCTTTCTTGCATGATGTGCCTTTACTAATGCTCACATTGACAAATGAAAAGTATTGCATATGGTTAGAAGTAACCCCAGAGAAATGTACGAACTGTGTGGTGATGTACTCAGGGTAGTGGAGAATCAAAAAGGCCTGTTGTAATTGTGCAGTCAGATATGAAGTTTTCTGAGTAATGCAGACAGACACAGAGGAGGTGTCTTGTCAATGATTTTTAGGAATATTGCTAGCACAGATAAAGAAGTGATTGTCCACTTGTATAATGCAATGGTCAGCCACACGTTGAGTACTGCATACAGGTCCGGAGACCAGGGCCGCCGTAAGTGGGTAGGCGCGGTAAGCGTCTCTTATGGGTGGCAGTGCAGGAAGGCGCTAAAAAACTTTTTGACATGTACAAGGCAAGCCTTTGTTTAACAAACTTCTTTATAGCGAAATTTTCTATTTAGCAACATTTGTTGAATTCCCCTTGGTAGTTACATTTAAAATTAGTTTCCGTACATCGAAGAAAATTTCCATATAACAAAATTATTATGAGACACTTCACCTGGAAAGCATTGTGCACACCTCTGGCCTTCAGGCAATTAGTGTTGCTACTAAGCACGGATTAAGAGCCGAAGGGTTTACCATCATGCAACTGAGTGGCACTCGTAAAACCTATCCAAACAGCTGTCCCACGTACACAGAAATCGCACTGGTCGTCCGATTGGTTAACGTTTACCAGTATTCAACATGACAGACTAACTCAGCCAGTGTGAAAAAGACCTGGTGTGGGTCGGTGATCCTACCAACTGTTCTACCCACGAGGACGTGATTATTAAGGATGTCACTTCAAATCCATAAGGTCTATTGATCTTATAGTAGACACAGCACCAGAACGTTTTTATTTTTTATTAGCCGGACAAAATTCATAAAGGCAAATGTTTATAAAAGGATCCATAATTCATTTTTTACTTTTTCTTCTGCTTCACTCTTTTGAGATTGAAAGTGTTCGTTGGCTGTAGGATGCCTTGACATTTTTTGTCTACCTTCTTTTGGCAATTCATACGAATTGCAGCAATTTTTCATACCTCTGTAATAAAAAAAGTAAATACTCGTTTCATGTTTGTTTTGAGTAAGTTCCAGTCAATACAGACAATTCTGCATACATTTACAAGCTCGCGAAAAGGTTTTTTTTTTTTTTTTTTTTTTACTCCGGTTGAATCTCTGTATGAATCAACTTTTGCTAGTGGCTAAACCCTAAATTCTTATCCCCTTCCCACCAGATGATCGATCACCCACGCGATCTTTAATATCCATCATTAAAAAAAAACTCAGTCCTGCATAACTCATCGGACAAACGCTGTGGCCGACCATGCACTATGGTAGTTTCCATTGGCGTAGCTACCATGTAGGCAGGCAAGGCAATCTTCCGGGCCCGTACCCTTTAGGGGCCGCGCGTCTTTGGCTGTCTCCAGTTTTTGCAATTTTTATTAATTAAGTAGGGGCCGGAACATGTTCTTTATCTCCGAGCCCGAAAAAGGGTAGCTACGCTACTGGTAGTTTCGCCGCTGATTTCTGCTAAAATTTTATTCATTTTGTTCGAGAGTGTAGGATGTAGGTTCCTCTTATGATTTTGTTTAGCCGTAAGAACATTAGTCTCGCAGAGAAAAAAAAAAAAAAGAAAAAAGAGCCGTTCTTGTACGACCCATATGCTTTCTGGCAGTCAATTCTGTCTGACGTGATGTTCGTTTACGTATATTTTTTTTTTTTTTAAACGCTCTGGTGAGGTTATACTGTGTGTGGTTGAAATTTCGAGCTATTCAGTTGACGTTTTCTTAATTTATTTATCATACTAAATTATGTTTAATGAATAGCTTTAATTGTCTTAATCACGCATGTTAGCCAATTTTGAAATTGGCTAACATGTTGGAATTTAGCAAAGTATTTAATAAAAAAGCCGTGAATTAGGGTTGAATATGAAAGTGTTTGCAATTCTGCCAGACACATAGGAGGGAGTATATGATGAGAGCTTTGTCGATCATTTCGGCCCTGGAGAGATTGTGCAAGGCTCAAGGGATAGAATTTTTCTCAGCCTGGTCTGTGCTTGTTAATTAACAGGAGAGACTGCTTCTACAGGGATAGTATGCACTTAAATAGAAAGGGTGCAAGAATATTTGCTGATGCTATCGAGGCAGTGTCGGAAAACTGCTAGCTTGGGGGGATACATGGACTAATAGATTAACAGTAGCCGCTGGCAGAAGTGAAAGTGATTCTTGCACTGCTTCTATTGGAATGGGCAGCAGCCTGGAAAACAAGATGCTGGGAGCCATTGCAGTACAAGGAAACACATGGGTTGTGTTAGGGTAGCTGAGAACAGGAACAGGTGCATGTATACTTGTGTGTACACCAATGCTAGGAGTTTGGTAAATAAAATAAATTTGATGAATTTGAGATGTTGGTCAAAACATCAAAGGCAGATATTGTTGGGATATCAGAGACTTGGTGTCACACAGATATAAGGAATGCAGAACTGGAATTTGGGGAGTACAATGTGTACAGGATAGGAAGGGAGGAGGGGGTTATGCTATTAGTTAAGAAACACACAAAATCCAAGGAAGTGCAGCCAGTCGACATCGCTGGACAGTGCAGTGTCGAGTTAGTTTGGTGTGACGTAAGCACTGGGAAAGCAAAATTGAGAGTAGGAGTGTGTTATAATCCTAATGACTCTGATTAGTATAATAAAAAAACTATACAGGGAAATAGTGTGGGCCAGTAAATCTGAGAGTCTTATAATGGGGGATTTTAATATTCTGGATATTGACTGGAATTTGTGGTTGATCACTTACACACTAGCAAGGCTTTTGTGGATTTATTGGATGATTGTTTTCTAGATCAGCTTGATCTGATTATCAGTAGTGATTTTTCATGCATTAAGAATCTGCAGATAAAGGAATCACTAGGTGGCAGTGATCACAGTGTGCTGAAGTGGGATTTACTCGAAGGGTTTTTGAGTAAATCCCACTCAAAGGGAAAGGGTTTTTGCTTTCGTAAAGGTGACTACGGAGGTCTGAGACAGTATTTAAATTCTATACAGTGGGACCAAATGATGATGTTACCAACAGCAAATTCAAAATGGAAACCATTCAAAGAATTAATCTTGGAAGCTACTAGGCTTTACATACCAACTAAGAATATTGTTCAAGGTTTGGGCCTAAATGGATGTCAGATGAATTAATGAGACATCTGGCAGAGAAGAAAAATGCATGGGATACATATAAATTAATGGGTGACATAGAAGCCTATGATAGATATAAGCTGGCCTGTAACCAAGTCACAAAGGAGGTTAGGCAGGCAAAGGCAGATTATGAGAAATCTTTGGCAAAGGATGAAAGAAAAACAGCAAAGAGTTCTTTACATATGTAAACTCTAGAAGGAAGGGGATGAATCAGATTGTCTACTGGAAATCGATGGTTCAACTGTTGATGATTCTTCTCAGGTAGCTAACAAACGGAAAGAGTATTTTGCATCTACATTCACACGCGAGGAGTTATTCAGGGTGGGGAATGCCAGAGGTGAACTAAAATCTGGCAGTGAGCTAGATGATTTTGTAATAACAGAGGAAAGTGGAGGAGAAATTGTTGAAGAGAAACATAAGAAAGGCACCTGGGGTGGATGGGATCTATCCAGTTATATTAAAGGAGGCAGGAAAGGAAGTAAGCAAACCCTTAGCCATAATCATGAGCGCTTCCTTGGACTCAGGGGAAGTACCCATGGACTGGAGATGTGTAAATGTGACCCCAATTCACAATGGAGGATCAAAGGCTGACACAAGTAATTATAGTCCTGTTAGTTTAACTTTTGTTCCATGGAAATTAATGAAGGCACTGGTTAAAGAAGCATTGCAGGATCATCTAGATAAGACTTCATTTATAGCTCGGACACAGCATGGGTTTGTTAACCCTTTGCCTGTCGACATATATTTTGCATGTACTAAGCCGTACATTTGTTTGAAATAGTTACTTTTATCATGTTGCGTGGCTCTCTAGAGTAATTTTTTTACTTATCTAGTAGGTCATGGTACATGTAACGGACCAAGGATATGCAAGGATGTGTGCATCCCATATGATGTACAGAGCGTACCCAGAAGTATTTATTATCCGTACGCTTTGTGCATCACATATTATGCACGTTTCCCACAGAGGCAGACTTCAGCTTCATCAATATAACCCAGGAAAAGCCCATAAATACGGGATTAAATTATTCAAATTGTGTGAAATGACAGGTTATATATGGAATTTCTCAGTTTACTGCAGCCAAGGAACTTCTAATTTATTACCAGGGCTGGATCATTCCGGATCTGTAGTTGTATCCTTAGCTGAACCACTGCTAAATGAAGGCAGAATTTTGGTTGAAGACAACTGGTACAGTAGCATACCTTTAGCAACTTACCTGAAGAACAAAAATACAGATTATTGTGGAACTTCAAAATCTAATAGGAAAGGGCTGCCCAATGAAGTAAAGTCAAAGAAATTAGAGAAAGGAGAAGTAGTAGGAATGGTAAATAATGATGGAATATGTGTTATAAAATATAAAGACAAGAAAGATATATATATATGATTTCAACTTACCATGGTACAAATTAGAAAGCTGTTGAAAAAAGAAGAAATGCAGGAGAGGCCATTGAAAAAAAAAAACTGAAAAGGAGAAACTATTTCTAAACCTGCAGTTATAAAAGAATAGAACAGAATAAAAGGTGGAATTGATATTTCAGATCAAACGATCTCATATTATAGTCTGGCCAGAAATAATGTAAAATGATATCGAAAAGTCTTGTTTGAATGCTTAGAAATTGCTGTAGTGAATAGTTGGGTTATCTTTAACAGGTTTTACTCAAATAAAACAATCCAGCTAGCAGCATTTTCAAAAGCTGTTACGATGTCTCTGCTGGGTATGGCCGAAAAAAAAGTTCTATAAATAAACGAATTAAAAAGGCCCACACATTACTAAATATACCAAGAAGAGAAGACGGAAAACTCTTTCTGAGAAGGTGTCATTGTTGTTACACAAAAATCATATTGAAGGAAAATCGCAAAGAAGCAATGAAAAAATCTAAACAAGTCTTAAAAGAATGTGTCGAATGTGACAAACCATTTTGCCTGCCTTGTTTCAATGAATACCATAAATAATATTATGTAGTGTATTGAATCAGAAATAAAAGCTACTTTATTTATATTTTTGCATTTTTTATATATTTAGTAACTCCACCATATTATTTCAGATAATTCACATTCTTGCACTTTGTGAATCAGTTGTGATGCACACTGAGTTGGAAGACATAAACTATAACACGTTTAGATTGAAAAACTGAGTAAGTTTCAGACGTTAAAAATGTATCGTATTTAAAACTCCAGTAAGTGTGTATCACGTGATGCACAAGCATATAGAAAATATGTCATGTGTATCATGTGATGCACGGGACAGGCAAAGGGTTAAAGGGAAGCTTTGTCTGACTAATTTGATTGGATACTATGATGTAGTCACAACGGAACTGAATGCAAAGAATAACTTTGATATCGTATATTTGGATCTTAGAAAAGCCTTTGATACTGTTGCACATGGAAGACTGCTGCACAAATTGGAGCAGTGTGGCATTGGAGGCAAATTGCTGCTATGGATAAAGGGATGGTTGAGTGGGAGAAGACAGAGAGTGGTAATCAGTGGACACTGCTCTTCGTGGACTAATGTTATTAGTAGAGTCCCTTGGGGTTCAGTGTTGGGTCCATTGTTGTTTTCTGTATTTATAAATGATATTGATGATGGTATATCAGGCTTCATTAGCATTAGTAGAGGCATTTGATGCAAGAAAGCAAGCTTATGCAGCATCAGCCAAAAAAAAAAAAAAAAAAACCCACTTCCACTTCACCCCTCTGTTTGTTCAAAATACCTGTCCAGCTGAGCCTTAAACTTATTTAGGCTATCAACCTCCACCACAAGGGATGGAAGTTTGTTCCACCAACCAACCACCCACTGGCTAAAGGCAAATTTCTGCACGTCTATCCTACATCTGTCTTTCCTCAATTTGAATTTATGCCCTCTCAGGTGATTTTTCTGAGCTAGAGGAAGAATCCCATCAGCATTGAGCATGCTTAAACCATTCAAGGCTTTATACACTATCAGATCACCTCGCTGGTGCCTAGTCTCCAGACACTGTAATTTGCAAAACTTAAGCCTTTCTTCATAAGAGCACCGCTTTGTTCCATTCACTAATCTTGTTGCCCTTCTCTGTACTCGTTCCAGCAGCTCTACATCCTTCTTGAAATGAGGCCTCCAGACCTGTATACAGTACTATATTGTATACAGTATACAGTATATATTGTATAAGGCAATGGAATAATCACCTCCTTATCCCTGCTGGAAAAATTCCTGTATATCATTGACAATACTCCATGAGCTACTCTTGCAGCCCATCTGCACTGCTCAGAGAACTTCATATCTGCCTGCACAACCACCCCCAAGTCCCTTTCATTCTCTACCACTGTCAGTGTAGTACCACAGAGTTGATACGTTGCTCTGGGGTTGCTGTTTCCCATGTGTAGTACTTTACGTTTGTCAATGTTAAACTTCATTTGCCACCTCTCAGCCCATCTGCTCAACCTTTCCAGATCCTGTTGCAGCAGCATAGTGTCAGTAGTGTCCTTGACAACCCTGCCAACCTTTGTATCGTCTGCAAACTTGGACATTAAGCCTGATATACCATCATCAATATCATTTATAAATACAGAAAACAATAATGGACCCAACACTGAGCCCTGAGGGACTCCACTAATAACATTAGTCCACGATGAGCAGTGTCCATTGATTACCACTCTCTGTCTTCTCCCCCTCAACCACCCCTTTATCCATAGCAGCAATTTGCCTCCAATGTCACACTGCTCCAATTTGTGTAGCAGTCTTCCATGTGCAACAGTATCAAAAGCCTTTCTAAGATCCAAGTATATAATATCAAAGTTATTCCCTGCATCCAGTTCTTTTGTGACTGCATCATAGTATCCAGTCAAGTTGGTCAGGCAAGACTTCCCCTTAACAAAACCATGCTGTGTCTGAGCTATAACTGAAGTCTTGTCTAAATGATCTTGCAGTGCTTCTTTAACCAGTGCCTCCATTAATTTTCCTGGAACAGAAGTTAAACTCACAGGTCTATAATTACTTGTGTCAGCCTTTGATCCTCCTTTGTGAATTGGGGTCACATTTGCACATTTCCAGTCTATGGGTACCTCCCCTGAGTCCAAGGAAGCTCTCATAATTATGGCTAAGGGTTTGCTTACTTCCTTTGCTGCCTCCTTTAATATAACTGGATAGATCCCATCCACCCCGGGTGCCTTTCTTGTGTTTATCTTCAGCCGTTTCTCCTCCATTTTACTCCCAGTTATTTCAAGATTCTGTAGCTTACTGCTAGAGTTGAATACACCTCTGGCATTCCCCTTGCTGAATAACTCCTCATGTGTGAATGTCGATGCAAAATATTCATTTAGTTTGTTAGCTACCTGAGCAGGATCATCAACAGTTGACCCATCAATATCAAGTGGACCAATCTGATTCATCCCCTTCCTTCTAGAGTTTACATAAGTAAAGAACTCTTTGCTGTTTTTCTTTGCATCCCTTGCCAAGGATTTCTCGTAATCTACCTTCGCCTGCCTAACCTCCTTTGTAACTTGGTTGCATATCAACTTGTATCTATCATAGGCTTCTGTGTCATGTGTTAATTTGTAAGTATCCCATGCATTTTTCTTTTCTGCCATATGCCTCATTAGTTCATCTGACATCCATTTTGGCCTAAACCTTGAACAATATTTCTTAGTTGGTATGTAAAGCCTAGTAGCTTCCAAGATAAGTTCTTTGAATGCTTCCCATTTTGCATTTGCTGTTGGTAACATCATCAGTTGGTCCCATTGTATAGAATTTAAATACTGTCTCAGTCCATCGTAGTCGCCTTTACGGAAGCAATAACCCTTCCCTTTACCCCTAATGGTAGTTACCTCTTTGAGTAAATCCGACTTCAGCACACTGTGATCACTGCCACCTAGTGGTTCATTTATCTGCAGATTCTTAATGCATGAAGAATCACTGCTGATAATCAAATCAAGAGTATTACTCCCTCTAGTTGCCTCCCGAACATGCTGATGTAGAAAACAATCATCCAATAAATCCACAAAAGCCCTGCTAGTGTGTGAGTAACCAGCCCCCAAATTCCAGTCAATATCTGGGAAATTAAAATCTCCCATTATAAGACTCTCTGATTGATTTACTGGCCTACTCTGTTTCCCTGTACAGTTCCTTATTATACTCATCAGAGTCATTAGGCCTATAGCACACTCCTACTCTCAATTTTGATCTCCCAATGCTTATGTCACACCAAACTGACTCAACACTGCACTGTCCAGCGATGTCGACTGGCTTCACTTCCTTGGTTTTTATGTGTTTCTTAACTAATAGCATAACCCCTCCCCCCTTCCTATCCTGTCTATCCTTTCTGTAGACGTTGTACTCCCCAAATTGCAGTTCTGCATCCCTTATGTCTGTGTGACACCACGTCTCTGATATCCCAACAATATCTGCCTTTGATATTTTGAGCAATACCTCAAATTCATCAAATTTATTTACTAAACTCCTAGCATTGGTGTACACACAAGTATACCTGTATCTGTTTCTATTCTTAGCTACCCTAACACAACCCATGTGTTTACTTGTACCGCAATGGCTCCCAGCACTCTCTGAAATACCATGCATCTTGTTTTTCAGGCTTCTGCTCATTCTAATAGAAGCAGTGCAAGAATCTCTTTCACCTCTGCCTGTGGCTACTGTCAATCTATTGGTCTTTGTCTCCCCCCAAGCTAGCAGTTTTCCGACCCACCTAACATTGCCTCGAAAGCATCAGCAAATATTCTTGCACCCTTTCTGTTTAAGTGTATCCCATCCCTGTAGAAGCAATCTCTCCTGTTAACAAGTACAGTCCAGGCTGAAAAAAATTCTACCCCTTGAGCCTTGCACAATCTTTCCAGGGCCGAATTGATCGACAAGGCTCTCATCATATACTCCCTCCTATCGTGTCTGGGCAGAATTGCAGACACTTTCTAATTCTCGGCTTTTGTTCAACAGTGACCTGTACTTGTTAAGTAATTCTGCCGGTCTCCTACTCTTAATATTATTAGTGCCAACGTGTACAACTATATCACCTTTTGTGCCCTTAAAAGATGATATTCGCTCTACAACGTCATCAACCTTTGCCCCTGGCAGACATACCCTGGTCCTGTTCCACCGATCTTTTTTACAAAGCATGTTCCCTGTTTCCCTGACAATAGAGTCACCAACAACTACTAGTTCCTTCGGGACCAGCACATTCTGCCTTGGAGGTTAATGTCCAAGTTTTCAGATGATACAAAAGTTGGCAGGGTTGTTAATGACACTAATGACAGTATGCTGCTGCAGCAACATCTAGAAAAGTACAGCAAATGGGCTGAGAGGTGGCAAATGAAGTTTAACATTGACAAATGTTAAGTACTACATATGGGAAGCTGTAAACCCAGAGTAACTTATCAACTCTGTAGTACTACACTGACAGTAGTAGAGAATGTATAGCACCTGGGGGTAATTGTGCAGGCATATATGAAGTTTTCTGAGTAGTGCTGATGGTCTGCAAGAGTAGCTCATGGTGTCTTGTCAATGATATACAGGAATTTTTCTAGCATGGATAAGGAGGTGATTATCCCCTTTTATAAGGCAATGGTCAGGCCACACCTTGAGTACTGTATACAGGTCTGGAGGCCTAATTTTAAGAAGGATGGAGAACTGTTGGAACGAGTACAGAGAAGGCAACAAGATTAGTGAATGGAACAAAGGGGTGCTCTTATGAAGAAAGGCTTGAGTTTTGCAGATTACAGTGTCTGGAGACTAGGCACTTGTGAGGTGATCTGATTGAGGTGTATAAAGCATTGAATGGTTTGAGCATGCTAAATGCTGATGGGATTATTCCTTTTGCTCAGAGTAATTGCCTAAGAGGGTAAATTCAAATTGAGGAAAGACAGTTGTAGGATAGATGTGCGGAAGTTTGCCTTTAGCCAGCGGGTAGTTGATTGATGGAACAGACTTCCGTCTTTTGTTGTGGAAATTGATAGCCTAAATAAATTTAAGGCTGAGCTTGGACAGGTATTTGGAATAAACAGAGGGGTGAAATCGGAGCGTTTTTTTTTTGGCTGATGCTGCATAAGCTTGCTTTCTTGCATCGTATGCCAATGCTAATAAGTTCAGGGTCCTGAGCTGGATATCATCATTCTTCTTTTTCTTGATGATTCCTTTTGACTTCTCTCTCTCTCTCAGGTAATTCAGAAATTTTTTTTTTTTTTTTGGCTGGTGCAACATATTAGCCTCAGGCTCCCTTGCACCTTATGTATAAGTTACAGTAATAATAAGTTACAACTTAATTTTCATAGGGCCTGTGTTTTATCAGTAATTTTGGTGGAAATATCATAATGTGTTGTACTACATCATAACAGTTAAAATTAATTACTGAGTTCAGTATTTTAAGTTGTAGTGAATAAATACTCCAAAGGTCCTGATCACATAGGTTAACTCATTTCTGTATTTGTCTAACATTCAGGTTAGCATTCCCTGTTAGCAAAATTCCCATATATTATGACAAAACCCTGTGAGCTGGCCCAGCAGCATTTCTGAACTGTTCAGAGAACTTCATATCTGACTGCACAATTTCTGCTGAATCTTTTCATTTTCTGCTACTCCGAGTAGTCAGTAGCATTATTTGAAACGTAATAGGCATAGTACGAAGTAGTATGGCATCATTATATTCTTATCTCTTAGTTCTTGTGGTGTTTTAAAATTAAATTTAAACTAAAACAATTAAAATAAATTACGGGAATGTGTTGGCTTGGAGGAGACCCATCGATGGCAATTCTCTTGTGAATCAGAGCTGCATACAGTACTTGTCGCTTTTTTTGCTGAGTTATCTGTAGTGGGACATGATATGGCCAAAGGGGTGTCTTTGTGTGCTTTTGTTGCAGAGAGCTTGAGGATATTAAATACCAATTCAGTGTTCTGATGGACTTAAGAAACAGGTTTGATGTCCTCAAAGAAATTAAAAAGAGGACCCCATCCACCACGACCCCAAAACTACACTCATGCATCGTACAAGGCTAACAAATCCTCCTTGGCAGAAAGCCCTAGTCCCACAGGAAGTAGCTATTGTAAGCAACTATTGTCAGTGAAATGGGAAATATATTTTGAAAAAAGGATAAATGTGATCAGACCAGGATATGTCTGCCAAGGGCTGAAGTTGACAATGTAGAGTAGCAATCATATTTAAGGGTACAAAAGGCGATACTGTTGTAGATTAGTACTAATGATACTAATAATTATTAGCATTATTGATATTCAGAGTAGGAGAGTTAAGGATTTACTTAACAAGTACAGAGCAACATTGTGAGAAAGTTGTGAGTTATGATTAAATTTGTAAGTGCCTGCAATTTTGCTCTGACAGGATAAGAGGGAGTTTGTGATGAGAGCCTTGTCAATCAGTTCAGCTCTGAAGAGACTGTGTAAGGCTCATGGGGTGGAATTTTTCTCAATATGGTCCATGCTTGTTGACAGGAGTGACTGTTTTTACAGGGATGGAATACTTTTAAATAGAAGGGGTACAGAATATTTGCTGATGCAAATATTCATGAATATTTTCTGTTGAAGCAGTGTTAGGTTAATTGGAAAACTGCTAGCTTAGGGGTGGATATGCAGATTAATAGATTAATGACAGCCACAGAAAAAGGGAAAGCGATTCTTGCAGTACTTCTATTAGACATGTTGAATGCAATTTTTTGGGGATTACAAAGCCTGCTAGAGGTTCTCATGAGACACACAGGCATATGGGCTATGTTAGAGCAGAAACAGGTGTATCTGTACTTGCATATACACTGTGGTAACAGATTTGATTAATTTGAAGTACTGGTTAAGTCATCAAACGTGGATGTTTTTGGGATATCGGAAACATACCAAAAGGATGTGGAATTTGAATATGGTGAGTCAGTAGCATAACTACCCTTTTTCAGGCCCAGAGGCAAAGAACATGTTCAGGGCTCCTACTTAATTAATGAAAATTGCAAAAAGAGCAGACAGCCAAAAACGCCGAGCACCTAAAGGACCCGGGCGTGGAGGCAATTGCCTTGCCTGCCTACATGGTAGTTATGCCACTGTGGTGAGTACAGTGTACAGAAAAGGATATGTATCTATGTGTTTTTCTAAGGCAGATTGCTCTGGAAGAGATGTTCATGAATATTTTCTGTTGAAGCAGTGTGTAAACAGTGAGTCAGATCCACTGTGTAAACCAGTGCTGCATACAGATCTCTTTAAGTATAGTCATGTGAGTAAAGTGTTGTTTGTGAAGTGTAATGTTGGGTAATGTTGTGATGTCAGTTGGTTACTTAGCTACCAGGAAGCAAGTAACTGACCAGAAGACTTCCTGGCACTTGTCCTTGTCACGAGGAGGAATTCTTTGACTAACATATGCTGAATGTCCTGAAAAGATAGGGGCAAACAAGAGAAACTCCAGCACCAGCAAGCCAATGCCAGCTCACACATGCCAAAACTTTTATACATTACAGAGAAAAGAATGAAACAGAAGAAGAGAATAAAAGGGTAATGGAATAGTAGATAAATCCTGCACTGCCCAAAGCCAGTATCAGCATGAAAAAAAAAAAAAAAAAAAAAAAAAAAATAAAATAAAGTAACAAAAAAAATAAATAAAATAAAAATTCCTACTCCAAACATATCAGGGCTAGCAGTAAAGATAGCACTGACTTCAACAGATGCAGTGATCGCCAGAGAAGTATTTAAGTTCTAAAATAGTTTATTGGAGGGTATTAGTAGTGTCAAATGATGCAAAAAAGCAAGTCTATACAGCATCAGTCAAAAAAAAAAAAAAAAAACCCACTTCACCTATCCATCCTCTCAACAGTTTGCCCACTTTTTCCTTGAATTTATTCATTCTATCCACTTCCACAGCAACGTATGGAAGCTTGTTCCAGTAATCAACCGAAGGCAAACCTCTGCACATCTGTTCTGCAACTATCCTTCTTCAATTTGAACCTGTGTCCTCATGTGCTTACTCACAGCAAGAGGAAGAATATCATCAACATTGAGTTTGCTTAAGCCATTCAACTGTAAACATCTCACTCAGATCACTTTGTAGGTGCCTAAGTTCCAGATGCTGCAATTTTCAGAACTGACCAATTCCCCTCACCAATCTTTTTGTCCTTCTCTGTACTGTTCCAGCACAGCAGCTCTACTTCCTTCCTAAAATAAGTCCTCCAGACCTGTATGCAGAATTCAAGATGTGGCCTGACCATTGCCTTATACAATGGAATAATCACCTCCTTATCCCTGTTAGCAAAATTCCTGTATATTATTGACTAAACCCTGTGAGCTATCCCGGCAGCATTTCTGAACTGTTCAGAGAACTTCATATCTGACTGCACAATTACTGCCAAATCTTTTCATTTTCTGCTACTCTGAGTGTAGTTCCATATGGTTGGTATGTTAATCTGGAGTTATTTCTACCCATATGCAGTACTGTACTTTGCATTTGCCAAGATTAAACTTCAGTTGTGATTTCTCAGCCTATCTGCTTAATTTTTCTAGATCCTCTTGTAGTAGCATACCGTCATTAACCACCCTGACAACCTTTGTATCATTTGCAAACATGGACACTAAGCCTGATATGTCTTCATCAATATCATTAATAAATATAGATAGCAATAATGGGCTCAACACCAAAACCTGGGGGACTCCACTAATAACATTAGTCCATGAAGAGTAGTGTCTATTGATAAATAATCACCCTCTGTCTTCTGCCATCCCTTTATAGCAGTAACTTGCCCTTAATGCCACACTGCTCCAATTTGTACAGCAGTCTTTTATTTGCAACAGTATCAATGACTTTCCTGAAATCCAAGTGTATGATATCAAAATTATGTTTTGCATCCAGTTCCTTTGTGCCTGCAACATGGTATCCAATCAAATTGGTCAGACAAGATAACAAACATGCTGTGACTGAAGTATAAGTGCACTCCTGTATAGATAATCCTGCATCACTTCTTTTATGACTCCATTAATCTTGAAACAGAAGTTAAAACTTACAGTTCTGTAATTACTCATTTCAACCTTTGATCCCCCCCTTTGTGAATTGGGGATACATTCGCACTCTCCATTCTGCAGGGACCTCCCCTAAATCCAAGGATGTTCTTGAAATTACAGATAAGGGTTTCTTTACTTCCTTCGCTGCCTCCCTTAATATATTTGGTTAGCTCCCATCCAACCCAGGTGCCTTTCTTATGTTCAACAATTTCTCCTCCACTTTCCTCTCAGTTATTACAAAATCATTCAGCTCCCTGTTAGAATTTGATAAACTTCTGGCATTCACTTACTTAAATAATTCCTCATGTGTGAATGTAAATGCAAAATATTTATTCAGTTTGTTGTCAGCAACCTGAGCAGAATCATCAACAGTTGAATCATTGATATTAAGTATGCCAATGTACTTTAAATATACAGTAAACCCTCGATTTAATGAACCCCGATATAGCAGATTTCGGATTTAACGGAGCGGACAAATAATAATACAGTAATGTACATATTAATCTTGGCCATGTTATTTTTTTTTTAGGTTATACAAGACCTTAGTGTTATCATTAATTAAAAATTAATTATAATTACCTATTTCCATTATTGTTTTGATAATTTACTACCTACTTTTATTTTTATAATCAAATTCAGGAAATTGTTTTTTATTTTCTGAAAACGTGTCCAAATAGTTGTTTTCCCAGATAACAGATAAGAGCAATCAATGACTTGCAAGCTGAACGGGTGCCTCCGTAGCCAGGTGGGCAGGAGCAGCAGTGCGTAACACACGCTTCTTGATTAGACCGGGGTTTGAGCCCGTGATCACCAAATACGGAGGATGCAGAAAGGTCAGGGAATGACCACCATATGTCCCCGGAGCAATATGGCCTTAGTTGCTAATGCTCCTAAAAACCAAATAACAAACGACACCGAGCTGAATGTGACCGGGACACTAAACTGCAGGTCTATCGACTTGCTTTGTTTCGGTCTCAGTCTGCCTCAAGCTATCGTGCCGTCAGGTTGTATCCAGAGTGTTTCTGTGATTTCTGAATTGTGACTTTATGTATTAAATAATTTTGCAATCCTTACAATTTAAAATGGCATCAAGTGATAGAGGAGTTAAAAGAAAGTGTGTGAACTTAAATTTGGCACAGAAATTAGAGCTAATTGAGAAATTGGAACAAGGCGTCTCGGTAGCATGTGTTTGTGAAATTTACAGTGTAAAAAAAATAAACTGTTTCTGATATCTGTAAATCAAAGACCAAATTGCAACATAATTTTATATTGTACAGTACTGAATATTGTATTAAAGCTTTTTTTTTACATTAAGAAAAATAAAAAATTCCCCCCTCCCAGGTCATCAATTAAAGGACTTTGGGCATTAACGGGCAGTCCTTCTCCCCTATTAGTCTGTTAAATCGAGGGTTTACTGTACTTTAATAAACAAAAATTAAATAGACAGTAGTCAGTATGTTATTGTAAGCTTTTTTTTTTCATTGCAGTTGTTTTTATTTGGTTTTTGCTTAAATATTATTATTAGTGGCATATGATGCAAGGAGCAAGCTTATAAGGCATCAGCCAAAAAAAAAAAAAAACCCCACATCAATTGTCCACACCCTCCAGTATTTTTTTATTTATTTTTTTTTGCCTAGTTTTTCCTTGAATTTATTTCAACAGTCAACTGGCTAAAGATAAACCTCTTCCTCCTTATAGTACATCAGTTTTTTGCCTTCTCAATCCATTCAAAGCCTTCATCAGATCACTTCGCAGGTGCCTAGTCTTAAGATACTGCACTTTGCAGAACTGAGGCCTGTCTTTGTGACAAAACCCCTTTCATTCCCTTCACTAATCTCATTATCCTTTTCTGCATCATTTAACAATTTCATTGCTCTTCTCTGCATCCGTTCCAGCAGATCTATGTTCTTCCTAAAATTAGGTATCCTGACCTGTATGCAGTACTCATGATACAGCCTGACCATTGCCTTATACAATAGGTTAATTATTTCCTTGTCCCTGCTAGCAAAGTTCCTCTATATCATAAACAAAACTCCATGAGCTGTCCTGCCAGCCTTTTGCATTGCTCAGACAACTTCATATCTGGCTGGACAATTATTCTCAGATCTTTTTCATTTTCCACTACCACTATCTGAGTGTAGTACGACAGTTGGTACATTAATCTGGGATTACTGTTATCCATATGCAGTACTGTACCTTGCATTTATCAATCTTAAACTTCAACTGTCATTTCTCAGCTCATTGGGCTAATTTGTTTAGATCTTGTTGTGGCAACTTACCCTGGCCGACCAGGCTAGCCGGGTGGGTAAAGTGCCTGTCTGGCAACCCAAAGGTCGCGGGTTTGAATTGTGCCTCGGGCTTGGATCAGAGTAGAAAATGCAAAAACCTTGGGAGGTGCAATATGGCCACAGAAGCCAATGTGCCAACAACTAACCAAAAAAAAAAAGAAAAAAAAAGAAAGAAAAAACAACTTATCCTGATTACTGCCATTAACCATCCTGCCAATCTCTGTATCTTCAAACTTAGACATTAAGGCTGATGTACCTTCATCAATATCATTAATAAATATAGAAAACAAGAATGTGTCCAGCACTGAACTCTAGGGGACTCTGCTAATAACATTAGCCCATGAAGAGCGGTGTCCATTAATAAACTGTCTGTATTTTCCCATTCCAACACCCCTTTATCTAGAGCAGTAACTTGTCCTTAATGCTGCACTGCTCCAGTTTGTACAACAGTCGTTTATGAGCAACAGCATCAAAAGCGTTCCTGAAATCCAGGTATGTGATATCAAATTATTTTTTCATCCAGTTCCTTTGTTACTATATTATGATATCCAGTAAAATTGGATAGACAATATTGTCCCTCAATAAATCCATGCTATGACTGCAGTATAAGATTCCTGTCAAGATGATCCTGCATTACTTCTTTAGTCAGAGACTCCATTATTTTCTTGGGAACAAGTTAAGCTAACAGGTCTGTAATTACTCATGTCACCCTTTAATCCCTGTTTGTGAATTGGGGATACATTTGTACATATCAAGATTTGGAGAGGTCCATAAGGACCTCTCCTGAATCTAAAGATACTCCCATAATTATATGCTCTTGTTTGTCATCTTCAGAAGTGACACTGATCTTATTAATATCATTATCCTTTGATTCTTTAAGAACTACTGTGCCCGAAGCATACCACAGCTTGGCATATTTTCAGTTTAGCAGAAATTTACCCCAGGGGCTCATTGGCTGGTGAGTATGGGCTTGGCACACATTATTCTCTTTCTTGGTGATTCCCTTCTACTTTTGATTCTCTCTCTCTCTCACTCAGGGTAACTCGGAAAATATATTTTTTGGCTGGTTCAGCAAAAGCCTCAGGCTTCCTTGCACCATATGACTAATAATAACAATATTGAGAAGGGGGTATTGACTTTTGAAATATGTTGATGCAAATTTTTAAGTGAATGTTTGTAAAATGGGGAGTTGGTCTATTTTTTTTATAGATGACAGTGATCAGAAACTGATGTTTGTTAATTTCGTTATGTACTGCATTGTTATTTTGCATTGATTGTGATTTATTTCAGTTTAGTGGAACAAGAAGAAACAGATGCTAGTGCATCGGAACGTTTAAGCAGCATCAGTGAGGAGAGTTGGAGGCAGTATTACCAGAATTCTCTAAATGCAATTAGTAATACCTCTGAGCAACAAGAAGAAAGTTCCACCGTAAATGTTCTCTACCATTCCTATAAACTCCCTCCACTCATCAAGTTTGGAAAAGGCCTTGTTGATAGATGTGGTCCTCTTCCAGCAATATGGAGGTAATGTATATACACTGTGCATTTGTTTTATTAATCAAGTCTTGTTTGAAAGAGTAGTTTGTCCCACTAAATTCAGATTGTCCAAGTCATAGTTGTGGGAGTTTCACATTAGAATAAATCTTTACACATGCTTAGATGGAACTCTACTCTTCTTCCAGATCATCTATGCTACTAAATTTATAGTAGCATAAGATTAATATTATGCTGTAAATTTTAAGATCAGTTTACTTAGCATAAATTATAAACGCACATTCGGTGATAGCTTTTAATTTGCGTAGTATCATATGTCTGTAACATAAATCTCAATTTTAGTGTTATGGTACATGATATATTTTATAAATAACCTTGGAAAACAATATTCATTGAAAAAGCAACATTTATTTTCTGTGCAGTGATCATTCTTCTTATGTTATGAATCTATTGCCTTAGTTTGTCTCATCACAGCAAATAAACAACAGTTCCTAAAAAAAGAAATAGAATGCATTTATTTGGTAATTTTTTTTTTTTTTGGCTGATGCTTTATAAGCTTGCTTTCTTGCATAATTTGCTAATACTAATATATACTATACCCAATAATCTCTTTTAGAGATTTACTTCAGCAGTGATAGTGCCCACCTGTCTATTGTTTGGCAGGCAGGTGGACTCGATCACTACTCTGCTTGAAAACTTAGTGAT
The DNA here is from genome assembly GCF_048544385.1 of Mastigoproctus giganteus. Classification (NCBI taxonomy): domain Eukaryota; kingdom Metazoa; phylum Arthropoda; class Arachnida; order Uropygi; family Thelyphonidae; genus Mastigoproctus; species Mastigoproctus giganteus. The sequence continues at coordinate 191,894,620 of NC_143583.1, forward strand.
GATTAAATTCACAATATGAGGAAAAATATCACAATATGAGAAAATCTGTTAAATCCATTTGGTGTATAGGTCAACATGATAGTGTAGATCAACCTTTCTGAGCTATTGGCATTCTATTCACCGTTCTTCTCCATACCATTGCATTTTCTGTTAGATCCGTAGCCCTAACCAGAGTATGCACTTTGTCAATTTATCATCTTCGTGGTCTGTGTCTAGGCCTCACTTTTCATTTTTGTTTTGAATATATGTTTAGTTAATCTTCCTTCTCCCATACCACTTTAGGTAATTTAGAGCCCACAAGTTTGCCTCACTCACCTTTAATTTGATATTTAGCACTCCTGGTTTTTTTTTTTCTTATTTCTTCATTTGTATTATGGTCTTTTAATTACTTTTTTTTTTTTAAATTTATTTCTAAAGTTTCTGATATTTGATTAAATTCATTATCTTACCCGGCTTGTTAGCTTCCAGTCTGTTTGTTTGTTATTTGGTTTTTAGGAGCATTAGCAACTAATGCCATATTGCTCCGGGAATATGCGGTGGTCATTCCCCGATCTTTCCGCATCCTCCGTATTTCGTAGTCATGGGCTCGAACCCCGGTATAATCAAGAAGCGTGTGCTATGCACTGCTGCTCCTGCCCACCTGCCTACGGATGTGCCAGTTTAAAACAGCCTCAAAAACTGTGTTATAACAGTTAATTTTCAGCCTTTTTTTAAACTGTGGAGTTGTTAAAATTCCTGATGGAATAGTGCTAGAATTTCGTGCAAATTTTATCATGGAATTGGAATTCCCATTTTCCCAAAAAAAAAAGAACAAAGCAAAACAAGACAGGCAGAAGTCCATCATTCATAAAAAAATAATCCGATCAGTCTTCCTTAACTAAATATAAATAATGTGTAAATTCCAGTAAAACTGCAGAATGTTATTTAGCAGTTCTGATGAACTCAGAAATTTACCTGTTCAAGTTAGCTCTGTAGGAGTTGTGTGCAGGAAACTTCTCTGGCACCACAAGTTTCTCCCTGCTTTAGAAATTATACTATGTCCTGGTGAGATCGAAACTTGTAGTCTACTGCTCATGGTGGTGTAGTAGTTCTTATTAAATCTCTCTTGCCTTCTAGACACATTCAATTACAAAGCTCCTTAGAAGTTGGGGCAGTCTGTATAGTAGTATAAATATTAATAATCCTTATTTATTTTTTCGTTTCACCAATCCCATTCTTACTCCCACACAGTACAGTATTTGACAATCTTATCACACAGCTCTCATTTCCTATCTCTTTCTCTGGCAATTTCATTGCCTTCCACAATGGTTGCCTTCCACTGTGGGGGCTACTCTACCATGGGCACAAGGGGCCCAGTTGATTGAAGCATTCCTGGATGATCACAACCTAACTCTGTTAAATTTTGACTCTCCAACCCATATTCACCTACCTACTGGATGAATCTCTGCTATAAATATATCCATTTGTTGATCATTAATTTTCCAAGCATGGGGTAATCAGAGGCATACTGGGTCAAAAATTCTTACCTAGTAAAACTTGTAGAGGCCTCATACTAGTGTTAGCCATATTGTTTATGTCCAAAATCACACTGGCCTCCACCAGCCCACCAGGGTATCCCCGGTAAGTCTCATGGCCAGTCTGCCTCTGGGGGTAATCATTGTTGTGGAATGACTCATTCTGCAGTGACCATTTCTCCATCTATTTACCTTAAACCAGTGCTGAAAGTAAGCCAGTCTGGTCTAGTACAACAGTAAAACATTTTTGTTAGTATTGGCATACCGGTAAAAGTATTTTGGATAATTTTTCTAATAAAATGTTCAGCATGACATGATTTATTAAAGAATATTTTTAAAATTTATTGTTTTATTATTATCATTATTTTGGAACCCAAAGTTTTTTTTTAAAAATTATATTCAAAATATTAATAATATCATAGCGATTGCCACAACATTATTGTGAGACTATAAAAAAAAAAAAAAGGTAGAATACTTGTAAGAAAAAAATTTACTTTCACTATAGAGAACATGTGCAACATCAGTCCACTGCTGTAACTGTTTACATAGCCAATCACATACTAGCTGCAGCTGATATTGCAACCTAAACAGAAATAGTTATACAAATAAAAAATCTCAATATCGTTATAATAATAGTAGTAGTAGAAGTAGTGGCAAATGAATAAAGAAAGCAAGCATATGAGCTTATGCAGCATCAGCATTCAGCATGCTCAACCCATTCAAGGCCTTATACACCTCAATCAGATCACCTCGCAGGTGCCTAGTCTCCAACTGCTGCAATTTGCAGAACTTAAGCCTCTCCTGGTAAGAGGATCCCTTCATTCTCCTCACCAATCTTGTTGCCCTTCTCTGTACACACTCAAGCAAATCTACATTCTTCCTAAAATGAGGCCTCTAGACCTGCATGCAGTACTCAAGGCATGGCCTGACCATTGCCTTATACAGAGGGACAATCACCTCCTTTTCCCTGATAACAAAATTCCTGTATGTCATTGACAATACCCCATGGCCTGCCCTGGCAGCCTGTCTGCATTGCTCAGAAAACTTCATATCTGACTGCACAATTACTCCCAGGTCTTTTTAATTTTCTACCTCCTTAAGTGTAGTACCACACAGTTGGTACATTTCTCTGGGGTTACTTCTCCATATACAGTACTTTGCATTTTTCAATGTTAAACTTCAGTTGCCACTTCTCAGCCCATCTGCCCAAATTTTCTAGATCCTGTTGCAGTAACACACTGCAATTACTGTCATTAACAACCCTGCTAACCTTTGTATCATCTGCAAACTTCGATACTAAGCCTGATATACCTTCAACAATATCATTGATAAATATACAAAACAACAGTGGACCCAACACTGAACCCTGTGGAACTCCACTAATAACATTAGTCCACAAAGAGCAGCACCCATTGATTACCACCCTCTGTCTTCTCCCACTCAACCATCCTTTTATCCATTGTAGCAACTTACCCTTAATACCATTCTGCTCCAATTTGTACAGTAGTCTTCCATGCATAACAGTGTCAGAAGCTTTCCTGAAATCCAAGTATATGATATCAAAATTATTTTTTGCATCCAGTTCCTTTGTAACCACATCATAAGATCCAATCAAATTTGTCAGAGAAGACTCCCTTAACAAACCCATGCTGTGTCTGAATTATTGCTGAAGTCTTATCTAGATGATCCTGCAATGCATCTTTAACCAGTGACTCCATTATTTTACCCGGAACAGAAGTTAAACTAACTGGTCTGTAATTACTCGTGTCACCCTTCGATCTACCCTTTGTGAATTGGGGACTCATTTGCACATCTCCAGTCCATGGGGACCTCCCCTGAGTCTAAGGATGCTCTCATAATTATGGCTAAGGGTTTGCTTACTTCCTTTGTCACCTCTTTTAATATAACTGGATAGATCCCATCCACCCCAGGTGCCTTTCTGATGTTTAACTTCAACAATTTCTCCTCCACTTTGTTCTCAGTTATTACAAAATCATTAAGCACACTGTTACAATTTGATAAACCTTGTGGCATTTTCAAACCTTAATAACTCCTCATGTGTGAATGTAGATGCAAAATACTCATTCAGTTTGTTTGCTATCTGAGCAGGATCATCAACAGTCGAACCATCGATGTCAAGTGGACCAATCAGATTCATCCCCTTCCTTTTAGAGTTTATATAAGTAAAGAAATCCTTGCTGTTTTTCTTAGCATCCTTTGCCAAAGATTTCTCATAATCTGCCTTCGCCTGCCTAACCTCCTTTGTGACTTGATTACAGACTAGCTTATATATATCATAGGCTTCTGTGTTGCCTGATAATTTATATGCATCCCATGCATTTTTCTTCTCTGCCACAAGTCTCATTAGTTCATTTGACAACCATTTAGGCCTAAACCTTGAACAATATTTCTTAATAGGTATGAAACATTTAGTAGCTTCCGCTATTAATTCCTTGAATGCGTCCCACTTAGAATTTGCTGTTGGTAACATCATCAGTTTGTCCCACTGTACAGAATTTAAAAAGTGTCTGAGACCACTATAGTCACCTTTATGGAAGCAAAAACCCCTTCCTTTACCCCTGATGGTAATTATATCTTTAAGTAAATCCCACATCAGTACACTGTGATCACTGCCACCTAATGGTTCTTTTATCTGTAAATTCTTAATACACGAATGATCACTGCTAATAACTAGATCAAGAGTATTACCCTCTATGGTTGCCTGGAGTGAATATGCCTCTCATGTTCGGTTAGATGATAAAATAATACAATCTCAGACCATAGAAAATGTCACGGAACACATTACTAGTCAAATATTACTAGCTGTACCATTGCAATACCAAAATATTTACCCGGGAAATGGAAACACAGTAACTATTAGTGGAACCAAGATTGTACGCATGCGAAACAGGAAAAAATAGATCTTGGAATTTATTTCATAAATTCCCCACAACTAGTAACCTAATTAACTTCAAAAGACTGAAAGCCAAGTTCCGTAAAATAAGAAGAAATGCAAAGAAAGAAGCCTGGATTAGCTTTTCCTCAAGTATAAATAAGGACACAGATAGTAGAATCATTTGGAAGAAAATTCAAATGCTCAATGGCAAATATGTTCAGTCTCCAACTACAATACTAAATTGGGAAGGGAAAGAGTTATCATCACTGGAAGAAATAGCAAGTGCCTTAGCGGAATCATTTGCCAGCATATCAGCAATATCCACCTTTAACCCAACCTTCAACGAATTAAAGAATCTGCAGAAAAGCATAAGATTAATTTTTCTACGGCAGTTTCACACCCATACCATTCACATTAACAGAATTTCTAGGGGCACTCAATAAAACACCCAATAGTGCTGCTGGGCCAGATGGGGGTCTATTATATAATGTTAAAACAACTTGACAACAGAGCAAAAAGAACATTGTTAAAATATTACAGCCATATTTTCTTAGAAAATACCTACCCACTCTCCTGGCGTCACTCAGTTGTTCTAGCCTTCCCGAAGCCAGGAATACACCAGCTACCATCTCCGTTCGGCTTGCTATAATCTGATCGTACCTTTCTGCATAACTACAGGCCGATTTCACTGACTAGTTGTTTAGGAAAATTCTTGGAAAAAATGGTTCACAGGTGGCTAACGTGGTTCCTGGAAACAAACAACTTACTAAACAGCAGCCAGTATGGATTTTGAAAGAGCCGGTCCACGCTAGATGTGATGATAAAAGCAGAGGCAAACATCCGAAATGCCTTCATAAGGAGAGAACATCTAGTCACGATTAATCTCAATATTGAGAAAGCCTTTGATACCACCTGGCGATATGGTGTACTAAAAGATCTCCATTCTTTCGGCTTGAGAGGTCAGTTACCTCAATTTATACAAAACCTTCTACGCAACAGAATGCTTCAGGTAAGGTCTATGAACAATTTATCCAAATCATTTGAACAAGAGGAGGGTGTACGGCAGGGTTCCATTCTAAGTCCAACATTATTTGCAGTAAGAATTACAAATATGACACGGGAAGTACCAAATACAGTAGAATCGTACATTTTTGCCGATGACCTCATTATCCCTTGTCAATCCCAAACTATGAACACCATTGAAAGACAACTTCAAATTTCCATAGCTAAAATAGAATCGTGGACACTGCGGAATGGTTATTCTTTAGCAGAAAAAAAATCTACTGCAATTCACTTTTGTAAAAAAACGCAAACTCCACCCGAATCCAGAAATATTTTTAGAAAACAACCTGATTCCTGTCACTAACAATTTTCGTCTGTTGGGGTTACATTTAGATAATAAACTTAATTTTGCTTCCCATATATCTTACCTTCAAACTACATGTCTTAAAAAACTGAACATCCTAAGAGCCGTTTCCGCTATGTCCTGGGGTGCTGACAGAAGCTCTCTTCTTCATCTCTATAGAGCTTTAATAAGATCACGCTTAGGTTATGGATCACCTGTCTATGACTCTGCTAGGAACAGTTCACTATTATGTCTGAACACCAGGCGGCTCCGTAGCCAGGTGGGAAGGAGCAGCAGTGCGTAGCACACGCTTCTTGATTAGACCGGGGTTCGAGCCCGTCACCACCAAATACGGAGGATGCGGAAAGGTCAGGGAATGACCACCGCATATCCCGGAGCAATATGGCCTTAGTTGCTAATGCTCCTAAAAACCAAATAACAGTACAGGCTGAACACTATACAGCATAGTGCCCTTAGGATAGCTGTGGGAGCCTTCAGAACATCTCCGATCCACAGCCTGTATATTGAGGCAAATGAACCAACCTCCACTGCATCTAAGGAGAAAATCCTTATTATGTAACTATGCACTAAAGATTAAGAGTATTCCATCACATCCTAGCTGGCAGCACTTGTTTGACCCTCAATACACCATGCCCTATCAAAATAAACCTAATGAGAATCGCCCCACAGGGCTTGGACTGCAAGAGCTCATGATCAGTTGGAACATTAACTTTCAGAATGTCTTCCAAGACCTTGGTACTCCTGAACCTCCCTGGACTGAATTCGTACCTCCCTGTGACAATTTCTTTTTAAGATGGGGGAAGACATCCCTGGCTAATACAAATTTTCAACAGCTCCATAAATCGCATTCCTTGGAAAACTGAGGAAAAGTACATATCTATACTGATGGCTCCAAAACAGATACAGCTGTAGGTGCTGCAGTAGTTTCTTCCACCTTCTCAGTAGCTGTGTCTCTTTCCATCGAATGCAGTATCTATACCTCAGAATTATTCGCAATAAAATTGACTCTAGATAATATAAACAACTACCATAGTTAGTTAGTTAGTTATTTGATTTTTAGGAGCATTAGCAACTAAGGCCATATTGCTCCAGGATATGCGGTGGTCATTCCCTGACCTTTCCTCATCCTTCGTATTTAGTGGTGACGGGCTTGAACCCCGGTCTAATCAAGAAGCGTGTGCTACGCACTGCTGCTCCTTCCCACCTGGCTACGGAGCCGCCACTACCATATAAAGGAATCTTTGATATATATACAGACTCCTTAAGTGCAATCACTGCCATTCAATCTACCTTTTCTCCCTCTCACCCCATTCTTAAAGAGATCCAATCTAAGTTATTTCACTATCAAACAGTCAATCAGAAGGTTACCTTCTGCTGGATCCCTGGTCATGTTGGCATCTCAGGTAATGAACATGTGGATGCTGCTGCAAAACATCCTGACCCTGGATCTTCCAGACAACTAAACGTTCCCTACACTGATTACAAATCTGCCATTAAAACAACATGCAGGAAACAATGGCTCTCCTTTGGAAAACTCAAACCAATAATAAACTGCTGCAGATAAAAAAAGAGCCACAACTGTGGATATCTAGTTCCAGGAGAAGCAGGCAACAAGAAGTGATTCTAGCAAGGCTCCGCATCGGTCATTCGCATCCAACTCACCTGTATTTGCTTATGGGAGAGAATTCTCCTCAGTGTTTCTTTTGTCAGGCACAGCTAACAATAAAACACATCCTCATAGAATGTCCCCAACTTTCAACAGTCAGAAAATCAAGCTTTAGCTCCCTGTCCAACTTACAGGAACCCTTAACCTTATTACATATTCTTGGGAATGAAGCAAATTTCGAGGACCTGTTTAATTATTTGAAACACATAAATCTGTATAATAGACTGTGATCATAGTGACAAACAAATCATGAACAGGCACAATATGGCCCAAGAGGCCCTTGTGCCCAAAAAACCCAACAACAACAACAACAACCACTTCCAGGTCGAGGGGGAGGGCCCCACCAGGACCTGGAGGGCGTGAGTACTCACGGCCCTGGTGGGGAGTACGCACAGTCCTGCTCTCCACGAGAGATGGAGAACAGGACCGTGCGTTGAGTGGAATCCAGGAGTTGTCTGTTTACTGCAGTCGTAGCCTTGCTAAACCAAACTCCAGTGGCATACGTAATCACAGGAATGAAGATAGTAATACAGTGAGAGAGTTCACTTGTTAAGATCCCAGTCCCGACGGGAGATCCTAGCACCCATGGCAGTATAGTTTCTTACTTTGGTTCTGATGTATTTGAGATGAGCTTGGAAAGAGAGGTTTCTGTCTAGTCCTATGCCAAGATATTTGAGTTGCTCCGACAACTTTACGGTTTTGTTTCCAGTTTTAATCTGTGACGGTCTTGTAATACAGAGAGTTCCTTTAAGAAGCAGAGAGTTTGTTTTTGATGGTGATATGGTCAGGCAGTATGTTTTTGCCCAGTCCTGGAGGATTTGGAGTGCGTGGTTTGCCAAGGTCTCAAGCTGGGCCCTGGAATTTGCAGCCACTGTCAGGATGAGGTCATCAGCAGAGGCTTGTGAATGAACCTCCCCGAGGTCAAGGTATAGAAAGGGGGGGGGAACAGCCACGGTATATCTGTCTTGTGAGTTTCCGATAAGGAGCATTTACTGTGATCACCCTATTTGAGAGGTAGCTTTTCATGATATTGAACAGATTGTCCAGTACATTTGCTTGCCTGAGCCTGCGGAGTACGCTCGGCCACTATAGGGTGTCGACCCCCCCCAAATCTATTTTAATCATCAGGAAGTATTTCCTGTCTGCTTGGCAGGCCTGAGTGAGCAGTTCCTGTAGAGCATCAACCGTGGAACGCCCCACTCTGAGCCATATTGGTTTGGTGATACTAGGTTTGCTTTTTCGTAGTGGCTTTGGATCCATACATGGAGGAAACGCTTTAGGAGCTTGCTGCATATGCACAATAGGGCTATAGGCCTGTATGAACTTGGTAGATGTGGTGGTTTTGTCAGATTTTTAAGGATCAGTTTCATATTTGCAACTTTCCGGCCATACGGGAAGGTGCCAGTGTGTAGGCAGAGATTGAATAGGTGCAGCAACAGCTCCGGTGTAAGCTCCACAACCTTTTTCACAATCTCAGGCTCGAACAAGTCGGGTCCCGGACATTTTTCCCCTTTGATAAGAGCTTCTGTGGCTAGGAGTTCTTCCTGTGTGACCTGCGGTTCAACTTGTCCAGTCCGATAGGTTTCATTTTCTCTGCAGATTTCATGCTGTTTGGTTGTTGTTGGACTAATGTTTGGATGAAAAATGTTGTTTAAGATATTTGAGACTGAGTTCCTCCAGGTAGTGGTTAGGATTCCCCAGGGAGTTTGTTTGTGGTGATTTTGTAAACCACCCCCCCAGGGGTCCGAATTTCCTGTGTAAGAGACAAGTCGCTCCCAGGATTGCTGCTTTGATTTCTTTATTCTTTCCGTATACGCGTTTCTTGCTATTTGATATACTTGTTTAAGTTTTTTGACCTCCACATCAGGCCAGGATCTTCTCGCCCTTTGGAATGCTTTCCGTTTGGCTTGTACCTCCTTTCTCATCCTTCGAAGGGCGCCTCCGTAGCCAGGTGGGAAGGAGCAGTAGTGCGTAGCACACGCTTCTTGATTATACCAAGGTTCGAGCCAGTCACCACCAAATATGGAAGATGCGGAAAGGTCAGGGAATGACCACTGTATATCCCGGAGCAATATGGCCTTAGTTGCTAATGCTCCTAAAAACCAAAACAACAACAACATCCTTCGAAGCTACTCATTCCACCAGGGCATGTGTTAATAGGGTGGTGATCTCTTTTTGAAGAAGGTTTGGATTTTGAATTTGCCTGAGTTTCTGCTGCTCTTGTCCCACCACTTAGAGCAGGGCACCCCCTGATCGTGTCCCAGTTTGTTTTTTCTATTGCATATCTATGTTGCATTACTCTGAAAATGGATTGTCTATTGCGGTTTTTTGTGATCCTGAATGTAATGGCTTGGTGGTCCGAGGTCATCATCATTTTGGACCTTCCAGTTGGAGATATAGCTGGCTGTGTTTCTTGTAGCAAGAGAAATGTCAATGGTGGCTTCCCAAAGGGTGCTGCTGAAAGTGGGGAGGTTGTTTGGCTGATTGAGGATTTCAAAGGGGGAGTTACCCAGGTAGTCCTCCAGTCTTTGGCTGTTTGTTGCTCCTCAATGGTCTGGTGTTGTGCTATACTACACGGGAGACCTGCAGTTTACATCTGCCCCGACGATAATTCTCCCTCCTGGGAGAGTGTTTATAGTACACTTTGAAGGTATCTTATAACCCCGATAATATCTTTGCCTGGACAGCAATATAGGGCAACGATGTAAAAGTTTCTAAGCTTTGTAATAATATGGGCATATATGGCCCAGGCTGTGCAAAGTTGGGTTATCTTTGTGGCTGTGATATCTTACAGGGTTTCTTACAACTATTACTGCCCAGGGGGTTTCCCCTTCCACCTGGATGATTTTGTAGGTCAAGGTATAGCCTCTGACCTGGTTCTTATGAGCATACGGCTCTTGCAGGATAATCACATCCGTGTTGTCCTCGTCTGCCCAAATCCTGATTTGGCCAACCACAGCCCGGGCCCGTTGTGCCTTAATTTGCATATTTTTACCTCTTCAAAGTTAAATTTTTAAGGTGTCTCCCCATAATTGATCCGTTGTTGGTGCTGATCCTTGACTTTTATATATGTTGGACATTTTCTGTCTCTGATGGAATGCACTGAGTCCATTTTGAAACTTTTATAGTTCACACAAACAGGATCTTTGGTTTTGTTAGGACAGCTGTTAAATTCGTGGCCTTTTTCAGCACAATGGCTGCACGTTGGCAGTCTTTATACAAGTGTGCGAGGTGCGGCCAAACCTGCAACACTTGAAGCATTTAGGCACAGCCACGTGTTCGTGAAAGCGGTGGCTGCCCCATTTTATGTATACCCTTGCTTGATTGTTTAGGACCTTCCAGGCGATTGGGTTGAGTTGAACAATCCATTTTTTGCCTCCTCCTCCGTTGACTATTTTCGAGTATTTAGGTGTGATTAAGGCATCTGCCTCTGTCTGGGAAGTACTCCTGCAAGTTCCTACAGTATAGTTCCTCAGAGAGTTGCTGTGGGGTCAGGTTGTCACTGCGGTCAAAAATGATGATAGAGGGCCCCAGTTTTTTTGGTGCCTCTGCCTTTAAACCCATTGTCGTTATTTTTGCATTGGTCATAATTTTGTTAGCTTCTGTTTTTTTTTTTTTTTTTTTTTTTTTTTGAGATGGTGCACTTGTTTCAACACCAGAGGCCATCTCAAAGTCCAGTTTTAGATCAGGAGCACTAGCATGGCGATTAGAAGGCATAGCCACTTCAAATATCAATCATGGGAAGGCGCAGCCGCTCTCTTACGGCGTGATCCAGGTCTTCTCTTCACATCACTGGTTTCACACTTTAATTTCAGCACCCAGGATACTGTTGACTGGTGGCAGCCTATTTTATCAGTGATAGCACGCATAGAAAGCCCTTCCTGGGACAGAGCAACAGCTACACTTTTTTTTCTTGGTGTCAACTAAACATATGGAGCCATGCTTACACTTCCGCAAACCAGGATACTAATGAGCGTGCATACCCTTCCAACGCCATATTTATAGAAACGGCTGATGCAATACCTTTGCTTTGTGACAAACAAAATGACTGTAATCAAACAATATCTTATATGTTTCACTACAAATGTTATTTTTTTTAGGTGATGCAGTTTTTTTGGCTGCCACTGTATATTGCCCACCTTCTGAAGATATCATTCCACCTCACCAATATTTAGACTCCACTTTAAATATGATAGTTCCAGAACTGTTCCTTATACAAATGGATGCAAATTCTGAATCATCTGTGTGGTACAGCCCTATTAATCACTTCCCGGACAGTATAATACAGATATATTTTTAGTCTCAAACAATTTAGTTTATTCCATAGATAATTGGGAAGGCCATATAGATTATACAACATCAGATCACAGGATAATTTCTTTTATATTAGAATCTATGAAGGCTGTTTCAACACTGCTCAGGAATTTAGTATGCCCATTCTCTCTTCGTAACGTAAAGTGGGATACTTTTGATAAATCAGTTATCACATATTTACCCTCAGATGGCATTGGTCTACTGTCCCAAACTAAATCAGAAAACCTAGCAACCTATATTCAAGAACTATTTCAAAGAGCTGTCTCCAAACCAACAAGAAAAAGAGGATATTAACAGCCAGATGTATGCCTTGGTGGTCACAGTAGTTGACCAATCTTAGACGAACCATACATCACGATAGATGTAAATTCCAAAGAGCAGGTTGAAATAATTTATCTTACTCAGAAGTTAATAGATTACATCAAGAATTGCATTAAGAAGCAATGTATCAAAATGATACACTCTAATAAATTGAAATCTTGGCACAATTTTGTTCAGCACTTGGTAATGAGAATCCATGAGAGGTCTTATCTGCAAAATCAGTTACAATAAAGTCTTTCTTAGGATATTTTAAATTCTGTAATCACAAATGACTTTGGTTTGCTAAATTGGAAAATCGCAGTGAATAAAATTATGGATAGATTTTTTTCCCCACCGGATGGGAAAAGTCTATCAGAAGAAAATGAAATCTATTTTTCCTTGTACATGATATTGTCATTTATTATGGATAAATTAAGCTCTGCTGTTAGCAGTGATGAAGAAAGATAAATGTCCCATCTTAGACTGGCTGGAATATGTTTTTATTAAATGCTTCTTCTCTTTATGTCCAAATCACCTGCTATATCTTTTTAACAAATGTCTAGAGCAAGCCTGGCCAACCTGTGGCCTGTCATATGACTTTTATATTACTGACTACCTCAGTAGGAAATCATTTACTAGCTGCACTAGGCACGATAAATAATGAGAAATATAATACTAGACCAGCTGTACTTCCCCAAATCCACCACCACCCCTTACCTTCTTCAAACCACATTGCATCACAGAAACACCAGGGAGGGAAAACTTGGTTTTTTTTTTTTTTTGTTTATTTTATTTTAACAATGACTTATTTCCATCAAGGAAGTTTCTTGTGTGTCAGTATGGTTAAGTAAAAGGGTACAAACATACAGGAGGAGTATAGAGGCGACATCACAACGTCTTAACTTTATGCTCTTTTCTTCATTTCTTTTGCTTTGGCTCTGGCGCATTATAGCCCTAGTTGCTAATGCGCCAATAAAATCGAAATCAAATCAAAAATCAAATAGCTTTGGCTGCATTTGGAACTGATAATATTTTTTTATTTTCTAGTGGAGTGGCTTCACCAGCAGCTTCAGACTCTTCGCAGAACGACGGAGGACAAGGAAGTGTGGTTGCCAGTCGTCCAAGTGTTCTTAGCACTGATGTCTACTTGAGAGTGAAAGATGAATCATCTGAAGTTATTCCACCTGAAGCACGAACTGGAGGTCAGTCCAATGATCCAGAAGGTCAGTCAGAAATAGCTCCATCAGATGGTGATCTTTCTAACCCATCTCCAGATAATTCATTGCCTGAGACCAGTGGTCTAGAACATGATCTTCCGCTGGCTCCTTCAGCAGTGGAAGTTAAATCTCCTGCCTCAAATCCTCAATCTGATTCTGCAGTGGATTTAGTTACAGATCCAGTGCGAACCCGAGATATGCAAGCAGAGACCTCACATGCAGACTTGCCAATTGAAGGGGCAGCATACCCAACAGCAGCATTTTCTCCATCTTCTTATGAAAATCTTGGTACAGGTCAGTACAGTATTCTTACTAACGTTGTTGTTACTGCCACACCTCCTCAGTATGGTCCACAGGTTGCTGCTGGTTATCCCCTGACAGCAAGTGACCTCTATCGGGAATATTCTCAAGCTGTAGAACAATTTCAAGCCAATCGCCAAAATGCAGGAGGTTTTCAGGACTCAGTAGATAGTGCTTCCTATGTGGAGAGATATATTCGTCAAAACTACAAAGCTTCTGCCCATGGCTTAACAGTTGACCTTCCATCTCCTGATAGTGGAATAGGAGAGACTACAGTGACTCCAAGGGATGCTTTACCTCAGGTAAGAATTGTCTGTTTCATATAATTTTATGAGTTTTCTACTGTATTTGGTTCAGTCATCAGGACTGCAACAAGTGGGTGTACAGACCATGTAGAATTTCATACAAAGAAACATTTTTAATTGATTGCAGAATAATGTAATAAAAAAATAAAAATGAGGACAAGGTAAACATATGTGAAAATCTTCTACTAGAGAACTGTCATATAAATAGCCATTATGTTTATTATGTTTTTTTTTCTCCTCTTAGAGCTTATTACACTGCATATTTTGTGTGTGAGTCATAGTGGTGGTCATCTTGTTTTTTTTGTAAGCTCCACTTTTTATAATTAGCAACTGGATGATAATTATTCGCTTATGTAGAACTTGGTACAGGTCTTGATACACCATTCCCTTGTTTGTTTCCTGTTTTTTCAGAATAAAAACATTCACATTTGGACTTTGCTATCAGATGTCCACCAAGAACTTCTTTCCAGTTTACATTACTTGTGTTGAAAAAAGATCGAAGTATGCTATTAAAAAGTGTATGTGCTGTAAACCAACTGAAAACAAAGTTTATATTTTATTAATCACTTTATTTTTAAATAATTAACAATTGTAAGATTAATGCAATGAAAATGGTTGTTCTTTGTTGCAATAATGGAAAATTATATTATCTAATGGTGAAGTTTTGGTAGTCTTCATAACCTCAAATGTTATAAAGTCTTTCCTCATGTGGGCCCCTTTGCAATCTCACTGAGTGGGTTGAAGGTTTTTGGGCCCCTTTCAAGAAGTTTGATGCCTCCTTATGAGGTATAGTTTCCATACTTGGACACAATATTCCAAGTGTGGCCTTATATAGTGGAATTATGACCTTCCTATCTTTACAAGTAAAAATGTTCGATAAATCATTGATAGGACACCATGGGTATGTCTTACTGCTTGTATGGAGAGTATTGTAACTCCAAAATCCCTTTCTTCCTCAGCTGTATCTTTATGCCTGGGAAACTGGGCACGGTATTACAGCTAAAGAAGCTGTAATCGTGGATAGAGCGTATGGCATTACAGCTAAAGAAGTTGTAATCGTGGATAGAGCGCATGGCTTTTGGAACCGGAAATGGCTAGAAAGTTTAAGGATATGTTCGTCTGGATGCTATAGTCTTAATAGGGATAAGGGCTGTCGTATTAATCCACTCTTTGAAGCCCTTTAAGTAGAGATGAATGGTTTAGAGTCATTCGTTCCATTTCAGGTTCCAATGCATGAGAAGTGGACCATGCGCAGTTGTCATAGTTTGTGTCGCAGACCTGCTGGGATGTATGTGTACATAAAGATTGTCTGATAACCTGCAACCAT
Source organism: Mastigoproctus giganteus (assembly GCF_048544385.1). NCBI lineage: Eukaryota > Metazoa > Arthropoda > Arachnida > Uropygi > Thelyphonidae > Mastigoproctus > Mastigoproctus giganteus. Next base: position 191,909,825 of record NC_143583.1, read on the forward strand.
TATTGCTGACGAAGGCGGCTGCTGCTGCCGAAAGTTCCTGTTTTAGTGGTTTTTAGTGATTTTCAACATCTTTTTAGCACTTTTAATTTTATATTTTATCACATTTTATTCTTGTTATATACCATTTTGTTTTAATATACAGTTTATACAGTCAGTATGTGTATAAACATATATATTTTGTTTAATAAAGGCATCATATCGATTTGAGTCAGTGTTTTCGTAGCATCATAGGGTTCCTGACTCCAGAGGCCTCTTCAATGAATTTCATATAAATTTTCAGGTGATATTTGTCTAGTTCTGCCTTGAATCTGTTTAAGCTATCAACTTCTACAACGACAGATGGAAGTTTGTTCCAGCAATCAATCGCCCGTTGGCTAAAGGCAAACTTCCACACATCTATTCTACAACTGTCTTTCCTCAATTTGAATTTATGCCCTCTCAGGCGATTATTCTGAGCAAGAGGAAGAATCCCATCAGCATTGAGCATGCTCAAACCATTCAAAGCCTTTATACACCTCATTCAGATCACCTCGCAGGTGCTTAGTCTCCAGACACTGTAATTGGCAAAACTTAAGCCTTTCATTGTAAGATCAACCTTTTCTTCCATTCACCAATCGTTTCCCTTCTCTGTACTTGCTCCAACAGCTCTATATCCTTCTTAAAATGAGGCCTCCAGACCTGTATACAGTACTCAAGGTGTGGCCTAACCATTGCATTATACAAGAGGATAATCACCTCCTTATCCCTGCTAAAAAATTCCTGTATATCATTGACAAGACACCATGAGCTACTCTTGCAGACCATCAGCACTGCTCAGAAAACTTCATATCTGCCTGCACAATTACCCCCAGGTTCCTTTCAATCTCTATCACTGTCAGTATAGTACCATACAGTTGATACATTATTCTAGGGTTACTGCTTCCCATATACAGTATTTTTCATTTGTCAGTGTTAAACTTCAGTTGCTACCTCTCAGCCCATCTGCTCAACTTTTCTAGATCTAACAAATAGATATTTATTGTATACCCAGTATAAAATGGGACACGAGTTCCGAAAGCTACTGAACTGAAATTGTACTTATATTTCATTTTATACTGGGTATACAATAAATATCTATTTGTTAAACTATGGACCCCAGTACTCCAGGCCCATTTGTCACTTTTCTAGATCTTGTTGCAATAGCATACTGTCTTAACAACCCTGCTGACTTCTGTATTGTCTGCAAACATTATCATTAGGTAATTTTCCCGCCTTTGTGATACGATATACCGTACTAGATAGCGTTAGTTGAACTTCGTTAGCAGTTAAATTGTACGTTTAAATAAATACATATAACGACTTAGATTACAAACGTAATATAATTAATTTTATTTAACATAATTAATTATACATATAACCACTTAGGTTACGTAACATAAATAATTAGTAAAAACAAATAATTAATACATAACTTGATACGAAAGTTATATAAAGGGATTTCGCAGATAACACTCGTTACTGAAACGTAAATATTTCGTAGATAACACTCGTTACTGAAACGTAAATATTCCGTAGATAACACTCGTTACTGAAACATAAATATAGCGTTATAACTGTGTTTGGATACAAGTTTAGGATTTAATTTTGTACAGAAATTGAAATTTTATTGAAAGTAAATCTAAATCATGACTCAAACCAGAGCAGCAAAGCAAAGGGCTCAAGCTAATGGGAATGCTGTGGCCCAGGGGAGAACTGAGGGGGGCAGTTGTCCTCTGAATCACAGCCTTGTAAGATGCACTATTTGCTTGATGTTTGCGGAGCAGTCAAGTATGGGACATGATACTGCCATGGGGGATGTCTTTGTGTGTGTGTGCGATGCAAGGAGTGTAAGGAGATAAGGCGACAACTCAGCGTTGTTATGGGCCTATATGAGAGCTTGAAGGATAGGGTGGATGCCCTCGAAGGATTACAAGTGAGGGGCCCATCAAGCTCTCAGCTGCCCACACCAATGCCAGAGCTTGCACTTGGTCATCGCGGAACACAGCGGCAACCCCCAAGGCAGAATGCGCTGGTCCCAAAGGAACTAGTAGTTGTTGGTGACTCTATTGTCAGGGAAACGGGAATCATGCTTTGTAAAAAGGATAGGTGGAATAGGACCAGGGTATGTCTGCCAAAGGCAAAAGTTGATGACGTTGTAGAGCGGATATCATCTTTTAAGGGCACAAAAGGTGATATAGTTGTACACGTTGGCACTAATGACATTAAGAGTAGGAGACCGGCGGAATTACTTGACAAGTACAGGTCACTGATGAAAAAAAGCCGTGAATTAGGGTTGAAATTGAAAGTGTCTGCAATTCTGCCCAGACACGATAGGAGGGAGTATATGATGAGAGCCCTGTCAATCAATTCGGCCCTGGAAAGATTGTGCAGGGCTCAAGGGGTAGAATTTTTTTCAGCCTGGTCTGTACTTGTTAACAGGAGAGACTGCTTCTACAGGGATGGGATACACTTAAATAGAAAGGGTGCAAGAATGTTTGCTGATGCTATCGAGGCAATGTTAGGTGGGTCGGAAAACTGCTAGATTGGGGGGATACAAGGACTAATAGATTAACAGTAGCCACTGGCAGAGGTGAAAGTGATTCTTGCACTGCTTCTATTGGAATGAGCCGCAGCCTGGAAAATAAGATGCAGGATATTTCAGAGACTGCTGGGAATCATTGGGGTACAAGTAAACACATGGGTTGTGTTAGGGTAGCTAAGAAAAAGAACAGGTGCATGTATACTTGTGTGTACACCAATGCTAGGAGTTTAGTAAATAAATTTGATGAATTTGAGGTATTGCTCAAAACATCAAAGGCAGATATTGTGGGGATTTCAGAGACGTGGTGTCACACAGATATAAGAAATGCAGAACTGGAATTTGGGGAGTACAATGTCTACAGAAAGGATAGACAGGATAGGAAGGGAGGAGGGGTTATGCTATTAGTTAAAAAACACATAAAATCCAAGGAAGTGAAGCCAGTCGACATCGCTGGACAGTGCAGTGTCGAGTCAGTTTGGTGTGACATAAGCATTGGGAGATCAAAATTGAGAGTAGGAGTGTGCTATAGGCCTAATGACTCTGATGAGTATAATAAGAAACTGTTCGGAGAAATAGAGTGGGCCAGTAAATCAGAGAGTCTTATAATGGGGGATTTTAATTTCCCAGATATTGACTGGAATTTGGGGGCTGGTCACTCACACAGTAGCAAGGCTTTTGTGGATTTATTGGATGATTGTTTTCTACATCAGCATGTTCGGGAGGCAACTAGAGGGAGTAATACTCTTGATTTGATTATCAGTAGTGATTCTTCATGCATTAAGAATCTGCAGATAAATGAACCACTTGGTGGCAGTGATCACAGTGTGCTGAAGTGGGAGTTACTCAAAGAGGTAACTACCATTAGGGGTAAAGGGAAGGGGTATTGCTTTCGTAAAGGCGACTACAATGGACTGAGACAGTATTTAAATTCTATACAGTGGGATCAACTGATGATATTGCCAACAGCAAATTCAAAATGGGAAGCATTCAAAGAACTTATTGTGGAAGCTACTAGGCTTTACATACCAACTAAGAAATATTGTTCAAGGTTTAGGCCTAAATGGTTGTCAGATGAACTAATAAGGCATATGGCAGAGAAGAAAAATGCATGGGATACATACAAATTAACACGTGACACGGACGCCTATGATAGATACAAGTTGATCTGTAACCAAGTTACAAAGGAGGTTAGGCAGGCGAAGGCAGATTACGAGAGATCCTTGGCAAGGGATGCGAAGAAAAACAGCAAAGAGTTCTTTACTTATGTAAACTCTAGAAGGAAGGGGATGAATCAGATTGGTCCACTTGAGATCGATGGGTCAACTGTTGATGACCCTGCTCGGGTAGCTAACAAACTAAATGAATATTTTGCATCGACATTCACACATGAGGAGTTATTCAGCGAGGGGAATGCCAGAGGTGTATTCAACTCTAGCAGTAAGCTAGAGAATCTTGTAATAACTGAGAGCAAAGTGGAGGAGAAATTGTTGAAGATAAACACAAGAAAGGCACCTGGGGTGGATGGGATCTATCCAGTTATATTAAAGGAGGCAGCAAAGGAGGTAAGCAAACCCTTAGCCATAATTATGAGAGCTTCCTTGGACTCAGGGGAGGTACCCATTGACTGGAGATGTGCAAATGTGACCCCAATTCACAAAGGGGGATCAAAGGCTGACACAAGTAATTATAGACCTGTGAGTTTAACTTCTGTTCCCGGAAAATTAATGGAGGCACTGGTGAAAGAAGCACTGCAGGATCATCTAGACAAGACTTCAGTTATAGCTAGGACACAGCATGGTTTTGTTAAGGGGAAGTCTTGCCTGACCAATTTGATTGGATACTATGATGCAGTCACAAAAGAACTGGATGCAGGGAATAACTTTGATATTATATACTTGGATCTTAGAAAGGCTTTTGATACTGTTGCACATGGAAGACTGCTGCACAAATTGGAGCAGTGTGGCATTGGAGGCAAGTTGCTGCTATGGATAAAGGGGTGGTTGAGGGGGAGAAGACAGAGAGTGGTAATCAATGGACACTGCTCATCGTGGACTAATGTTATTAGTGGAGTCCCTCAGGGTTCAGTATTGGGGCCTTTATTGTTTTCTGTATTTATAAATGATATTGATGATGGTATATCAGGCTTAATGTCCAAGTTTGCAGACGATACGAAGGTTGGCAGGGTTGTCAAGGACACTACTGACACTATGCTGCTGCAACAGGATTTGGAAAGGTTGAGCAGATGGGCTTCGAGGTGGCAAATGAAGTTTAACATTGACAAATGTAAAGTACTACATATGGGAAACAGCAACCCCAGAGCAACGTATCAACTCTGTGGTACTACACTGACAGTGGTAGAGAATGAAAGGGACCTGGGGGTGGTGGTGCAGGCAGATATGAAGTTCTCTGAGCAGTGCAGACGAGCTGCAAGAGTAGCTCATGGTGTATTGTCAATGATATATAGGAATTTTTCTAGCAGGGATAAGGAGGTGATTATTCCCTTGTATAAGGCAATGGTCAGGCCACACCTAGAGTACTGTATACAGGCCTGGAGGCCTCATTTCAGGAAGGATGTAGAGCTGCTGGAACGAGTACAGAGAAGGGCAACTAGATTGGTGAATGGGACAAAGGGGTTCTCTTACGAAGAAAGGCTTAAGTTTTGCAAATTACAGTGTCTGGAAACTAGGTACCACCGGGGTGATCTGATAGAGGTGTACAAAGCCTTGAATGGTTTGAGCATGCTCAATGCTGATGGGATTCTTCCTCTAGCTCAGAAAAATCACCTGAGAGGGCATAAATTCAAATTGAGGAAAGACAGATGTAGGATAGATGTGCGGAAATTTGCCTTTAGCCAGCGGGTGGTTGGTGGGTGGAACAGACTTCCATCCCTTGTCGTGGAAGTTGATAGCCTAAATAAGTTTAAGGCTCAGCTGGACAGGTATTTCGAACGAACAGAGGGGTGAAGTGGAAGTGGTTATTTTTATTTATTTATGTTACTTTTTTTTTTTTTTTTTTTTGGCTGATGCTGCATAAGCTTGCTTTCTTGCATCAAATGCCTCTACTAATGCTAATGCTAATGCTAATGCTAATTAATGAATACAGAAAACAACAATTGACACAACAATTGACCCAACACTGAACCCTGGGGGATTCCGCTAATAACATTAGTCGATGAAGAGCAGTGTCCATTGATTATCACTCTCTGTCTTCTCGCACTCAACCATCGCTTTATCCATAGCAGCAATTTGCTTCCAATGTTACACTGCCCCAATTTGTGCAGCAGTCTTCCACATGCAACAGTATCAAAAGCCTTTCTAAGATCCAAATATATGATATCAAAATTATTCTTTACATCCGGTTCCTTTGTGACCACATCATAGGATCCAATCAAATTGGTCAGCCAAGACTTCCCCTTAACAAACCCATGCTGTGTCTGACCTATAACTGAAGTTTTGTCTAGATGATCCTGCCATGCTTCTGTAACCAGTGCCTTCATTAATATTCCTGGGACGGAAATTATACTAGCAGGTCTGTAATTACCTGTGTCTCCCTTTGATCCTCCATTGTGGATTGGGGTCACATTTGCACATCTCGAGTCCACGGGTACATCTCCTTTGCACATCCCATGAGTCCAAGGAAACTTTCATAATTATGGCTAAAGGTTTGCTCACTTCCTTTGCTACCTCCTTTAATATAACTGGATAAATCCCATCCACCCCAGGTGCCTTATGTTTAGCTTCAACAATTTCTCCTCCACTTTACTCTCAGTTATTACAAGATTATCTAGCTTACTGCCAGAGTTTAACACACCTCTCGCATTCCCCTCCCTGAATAACTCCTCATGTGTGAATGTAGATGCAAAATATTTAGTTTGTTAGCTATCTGAGCAGGATCATCAACAGTCGAACTATCGATATCAAGTGGACCAATCCATTTCATCCCCTTCCTTCTAGAGTTTACATAAGTAAAGAACTCTTTTCTGTTTTTCTTTGCATGCTTTGCCAAAGATTTCTTGTAATCTGCCTTTGCCTGCCTAACCTCCTTTGTGACATAGTTACTGACCAGTTTATATCTATCATAAGCTTCTGTGTAACCTGTTAATTTATATGTATCCCATGCATTTTTCTTCTCTGCCAAATGTCTAATTAGTTCATCTGACATCGATTTAGGCCTAAATCTTGAACAATATTTCTTAGTTGGTATGAAAAGCCTAGTAGCTTCCAAGATTAATTCTTTGAATGCTTCCCATTTTGAATTTGCTGTTGGTAACATCATCAGTTGGTCCCACTGTATAGAATTTAAATACTGTTTCAGACCACTTTAGTCACCTTTATGAAAGCAAGAGCCATTCCCTTTACCCCAGATGGTAGTTACCTCTTTAAGTAAATCCGACTTCAGAACACTGTGATCACTGCCTTCTAGTGGTTCCTTTGTCTGCAGATTCTTAATGCATGAAGAATCACTACTGATAATCAGATCATCAAGAGTATTATTCCGTCATGCTGCTGCTGTAGAAAACAGTCATCGAATAAATCCACAAAAGCCTTGCTAGTGTTTGAGTGACCAACCCACAAATTCCAGTCAATCTCTGGGAAATTAAAATCCTCCTTTATAAGACACTCTGATTTACTGGCCCACTATTTCTCTGCACAATTGCTCATTATTCTCATCAGATTCATTAGGCATATAGCACACACCTACTCTCAGTTTTCCTTTCCCAGTGCTTATGTCACACCAAACTGACTCAAGTTTGCATTGTCCACCAACATCAGTTGGATGCACTTCCTTAGATTTTGTTTCTTAGCTAACAGCATAATCCCCTCCTTCCTTTCTGTCCTGTCTATCCTTTCTGTACGTATTGTACTCCCCCAATTCCAATTCTGCACTGCTTATGTCTGTGTGACACCACATCTCTGATATCCCAACAATGTGTATGTTTGATGTCTTGACTAGCATTTCAAGCTCATCAGATTTACTAACTATACTACTGGCATTGGTGTACATGCAAGTATACATGTACCTGTTTCTATTCTTAGTTACCCTAACACAGCCCATGTATTTACTTGTTCCACCATGACTCCCAGCAGTCCTGGAAATCCACATTGCCTTGCTTTTCAGTCTGCTGCTCAATTGCATTTCAATAGAAGCAGTGCAAGAATCACTTTCACCTCTGCTAGCGCCTACTGGCAGAGATGAAAGTAAAGCAATTGTTATTTGTTATTGTTATTTGGTTTTTTTTAGGAGCATTAGCAACTAAGGCCATATTGCTCCGGGATATGCGGTGGTCATTCCCTTTCCGCATCTTCCGTATTTGGTGGTGACGGGCTCGAACCCCGCTCTAATCAAGAAGCGTGTGCTACGCACTGCTGCTCCTTCCCACCTGGCTACGGAGGCGCAGTAAAGCAATGTGGGATGGACTAATCTATTAGTCCGTGTATCCCCACCCCCAAGCTAGCAGTTTTCCGGCCCACTTAACTTTGCCTCAATAGCATCACCAAATATTGTTACACCCTTTCTATTTAAGTGTATTCCATCCCTGTAGAAGCAGTCTCTCCTGTTAACAAGCATAGACCAGGCTGAGAAAAATTCTTCCTTTTGAGCCTTGCACAATCTCTCCAGGCCCGAATTTATCGACAAGACTCTCTTCATATACTCCCTCCTATCATGTCTGGGCAGAATTGCAGATACTTTCAAATTGAACTCTAACTCAAGGTTTTTTTTCAACATTGACCTGTACTTGTTAAGTAATTCTACAGGACTTCTACTCTTAATATTATTAGTGCCATTGTGTACAACAATATCACTCTTTGTGCCCTTAAAAGATGATATCTGCTGTACAATGTCATCAACCTTTGTCCCTGGCAGACCTACCCTGGTCCTGTTTCACCTATCGTTTTTGCACAATATGTTCATCGTTTCCCTGACAATAGAGGTATCCACAACAACTAGTCCTTTGTGAACAGTGTATTCTGCCTTGCGGGTTGTTGCTATGTTGAGTGATGTTCAAGTGCTAGCTCTGACATTGATGTGGGCAGCCGATAGCTTGATGGGCCCCTCAATTTAAATCCTTCGAGGGCATCCACCCTGTCCTTCAGGCTCTCATATAGGCCCATAACAACGCTGAGTTGGCACCTGATTTCCTCACACTCTCCTTACATTGTGCGCACACACAAAGACATTCCCTTGGACATGTGGTATTAATTACTTTCAAAGTCGTGCTATCTAAATTTAAAATAAACCATGGGGGCGTGACTAGGTCTATAAGCTACTTATAGAAATTAATTTAATCTAACAATTAAGTCAATAAACCGGCTAAATATAATTAAAAACTTAGCGTTCGCGGGAGCTGTAAAACTTGTCCAGCACTTGGATTAGATACCCTTATTGATACTAAGTGATAAACTACAAAATCTCGAAGTTCAAATTAAACTAAAGTATTGTTGCTAGGAATATAAAGCAACTCTAGAAAATGAATTAACATGCCGATTTAAGTCAATTAAAAGCAGAAATTTAAGAAAACTTCTCTATTAGTTGGAGCCATAAAAACTGCGCCTGTTCACGTGTACTCTCATACCCCTTTACACATTCTCTGGCAGTGAAGCCAATAAAAGCAGAAAAGACTTCTATGCTTATATTAACAGTAGAAGGAAGGTGTTAAATCACATTGGGTCATTTGATGTTACTGGGTTACCTTGATGATCTTGCTCAGGTTGCTTACAAACAAAATAGATATTTTGCATCTATATTCACTCATGAGGAATTTTTTTAGGGAATGAGATGCCAGAAGTGTCCAAATTCTAACAGGGAGCCGAATGATTTTGTATTTAGTATTAGCAATGGCCACATGGTGCAAGGAAGCCTGGTGTAATACCTTACACTGTGCTGTATTAAAGCATAGCTGCCATTTTTCTAACCATCCCTGGAGTCTGACTAGGTCACTCCTAAGAATCTCTGCTGGCTGTGATCATTAACTACTCTACCCTATTCTGATAATGGTAAGAAAGTGAAGACAAATGTTGAAGTTAAACATAAAAAAAAACAAGAAAATGAGGTAGATGGGATTTATCTACTTATATTAAAGGAGGCAGCAGTGAAGGTAAGCTTACTCTTAGCCATAATTATGAGAGTATCTTTGGGAGTATATGATGAGAGCCTTGTTGATCAATTCGGGGCTGGAGAGATTGTGCAAGGCTCAAGGGATAGAATTTTTTTCAGCCTGGTTTATGCTTAAGAAATTTATTATAGTTGCACACAGAGCGTATAAATAAAAGAAGAAATATATTAGCTTTCGGCTATATGGTAGCCTTCCTCAGAATTAAAAAGACATGAATGGCAGTTGGAATAGAGATGTGCACTGCCAGGTGCGTGAGACGCGAGATTTAATTGTTTGTTGACGTTTGTGGCTGTGACGTATGATGACGTGGCCAGCGTTTGTCCAATGATAGAACTACTGACTCTGTGATCGGGTTGACTTGGCAACCACTGTTCCTGTTCAAGGATTTATCCGAAGATTTTATATTTAACGATTCCAACCAGGTACGCTTTAGGTAATGGTGGGATCTGTCTACCACCACGACATCGCGGTGTGGGTCGATGTCGTGGTGGGTTGTCCAGACATGCTCGGCGATAGCTGAGTGTTCCACATCCGCTAAACGGATCGCTCTTTTGTGCTCCGATGGGAATCAGAGGTGAATATCCTCATCAACAGTTGGCTGAAACAAGGGAAGATCACACAGTCAACCCGTAATCACCTCCGTGCCTCCGGATGTCAGATCCCACGGTTTTACGGCCTACCGAAAGTGCACAAAGAAGACACACCACTAAGACCAATTGTATCCTGCTGTGGATCACCGACTTACGAGCTGTCTAAATTTGTCTCGAGACTTCTTTCTCCTCTAGTTGGCAAGACCACCTACACCGTCTCCAGCAGTGTTGAATTCATAAAAAGGATTCGCACTGTATCCATCTCGCAGGATCAAGTTATGGCATCGTTCGACGTCATATCGCTCTTTACCTCCATCCCTGTGGAACTTGCCATTTCTTGTGCAAGACAACTCTTGGACAATGATAGAACCCTCAACGAAAGAACTGGTCTCACACCCGATGACATTTCCGCCGCCCTCAGACTGTGCTTAACAGGGGGTGCGATCATATTTAATGACTCAGTCTACCAGCAGATACATGGCACGGCCATGGGTTCCCCTGTCAGCTCAGTCACAGCAAACATCGTGATGGAGGAGTTAGAGGGACGTACGTTTACACACGCACCAGATCACATCGCCTTTTGGTGTCGCTATGTTGACGATGTGTTCGTGGTCATCCCCAGAGACTCAGGTCAGCGACTTCTATCCTACCTCAACTCACTATCGCCCTTCATAAAATTCACGATTGAGCTGGAGTCGAACAACTCTATACCATACCTGGATACACTTGTCCGACGTGAAGGCACATGCCTGAGGACGACAGTTTATCGAAAGCCCATGTGTGCTGGCCAGTTTACCAACTTCTGGTCAGCACACGCGCGAGGCCACCTCCTCTCCATTGCCCGAACCTTGCTTACTCGCGCCTGGACACACTCCAGCTCCGCCGATGAAAGACGCAAAGAGATCACCAGGGTCAAAGTAGACCTTACGAGGTGTGGCTACCCCATTGACGTCCTCGACAGGTGTGATCTACAGACACGTGACAACGTGACGACCAACTGCAACACCAACAGTGACGAGCCATCCACGAGGGCATTTATCCCATACTACCCCAACCTGTCACAACAGATCGGTAGAATCCTAAGAACACACGGGATAAAGTGCATCCAACTCCCAGGCAAGAAACTGCGTTCTTTCATTTCCAACGTGAAAACACCTGTCCCCACCCTTCTGCAGAGCGGTTTGGTCTATCGCATTTCTTGCCGTGACTGCACTAGCTGCTACTTTGGAGAGACTGGTCGTCGACTCGAGAAACGTCTCTCGGAGCACAAAAGAGCGATCCGTTTAGCGGATGTGGAACACTCAGCTATCGCCGAGCATGTCTGGACAACCCACCACGACATCGACCCACACCGCGATGTCGTGGTGGTAGACAGATCCCACCATTACCTAAAGCGTACCTGGTTGGAATCGTTAAATATAAAATCTTTGGATAAATCCTTGAACAGGAACAGTGGTTGCCAAGTCAACCCGATCACAGAGTCAGTAGTTCTATCATTGGACAAACGCTGGCCACGTCATCATGCGTCACAGCCACAAACGTCAACAAACAATTAAATCTCGCGTCTCACGCACCTGGCAGTGCACATCTCTATTCCAACTGCCATTCATGTCTTTTTAATTCTGAGGAAGGTTACCATATAGCCGAAAGCTAATATATTTCTTCTTTTATTTATACACTCTGTGTGCAACTATAATAAATTTCTTAATGAATCCAGAGCGCGTAGGCCTGTTTCATCTGGTTTATGCTTGTCGACAGGAGAGACTGCTTCTACAGGGATGGGGTACACTTAAATAGAAAGGGTGCAAGAATATTTGCTGATGCTATCGAGGCAGTGTTAGGTGGGTCAGAAAACTGCTAGGTTGAGGGGATACACAGACTAAAAGTTTGACCCTGGCCGAAGGCAGAGGCAAAAGTGATTCTTCACTGCTTCTATTAGAATGAGCAGCAGTCTGGAATGCAAGGTAATGGAGATTTCCAAGACTGCTGGGAGTCATAGTGGAACAAATAAATACATGGACTGTGTTAGGGTAACTAAGAGTAGGAACAGGTATATGTATACTTGCATGCACACCAATGCTAGGAGTATAGTTAATAAATTAGATGAGCTTGAAGTACTAGTTAAGACATCAAAGGCAGATATTGTTGGGATATCAGAGATGTGGTGTCACACAGTTATAAGCAGTGCAGAATTGGAATTTGGGGAGTACAATGTGTACAGGAAGGATAGACAGGTCAGGAAGGGAGGAGGGGTTATGCTGTTATTTAAGAAACACATGAAATCTAAGGATGTGCATCCAATTGATGTTGGTGGACAATGCAGTGTTGAGTCTGTTTGGTGTGAAATAAGCACTGGGAAAGGAAAAATGAGATTAGGTGTGTGTTATAGGCCCAATGAATCTGATGGGTATAATGAGCAATTCTACAGAGAAATAGAGTGGGCCAGTAAATCAGAATGTCTTATAATGGGGGATTTTAACTTTCCAGACATTGACTGGAACTTGTAGATTGGTCACACACACACACTAGCAAGACTTTTGTGAATTTATTGGATGATTGTTTTTTATAGCAACATGTTCTAGAGGTAACCAGAGGGAGTAATATTCTTAATCTGATTATCAGCAGTGATTATTCATGCATTAAGAATTTGTAGATAAAGGAACTACTGGGCGACAGTGATCACGATGTACAGATGTGGGACTTAAAGATGTAACTACCATCAAGGCTAAAGGAAAGGGCTTTTGCTTTCTACAGTGACTACAGTGGTCTGAGACAGTTTTTAAATTCTGTTCAGTGGGATCAACTCATGATGTTACCAATGTCAAATTCTAAATAGGAAGCCTTCAGAGGCTTAATTTTGGAAGTTACTAGGCTTTTCATTCCAAATAAGAAATACTGTTCAATTTGGACCTAAATGGATGTCAGATGAATTAATGAGGCTCATGGCAGAGAAGAAGAATGTGTGGGATGCATATAAAGTATCAGATGACACAGAAGCCTATGGCAGGTATAAACTAGTCTGTGATCAAGTCACAAAGGAGGTTAGGCAGGCAAAGGCAAATTACAAGAAATCTTTGGCAAAGGATGCAAAGAAAAACAGCAAAGAGTTCTTTACTTATGTAAACTCTAGAAGGAAAGGGATGAATCAGATTGGACCACTTAACATAGATGGGTTGACTATTGATGATCATGCTCAGGTAGCTGAGCATGATCATATGAGGAGTCATTCAATGAGGGGAGAGCCAGAAGTTTATCAAATGCTAATAGGGACCTAAGTGATTTTGTAATAACTGAGAGCAAAGTGGAGGAGAAATTGTTGAAGCTAAACCTAAGGAAGGCAACTGGGGTGGATGGGATCTATCCAGTTATATTAAAGGAGGCAGCAAAGGAAGTAAGCAAACCCTTAGCCATAATTATGAGCTTCCTGGGACTCAGGGGAGGTCTCCATGGACTGGAGGTGTGCAAATGTATCACCAATTCACAAAGTGGGTTCAAAAAGGTGACACAAGTAACTACATACCTGTTATTGTAACTTTTTGTTCCGTGCAAAATAATGGAATCACTGGTTAAAGAAGCATTGCAGGATCATTTAGACAAGGCTGCAGTAATAGTTAAGACCAATGCTTTTTTTGTAAAAAAAATTGGTGCTGGTACTTGTTCTTTGCTATCAGGAAAAATTGAAAATTAAAAGGGTATGAAAAGTCCTGTAAATAATTTTTTTTCTCTCCTGATATTGTTACATTAGTAGTAATGTTTTTAGAATAAGAACAACAAATTAAGTATATTAACATAGTTTATTAAGCATAAATTTATTATTCAAGTATATAAAAAAATACGTAAAATGTGCATAAAATAAGCAAAAAATAATAACATAAGTAAAAATAATTTCATAATAAAAAATTTTTTGTAGAATATTTCAAATTTTTTTTAGTTCTCATCCGACACCCTATGCCAGGGGCCGGCAATCTTTTTTGAGTGAAGAGCCATTTTTGATCTAATTTAAAAAAAAAGAAAAAAAAAAAAAAAAAAGAGAATCCGAAGAGCCGCCCCTCAGCTCAAGCTGGGAGAAGGAGGAGAAGGCGAGAGTTTTTAAGAAATGGAATAGTGTGGGAAGGTGTTTATTAAAAACAAAATATATATATATTTTGAAATATTATTTATTAATACCGTTTTTTTAGAATTATAAAAATGGTTATACAGTTTTATATAGAAAATATCTTAACAATAGACAGTAAAAAATGCAAATTTAGTTAAATAATTTTAAGCTTATTTGAATAGTTGGCAAACATGTGAAAAAAATTTATGGAATATTACAAATTTCGAAGTGTATTGCATCCAAATGTCACACGCCACTGTTAATAAAGGTGCCAGTACGCCGTACCATTGCGTACCATCCCAAAAAAAGCACTGGTTAAGACACAGCATGGGTTTGCTAAAGGGAGGTCTTGTTTGACCAATTTGATTGGATACTATGATGTGGTCACAAAGGAACTGAATGCCAAAAATAATTTTGATATCATATACTTGGATTTCAGGAAAGCTTTTGATACTGTTGCACATGGAAGACTGCTGTACAAATTGGAGAAGTATGGCATTAAGGGTGAGTTGCCACAATGGATAAAGGGATGGTTGAGTGGGAGACGACAGAGAGTTGTAACCAATGGACACTGCTCTTTGTGGAAAAAATGTTGTTAGTGGAGTTCCCCAGGGTTTGGTGTTGGACCCATTGTTGTTTTGTATATTTATCAATGATATTGAGGAAGGTATATGAGGTTTAATGTCCAAGTTTGCAGATGATACAAAGGCTGCCAGAGTTGTTAATGAGAGTAAAGACAGTATGCTACTCTGGATCAAGATAAGTTGGGAAAATGGGCTGAGAAGTGGCAACTGAAGTTTAACGTGGACAAATGAAAGTACTGCATATGGGTAGCAATAACCGAAAAATGTACCAACTGTGTGGTAATACACTCAGGGAGGTGGAAAGTGAAAAGACCTGGGGATAATTGTGTAGTCAAATATGAAGTTTGCTGAGCAATGCAGACAGGCTGCCAGGGCAGGTCATGGAGTCTTGTCAATGATATATAGGAATTTTACTAGCAAGGACAGGGAGGTGATTATCCCATTATGCAAGGCAGTGGCCAGGCCACACCTAGAGTACTGTGTACAGGTCTGGAGGCCTCATTTTAGGAAGTATGTAGAATTGCTGGAAAGAGTACAAAGAAGGACAACAAGATTGGTGAGGGGAACAAAGGGGGTGCTCTTACCAAGAAAGGCTTAAGTTCTGCAAATTGCAGCACCTGGAGTGTAGGCACCTGCGAGGTGATCTGATTGAGGTGTATAAGGCTTTGAATGGGTTGAGCAAGCTGAATGCTGATTGGATTCTTCCTCTTGCTCAGGCTGAGAACCCAAGGGAGCACAGTTTCAAATTGAGGAAAGATAGTTGTAGAATCAAATCTCAGAGTATCAACACACCAGGAGTTGTTTTGAGGTCATCCAGACCTTATAGTTGGCTTTAATACATTTTTACCACCAGGATATAGAATTGACGTACAGTCAAATGAACAAGTACAAGTCGGTATGACTGGATCAAATGCTGGTTCAAGAGCATCAGCTGCAGCAGCTGCCTCGATTACAATCCATATTGCCAATCACAGTTCTAATACACATGCTACCCAAGGAAGCCAGTCAAATCATAGTAGTGAGTTTAGATTATTTAATATAATTTTGTTTAATTGTAATGATATGCATTAAAATGCTTATTTACATTAGGGTAGATTATTTCACTGTTTTTTTAATACAGTGAAACTTGCTGAGTTCCAGGGGGTCTGTGTCCAAAAAGGAAGCTGTGTTGTGGGAATTCATGTTAAGAGGAAGCTATGCAACTGAGTAAAATTTGGGTCTGTTCCAAAATAGGGAAAACATATACAGTATCATTTTTACCCTTTGTACATGTGATTACTTTTACTTTTATAGTTGTGAACAGTATTTTTATTTTTTTTAATAATGTACTCAAATTAGTAATACTTCATTTACCACATAGCATTGGCCTTGAAGCCATTGTTAGGTAATAGTGCTCGTGTTTAGCGTATAGACATAACACAAACCAACCATGTGATCATAGCAGATCAAGCGCTATACATTATGGCTTGGGTTTTGTTTTAATCTATCTTGGTCAGTAGCAGTATCACATTCCAACATTGTGATTGTGATCTTGCATATTTTTCAGATTTCTCTAAAATGTATTAGGTTAATTAAGTTTTAATTATTTTCTCTTGAAAAAATATTCAGGATGTGCAGCAGTTCATATATGAACTTCAATTTATTTTATTTATTTATTGCTTTTTTTTTGAGTATTGATTTTTTAAAATGTGAGCTGTAAGATAAATATTCTGTTCATACTCCAGCATGACCACATAGGTCATAAACTCCTCTAACCACATAGGTTAGAGGAGTTTATGACTAATCATTTTGACAAGAATAAAAATCATTGTCTATATTTAAGTCATATGGGACAGCATGGCTATCTCAAATGTATGTGTTACTGCATTTCTGCATAGACCACTCCTTAAGACTCAGTCCCTCAAGCACAATCATTGGTCAGAAGAGATGCCAGAATTCTTCCATCTCACATTTGAAGAATGTGTTCTTTATTTTTCTTTGAAGCTTCTCTATCAACATGTTGCCCTCCAATCCATCGATTATTGGAACTTGGTTTGTAGTTTTGAAAAATGAGGCTTCATTTGCGTGGTATGACTTCTGAATATAAAAAGTAGTGCTTGGTAAGAAAGCAAGAAGTTAATAAAATGAGTCTATGTTTTCTGCACACAGTTTTGATAAATTAATTTTAGTTTGATGGAACATGGAGGCATGCATATATATCACTTGGCATTTTATCGAATGTAAAATCACAAGACCTATTTCAGTTATTTAAAGTTTCAAAACCTGTTTTGTTTTGTTATGGAGGTAACAAATGAAATACTAAAGTCCATATGCAGCCTCCTTTTAGACAATTCTGTAACTACAAGTGTATGAACTTGTCTAAAATCAGAATCGTCTAAAATTTTCAATTTCCTGATTGAGGGTGGATTATTGGCACATTCCCAGTGTTTTGTTGATGAATGATTTTATGATACTCAATTTTATTGAATGGGTACGTGAAAAATGAAATTTGAAGATGGCTTCAGTATACGCACACCTGTATACTTTAGTGGTAATACTGTTGTCTGGTCTTTGCAGTAGAACATCCGGGAAAGGTAGTTTCATTTTTATTTTTTAATTACCTGCGATTGGAAGTCACATAAACAGGTTCCCTTGCCAATTTGTTGTCATGATGATGAAATACAAAGTGGGGACTGAATACATTGATTCACTGAAATTCATTTCAAACATAAAGGATTAATTTTTGATTTAGAAAATGCTTAAGTGATATTTGCATGCCTTTGTTCCAACTAATAAATTAATTTACCAAAATTATATGCATAAGAATTACGTAATGTAATTATTCCATTTACATTACATTTTATAAGCATGAAGTATCATTTTAAAGAAGTGAAAGAAATTATTTAATTTTTTATATTATATTAAAGATTGTATTTATATTACTGTTGCCACCACTGTCAACATTTTACTGTTGACATTCGTGGTGAGCAGACGTACCTTGGCGGTGCTCTTCACAGCGATTACAGAGAACTAAAGATTAGAGGGGATTGGTGGAGTAGAGTAGGATTACAAAGGTTTGAATATTGCTTTTAAATAATTTATTTAGTATATTGTAAAGTTTAGTTTGATATAAGCTTTTTTTTCCTGTAATAGTTTTATTTTTAAAATATAAATATAATTTTTTGAAAGTTACTTTCATTGATAATTAGTAAATTTTACAATGTTTGTTACAAGATCTACCTTGAACACTTTGTCAGAGGGTATAATGATGAGTCATGATTTTATGCTTTATTAATTGTTAATAAAGGATAAAATCCATTATTAATTGTTGCTCCCGGCAGGGTATGTTTGCCGGGAGCAACAATTAATGATGTTACCAACAGATGGCGAGATTTTGGGGACTAATTACAGGAACTCCCTGACTTACGTAAGGGTTGTGTTCCGGAATGCTATGTAAGCCGGATTTTACATAAGTTGGAATTTCCCCCATGATTGTGTAACACTCACAGCTGTGCTTGCTGAATTGATTGAATCAAAAAGAAACATTCGATGAACAAGTAAATAGAATTATTTACTGTATTTATTCAATTTTTTATCTCATGCACAGGAAAAATTACAAAAGCGTGCAATTTAAAAAAATTTCAAAATTATAAAATTACAAAAAAAGACAGGAGATAGGCATAACATCAGTAAGTTTTACCTCTCAAGCGTCATTGCCAGAATCGATGCCTTCAGCTGATAAGTACTGCACTACGGAGGTTGAGGGTGGTGGAGATTTAGAAAGGGTCGGCTGCTCAACCTTACGAAAGAACATATTAATGGATGACTGGATGGTGGCTTATTTCTTTTGATCGTAGATTTCTTTGTATCAAGCAAGCATATTATTCACCCCTCTGTTAACTTTTAAGAATCATTCGCTGTCAGGATCCATCTTCTTAAACATCACCATTGCCGATGCAATTTCATGAAATGCCATTGCCATCTCTCTGGTGATGAAGCATCTCGGCTCCTCATTTGGTTCATCTTGAGCATTTTATTCTTTCACTATCACTGCCTGCAAGTCAATAAGTTCTTCATTAGATAATTCCTTCTCCTCTTTCTCTATTAACTCCTCCACGTCTTTGGCATCAACCTACAACTGAAGTAGCTCTGCAACCTTTACAATCTTATCTGTAACCTCTTCATATGATTCGTCTTTTTCAAATCTTTCGAAGCCTTTTACTTGCTGTGGGCATATTATCTGCCCAGGCCTTATTAATGTTTAAGATGTGTGTGGTAAATATTGTAAGATTTCCAAAAGTCTCTTAATGTAAAATTTTTCTCATCGTCTACTGCAGACAATGCTTGAGCAAATGTTCTGCGTAAATAGTATGCTTTTAAATTTGAAATAACACCCTGATCCATAGGTTGGATGAGTGAAGTTGTGTTTGGCGGTAGAAATATGACTCACGGTCGAATTGAAATCACCTAGATACATAGGATGTCTAGGGGCATTATCTAATAGAAGCAAAATTTTGAAAGGAATGTCGTCTTTACAATATTTTTCAACCTCAGGAATGAAGCAGCATTTAAATTAATCCTCAAAGAGAGATATTGTTAACCGTATGGTTCGGAAATGCGTGTAGGGTGACTTTATTGATGCCCTTAAATGCACGAGGATTTCTAGAATGGTACACAAGCAGTGGTATTAATCTGTAATCTCCCGCTGCATTAGCCCCAAGCAAGAGCGTGGCTCTATCTTTTGAAGTCTATAAAACCGGAATTGTCTTTTCCTCTTTGGCAATCTATGTTCGATCCAGCATTTTTTCCAAATACACAGCAGTCTCGTCAATGTTAAAATTTTGCTGCTTTGAATAGCTGCCTTCACCAATAATTTTTTTCAACACATCACAAAATTTCTCTGCAGCTGCAGAATTGGCACTGACTACTTCATCGCATACTGTTCATCTATATCCAGTTGATATAGATAGCATATAGCGGTTCCCAAACTTTTTTTGTTGGGGAAATCCTATATGCTGTTTCAAAAATTACGGAACCCTAACTATATTATTAGCATTAGCATTAGTAGAGGCATATGATGCAAGAAAGCAAGCTTATTCAGCATTAGCCAAAAAAAAAAAAAAAAAAAACCACTCCCATTTCACCCCTCCGTTCGTTAGAAATACCTGTCCAGTTGAGCTTTAAATTTGTTTAGGCTATCAACTTCAACAACAAGTGATGGAAGTCGGTTCCACCAACCAACCACCCGCTGGCCAAAGGCAAATTTCCGCACATCTATCCGACATCCGTCCTTCCTCAATTTGAATTTATGCCCTCTGAGGTGATTATTCTGAGCAAGATGAAGAATCCCATTGGCATTGAGCATGCTCAAACCATTCAAAGCCTTATACACCTCTATCAGATCACCTCGCCGGTGCCTAGTCTCCAGACTCTGTAATTTGCAAAATTTAAGCCTTTCTTCGTAAGAGCAACCCTTTGTTCCATTCACTAATCTTGTTGCCCTTCTCTGTACCTGTTCCAGCAGCTCTATATCCTTCTTGAAATGAGGCCTCCAGACCTGTATACAGTACTCAAGATGTGGCCTAACCATTGCCTTATACAAGGGAATAATCACCTCCTTATCCCTGCTAGAAAAATTCCTGTGTATCATTGACAAGACACCATGAGCTACTCTTGCAGCTCGTCTGCACTGCTCAGAGAACTTCATATCTGCCTGCACAATTACCCCCAGGTCCTTTTCATTCTCCACCACTGTCAGTGTAGTACCGCAGAGTTGATACGTTGCTCTGGGGTTACTGTTTCCCATATGTAGTACTTTACATTTGTCAATGTTAAACTTCATTTGCCACCTCTCAGCCCATCTGTTCAACCTTTCCAGATCCTGTTGCAGCAGCATAGCGTCAGTAGTGTCCTTAACAACCCTGCCAACCTTTGTACCATCTGCAAACTTCGACATTAAACTTGATATCCCATCATCAATATCATTCATAAACACCGAAAACAACAACGGACCCAACACCGAACCCTGAGGAACTCCACTAATAACATTAGTCCACAGTGAGCATGTCCATTGATTACCACTCTCTGTCTTCTGCCACTCAACCATCCCCTTATCCATAGCAGCAATTTGCCTCCAATGCCACACTATTCCAATTTGTGCAGCAGTCTTCCATGTGCAACAGTATCAAAAGCCTTTCTAAGATCCAAATATATAATATCAAAGTTATTCCCTGCATCCAGTTCTTTTGTGACTACATCATAGTATCCAATCAAATTGGTCAGGCAAGACCTGCCCTTAACAAAACCGTGCTGCGTCTGAGCTATAACTGAATTCTTGTCTAGATGATCCTGCAGTGCTTCTTTAACCAGTGCCTCCATTAATTTACCTGGAACAGAAGTTAAACTAACAGGTCTATAATTACTTGTGTCAGCCTTTGATCCTCCTTTGTGAATTGGGGTTACATTTGCACATCTCCAGTCTATGGGTACCTCCCATGAGTCCAAAGAAGCTCTCATAATTATGGCTAGGGGTTTGCTTACTTCCTTTGCTGCCTCCTTTAATATAACTGGATAGATCCCATCCACCCCAGGTGCCTTTTTTATGTTTATCCTCAACAATCTCTCCTCCACTTTCCTTTCAGTTATTACAAAATCATTCGGCTCACTGCCAATGTTTACTTTACCTACATCATTCTCCTTCCTGAATAACTCCTCATGCGTGAATGTAGATGCAAAATACTCGTTTAGATTGTTAGCCACCTGAGCAGGATCCTCAACTGTTGAACCATCAATATCCAGTGGACCAATCTGATTCATCCCTTTCCTTCTCGAGTTTAAATATGTAAAGAACTCTTTTCTGTTTTTCTTTGCATCCTTTGCCAAGGATTTTTCGTAGTCTGCCTTTGCCTGCCTAATCTCCTTTGTGACTTGGTTACAGACCAACTTATATCTACCATAGGCTTCCATGTCACCCATTAATTTGTATGTATCCCATGCATTTTTCTTCTCTGCCACATTCACCCCGGGGGCTCTCATCTGGTGAGTATGGGCTTGGCAAACCCAGGGTCCTGAGCTGGATATCATCATTCTTCTCTTTCTTGGTGATTCCTTTCTACTTCTCTCTCTCTCTCTCTCTCTCTCTCTCTCTCTCTCTCTCTCTCACTCAGGGGGGGTAACTTGGGAATTTTTTTTTTTTTTTTTTTGGCTGGTGCAGCATAAGCCTCAGGCTTCCTTGTACCATATGGCCATTAATAATAATAATAATAATGTCTCATTCAGGCCTAAACCTTGAACAATATTTCTTAGTTGGTATGTAAAGTCTGGTAGCCTCCAAGATTAGTTCCTTGAATGCTTCCCATTTTGAGTTTGCTGTTGGTAACATCATCAGTTGGTCCCACTGTATAGAATTTAAATACTGTCTCAGACCATCATAGTCGCCTTTACGAAAACAAAAACCCTTCCCTTTACCTCTGATGGTAGTTACCTCCTTGAGTAAATCCCACTTCAACACACTGTGATCACTGCCACCTAGTGGTTCATTTATCTGCAGATTCTTAATGCATGAAGAATCACTACTGATAATCAGATCAAGAGTATTGCTCCCTCTTGTTGCCTCACGAACATGCTGATGTAGAAAACAATCATCCAATAAATTCACAAAAGCCTTGCTAGTGTGCGAATGACCAACCCACAAATTCCAATCAATATCTGGGAAATTAAAATCCCCCATTATAAGACTCTCTGATTTACTGGCCCACTCTATTTCCCTGTACAATATCTTATTATACTCATCAGAGTCATTAGGCCTATAGCACACTCTTACTCTCAATTTTGATTTCCCTATGCTTATGTCACACCAAACTGACTCGACACTGCCCTGTCCATCGATGTCGACTGGCTTCACTTTCTTGGACTTTATGTGTTTCTTAATTAATAGCATAACCCCTCCTCCCCTCCTGTCCTGTCTATCCTTTCTATATACATTGTATTCCCCAAATTCCAGTTCCGCATTACTTATATCTGTGTGACACCACGTCTCTGATATCCCAACAATATCTGCCTTTGATGTTTTGAGCAGTACCTCAAATTCATCAAATTTATTTACCAAACTCCTAGCATTGGTGTACACGCAGGTATACATGCACCTGTTTCTATTCTTAGCTACCCTAACACAACCCATGTGTTTACTTGTACCGGAATGACTCCCAGCAGTCTCTGAAATATCCTGCATCTTGTTTTTCAGGCTTCTGCTCATTTCAATAGAAGCAGTGCAAGAATCACTTCCACCTCTGCCAGTGGCTACTGTTAATCTATTAGTCCTTGTATCCCCTCCAACTAGCAGTTTTCCGACCCACCTAACGCTGCCTCGACAGCATCAGCAAAAATTCTTGCACCCTTTCTATTTAAGTGTATCCCATCCCTGTAGAAGCAACCTCTCCTGTTAACAAGTACAGTCCAGGCTGAAAAAAATTCTACCCCTTGAGCCTTGCACAATCCCTCCAGGGCCGAATTGATCGACAAGGCTCTCATCATATACTCCCTCCTATCGTGTCTGGGCAGAATTGCAGACACTTTCAAATTCAACCCTAATTCACGGCTTTTTTTCAACAGTGACCTGTACTTGCTAAGTAATTCCGCCGGTCTCCTACTCTTAATATCATTAGTGCCAACGTGTACAACTATATCACCTTTTATGCCCTTAAAAGATGATATCCGCTCTACAACATCATCAACCTTTGCCCCTGGCAGACATACCCTGGTCCTATTCCACCTATCCTTTTTACAAAGCATGTTCCCCGTTTCCCTGATAATAGAGTCACCAACAACTACTAGTTCCTGTGGGACCAGCGCATTCTGCCTAGGGGGCTGCCTCTGTGTTGCCTGATGACCAAGTGCAAGCTCTGGCGTTGATGTGGGCAGCTGAGAGCTTGATGGGCCCCTCAATTTATTTCCTTCGAGGGCATCCACCCTGTCCTTCAAGCTCTCATAAAGGCCCATAACAACGCTGAGTTGTCGCCTGATTTCCTTGCACTCCTTACATCGTGCACACACAAAGACATCTCCCTTGGCAGTATCATGTCCCGTACCCGACTGCTCCGCAAACATCAAGCCAACAGTGCATTTTAAAAGACTGTGATTCAGAGGGCAACTGCCCCCCTCAGTTCTCCCCTGAACCACAGCACTCCCATTAGCTTGAGCCTTTTGCTTTGCTGCTCTGGTCAGAGTCATGATTCCGATTTAATTCAATAAAATTTCAAAACAAAAATTAAATCCTTATGTTATATCCCAAAACAGTTATGTTATATATATATTTTTTTGGTATCTAGTGTTTTCTACGAGTTCCCTTTATACAACTTCCGTATCACGTGTACCACTATAGTTATGTATTAATTATTTGTTACGATTAAGTCGTTATATACAGGGTGTTTCAGTTAAACGTTTCAGAACTTCTAAGAGGGGTAGGGTACATCCTGACAACTCGAAATCATATAGCAATGTGGGGTCGGAAATGCTTTCCTGAAGCGGTGTTGTACACAGAAGCACCATAAAGACGTTAGTGAGAAATCGTTTTAATAATACATGAAAAGAAGCAAAAGGTACATGGATTAAAGTAAGTGTGCGAAGTTTCTTCCACGGGCTACAATGCACGCCTCACATCTCCGACGCATGGACATCCGAACATTCTGGAATACTCCAGGCGAATTTCGAATTTCTTCGGCAGCTACTGCGATTCTTGCAACCAGCTCCTCAGCATTGTCAACAGGGGTGTCATAAACTAGCGATTTCATATGACCCCAGAAATAAAAATCAAGACATGATAGGTCGGGTGACCGAGCAGGCCAACGCACGGGACCACCACGTCCGATCCACTGTTGACCAAATGTGACATCCAGGTAGTTACGAACATCTCCGCTATAATGGGCAGGGGCTCCATCGTGTTGGAACCACATTGTCTGTTGCGTCGATGCAGAAATCTGTTCATCTCTCAAAAGTTGTGGCAATACTTGCTGCAGAAAGATCAAGTAGATAGGTCCGGTTAGACGACACGGTAACAGGTAAGGTCCGATGAGGTGATCTCCCATAATACCGGCCCATACATTGACCGAAAATCGAATCTGTACTGCACGACGTCGTATTGCATGCGGGTTCTCGACCGCCCAGATATGGTCGTTATGCGTGTTGAAAATTCCTTCCCTTGTGAAGGATGCCTCATCGGAAAACAACACTTCAGCAGGAAAAAGGGGATTTGTAGCACATTTTCCAAGGTACCACTGTGCGAAAGCAATACGAGGTGCATAATCCTTCGGTTGCTGTGTCTGGACACGCTGCACGTGAAACGGATGCTCTTGTTCTCGGAGAATCCTCCAGACGCTGCAATGGGAAACCCCGACTGCGTTTGCTAGACTTCGTGTACTCGTTCTTGGATTCCTCTGTACATGCTGCAGCACATTCTGTTCGACGGCTGGAGTCCGTGCTGTTCTTACCCTGTCCCTGTCAGCTCTTTCAAATGAACCTCTCTCAGCTAACGTCTGGTGCAGTCTTGCAAAGAAATTATGACTGGGAATACGCCTCATCGGATATCGTTCCACGTACAAACGCTGTGCGGCTGGCCCACTACAATTTGCAGCCCCGTACGCCAAATGCATATCGGCTAACTCTGCGTTCGTGTAATCATCCATCCTACTAACTTGGCGTTCTTGTTCAAGAAATTCGAAATTCGCCTGGAGTATTCCAGAATGTTCGGATGTCCATGCGTCGGAGATGTGAGGCGTGCATTGTAGCCCGTGGAAGAAACTTCGAACACTTACTTTAATCCATGTACCTTTTGCTTCTTTTCATGTATTATTAAAACGATTTCTCACTTACGTCTTTATGGTGCTTCCTTGTACAACACCGCTTCAGGAAAGCATTTCCGACCCCACATTGCTATATGATTTCGAGTTGTCAGGATGTACCCTACCCCTCTTAGAAGTTCTGAAACGTTTAACTGAAACACCCTGTATATATAGAGTTAAAAATACAATTTAATCGACAATAAAGTTTATCAAGATTAATAGATTTACTGATGAATTGACAATATTATATTATGCACTATATATAGTTATTATATTAAACATATTTGGATAAAAATGTTTTACAAAATTATGGTAGTGGCATTTATTGAAAACATGTTTGATACAACTTTTAATACAAAAAAAAACTGAAATAAATGCAATATATTTTCACAAACTTTTATTTATATAAATGAGACTGAAAATTAATAGTTTTAAAAGTTAACATTCAATTTTATTTCATTCCTAAAAACTAGAAAACATTAAAATGAGAAAAAAAAAAAAAAAATTCCTGTAATAAGTAAACTACCTTTTATGATTTGTCTTTGTTTCATATTTATATTTTTCACATAGTGTGAGAATCTTTGATAAAACTTTAGCTAGGTTTAATGAGAAGTATGCTTTTGCTTTTTGGATTCTAATATCCTTTCAAAATTTGGTTCAATATTGGATAATCGAATTCACATATCTGGTATTTAGTTTTTGTATCAATGTATTTCGAAAAGGCAGATTCACACACATACGTAGTTGTAAACGGTGACAAAAACCGAATAGCCCTTTTTGATAAATAAGGATATTCGTCATATATATCAGACCAAAAAGTTGTTATCGGAACTGCTTCGAATTTAGCTTTTAATTTAGAATCTGAGCTAATTTCAATTAAACTTTCATATTCTTCTGGCAGAAATCCTTCTGGTTTTTCTTTTACTCTGAATGGGTTTTGTATCCAACAATTATTCGTATTTTCATTCTTAATATCTGGAAAATATTTAATAAGGGATTCAGGTAAGCTGTGAAGATGACTTCTAATGTCTTTACGGATTTTGTTATCTATGCCTAGTTCAGATTCTTGGAGAAATTCACTTAAAGTTGGAAAACAGTCAAAAGTATTTTGTTCCACAGCAGATATCCAATATTCTAATTTACGTGATAACAACCTATCTTTGACTTGAAAAATATTAATTTCTTTTTCTTGTAAAGTTGCACATGACCCATTCAATTTTGCAAATATATCAGCTAAATAAGCAGATCTTAATAACCATAATGTGTTTGATAATCTGTCAGATAACTTAAATTTAAATTTATCATCAGTGAAGTACATTAAGAGTTCTTTCCACAATTCAAAAAATCTGGCAAGAATTCTACCTCGTGACAACCACCTTACTTCCGTATGTAGAAGTAAACTGGTGTGAAGACTACCCATATCTTCACACAAAGCTTTAAAATCCATGATTTCAACGCCTGACTTTTTATAAAATTAATAATTTGAACTGCTTCTTCTAAAACTGATTTCAATGTGGCTAGAATTTGTTTTGTAACTAATGCATATCTGTGAAGAATGCAGTGATTAGAGATACAATTTCTTGCAACATTCTTAATTCGTGTAACAGCACCAGCTATTGTTCCTACCATTGATTTAGCCTCGTCACTGCACATGGCAATACATTTTTCCCAGCTTATTTCACGTGTTTTCATAAATTATCAACCTGGTTAAATATATTCTCCCCTGTGGTGTTTAGTTCCAGACTTTCACACAACAGCAAATCTTCTTCAATTTTTTTCTTAAAGTCGCACTGAACAAACACAAGTAAAATTGCCAACCCCGCAACGTCTGTGGACTCATCTAATTGCAAAACATAAGTGTCACAAACCTTCAATCGTGATGTAAGTTCATTTTCAATATGATTAGCAATATGCTTAATACGCCTTGATACAGTATTATTAGAAAGAGACACAACATCAACCTTTCTAGCAAACTCTTCGTCGAACATACACAAAACGATATCTTTTACACAACCCAACCTTTAATAAGTGTCTCACCTATTACATGTGCCTCACTGACAAGACTAATGCGATAACATACTTTATATGATGCTAATGTTGCATTCTCGTTGTCCGTTTTAAATTTTTTTAGCATGAAACTTTTGAAGTTATCATGACTTTCTAACTTTCTTTTAAAAAAAAGAAATGTCCTTGTCTTTATAGTTTGGATGATTTGTTTCAAAATGTCTCCTTAGTTTCACTGGTACTAATGAACTGTTTGCTAATAATTTATTGCAAAATAAACACATGGCATCTGGAGCTTCTTCGTCACCAGCACTAGTAAATCCTAATGACAAATAACTTTTATCGAATTTGCGTTTTTTCACTGATGTTTTCACAGAATTAGATGGTTAAATCTTTTCTTGTAGTTTAACGGAACTGGAAGTTGATGGTTGGGCGAGTTCTGAAATCTCTACGTCTGCAGATTCCACGGTTTCTACTGTTTTATTGATAATGGTATCTCCTATTTTTTTTGAATGATCCATATTTTAACCATTGATCCATTGTTAAATTGGAATCCCTATATCCAAATTTTTTTTTAAAGAAAAGATTATAAAAAGTTAGTGATAGAGTTTTACTTGGTTTGTGCTTTTATAAATCAAGTAAAACTCTATCACTAACTTTTTATAATCTTTTCTTTAAAAAAAAATTTGGAAAAATTTGAGTAGAAAATGAACATAAAATAGAATAAATTTGTTAAAAATACAATAATCAAATAATGAACTGATTTGGCAATCCACAGTGCAACAGTGAATGATTTGTTCTAGTTCTAATGAAATCATAACAAGTAATGAGGTGATGTTTTGTTTTAGGTCTTTTAGGATATTCTAACGATAAGATAATACATCCTGATTGGCTGGATCGTGTGAGGCCAAGGCCACACTGTAATATACATGCTGCTGGTACAGTGACGTCACAGTCAGTAGACGATGGAGCATACAATAATTTTTAATGTATTTACACACATTTCCTCAGCTGTCTTGTCAAATTTTTCTCCATTACATCTCAATTGATTAAAATTTATCTAACTTATTTTGCAGTACATATTTCAGATTCCATAACGAAATGTATTTCATGCATTTAATAATGAATAACGTAATTTTTTTGTATTTTTCTTGAGTAACTTTTTACATAACTTAAATTCTTTCATTTTTTTAAAATACCTACCCATTTTTATTAAACAAGAAAGATATAAAGGGCACCTTGTCTCACGGAACCCCTGAATTTTATCAACCAACCCTGATGTTCCCCAGAACACACTTTGGGAACTGTTGATATAGATGAACAGTGCACTGTTCATCTTGAGTCAGTTTGGTGTGACCTAAGCACTGCGAAAGAAAAAATAAGAGTAGGAGTGTGTTATAGGCCGAATGACTCGAATGAGTACATTGAACAATTGTACAGAGAAATAGTGGGCTAGTAAATCAGAATGTCTTATAATGGGGGATTTAAACTTCCTAGATATTGACTGGAACTTGTGGGTTGGTCACTCGCACACTAGTAAGACTTTTGTGGATTTATTGGATGACTGTTTTCTACAGTAACATGTTTGAGAGGCAACCAGAGAGGCTAATACTCTTGATCTGGTCATCAGCAGTGATCATCCGTGTATTAAGAATTTGCAGATAAAGGAACCACTAAGGTAGCAGCGATCACAGTGTACCGATGTGGGACTTACTTACAGATATAATTACCATCAGGGGTAAAGGAAAAGGTTTTTGCTTCTGTAAAGGTGACTACAGTGGACTCAGACAGTTTTTAAATTCTGTACAGTGGGATCAACTGATGATGTTACCAACGGCAAATACTAAGTGGGAAGCATTCAAGGAATCAATTGTGGATGCTACTAAAAGTTTCATATCTATTAAGAAATATTGTTCAAGGTTTAGGCCTAAATGGTTGTCAAATGAACTAATGAGACTCGTGGCAGAGAAGAAAAATGCATGGGATGCATATAAATTATTAGGTGACACAGAAGCCTATGGCAGATATAAGCTAGTCTGTAATCAAGTCACAAAGGAGGTTAGGAAGGCGAAGGCAGATTATGAGAAATCTTTGGAAAGGATGCTAAGAAAAGCAGCAAGGATTTCTTTACTTATATAAACTCTAAAAGGAAGGGGATGAATCGGATTGGTCCACTTGATATCGATGGTTTGACTGTTGATGATCCTGCACAGATAGCAAACAAACTGAATGAGTATTTTGCATCTACATTCAAACATGAAAAGTTATTAAGGTTTGAAAATGGCAGAAGGTTATCAAATTGTAGCAGGATACTTAATGATTTTGTAATAACTGAGAGCAAAGTGGAGGAGAAATTGTTGAAGTTAAACATAAAAAAGGCACCTAGGGTGTATGGGATCTATCAAGTTATATTAAAGGAGGCAGCAAAGGAAGTAAGCAAAACCTTAGCCATAATTATGAGAGCATCCTTGGACTCAGGGGAGGTCCCCACGGACTGGAGATGTGCAAATGTATCCCCAATTCACAAAGGGGGATAGAAGGGTGACACGAGTAATTACAGACCAGTTAGTTTAACTTCTGTTCTGGGTAAAATAATGGAGTCACTGGTTAAAGATGCATTGCAGGATCATCTAGATAAGACTTCAGCAATAATTCAGACACAGCATGGGTTTGTTAAGGGAGTCTACTCTGACAAATTTGATTGGATCTTATGATGTGGTTACAAAGGAACTGGATGCAAAAAATAATTTTGATATCGTATACTTGGATTTCAGGAAAGCTTTTGACATTGTTGCGCATGGAAGACTACCGTACAAATTGGAGCAGAATGGTATTAAGAGTAAGTTGCTACAGTGGATAAAAGGATGGTTGAGTGGGAGATGACAGAGGGTGGTAATCAATGGGTGCTGCTGTTCATGGACTAATGTTAGTAGCGGAGTCTCACAGGGTTCGGTGTTGGGTCCACTGTTGTTTTGTATATTTATCAATGATATTGATGAAGGTATATCAGGCTTAGTGTCGAAGTTTGCAGATGATACAAAGGTTGGCAGGGTTGTTAATGACAGTAATGGCAGTGTGCTACTGCAACAGGATCTAGAAAATTTGGGCAGATGGGCTGAGAAGTGGCAACTGAAGTTTAACATTGAAAAATGCAAAGTACTGCATATGGAGAATAACTCCAGAGAAACGTACCAACTGTGTGGTACTACACGCGCCTCCGTAGCCAGGTGGGAAGGAGCAGCAGTGCGTAGCACACGCTTCTTGATTAGACCCGGGTTCGAGCCCGTCACCACCAAATACGAAGGATGCGGAAAGGTCAGGGAATGACCACCGCATATCCCGGAGCAATATGGCCTTAGTTGCTAATGCTCCTAAAAACCAAATAACAAATAACAAACAAACAGTGGTACTACACTTAAGGAGGTAGAAAATGAAAAAGACCTGGGAGTAATTGTGCAGTCAGATATGAAGTTTTCTGAGTAATGCAGACAGGTTGCCAGGGCAGATTATGGGGTTTTGTCAATGATATACAGGAATTTTGCTAGCAGGGAAAAAGGAGGTGATTGTCCCTCTGTATAAGGCAATGGTCAGGCCACGCCTTGAGTACTGCATACAGGTCTGGAGGCCTCATTTTAGGAAGGATGTAGATTTGCTTGAGCATGTGAGAGAAGGGCAACAAGATTGGTGAGTGGAATGAAGGCATCCTCTTACCAAGAGAGGCTCAAGTTCTGCAAATTGCAGTGGCTGGAAACTAGGCACCTGTGAGGAGATCTGATTGAAGTGTATAAGGCCTTGAATGGGGCGCTTCCATAGCCTAGTGGGCAAGAGCAGCAGTGCGTAGCACATGCTTCTTGATTAGACCGGGGTTCGAGCCCGTAACCACCAAATATGGAGGATGCGGAAAGGTCAGGGAATGACCACCGCATATCCACCAAGTAATATGGCCTTAGTTGATAATGCTCCTAAAAACCAAATAACAAATAAACAAACAAACAAACAGTCTTGAATGGGTTGAGCACGCTGAATTCTGATGGGATTCTTCCACTTGTTCAGATTGCGAACCTAATGGGGCATAAATTCAAATTGAGGAAAGACAGATGGAGAATAGATGTGTGGAAATTTGCCTTTAGCCAGCAGTTGGTTGGTTTGCTGGAACAAACGTACATCTGTTGTTAAGAAAAATATATACATACAGTGATAACCCAGTTTAATATAATATAATAAAATATATAATAAGTAGCAGTAGCTTTCAAGACTAACGAGTCTCTTTTTCAACTGATTTAAATACAATGGATGAGTGCAATGAGCTGAGAGTGAGGCGCGTTATTCATTTTCTATTGTTGTTGCACAGACGTGCGCTGTTTTACTCCAGTGTTTATCCAGCATTAAAATGGTTGTCTCTAGGATGGGGTGTAGACGTATGCCTTTGGATTGTTTAATATGTTAAGTGCCTCTAGCCATAGGCAGTGGTGAAAGTGTCGTGAGTGGTCTACTATTTCAAAGTCATGTTTGGGATCGAGATCGTGGTTGGTGGCCCAAAAATGTTCTGCGACTGCGGACTAGTCAGTTTCGGCAAGCCGGATTGCTCTGTCATGTTCCGTAAAGCAATCTTGGAGACATCTTGGTGTTTCTCCTATGTAGCAGCTGTCACAGTCTCTACAGGTGATGCGATATACTACATTGTAGTATATTGCATCTCGATCTCGATCCCAAACGTGACTTTGAAATAGTAGACCACTCACGACACTTTCGCCACCGCCTATGGCGAGTCACTTAACATATTAAACAATCCAAAGGCAATAAACCGCCACAAAGGCATACGTCTACACCCCATCCTAGAGACAACCATTTTAATGCTGGATAAACACTGGAGTAAAACAGCGCATGTCCGTGCAACAACAATAGAAAATGAATAACATGCCTCACTCTCAGCTCATTACACTTATCCGTTGTATTTAAATCAGTTGAAAAAAAACAGAGACTCATTAGTCTTGAAAGCTACTGCTACTTATTATATATTTTATTATATTATATTAAACTGGGTTATCATTGTATGTATATATTTTTCTTAACCATGGACCCCAGTACACCAGGCCTACATCTGTTTTTGTGGAAGTTGATAGGTTAAGTAAATTTAAGGAGGAGCTGGACAAACATTTAGAGGAAATTGTTTTGTAAATTTTTTTTTTTTTTTTTTTTTCTCTGGCTGATGCTGCATAAGCTCATACACTTGCTGTCTTGCACCTTGCCACTAATACTACTACTAATAGATGTGTGGAAATTTGCCTTTAGCCAGCAGGTAGTTGATTGGTAGAACAGGTTTCCATCTTTTGTTGTGGAAGCTAATAGCCTAAACAAATTTAAGGCTGAGATGGACAGGCATTTGAAATGAATGGAGGGGTGAAATGGGAGCGTTTTTTTTTTTTTTTGTTTTTGGCTAATGCTGCATAAGCTTGCTTTCTTGCATCTTATGCCTCTACTAATGCTAATGATTGAGGAGAGATCCCTGTGGACTGTAGATGTGTGAATATTATTCCCAGTTTACAAAGGAGGATCAAAAGGTGACATATACTGAGTGTTCACTGAAATATGACCACCTACCTAATACTTCGTAGGTTCTCCTTTTGCTCTCAGTACAGCAGCTATCCGACGTGTTATTGATTCAACAAGATGTCGGAAGCGTTCAGGAGATATGGCCAACCAAGCTGTGTGTAATGCGCTCAGCAATGCAGGTATGTAGGTGATTGGTGTACCAGATGCCTGATATGCCTTTCCATAGTGTCCCATAAGTGCTCTATGGGTTTGATATCGAAGGGAGTTCATAGGCTAATTATATGCTGGGAGTCAGAACTGTGTTCCTCAAACCATTCCTGCTCAACAAGTGCCCGATAGCTCGCCGTATTGTCATCTTGGAGGACACCATCGCCATTTGGGAAAAAGTGTAACATAGAGGGGTGTACACAGTCAGTAACCAGTTGACGATAGCAGTGATCAGTGATACGTAGTTCCTGCTAGTGAAATGTGCTCCACACCATACAACCGCCTCCACCGGCCTGCACTTTTGATACCATGCATGATGGATCAAGAGCCTCATGTTGTTGATGACAAATCCGTACACGACCATCCACGGTGTGGAGTAAATAATGTGCCTCATCCGACCAGCACACCTTCTTCCAGTCTTCTAACATCAAACTTGCATGCTCTTTGCACCAGGCAAGTCTTTTACACAGATGAACCTTGGTTAGGAGAGGATGCTGTAGGAGTCGTCTGCTGGTATAACTCATACGTGTGAGTGTTCGATGCATAGTCATGCCAGATATTGTTCCGGGTTGGCCCATGTTGTATTGGGTAGTCAGCTCTTGAACAGTGCTGTGCCTGTTAACCTGTATGAGTCATCAGACCTAGCACTTACTTCTAACATCAACCTTTTGCTGACCATTGAAGTTTTGCTGTTGGGTTGTTGTTTGACCATTTTGACACCAGTCCTGGTACACTTTAACTACTGCAGCTCTCGATCACCCCACCAGTTCAGCTGTCTGAGAAATCGAGGCACCAGCTCATCGAGCACCCACACTCCGTCTTTTATCAAAATCCGATAAATCCCTGCTTTTACCCATCACGTTTGGAATTTTACTACCTACAGAACCATTGACACCTTATCTATGCTACATAGGTCGACTAACTCCGAACTCTCATACTTCACGTGGTCAACAGGTCGCATTCAGTTTTCATAGGGGTGGTCATAATTCAGTGATCACTCAGTGTAAATAATGATGGACCTAGTAGCTTAACTTCTGTTGCTGGGAAAATAGTGGAGTCATTGGTTAAAGAAATAATGTAGTACAGTCGAGAGAAAAATGAAGCTATATGGCAGTCACAACATGGATTTGTTGGGGGAGTGATCTTCTCTTTCTGATCTGATTTGATACAATCATGCAGGAACTGGATGCAAAAAATGATTTTGCCAATTTTATACTTGGGTTTCAGGACAGTTTTTGATTATTTTGTACATAAAATCTTGCTATACAAATTGGATCCGTGTGGCATTAAGAGCAAGTTACTGCTGTGGATGAAGGGATGGTTGAGTGTGAGCAGACAGAGAATGGTTATCAATAGGCACTGCTCTTCATGGTCTAATGTTATTAGTGGAGTTCCCTAGGGTTCAGTGCCGGACCCATTGTTGTTTTCTATATTTATATGATATTAATGAAAATATGCCAAGTTTTAATAATGTTTTAGTTTGAAGATCATACAAAGGTTAGAAGAGTGGTTAATGGCAGTAATCAAGGTATGCTACTGCAGCAAGGTCTTCAGAAATGTCATTTCAAAATTTAGCATTTTCAGAGGCAAGGTACTGCATATGGGTAGCAGTAATCCCAGATAAATATACCAACTGTGTGGTACTATTCTCATAGTGGTGGACAATAAAAGTTATCAGGGGGTAATTGTGTAGTCAGATATGAAGTTCTCTGAACAGTGCAGACATGCTGCCAGAGGAGGTTTTATACAGGAAATTTTCCAGCAGGGACAAGAAAGTAATTATCCCGTTGTATAATACAGTGGTTAGGCTGCATCTTGAATACTGTATACAGGTCCAGAATCCTTATTTTAGGAATGATGGAAGTGTGCCTTCAGCCAGTTGATTATTGGAATTATTGGAACAAACTCCCATTTGTTATTGTGCAGAAGTGAAGCAGCTGGGACTAATGCATAGTCACAGTTCTTCCATATTCCTCAGTTGTGTGGTCTTCTGTATTCTGAGCCTACCAATCCATATTTTATTCTTCAGATGCTTTTTCCCAAAATGGCTGGACAGGATTGCTTGTCTACTACTTACAGTCTCAAAATTCACCCTGCTTACCAGTCTAATTATGCTACATGGTGCCATCATTTAATTTCTAGGAACCTCATCATCTTTGCTCAGCTACTTCTGGTGGCATCAACTTGCCAGTTATCTGGGATATAATTTCTAGACCTTCCCCATATAGGTACCAACTTACTTTCTGTCAGATTGAAACTGTGAAGCATTATTCCTCTGGATCACATTTTTTCATTTAATTCTATTGAGGTATTGATAGGTTATCCAGTGTTCCTTAGAAGCTGAGCAATAAGAAAATTGTGATCTGTCACTTATATCCTCATCAAGTGCTATAAGAGATATTTAAGAGAAGCCAAGCAACACGACCCTTATCCGAGCTGCTCCTACTAAGCAACCCATGGAACTCTTGGGCCCAGGAGCACCTTGTCCCACACTGAGCTGTACATGTAGTTTATAGTTTGTATTGATTTAATGCTTACAGTAAGTGCGTAGAAGTTAATGGTTTGACAACTATGTATTGTAATGACATTTTTTTTTTTTTTTTTATGAATATCCTTGTCCACAAATTGTCTATAATGTGTAAATATTGTATTTTACTTTGTGGCATAACCTGGCTTCCCCCAGCTGAATAGCTGTAAAGGGGTGTTTCTTCAGAAAACTGATTAACTAATAATAAACAGATGCACAGATTTCAATTCCTGACTTAATTTGTGTATGATATTACTTGTTTATTGCATCTCTTACTCGAAAAAATATAATAAACAAGTAATATCGTATTAATAATATAATTAATAATAACATATTGCAGTTTCAAAATGCAATGCAGAATGTAATGTAACATCATAGTTTCTTCAGATTCATATTCATCCACAGATCTGAAAAAAAATATTACTTTTATCTGTAACTAATAAATAATTTAAATATTGATTTTTTGTTATTCAGATATTTGAGTATTCAGAACTCACTCAGGCTCAAGCCATCTTACAGACAACAGATGAACATTCTTTAGCTCCTGTTAGTCAGTCACCTTCCTCTCAGCCCGTTCCCTCCAGAAAAGCATCTTGGAATGATTATGGTCGCAATTCTGAATCGGATAAGGTTCAGATCCCAAAAATGTAAGTCAAATGTGATGTTTTCCTTTCCATTGTAATAGATACAGAAAGAACATTTATTGCTGTGCAGTTTTTCAACAGCATCAGTTTGGAGCTCACAAATTCAAGTCACAAGTTACACATTACATTATAAGATTTCTTTGCTTTACATCTTTTGTGTTGCTCTCACAAGAAAGTTATCCATAAGAAAGTATTCTGAAAAATTCATTGATTGAGCAGGACCACTTTATGAATACCATACGTATCCAATTTACTGATAGATTCAATCAAATCATTTATAGTATGTCTTTTGAACCTGTAAGGTAGGTGTTCTAAGGCAGTGTTCTGTAACCTTTTTCTCTTCGCGGAGCACCTTAAGCCCTGGCATAGCCCAGTGGTCAGGAGCGAGAGTGCATAGCACACATTCCTTGAGTGGACTGAGGTTCAAGCCCGTGACTACTAAATACCATAAATATTTGTATTGACGATTTATTGTAAACTCTACTGACTTGGTTGTCGTGCCGGAGTATAAACAGAAAATTTATTTATTTATTTAAGTTATCCATGATACAACACAGCTCATAAAAATGTTAATCCCCAAAAAGCATAGTTTATGGGAATATTAATCTAAATATGCTATAAGTCAATAGAATCAATTATTATTGTTCCAAAACTCCAACAGAAATTGGCTTGTGCATATATTAACATTTTATGAACCCTAAATCGCTATACAAAACCAAAGCAAAAAAAAAAAAAAAAATTCTATTAGTATTAAACCAAATAACTACACATCTTTTCAATGTAATACTTGTGCCTGCTTTGCTGAACACAGAATGCTGATGCATGGTGGAATCATTGACAACGCAAGCCTCATTTCTTCATTAGTGGATCTGCGTCTCTCCCTCTTCGATGTTTTAATTTCAATCAAGGTCGAAAAACCCAGTTCACACAAATATTTAGTTGAAAATGGTAATAACACCTTAATTGCCATCTTGGAGCTAGCCATTCAATAGGTATTCTTTCCTTATTGAGAATCAAAATGTGTCCAACTGCAGTTCACAATGTTTTAATTGCAATGTTCTGTCCGCCTTCAGATCTGTTAGTTCCTCTTGTATATTCATCGGAAGAGATTTTACATCCGCAACAAATGGAGTTGTGCTAGGCTATGTTGCATAAAATGTGTGAAACAGTTACATGGATTGGTTACCATGTTTTATTTTGTGTGGTGTGTTAAGCTAATTAACATTAAGTCCTTTGGTGAGATGCCTGAAAAGTATGATGTTATAATTGTTATAGTTAAGAAGACATATACACATGATTTTCCATGTACAGTAGACTTGATTTTCGGGGATAGATGATAAAAAAAAAAAAAAAAAAAAAGAAATCCTGGATAATTGATTTCCCAGTTAATCCAAAAATACGGTTAGTCCCCAACATACGTAAGAGATACATTCCAGGACTTCTTACTTAACTCGGAAATGACTAATAAAATATTTCTGCTATATCCCTGATATACCAAAATTACGAAAACTACATAATATCCTCAGAAGAATGAAGAAAAATAGTTATATATTTTTCAATTAATTAGATATCTATATACAGTTGACCCCCGCTTAACGCTGATAATTCGTTCCAGGAAAAAAAGAGTGCTAAGTGAGTGCCACTTTCCCATAAGGTAACATATGTATTTGTGAGTTGCGGTTGGTGCCATAGGATATTACCTATTCAATAATAAATGGTAGTGAAAAGATGCACAAATGTCAGTCAAAATATTTAATATTCAAATATTTGTACATATAAAATATTCTGCATTATATACATATATAATTATGTGGTAACTACTTACATATCAAAATTAAACTTAAAATTCCAATTAAAATCATGAATTTAATTGATCTAAATTAATTTTAATTGATTTAATTTAACTGATGAATTCAATCATGAAAAATGTGTTGATTTTGGGTTGTACTTTGGCCCTCTTCCTGGTAAACTAAAAGGGGTTTTAATTTTAAATCCCCTGCAGCGTTACCACCCAACAATAAAGTTAACTGATCCTTTACCACTTTGAAACCTGGCATGTTTTTTTCTTCTTTCAATATGAAACTTCTTTTAGGCATTCGTTTCCAAAAAAGACCTGCTTCATCTATGTTAAAAACTTGCTGAGAAATATAACACATAATATTAACTCTCTTCAATAATTTTAACAAGTTCTTTTTTTAAAGTTTTGGCTGCTTGATCTGGACTTGTGGCTTCTCCCTGGATTTTAAATCTATTCAACCAGCCCTTACTAGTTTTAAATGGTTCCACATTTTTTTTTTTTTTTTTTTTTA
Organism: Mastigoproctus giganteus; assembly: GCF_048544385.1. NCBI lineage: Eukaryota > Metazoa > Arthropoda > Arachnida > Uropygi > Thelyphonidae > Mastigoproctus > Mastigoproctus giganteus. The sequence continues at coordinate 191,948,827 of NC_143583.1, forward strand.
CACGTGAGTTTTCTTCAGATCATCATTTGGCTAATCTCTCTCTCTCTTTTTTTCTTTTTTTTTTTTTATAATATTTAACTTAACTGAATTCTGCATTGGATATTATGTTCAATAAAATTTGGTAAAGTCTCTCCATTTCAATCCTAATAGCCGGCCTAGCCCTAGTTGCTTGCAGTGGAACAGCTGTCTTTCCCGCTGCTAATATTAATTCTTTATTTTTTATAATTGTTCTTACAGTTAAACCTGCCAGGCCTAAATTATGGCACACATCCGCTTGTCGTTGACCGGAATCGATTTGCTTCAAAACGTCTAATTTAATTTTCAAATTCAGTCTTTTTCTTACATTTGTAGTCTTCATACTGCATCCAAACGTTGTTGCTTTTTCATTCTTATCTGCCATTATTAACTCTTTAAAAATGTAACTGTGTTGGTTGCATTAATTATGATACAATGTTCGAGTAAACTGTCCGTTATGAACGATGTCTAATACTGTACTGAGTGATGACTCCGTATTTGGCGGTCACGGGCTCGAACCCTGGTCTAATCAAGAAGCGTGTACTACTCACTGCTGCTCCTGCCCACCTGGCTACGGAGGCGCCTCAGAGTACTGCAAAAACCTTGGGAGGTGCATTATGGCCACAGAAGCCGATGCGCCAACTAACTAAAAAAAAATCTCCTAATGATGACTTATAATTCTGTTTCTTGTCCGTTATTTACGACTTGCAAAACAACTGTTTGTACGTTTTCTAGTTATTACTTGAATTTTATGATTTCTGGTTTATTTTTTATTTTTTTTTTTGAATTTGGAGTATTGAAGTGTCCCGGTTAATCCGATCCCAGTAAACCGAGAGTCTTCTGTATTATAAAATCTGAAAAAGTAGCATGTTTGCTTTGTGTACGGTATGTAGATGTGATTTTTCAGTTTCAAATGTCAGAAAATTCACTGTATTCAGACATTTGCAAACAAATAAGCAGCATAGGAACAATGTGCAGCATGTAGAAAGAAATGGAAAAGTAGGTGCAGAATTTCAAAGTGAAGATAGTATTGTCATATGTGTTGATTGTTTACTTTCATTTTTTATCACAGAACATAATCTTCCTCTGAGCTGTATATGGTGATCATGTTGTTGGATTATTCAGATATGTTTCCTGATTGTGAAAGACCCAAGAAATATGAATGTGAAAGAACAATAACAACAATCATTGGTAGTGAAATTGTACAGATGGGGAATGAAATAGTAGTGATGACTTTCATTAAAATTGCAATCTTTAATACATTTAGTTTAAATACATAAATTTAATGAACCACTTTTCTGAAAATATTTTACAGCCCCTTTTTGGTACAGAGAAAAACTTAATCTCTCTATACATCCTACATTCTCTTTCACCTTTTATGTGAACTCTGTTCATTGGTACTGAAAAATATTCTGTTTCAGTGCTACAGATGGCAGTAATCAAAGCACTTCCAAGCTATATCGTATTGTGGTGACCTTTTTAAAAAAAAAAAAAAAAAACATCAAATTGAAAGCTGCTTGCTATCAGTGGCAATGTGGAAGGTGACTGTACAGGATACAACTTTGGGCACCTTCTTTTGAAAAAAGCATGTGGGATTCTTCCTAAAAAACTGTATAGTGCTTACTGTCGATAATACCCATGTTATGAATATGCCTAAAAACCGGAGTATGAAAGGTTTTAAAAGAGGAGATTGAGCACTTGGTAGTAACAGGCTGTCCTTGTCATCTCAATAGTGTGGTGAAAAGAGGACTACATGCTTTCCTCTGAAAGTGTATGAATATTTGGCAGAAATTTACTACTATATATAAAGAAGTGCTAAAAGGAAAGATAGATTTAAAAAGTTTATTAATTCATGCCACTAAAGTAAAAAAAGATTTCGAAGCATGTACATATATGTTAGCCATCTTTAGGTAAGTGGTTAACCCAATTGGTAGAACAGTAGAATCTTTTCTCTATTTAAAGAAAAGATTACAAGTTTTGAGAAAAACCATATGAGCATTTTTCAGGGTTAACAAGCTGAAAAGTCACTAGTCACAAGTGGACTAGCCACTCACTAGTCACAAGTGGACTAGTGAGTGGCACTGACTTATGATCAAATTTAGTTCATAATCTAAAATAAATTTTGAAAGAAGACAAATTAATGAACTCCTCAAGGAAAATATCGTTGCAAGGCAGATATTGTTGGGATATCAGAGATGTGGTGTCACACAGATAAATAGAATGCGGAATTGGAATTTGGGGAGTACAATGTGTAAAGAAAGGATAGATAGGATAGGAAGGGAGGAGGGGTTATGCTATTAATTAAGAAACACACAAAATCTAGGGAAGCACAGCCAGATGACATGGGTGTACGGTGCAGTGTTCAGTCTGGTGCGACATAAACACTGGGAAAGCAAAATTTAGAGTAGGAGTGTGTGTTATAGGCCTAATGACTCTGATGAGTATAATGAACAACTGCACAGAGAAATAAAGTGGGCCAGTAAATCAGATTGTCTTATAATAGGAGATTTTAATTTCCCAGATATTGATTGGAACTTGTGGGTTGGTCACTCACACAATAGCAAGACTTTTGTGGATTTATTGAATGATTGTTTTCTACAGCAGCATGTTCGAGGAAGTAATACCCTTGATCTGATTATCAGTAGTGATTTTTCATGCATTTAGAATCTGCAGATAAAGGAACCACTAGGTGGCAGTGATCACAGTGTGCCGATGTGGGATTTACTCAAAGAGGTAACTACCATCAGAGGTAAAGGGAAAGGTTATTGCTTTCATAAAGGTGACTACGGTGGTCTGAAACAGTTATATTCTATACATTGGTACCAACTGATGATCCCCATCAGCAAATTCTAAATGGGAAGCATTCAAAGAATTAATCTTGGAAGCTACTAAGCTATTCATACCAACTAAGAAATATTGTTCAAGGTTTAGGCCTAAATGGATCTCAGATGAACTAATGGGACATGTGGCAGAGAGGAAAAATGCATGGGATACACATAAATTAACAGGCGAAGACATAGAAGCCTATGGTAGATATAAGCTGGTCTATGAAGTCACAAAGGAGGTTAGGCAGGCAGAGGCAGATTGCAAGAAATGTTTGGCAAAGGATGCAAAGAAAAACAGCAAAGAGTTGTTTACGTATGTAAACTCTAGAAGGAAGGGGATGAATCAGATTGGTCCACTTAATATCAAAGGTTCAACTGTTGATGACCCTTCTCAGGTAGCTAACAAACTGAATGAGTATTTTGCATCAACATTTATATATGAGGAGTTATTCAGGGAGGGGGATACCAGATGTGTATTAAACTCTGGCAGTGAGCTAAATGATTTTGTAATAACTGAGAGGAAAGTGGAGCAGAAATTGTTGAAAATAAACATAAGAAAGGCAATTGGGGTGAATGGGATCGATCTAGTTATATTAAAGGAGGCAGCAAAGCAAGTAAGCAAACCCTTAGCCATAATTATGAGAGCTTCCTTGGACTCAGGGGAAGTACCCATGGACTGGAGATGTGCAAATGTGACCACAATTCATAAAGGAGGATCAAAGGGAACAAGTAATTACAGACCTGTTAGTTACTTAAATGATTTATTGAGCTTCTTAATGTAGTAGTAGTAGTGGCGGCATGTGATGCAAGAAAGCAAGTGTATGAGCTTATGTAGCATCAGCCAAAAAAAAAAAAAAAAAATCACACCATTCCCTCCAAATGCCTGTCCAGTTCCTCCTTAAATTTATTCAACCTATCAACTTCCACAACGACAGATGGAATTTTGTTCCAGCAATTAACCACCTGCTGGCTAAAGGCAAATTTCTGCACATCTAATCTACATCTGTCTTTTCTTAATTTGAATTTATGCCCCCTTAGGTTCGTAATCTGAACAAGTGGAAGGATCCCATCAGAATTCAGCGTGCTCAACCCATTCAAGGCCTTATATACCTCAACCAGATCACCGCGCAGGTGCCTAGTCTCCAGCCACTGCAATTTGCAGAACTTAAGCCTCTCTTGGTAAGAGGATCCCTTCATTCCCCTCACCAATCTTGTTGCCCTTCTCTGTACACGCTCAAGTAAATCTACATCCTTCCTAAAATGAGGCCTTCAGACCTGTACTCAGTACTGAAGGCGTGGCCTGACTATTGCCTTATACAGAGGGATAATCACCTCCTTTTCCCTGCTAGCAAAATTCCTGTATATCATTGACAAAACCCCATGACCTGCCCTGGCAGCCTGTCTGCATTGCTCAGAAAACTTCATATCTGACTGCACAATTACTCCCAGGTCTTTTTCATTTTCTACCACCTTAAGTGTAGTACCACACAGTTGGTACGTTTCTCTGGGGTTACTTCTACCCATATGTAGTACTTTGCATTTGTCAAGGTTAAACTTCAGTTGCCACTTCTTAGCCCATCTGCCCAAATTATCTAGATCCTGTTGCAGTAACACACTGCCATTACTGTCATTAACAACTCTGCCAACTTTTGTATCATCTGCAAACTTCGACATTAAGCCTGATATACCTTCATCAATATCATTGATAAATATACAAAACAACAGTGGACCTAACACCGAACCCTGTGGGACTCCACTAATAACATTAGTCCAAGAAGAGCAGCACTCATTGATTACCACCCTCTGTCTTCTCCCACTTAACCATCCTTTTATCCATTGTAGCAACTTATCCTTAATACCATTCTGCTTCAATTTGTACAATAGTCTTCCATGTGCAACAGTGTCAAAAGCTTTCCTGAAATCCAAATATATGATATCGAAATAATTTTTTGCATCCAGTTCCTTTGTAACCACATCATAATATCCTAACAAATTTCAGACAAGACTTTCCCTTAACTAACCCATGCTGTGTCTAAATTATTGCTGCAGTCTTTTCTAGATGATCCTGCAATGCATCTTTAACCAGCGACTCCATTATTTTACCCAGAAGAGAAGTTAAACTAACTGGTCTGTAATTACTCGTATCACCCTTTGATCCCCCTTTGTGAATTGGGGATACATTTGCACATCTCCAGTCCGTGGGAACCTCCCTTGTGTCCAAGGACGCTCTCATAATTATGGCTAAGGGTTTGCTTAGTTGCTTTGCCGCCTCCTTTAATATAACTGGATAGATCCTATCCACCCCAGGTGCTTTTCTTATGTTTAACTTGAACAATTTCTCCTCCGCTTTGCTTTCAGTTATTACAAAATCATTAAGTATCCTGCTACAATTTGATAACTTTCTGCCATTTTCAAACCTTAATAATTCCTCTTGTGTGAATGTAGATGCAAAATACTCATTCAATTTGTTTGCTATCTGAGCAGGATCATCAACAGTCAAACCATCGATGTCAAGTGGACCAATCAGATTCATCCCCTTCCTTTTAGAGTTTATATAAGTAAAGAAATCCTTGCTGTTTTTCTTAGCATCTTTTGCCAAGGATTTCTCGTAATCTGCCTTCACCTGCCTAACCTCCTTTGTCACCTGATTACAGACTAGCTTATATCTGCCATAGGCTTCTGAGTCGCTTGATAATTTATATGCATCCCATGCATTTTTCTTCTCTATTACGAGTCTCATTAGTTCATTAGATAACCATTTAGGCCTAAACCTTGAACAATATTTCTTAATAGGTATGAAACTTTTAGTAGCATCCACGATTAATTCCTTGAATTAATTCCTTCCCACTTAGAATTTACTGTTGGTAAAATCGTCAGTTGATCCTACTGTATAGAATGGCATTCAAAACAAGGAACAAAAAACAGCATTGACCCAACAGAGATTCGGGTCAACAGTAATCAATATGTATTATGCATTATATAAATTTATAAATTTTAAATTTGTTAATTTCAATTATATTTTATATAATTTTAAATCCTATTATTTGTTATATGACCTTAAAATTGATTTTGCTGTAGTGCATGTTTATCATCACAGAAACAGAGAACCCCTTATCATTGTCTTTTCCCTTCAATTTGAGTGGTTGACTTCTGAAGAAGCCCCCCAAACAAAAACTTACAGCGATAAGTTTTTGTATATTATTTTAGGTATCAGTACTTTTTAACAATGTCTCATATTTTACTTACATAATCTCCATAGATTTATCTAGTTAATATCTTTGCAGTACTCTTCCCCATAAACTAATACATATATTTAACAATATATATATTAGTTTATTGTGTTTTGTGGTCACAAGCAATAGCAGTTTAGCTAACAGGAGGCAAAATTAGGTAAGGAAATAGGATAGCAATATGCACTCCTGTCTTCATGTAAACTAACAGCCCTGAGTATGGAAAAAAATGAGTTGGAGGAATGTGAACAACATATGAATAAAGAATGTAAAGTTAGTGCTCGGGTTATCCTGTAATATAATTTTATAATAAACTTATGCTTATTGGTAATTGGCTGATATATGTGAAATGGAATCCTTTTAGGATGTCACTCCATTTCACTGTTTTATTATAATATATACTGAGATAGTCCATATATGCAGTTTATAATGTTACAATAGGTTTTCTACACACATATCTGTGTAGTTTGGCAAATAAATCTAAATATCAATTTGGGATGGACTTATATATATATATACAGTATGTTGAATGGAATAACAAGAAAATGGAAATAAGAAGGTAGAAAAATAGAAATAAGAAGGTAGAAAAATAGAAATAAGAAGATATAAAAATGGGGAAGTAGTCCAGTGCAGTCAAAGGGAGCAAATGCTAAACTAAACAGAGCATGAACAATAAAGTGACGGAAAAAAAAATAATAATAAGGAAAGAAAGTGAGGTAGAGAGTGATAGAAGGGAGATAGAAGATAGCTAATGTATAATATGTATAATAAGTATATATTATATATGTATAATAATAAATAAATATATATGTATAATAATAAATAAATATATATGTATATATATAAATAAATAAGTATAAATAAATAATTTTATAAATGATATATATATATAATAAAAATATTAGTTAATAAAATAATAATTAATACATTTTTTCTTCCTTTATATATATATATATAAATTATTTGCATGTATGCTATTAAAATATAGCCTCTAATTGACTAGAGCAGATTGAAAGGAAAGGGTTATAATTTCAGGAAATGAAACTACAACCGCTTAAGGTGCTATATCACAGAATCCCTGAATGCCTGTATACCATTAAAAAAATATTCCACGAGAAAAATTCCAAGTTGAATGAATAATGAAGTTGCTAGATTACTTGAGCAGAAAAAGATGCCATGAAAAAGTTACAGAGCAATAAAAAGTTACAGAGCAATATTATTGAAGTCTATAGCAGCTATAAATTGATCTGTAATAGTGCTACAGAAAAGGAAAGGCTGGCAAAGGCAGATAATGAGAAATCACTGGCAAAGAGAGCAAAGAGTGGGGATAAGGAATTCTTCACATATATAAATGCAAAGAAGAGGACAATCAGATAGGACCCTTATGTAATGGATGTGGGATAATATTAGATACTCCAGCTGTGTTGCAGATGAATTCAACAGTTACTTTTCATCAATATTTACAGAAGAAAAACCCTTTATGTCAATGAGAAATTATGGCAGTGAAATTGAAAAATATGTAATTAATGATATTGAAATTTCACGTGATTATTTAATGAAAAAAACTTTTGCACCTACGAGCGAGTAAGGCTCCTGGGGTTGATGGTATATACCCTATAATTTTAAGGGAGGTGACAGGTGAGTGCATTGAACCATTAAGTATAATTATGAGAGCATCACTAGACTTGCGAGAGATTCCTTTGGATTGGAAAAGTGCTAATGTATTGCCAGTAAATAAAGGTGGTTCTAAGAATGTAGTGGGAAATAACCGGCTGGTCAGTCTAACTTCAGTAGTAGGGAAAATCATGGAGGCAATGAACAAGGGTGGAATTCTGGATCATTTAGATAGAAATGGAATTCTGAAAGGTGGGTTTTGTATGGAATTCTAAAAGGATGGTTTTGTACACAGCATGGTTTTGTAAAGGGAAAATCATGTTTAACAAATCTGGTCAGCTATTTTGACAAGGTCACTCGTGAGCTGTATTAGGGAATAATTTTGACATTGTTCATTTAGATTTCAGAAAAACATTTGACTCAGTCCCACATGAGCGGTTACTTTATAAGCTGGAACAGATTGAAATCACAGGAAAAATCCTTAGATGGATAGCACGATGGCTTCAGGGAAGGAGGCAGAGGGTTGTGATAAATGGTTATTCATCAGATTGGGTTAATGTAAGAAGTTCAGTTCCCCAAGGATCAGTATTGGGATTATTGTTGTTTTTAATTTTCTTAAATGACATCGATGAAAGGATAGAGGGCATGATGTTAAATTTGCAGATGATGTAAAGATCGGTATAGTAGTTAATGATCACTGCCAAGCAGAGCTTCTTCAAAGTGACCTAGATAGACTTCAGGGATTGTCAGAGGTGTGGCAGCTATGCTTTAATTCAGCAAAATGCAAGGTTTTACACCTGGGGAACAGTAACCCCAAAATAACTTATACACTTTGGTGGAGTTGAACTAAAGGCTGTAGTGGAAGAAAGGGACTTGGCAATTACGATACGGTCAGACATGAAGTATGAGCATTGTAGACAGGTTTCAAGGAAGGCCCATGGTATCCTGTCGATAATTTATCAAACATTTGCTAGTAGAGATAAGGACATCATAATCCCATTATACAAGGCTATTAGACCACACTTGGAATACTGTGTTCAAGTATGGAGACCGCACCTAAAAAAAAGACATGGAGCTTCTTGAAAGGGTCCAAAGACGGGTCCTTCTGCCAAACTCACTTGGTGAGATTGGCAGAAGGGCGTCCATACGAGAAAAGATTTCAAATAAGTGGGTTGCACAGCTTGGAAACTAAGCACCTTAGAGGAGACTTGATTGAGGTGTTTAAGGCTCTGAGCAGTAAAAGTAGCATTAGTAGAGGCATATGATGCAAGAAAGCAAGCTTATGCAGCATCAGCCAAAAAAAAAAAAAAAACCGCTCCCATTTCACCCCTCCGTTCGTTCAAAATACCTGTCCAGCTGAGCCTTAAATTTATTTAGCCTATCAACTTCCACAACAAGGGATGGAAATCTGTTCCACCAAACAACTACCCGCTGGCTAAAGGCAAATTTCCGCACATCTATCCTACATCTGTCTTTCCTCAGTTTGAATTTATGCCCTTTCAGGTGATTATTCTGAGCAACAGGAAGAATCCCATCGGCACTGAGCAATCTTAAACCATTCAAGGCTTTATACACCTCTATCAGATCAACTCACCGGTGCCTAGTCTCCAGACACTGTAATTTGCAAAACTTAAGCCTTTCTTCGTGAGAGCAACCCTTTGTTCCATTCACTAATCTTGTTGCCCTTCTCTGTACTCGTTCCAGTATCTCTACATCCTTCTTGAAATGAGGCCTCCAGACCTGTATACAGTACTCAAGGTGCGGCCTGACCATTGCCTTATACAAGGGAATACTCATCTCCCTATCCCTGCTAGAAAAATTCCTGTATATCATTGATAAGACACCATGAGCTACTCTTGCAGCCCATCTGCACTGCTCAGAGAACTTCATATCTGCCTGCACAATTACCCCCAGGTCCTTTTCATTCTCTACCACTGTCAGTGTAGTACCACAGAGTTGATACGTTGATCTGGGGTTACTGTTTACCATATGTAGTACTTTACATTTGTCAATGTTAAACTTCATTTGCCACCTCTCAGCCCATCTGCTCAACTTTTCCAGATCCTGTTGCAGCAGCATAGCGTCAGTAGTATCCTTAATAACCCTGCCAATCTTTGTATCGTCTGCAAACTTGGTCATTAAGCTTGAATGGACCCAGCACTAACCCTGAGGGATTCCACTAATAACATTAGTCCACGATGAGCAGTGTCCATTGATTACCACTCTCTGTCTTCTCCCCCTCAACCATCCCTTTATCCATAACATCAATTTGCCTCCAATGCCACACTGCTCTAATTTGTGCAGCAGTCTTCCATGTGCAACAGTATCAAAAGCCTTTCTGAGATCCAAATATATAATATCAAATTGGTCAGGCAAGACTTTCTCTTAACAAAACCATGCTGTGTCCAATCTATAACTGAAGTCTTGTCTAGATGATCCTGCAGTGCTTCTTTAACCAGTGCCTCCATTAATTTTCCTGGAACAGAAGTTAAACTCACAGGTCTATAATTACTTGTGTAAGCCTCTGATCCTTCTTTGTGAATTGGGGTCACATTTTCACATCTCCAGTCTATGGGTACCTCCCCTGAGTCCAAAGAAGCTCTCCTAATTATGGCTAAGGGTTTGCTTACTTCCTTTGCTGCCTCCTTTATTTTATGTTTATCCTCAACAATTTCTCCTCCACTTTCCTCTCAGTTATTACAAAATCATCTAGCTCACTGCCAGAGTTTACTTCACCTCTGGCATTCCCCTTCCTGAATAACTCCTCATATGAATGTAGATGCAAAATAGTCATTTAGTTTGTTAGCCACCTGAGCAGGATCCTCAACTGTTGAACCATCAATATCCAGTGGACAAATCTGATTCATCCCTTTCCTTCTAGAGTTTACATAGGTAAAGAACTCTTTTCTGTTTTTGTTGTTGTTGTTGTTATTTGGTTTTTAGGAGCATTAGCAACTAAGGCCATATTGCTCCGGGATATGTGGTGGTCATTCCCTGACCTTTCTGCATCCTTCGTATTTGGTGGTGATGGGCTCGAACCCCGGTCTAATCAAGAAGCGTGTGCTACGCACTGCTGCTCCTTCTCACCTGGCTACGGAGGCACCTTTTCTGTTTTTCTTTGCATCCTTTGCCAAGGATGCAAAGGATGCATTCTCCAGTGGGGCAAAGACAACTTAGTTGATTTCAACCCTTCTAAAACTCAATCTTGTCTTATATCTCGCAAAAAGGATTCTTCTGCTCCTATGCTTATCTTTAGTGACACTCCGATTTCTAGGCAAAATGATATATCTCTTTTGGGGATTACCCTGACTTCTAATCTCTCTTGGCACAAGCACATTACAAATATTGCTTCCTCTGCATCTAAAAAACTTGGTTTTCTCTTTCGCTCTCGGCGTTACTTTTCTCCCAAACAGCTGCTCACTCTGTATAAATCGCAAATCCGCCCTGCCATGGAATATTGTTCCCACATCTGGGGTGGTGCCCCCAAAACCTCTCTCAGGCTTCTTGATTCCATTCAGAAGAGGGCAGTTAGGTTAATTAATGATTCATCTCTAACAGAGTCTCTCCACTCGCTTTCTCATAGACGCACTGTTTCTGCTGCATGCCTCTTCTACAGATACTTCCATGGGCACTGTTCTTCTGAATTGGCTTCTATAATTCCCGCTCTCTCTTTCAAAACAGTCCGAACACGTGCCGCCACCAGCCAGCATCCATTTACTGTCCAACTTCAAACCCACAGAACCAACTTTTCATCTTCCTCATTTATTCATTCAACTGCCGTTTTCTGGAACAACCTTCCTTCATACGTATTTCCTGAAAATTACAATCTACAGAAGTTCAAGTCCAATATCAACAAATATCTTCTTTCGTCTTCTCAACCTCCAACCCAAGCATGGTACTAAGTACTATAGGTTATAATACCTCTCGTGTTTGGGGTTCTCATAAAAAAAAAAAAAAAAAGGATTTCTCATAATCCTTTGCCTGCCTGCCTAAATCTCTTTTGTGACTTGGTTACAGACCAGCTTATGTCTGTTATAGGCTTCCATGTCACCCATTAATTTATATGTATCCCATGCATTTTTCTTCTCTGCCATATGTCTCATTAGTTCATCTGACATCCATTTAGGTGTAAACTTTGAACAATATTCCTTAGTTGGTATGTAAAGCCTGGTAGCTTCCAAGATAAGTTCTTTGAATGCTTCCCATTTTGAATTTGCTGTTGGTAACATCATCAGTTGGTCCCACTGTATAGAATTTAAATACTGTCTCAGACCATCGTAGTCGCCTTTACGAATGCAAAAACCCTTCCCTTAACCCCTGATGGTAGTTACCTCTTTGAGTAAATCCCTCTTCAGCACACTGTGATCACTGCCACCTAGTGGTTCCTTTATCTGCATATTCTTAATGCATGAAGAATCACTACTGAGTAAAATGAATTAGGATGAAATTTTCATTGTTATAAATGATTCTAGAACTAGGGACCATAAATTCAAGTTACGGGGGGGGGGATATTTAGACTGGATTGCAGGAAGTTTTGTTTTAGCCAGCGAGTGATAAATTACTAGAATAAGGTACCTACATGGGTGGTTGAGGCTGACAGTTTGGGGAAATTCAAAAGTTAGCTGGATAGTTACCTATGGGAGGAGGGAAATGCATAGGTTGGTTATTTCCTTTTATTTTATTATTTATTTATTTTATATACTATTTTACTTCTTTTTTTTTTTTTTTTTTTTTTTTCAGCTGGTGCAGCCTAAGCCTTAGGCTCCCTTGCACCATATGGCCATTACTAATACTAATATAAATACCATCAACCATTGTCTAAAGTCATGCTGTTTTAGAAAGCAGGCTGCAAAATTTACCAAAATGTCCCAAAAAAGTAAAGTATGAAGGTGAAATTTAATCAAATAAGTACGCAAAATAAGATCAAATAAACATATAAAGAAAGAGAAAGGAAAAGGAAAAAAATACCAGTTACTGCCTGTATACATCAGTAGGCTCTGAACAATTACACGTAAATAAAATTTGGAGTGTAAAAATATATTTAGACAAATTAGGTGGGTATAAATTTTGCAGTTAACTGGTATGAAGGGCAATTATTAGAGTTTAGATAGCACGTGTCCTTACCATTCAGTAGTCAGCCTAAGGTCAAAGTTGAGATTTTAAAGTAGCCGCTTTCCGATATTAGAGCATCTCTATGTACTGTTAGTACATAAAAATATGGATGCAAGCTAAAATTTGCAATAATATCCGAATTGAGTTAGAAGTAAGATATTTTATGAAATATACACTGAAATTAAAAATAAAATAAGATAAAAAAATAGAAAAAACTATACAATGAAAAAAAAATAATAATAAAAATAATAATAATACATTATATAGCAAAAAATCACTTGCAGTCATATGCTATATTGTATGAAATTAAAAAGGAACATGCCATTAGCCATATGAGTACAGTTATTCTAAAACTGTAAGATATTCATTCCCTATTATAAATTGCTATTCTTTATATTTCATTACACTGATCATTTTATATTTCATTATACTTTATATATTTTATTATACTGATTATTGCACTGATCACCGATCAGTGCAATAATCAGTATAATAAAATAAATAGTGAGTACGTTTATATAGTGTAAACATACTCACCATTTCACTAAGTATGTTTGCATGGCATAATGTTGGATTATGTTGTCTGTGTCGAAGGATTGGCCTCAGCCCAACGAAAAGCAGAATATGCAACTGCTGGTTTCTGCCCTTTTGCTGTGGAGGTAGACCAACTACTCTGGTCATTCACAATATTCAGTATTCATAAGAGATCATACCCTGTGTTACGTGGTGAGAGTGTGAACCAAAAAAAAAAAAAAAAAAGAATAGGCTTTAGTTATTTTGTAGGATACTTTCTTTCCTGCTAACTCTCAGATTCTGAACTAAAGGCTCAACTGCAAGGAAATCCACATCCAGAGAAAAATATTCTGATTATTTGTCTGGTAGAGATACACATGAAAGAAATGAATGAATAATATTTGAAAAATAATCTGGTAGTGATACACAGTGAGTCAATCCCATAGCTGAGGAATTCCAGTTATTGATCATTATCCTCATCCTTGTTATAGTTCAGTGATGTAGTATCTCAATTCTGCTACTTCCTCAGGTCTCAGTATTACTGTAGGATTAGTAATATACTTACTTGCAGTAGCTGATTTACTTTACAAATTGATGTTAGAGTTTAGGAGAGCAGAGCTAAATCCTGAAAAAGGCCTCTGAGGTTGGGCAAATTCATATCTTAGCAATAAATAAACTCATACATCAACCATAAGAATAAGTATTTTACTGTAACTGAAAATTTACAAATTAAAATAAATAAAATTACTACACTATATATTTACAAAAAACTGATATTATAATAAATTAAATTATGTACATTGTGAAAACATTAAAACTGTAATAAATTTTTAATTTTTTACAGTTTTACAGCAATCTTTAACTTAACTTAAGTGTCTAATATTTGTGCATGTCGTACCATATTGATTTTCTGTTCCCCTGGCTTCCTGCTGTGACAGGCATTATATACTTACCATTTCTATCACTTATGATACATCAGACAGAGATATATTTATTTATTGATTTATATAATTTAGTATGTCAGATGTTGTCATGGGCAAAGTGTGACCTGTAGCATAGTTCCTACATGTCCTTGACAAATGCTGCCATGAAGTAATAAGAATGGTAGATTTACAGAGATTTACCTTATCAGTCAAATAAATCATCTTCTATAAATATAACTAGTTTATTTTACCCTTACGTTAAACAGAAACAGTTGAATATTTTTCTTTTATAGTCAGTCAGATGTTGGATTTCGCTACTTTCTGGAATCACCCATTTCTACTAGCCAACGAAGGGAAGACGACAGGATGACATATATTAATAAAGGTAATGTGTAATTACTGCTTGATTATAGCTATCTTCGACATGAAAATCACTGTTTCCATACAAAAACGTAGTGTTCAATTTAATGAAATCTTGAATATCTTCAAGAAACATTATAGACCATTAGCATTAGTAGAGGCATATGATGCAAGAAAGCAACCTTATATAGCCTCAGCCAAAAAAAAAACCTTCCCATTTCACCCATCCATTCACTCCAAATGTTTGTCTAGTTCTGCCTTGAACTTATTTAAGTTTCTGACCTCCACTACAGCAGATGGAAGTTTATTTCAACTATCAACCACCCACTAGATAAAGGCAAATTTCCCCACATCTATTCTACAATATTCTTTCCTTAATTCGAATTTATGTCCCCTCAGGTGAGTAATCTTAGCAAAAGGAAGAATACCATTAGCATTGAGCTTGACAATCCGTTCAAGGCCTTATACACCTCATTTAGATCACCTCGCAGGTGCCTAGTCTCTAGAAACTCTAATTTGCAGAACTTAAGCCTTTCTTGATAACACCAACCCATTGTTCCACTCACTAATCTCGTTGCCGTTCTCTGTACTCGTTCCAGCAGTGCTATTTCCTTCTAAAATGAGGCCTCCAGACCTGTATGCAGTACTCAAGGTGTGGCCTACCCATTGCCTTATACAGGGGACAATCCCCCCCTCTTTATCCCTGCTAGAAAAATTCCTGTATATCATTGACAAGACACCATGAGCTACTCTTGCAGCTTTTTTGCACTGCTCAGAAAACTTCATATCTGAGTGCACAATTACCCCCAAGATCCTGTTCATTCTCCACTGCCCTGAGTGTAGCACCACCAATTAATACGTTACTCTGGGGTTACTGCTATCCATATGCAGTACTTTACATTTGTCAAATAAAACTTCAGTTGCCATTAACCCTGATATACCATCATCAATAGCATTGATAAATACCAAAAACAACAATGGGCCCAACACCGAACCCTGTGGGACTCCACTAATAACATTAGTCCATGAAGAAGGGGCTTACATCTGGTGAGTATGGGCTTGGCACACCTAGGATCCTGAGCTGGATATCATCATTCTTCTCTTTCTTGGTGATTCTCTTCTACTTCACACACACACACACACACACACACACACACACACACACACACACACACACACACACACACACACACACACACACACACACACACACACACACACACACACACACACACAGGGTAACTCGGGAATTTTTTAGCTGGTGCAGCATAATCCTCAGGCTTCCTTGCACTATATGGCTAGTAATAATAATAAGAAGAACAGTGTCCATTGATAAGCACTCTCTGCCTTCTCCCATTCAACTATACTTTTATCCCTAGCAGCAACTTGCCCTTAATGCCATACTGCTCCAATTTGTACAGCATTCTTTCATGTGCAACAGTATCAAAAGCTTTTCTAAGATTCAAGTATATGATATCAAAATTTTTTTGCATTCACTTCCTTTGTGACCACGTCATAGTATCCAATCAAATTGGTCAGAGTAGACTTCCCCTTAACAAACCCTGTAGTGCATCCCAACTATAACTGAAGTCTTGTCTAGATGATCCTGCAGTGCTTTTTTAACCAGTACCTCCATTAATTTCCCCAGAATAGAAGTTAAACTAACAGGTCTGTAATTACTCATGTCACCCTTTGAACCACCTTTGTGAATTGGGGATACATTTGCACATCTCCAGTCCGTGGGGACCTCCCCTGAGTCCAAGGATGCTCTCATAATTATGGCTAAGGGTTTGCTTAGTTGCTTTGCTACCTCCTTTAATATAACTGGATAGATCCCATCCACCCTTGGTACCTTTCTTATGTTTAACTTCAACAATTTCTCCTCCACTTTGTTCTCAGTTATTACAAAATAATTAAGTATCCTGCTACAATTTGATAACCTTCTGCCATTTTCAAACCTTAATAACTCCTCGTGTGAATGTAGATGCAAAATACTCATACAGTTTGTTTGCTATCCGAGCAGGATCATCAACAGTCAAACCATCGATATCAAGTTGTCCAATCAGATTCATCCCCTTCCTTTTAGAGTTTATGTAAGTAAAGAAATCCTTGCTGTTTTTCTTAGCATCTTTTGCCAAAGATTTCTCGTAATCTGCCTTCGCCTGCCTAACCTCCTTTATGACCTGATTACAGACTACCTTATATCTGCCATAGGCTTCTGAGTTGCTTGATAATTTATATGCATCCCATGCATTTTCTTCTCTGTCATGAATCTCATTAGTTCATTTGATAACCATTTAGGCCTAAACCTTGAACAATATTTCTTAATAGATATGAAACTTTTAGTAGCATCCACGATTAATTCCTTGAATGCTTCCCACTTAGAATTTACTGTTGGTAACATCGTCAGTTGATCCTACTGTACAGTTAATTAAAAGTATGCTTTTGCTGTTCCTATGTTGATCCCACTGTACAGTGGGATCAACATAGGAACAGCAAAAGCATACTTTTAATTTTCCCAGTTAGCCACATCCTCAGATTTGTGGTGCAGGTAATACAGCACATGTGTAGATTCTAAGTTTTGCATTGATCACCACACTTGCAACCAAAGTACAAAGAATATACATGTTTAGTATTACTGTAGATCTTCTTACCAATTTTAAACACACACACACCAACCGTTTATGACTGATTGAATAATGAAATAAAATAAAATAAAATGATAGAAAAGACTGTAAAATAATATTTACAAAAAACTTTTAATCATTTACAAAAAATTAAACTATAACAAAAGTAAAATAAGTAAATAAGTTAAAATGCATTAAAATATAAATATAAAAGCGATAAAAAGACGATAAAAAACACTACAGCTTTCGGAGGTGTCTTCCTCCTTCCTCAGTAATAGTGAGATTTAAATGACACATCCTTAAATACCAGGTTCACGGCACACGTGGATGACCAGGCGCATACTCAGCATTCCTTTCACTTGTACCAGAACCGGAAGTGGTCTGGACACGTGGAAAATTAAAACGTTTGTCTCTTGTCAAAACCGGTTCTGGTACAAGTGAAAGGAATGCTGAGTATGCGCCTGGTCATCCACGTGTGCCGTGAACCTGGTATTTAAGGATGTGTCATTTAAATCTCACTATTACTGAGGAAGGAGGAAGACACCTCTGAAAGCTCTAGTGTTTTTTATCGTCTTTTTATCGCTTTTATATTTATATTTTAATGCATTTTAACTTATTTACTTATTTTACTTTTGTTATAGTTTAGTTTTTTGTAAATGATTAAAAGTTTTTTGTAAATATTACTTTACAGTCTTTTCTATCATTTTATTTTATTTTATTTCATTATTCAATCAGTCATAAATGGTTGGTGTGTGTGTGTTTAAAATTGGTAGTATGAATAATCCCAACCTCAGAGGCCTTATTGCAGATGTAGATCTTCTTCCTCTGAGTTTTGTTTAAACCAATCCAAATGTGTAGCAGAAATTGTCAGGGTGATTCAGACACTTCCTTTGCCTCTGCTTAAACATTTCCAGATAAACTTTACCATGTTTGCATTACAACTGTCCTCCCTTACTGAAAGAGAGATGTGGATGGCAGATAGGCAACCCTCCTGAACATTGCTGCTATCTGTGAGCACATGTAAACATTATTATTTGCGGTAGTGTAGCAGATCAGTTGCATATCTACTTCCCTAAATTGTAGTAAGATATTCATATTATGGGCAAAAACAAAACTTGTGTATGTAATTGCGATGACGTAGGAAGTTTTAAGAATTATTTTCAAAATGGTTGCAAATAGCTAATATATTAGTGGAGGTAAAAATCATATCAAGTGAAGTAATAATTCTGGAAGATTTTTTAAAATCTTTCAGAATTATTATTAATCTTCTAGAATTATTTCTAATGAATAAATCAGTGCCTATATCTATAATTTTTTTTATTTTTTATATATATTTCAGGACAGTATTATGGAATTACATTGGAATACATTCCAGATCCAGAAAGGACCTTGAGGAGTAATACTGTTAAGGTATGCAGAGAATGCATTTTATTGTTTAAGTATATGATAGGTTTGATATTTACTGAAGTTTTACTTAACGTAAGTTATGTAAAGTTATAATTACTTAATTATATATTTTATGAAAAAATTTCTAGTTATTTCATTATTAGCCTTTTCACAACCTTCTGCTTCACAGACTTGAACTGAAATCATGCACTGAAGAAATAGTTAATTCATTGTTAGGCCTTGCAAATATCTTCTGATTTATAAACTGAACTTTAGTGCTCTTCTGTAATAAATTCTCTTTGATATGATAATTCTCTCCATTTCCTGAAAATGGATATTAATATTGGACATTATTTGCTTATCATTTTACAGAGCTTGGTGCTTGTTGTATTTCGAGAGGAGAAGTCACACGAAGATGAGATCAAGGCTTGGGGATTTTGGCACAGTCGCCAGCACAGTGTTAAGCAAAGGATTCTTGATGCAGGCACGTACTAAGAAGTTTGGAAATTTTTCTCTGTTTAGAGGAATAAAATAAGAAACTTTTTTGTATGAAATCTATTTTGTTCAAAAACAGCTTTTATTTTTGATAGATACTAAAAATAGTTGTGGAATTGTTGGCCAAATTGAAGAGGTTACACACAATGCAGTTGCATTTTACTGGAATCCAATGGAATCGCCTGCAAAGGTGAGAAAATATCATTTATCAATATGATAATAATCTTCGTAATTATTTAAAATTAATTTACTGTGGCACAGGGATGATCCTCTGCTTTATGATCATGTAAAAACAGTGATAATCCATAAACAACATAAGATTAGGATCTGCTTACAATAGGTGACCCGAAAGGGTTTTCAAAGTAAATATTAATATTCCATTGCCCACACCACAAATTAGAATATTTGTAATGGCATCCATTGCTGTATTTTTTTTTTTTTAAATAAATTTTAGCCATTTTGTTGTTAAATTAGAATTTGTATTGTATTAGTATCGGTCATACAGTGGAAGGCAACCAGAGACTTTTGTTGCACTAGCTCCAAAAAGGGGAAAAAGAAACAAAAAAAAACTATTTTCCTGTTCCCACAGATACCTGTTCGGCAGGCCTTTGAACATCTTCCACCTACCCATGAAGGCAAATTATTCCAATGATTGATAACACGCTGGCTAAAAAAAACTTCCTACAATTTAATCCATACCTCATTTCTCATAATATCAATTTTTGGTGCAGTTGTATTAGTACCATTTAAAAACATAAAAATTTCACCTTTGTTCAGTTTACTGTTACTTCTTAGAGCCTTATAGACCTTACTTACTAAGCTCTCACCTATTCAAATAGTGTGGGCTGGAGGTCCTTTTGTCAGTCTCACCAGGTATGTTTCCTGCCTTTGGACTTTCCAAAAAGATTCATTTTTTTTAGATGTTTCCATAATGTATTAGTGGAAACTACATATAATATATTTGAAGTAACTATATATAACATATCTGTGGCAACTATGTATCCTAGTGTTGTTATTCAAAGCTGAAACTTCCAAAAGAATCATCTTCCAACAACAGATCAGTTCATGGGGTACCCTTTAACTTTAACTTTTGTAACAGATTCAAATTGTTCTATCTGAAAATCTTTTACTCTCAATCTACTGTTTCAAATCTTAATATGTTCTTTCATGAGCTTAGGAAGCATTTCATTATGTCTGCTTAATTAAGGCAATAAAACAGGGCTTCCCAAAGTGTGGGGTCCCCCTCCCATGGGTGCACCTGGTTGTTTTTTTTGTTTTTTTTTTTTGGGGGGGGGGAATGTATTGTTTTTATGAAGAAGTTTTTTACTAAAATATGAACAAACTATCCCACTAATACAAAAAATATTTTATTTCAGTCTTTGGGATTAAATTTATTAATTTATAAAAGTATGTATACTCATAGCTAAAACTTTAATTTATGTCAAATCTGTTTATTTGCACTTGTTCTGGAAGGTGGGGGAATTCATGAAATGTAGGAAAGGTTTTAAGAGGATACAAGGCATAAAAGTTTGAGTCGTTTAAAATTTGTAAAAAAACAATATGTTACATGTTATGTTGTATGTTAAAATTTGGAAAATATGATACCTATTAATGAAACCAATAAAAAATACTTTATTTCTATTCCGTACGTCCAACGATGGTATAGGGAACTCAGTAAACTTTTTAAAGATACAGAATTCAAAATTGTAGCCAGGCCTATGCAGAAGCTCCATAATATATTGAGAAATCATGCAGTCTTCTTCTCTCTCAATATAAGTAAATGATCTTGTATATAGTATTTCTTGTGGTCAGTGTGATTCATTGTATCAAGGGTCGACTCGGTGTACTCTCAACTTATGTGTGAAACAACATGCTGCTTCGGTCCGCACATCACGTGCAAACACATCAGAATTGGCATTTCATGCCATCAATGAAGGCCATGTATTTCTATTTAATGAAGCAGAAATGTTAAACATACAACATAATTACATAACATTGTTAATCGATGAGACCCTTGAAATGAAGCTTCGCTCAAATTCTATCAATGTGTGCCATCCTTACCTAATTTCGGATTTCTGGTCTTTTTTATACATGCGCCAATACAAATAATCTCTCCATTTAAGAACTTAAAACACACACACACACACACACTTTGCATTATTTCCAACTTGTGATCAAGACATGTATAGTCGAAAAGCATTGTCTGCTTAAAAAGGAAAATACAGTGAATTTCATTTAATTTGTGTCAATATGTTTATCCAGATTTTATAATTGTGATTTTAATTATTTATTCTCATATACAGTTTTACAACTTTAACTATTTTAATTATTCTGACAGAATGTCTTCTCGCACTCATGGTTTTTCCTGAGTTCGTTTGATGTGTGTTTCGGGGTTGGGTTGAGGCTTTCGATTCCATTGTGCGTTGGATCGGTCTCTATGAGTGAGAGAATTCATTAAAATCATTTTATTCATTTATTTTATTTATTTACATTTGGAGAGCATCGACTGGAAGCATTCTATGCAAAAGATTGAGGTAATCTCTTACTCTTTTAAATGTAGTTTAAAATGTAAATTAAGCAATCTAATTTTGGGAACAACATGAATATCCTTTACAACTTCCAATTTTAATGATGCCTTTCTCACTAAATGAAACTGTGTATATATCTTTATAGTTTTCCTTCATCTTTTTGAAATTCTGTAGTGATTATGCATTTCTTTAACACATACCTGTGCTCAAGCATGCATTAGAATAAGATTAAGTTTACTTGAAGATACCCTTTTAATGATTGCATCATGAAATCCTCAGTACTTAAAGATAACATTACTTTTCTTTAATTCCAGCTTTAACTGCATTCATTAGTTCACTTGATACTGATCTTTAATTCTCTTGCTAGTTCTCATGCATCCACAATCAAATGATATTTCTTTTAAATATTTGCTACTCTACTTTTAGTGGATCACTACTTGTAATTCTGCTTTATTAAAGAAATGTTAATTGTTTGCAGTTCAAGGCTCTTCAAGTGAAAGTAGAGTAAGATTATATTTTCAGTGAATTTTTAATAGTGCTAAAGAACATCATGATAAGACAAAAAAAAAAAGAAGATAAAATGGTTAAAAGCACATTGGTGGTCAGTATAACTACTACAAAAAGTTTTTGGTAAAGATCACTAATTCCAAAGTTGTGAACACTGTGATATATGGAGAAGTCTTTTAATGCATGCATATTTATTCAGTTTTTACATAAGGTATATAAATGACAAAAAAGTTTAAAGAGTTTTCTAAAGATGGGAATGTTGTTTTGTGATATTTAATGTAATGTATGCCATAAATTCCCACAACTATTTTAGTTATAAGTCAGTGGCTACTGTTTATTTAATATATTTTGACTTGTTATTATCAAAAAGAGTTCTATTTGAAGTGAAAAAAATGTGTGTACAATATTGTAAACTTTAAAATTATCAGAAACTAAACAAGTTTAATTTAATGTATCTTGTCCTAATGTTATTTACTCAAAAATTAGGAAATAACATCTTGACATTAGATTTAAACTTAACATTTTGAGTCTGTGTTGCATGGGAATCTACCTTTGCCTAGGAACAGTTTACTAGGAAATTTTCTTTCTAAATAAATACTTAAATGTGACACAGATTTAAGGGTGAAGTCATTTCCGGGGAACCTGTTTTGTTTGACTTCCATGCAAATGGTTGTTGCTTTCTTGTTCTATGACTGATTTAATCAGAAAGGAGGACAACAGCTGAAGATGCTGGTGTTACCATTCTTGTGTATTATGGTAAGATAGTGTAGAATCTGATCTGATAACTATTCTCATTTTGATTTTTCATCACATAACTCAATTTTTTAGGTTGGTCTAATTTATCTGTATGTCTATAATGGGTGGCTTTTCCATTATTTTGGGTTGTCATCTTCCAGCAGTCAATAGGAGGAGAGGCCTCAGTGGTTTGCATTTTTATTCTGGTTTACTTTACGGTTGTGTTATTTAGAGTTTGTCTATTATTTGTCCTTCTGGTATTAAAGACTGTGTGTGCATAATCTGGTAGGGCTTTATAATAACAAAGAGTTTCATGTCCTCTAGTAGGAGTCCAGTTTTACTGATTAGTATAGTTCTTTCATGATCATATTGAGAGCAGTTGTACAGCACTATGTAGTTTGGCCTTAAAGGAGCCATTCCATGCTCTGTCAGAATAAATGTGGTGTAGAGCACAGGAACAAATCATGGTGGAGGTTTGGGGTTGACCAGAGACACTTGGGACAGGAATCTCCTGTTCAATTCACCCTTGGTGATTTGCTCCTGACCAGTTTACCCTTGCTGCATCAGCAGTGTGCCTATGCATTTCCTTTCCTGATAATGGGATTGCTCAAATTGAGGACTATTCCTAAGAAGTCAACGGGGATACTCCCTTATACTGCAATCCTCAGTGTACTACTTTGAGGTCCAATAGCAGGGCACCAGCTAAAACCTGCAGGGCAGAAGTGCTGACTGTGCAGCATGCTCTTGTGGTAGTGAGCAGAATTATCCTAAGTATTCAGTTTACAGGAAGTTCCCGACTTGGAGAGTAGCCTTTTGCAGGTGAATTTTTACGGCTCCAGCTAATAGAGAAGTTTTCTAAAGTTTTTGCTGTTTTATTGACTTAAAAGAAGTAGCTTTATATTCATAGTTATGATACTTGATTTAATTTGAACTTCGATAGAGATTTTGTATGTTATTACTTAGTATCGGTAAGGGTAACCAATCCACGTGTTTTACACGTTTTTGCAGCTCCGGCGAACACTAAGTTTTTATTTATATTTAGCCGTTTTATTGACTTAATTGTTATATTAAATTATTTTCTATAAGTAGCTTGTAGACCTAGTCAATCTCCTTGGTTTATTTTGAATTTAGATAGCGTGATTTTGAAAGTTAATTAATACATAGTGTCTGTAGATTTACCGTTCGTAACTTGCTGCCATTGTTATACGATACAATGTATATCCCGAACTAGATAGCGTAAGATATAAGGTAAAACTAGATACTGAAACACATAACACAGTATTAGAAATCTGTTAGCTTAGTATAGTATAGTATTATTAATTAATCAGTAAAATTTATTAATCTTGTTAAATTTATTGTCAGTTAAATTGTACTTTTTTAACTAAATACATATAATGACTTAGATTTTACAAACGTAACATTATTAATTAATACATATAACTTGATAGGAGATTTGGAACTTATATAACGAAAATCGGAGATAATACTCTATACTAAAAAAAAAAAAATATATATATATATATATATATATATATATACAGTATATATATATATATAGTGTTATATCTGCATTGAGATATAAGTTTGGGGTTATAATTTTATATTGAAATTGAAATTTTATTTGAAATTGAATTGAAATCATGACTCAAACCATAGCAGCAAAGCAAAAGGCTCAAGCTAATGGGAGTGCTGTGTCTCAGGGAAGAACTGAGGGAGGCAGTTGTCCGAATCACAGCCTTTTAAAATACACTGCTTGTTTAATGTTTGTGGAGCAATCAGGAAGGGGACATGATATTGACAAGGGGAATGTCTTTATGTGTGCACAATGTAAGGATTGAGGAAATCGGGCAACAAGTCAGCATTGTTATGGGCCTATATGAGAGCTTGAAGGACAGGGTGGATGCCCTCAAAGGATCTAAATTGAGGGGCCCATCAAACTCTCAGCTGCCCACATGAACACCGCAGCTTGCACTTGAATATCGCGCAACACAGCAGCAATCCCCCAAGGCAGAATGCGCTGGTCCCACAGGAACTAGTAGTTGTCGGTGACTCTATTGTCAGGGAAACAGGAAACATATTGTGGCAAAAGGATAGGCGGAACACGACTAGGGTATGTCTTCCAGGGGCAAAGGTTGATGACGTTGTAGAGTAGATATCATTTTTTAGGGGCACAAAGGGTGATATTGTTGTACACGTTGGCACTAATGATATAAGAGTAGGAGACAGGTGGAATTACTTAACAAGTATAGGTCACTGTTGAAGAAAAGCTGTGAGTTAGGGTTGAATTTGAAAGTGTCTGCAATTCTGCCCAGACACGATAGGAGGGAGTATATGATGAGAGCCTTGTTGATCAATTTGTCCTTGGAGAGATTGTGCAAGGCTCAAAGGTATAATTTTTCTCAGCCTGGTCTGTGCTTGTTGATAGGAGAGACTGCTTCTACAGGGATGGAATACACTTAAATGGAAAGGGTGCAAGAATATTTGCTGATACTATCGGGGCTGTATTAGGTGGGTCGGAAAACTACTAGCTTGGGGGGGGGATACATGGACTAATAGATTAACAGCAGGCACTGGCAGAGATGAAAGTGATTCTTGCACTGCTTCTATTGGAATGAGCATCAGCCCGGAAAACAAGATGCAGGGGATTTCAGAGACTGCTGGGAGTCATTGTGGTACAAGTAAACACAGGGGCTGTGTTAGGGTAGCTAAGAATAGCAACAGATGCATGTATACCTGTGTGTACATCAATGCTAGGAATTTGGTAAATAAATTTGATGAATTTGAGGTGTTGGTCAATACATCAAAGCCAGATATTGTTGGGATATCAGAGATGTGGTGTCACAGAGATATAAGGAATGCAGAAATGGAATTTGGAGAATACAATGTGTAGAGGAAGGATAGACAGGATAGGAAGGGAGCAGAGGTTATGCTACTACTTAAGAAACACATAAAATCCAAGGAAGTACAGCCAGTTGACATGGCTGAACTGTGCAGTATCAAGTCAGTTTGTTGTGACATAAGCACTGGGAAATCAAAATTGAGAGTAGGAGTGTGTTATAGGCCTAATGACTCTGATGAGTATAATAGACAACTGTACAGGGAAATAGAGTGGGCCAGTAAATCCGAGAGTCTTATAATGGGGGAATTTTAATTTCCCAGATATTGACTGGAATTTGTGGGTTGGTCACTTACATACTAGCAAGACTTTTCTGGATTTATTGGATGATTATTTTCTACAGCAGCATGTTTGGGAGGCAACTAGAGAAAGTAATACTCTTGATCTGATTATCAGTAGTGATTCTTCATGCATCAAGAAACTGCACATAAAGGAACTGCTAAGTGGTAGTGATCACAGTGAGCTGAAGTGGAATTTACTTAAAGAGGTAACTACCATCAGGGGTAAAGGGAAGGGTTTTTGCTTTCATACATAAAGGCAACCATGGAGGTCTGAGACAGTATTGAAATTCTATACGGTGAGACCAACTGATGATGTTACCAACAGAAAATTCTAAATGGGAAGCATTCAAAGAATTAATCTTGGAAACTGCTAGGCTTTTCATAGCAACTAAGAAATACTGTTCAAGGTTTAGGCCTAAATGGATGTCAGATGAAATAATGAGATGATGTGGCAGAGAAGAAAAATGCATGGGATACATATAAACTAATGGGAGACACAGAAGCCTATGATAGATATAAGCTGGTCTGTAACTGAGTCACAAAGGAGGTTAGGCAGGCAAAGGCAAATTACGAGAAATCTTTGGCAAAGGATGCAAAGAAAAACAGCAAAGAGTTCTTTACCTATGTAAACTCTAGAAGGAAGTGGATGAATCAGATTGGTCCACTGGATATCGATGGTTCAACTGTTGGTGATCCTGCTCAGGTAGCTAACAAATTAAATGAATATTTTGCATCTACATTCACAAAAAGAGGAGTTATTCAGTGAGGGGAATGCCAGAAATTTATCAAAGTCTAACAGGGAGCTAAGTGATTTTGTAATAACTGAGAGCAAAGTGGAGGAGAAATTGTTGAAGATAAACATAAGAAAGGTACCTGTATTGGATGGGATCTATCCAGTTATATTAAAGGAGGCAGCAAAGGAAGTAAGCAAACTTACTTCCTTTGCTTACCTTAGCCATAATTATGAGAGCTTGCTTGGACTCAGGAGAGGTACCTATGGACTGGAGATTTGCAAATGTGACCCCAATTCCCAAAAGGAGGATCAAAGGGTGACACAGGTAATTACAGATCTGTCAGTTTAACTTCTGTTCCAGGGAAATTAATGGAGGCACTGGTTAAAGAAGCATCTGGTTTTGACCAGATGGTTCTGTTGGGCAGAGCAGACATGGTTTTGTTAAGGGGAAGTCTTGTCTGACCAATTTGATTGGATACTATGATGTGGTCACAAAGGAACTTGATTCAGGGAATAACTTTGATATTATATATTTGGATTTTAGAAAGGCTTTTGATACTGTTGCTTTTGATACTTTTGATACATGGAAGACTGCTGAACAAATTGGAGCAGTGTGGCATTGGAGGAAAATTGCTGCTATGGATAAAGGGATGGTTGAGTGGGAGAAGACAGAGAGTGGTAATCAGTGGACACTGCTCTGTGTGGACTAATGTTATTAGCAGAGTCCTTCAGGGTTCAGTGGTGGGTCCATTGTTGTTTTCTGTATTTATTAATGATGGTATATCAGGCTTAATATACAAGTTTGCAGACAATACGAAGGTTGGCAGGGTTGTTAATGACACTAATGACAGTATGCTGCTGTAACAGGATCTAGAAAAGTTGAGCAGATGTGCTGAGAGGTGACAACTGAAGTTTAACATTGACAAATGTAGTAAAGTATTGCATATGGGAAGCAGTAACCCCAGAGTAATTTATCAACTGTGTGGTACTACACTGACAGTGGTAGAGAATGAAAAGGACCTGGGGGTAATTGTGGGGGGCAGATATGAAGATTTCTGAGCTGTGCAGACAGTCTGCAAGGGTTGCTCATGGTGTCTTGTCAATGATATACAGGAATTTTTCTTGCATGGACAAGGAGGTGATTATCCCCTTGTATAAGGCAATGGTCAGGCCACACCTTGATTACTGTATACAGGTCTGGAGGCCTCATTTTAGGAATGATGTAGAGCTACTGGAGCAGGAGCAAGTGCAACAAGAAGGGCAACAAGATTAATGAATGGAACAAAGGGTTGCTCTTATGAAGAAAGGCTTAAGTTTTGCAAATTACATTGTCTGGAGACTAGGCACCTGCAAGGTGATCTGATTGATGTGTATAAAGCATTGAATAGTTTGAGCATGCTGAGTGCTGATGGGATTCTTCCTCTTGTCTCAGAATAATCACCCGATAGGGCATAAATTCAAATTGAGGAAAGACAGCTGTAGGACAGATGTGCAGAAGTTTGCCTTTAGCCAGTGTGCAGTTGATTGCTTGAACAAACTTCCATCTGTCGTTGTAGAATTTGAGAGCTTAAATAGATTCAAGGCAAAACTAGACAAACATTTGGAGTGAGGGGATGGGTGAAATTAGATTTTTTTTTGGCTAATGCCAAAAAAAAAAGCTTGCTTTTTTGCATTATGTGCGTTTACTAATGCTAATACTCAGTGTGACTTTGAGGATCAACAGCAGGGCAAAGTGCTGACTGTGCAGACTGTTTTTCTGATAGTGAGCAGAAATATCCTCAGTATTCAGTCTACAGGAACTCCCCCATTTACGTATGGGTTGTGTATCGCAGAACGCTACGTAAGTTGGAATTTACGTGTCGGAATTTCTCCCACGCTTATTCAGCACTCGCAGTTGGGCTTGCTGAATTGATTGAATCAAAAAAGACAAGTTCGTTGAACATGTAAATAGAATTATTTATTGTATTTATTCAATTTTTTATCTCATGCGCATGAAAAATTACAAAAGCTTACAATTTAAAAAATTTTCGAAATTATGAAATTACAAAAAAAGAGAAGAGACAGGTGTAATGTCAGTAAGTTTTACCTCTTGAGCATCATTTCCAGAATTGACATATTCTGCTGATAAGTACGCCGCTGCGGAGGTTGAGGACTGTGGAGATTTAGAAGGGATCGGCCGCTCAACCTTATGAAAGACATATTAATGGATGACTGGATGGTGGCTTTTTTTCTTTTCATCTTAGATTTCTCTGTAGTAAGCAAGCATGTCATTCACCCCTTTGTTAACTTTTAAGAATCGTTCAATGTTGGGAACCATCTTCTCAAACCTCGCCATTGCCGATGCAATTTCACGAAATGCTATTGCCATCTCTCTGGTATTGAAGCATCTCGGCTCCTCATTTGTTTCATCTTTATCTTGGTCAGCATTTTCTTCTTTCACTATCACTGCCTGAAAGTTAATAAGTTCTTTGTTAGAAAATTCCTTCTCTTCTTCCTCTATTAACTCCTCCACATCTTTGGCATCAACCTCCAACTGAAGTAGCTCTGCAACTTTTACAATCTTATCTGTAACCGCTTCATATGATTCATCTTTTTCAAATTCTTTGAAGCCTTTTACATGTTGTCAGCATATTTTCTTCCATGCTCCATTTAAACAACTTTTAGTAATTTTCACCCAGGCCGCCTTAATGTTCAAGATGGCATGGTAAATATTGTAAGATTTCCAAAAGTCTCTTAATGTTAAATTTATCTCATCGTCTACTGCAGACAATGCCTGAGCAAATGTTGTGCATAAATAGTATACTTTTAAATATGAAATAACACCCTGATCTATAGGTTGGATGAGTGACGTCGACTGGCGGTAGAAATATGACTCTCACTTTCGAATTGAAGTCATCTAGATGCATAGGATGTCCAGGAGCATTATCTAATAGAAGCAAAATCTTGAAAGGAACATCATTGTCGTTTACAATATTTTTCAATCTTGGGAATGAAGCAGCATTTAAACCACTCCTTAAAGAGAGATATTGTTATCCATGCTCTCTAGTTCGATCGGAAATGCGCGGGTAGGTTGGCTTTAGTGATGCCCTTAAATGCATAAGGATTTCCAGAATGGTACACAAGCAGTGGTTTTAATCTGTAATCTCCCACTGCATTAGCCCCAGTCAAAAGCGTGGCCCTATCTTTTGACACTTTGATTGATACCTGGCATTGTATTTTCCTCTCTGGCAATGTATGTTCGATCCGGCATTTTTTTCCAATACAGAGCAGTCTCGTCAATGTTAAAAGTTTGCTGCATTGAATAGCCGCCTTCATCAATAATTTTTTCCAACGCATCACAAAATTTCTTTGCAGGTGTAGAATCGGCACTGGCGACTTCACCACATACTTTAACGTTATGGAAACCAGTGCGATGCTTGAACCTATTAAATCATCCGTTGCTTGCCATGAATTTGGGTTGGGGTTTGCCATACTTATCCTTAATATTTTTATAAATACTTGTTGCTTTTGCTTGAATGGTCATTAGACTCAGGGGCACTCGCTTCTGAATCTGATTTTCGATCCATATTATTATCAGCTGTTCCATCTTCAATATAGCACCTGAATGCTGTTTTGTGTTCACTATTGTTCTTAAGTGCATTGATCCTTTGACATGTTCTTTTATATGCGCACCATCCGTTCTTTAAAATACTATTCATTGTTGATGCGGCGAGACCTAATTCCCTTACAGTAGATGACAAACTTTGTCCTGCTTTGTACTTCTTAATCATTTTCATATTCATTTCTAAATCAATTTTGTTTCGTTTCCTGGCATTACCACCACTTGCACTTTTTATTGGTCACTTTCCCTTCATCATTGTAATAAGTAAATAAGAATGAAGAGAAGTTTCTGAAAATTTGTTTTTTATATGATTGAAGATTTTAGTGAAGGGGAACACATTTCACTATAATAGTGTAAAAACCCACACAATTGCAGTTATCGGTATTATCGCAAATGCAATAAAATCATGTTTACTATTTTATTGCATTATCGAAAAGCCCAATAAACTGGAAAGTGCAAATTGTTTTTATTGTTTTATGGTCGTGACCTCAAGAAATATGCTTTAGAAAAATATCACAAAAACGTTCAGAATTGATTCTTATAACAGGAACATATGATAATGATGAAAGGGTAGTGCAATTTCCATTATAAATATGACCTTTTAGAGACATAAATAGCTTAGTAATACAGTACAGCAGGCCCCCATTATAATGTGGTTCGCTTTACGCTGATTCGCTATAATGCTGTTCTTATATTATAACCCATATCTGACTAGAACGCTGTCACAGATCACTATAACTCTTTTTTACAGATTGCATTTTTGGCTTATTTAACGAAATCGTTTCATTTGATGGAGTCGATAGCTTGAAAATGAATAGCAAAACAGCATTAAAACGTTTCCCACGCCGACTTGAGAAATTTTCCCACGCTCAGTGAAATTTTCTTGCACACTAATTTAATTGCAGTACAGTCACTTGTTACGTAGTTCCGAGATCAACATTTTAAAAAATGATCAAGTATATTGCTTGTAATATTTGTGTTATATGCATTTATCCGAAGTCTAGTCATCACTCAGTACAGTATTAGACATCGTGCGTAACGGACAGTTTACTTGAACATTGTATCGTAATTAATGCAACCAACACAGTTACATTTTCGAAGAGTTAATAATGGCCAATAAGAATGAAAAAGCAACGTCTGGGCACAGTACGAAGATTATAAATGTAAGAAAAAGACTGAATTTGAAAATTAAATTAGACGTTTTGAAGCAAATTGATTCCCGTCAATGACAAGTGGATGTGTGCCATAATTTAGGACTTGCAAGTTTAACTGTAAGAACAATTATAAAAAAATAAAGAATTAATTTTAACAGTAGGAAAGATAGCTGTTCCACTGCAAGCAACTAGGGCTAGGCTGGCTATTAGGATTGAAATGGAAAAGACTTTAACTAATTTTATTGAAGATAATGTCCAATGCAGAATTCAGTTAAGTTAAATATTATAAAAAAAAAAAAAAAAGAGAGAGAGAGAGAGAGATTAGCCAATATGATGATCTGAAGAAAACTCACCTAAAAAAAAAAATAAGTGGAACCATTTAAAACTGGTAAGGGCTGGTTGAATAGATTTAAAATCCAGGGAGAAGCTGCAAGTGCAGATCAAGGAGCCGAACCTTTCAAAAATGAACTTGTTAAAATTATTGAATTATACTTCTCAACAAGTTTATAACATAGATGGAGCAGGACTTTTGTGGAAACGAATGCCTAAAAGAAGTTTCATATTGAAAGAAGCAAAAAACATGCCAGGTTTCAAAGCAGCGAAGGATTGGGTGACTTTATTGTTTGGTGGTAACGCTGTGGGGGATTTAAAATTAAAATTAAATGTGGGGGATTTAAAAGCAAATGTTGTGCATAAATAGTATACTTTTAAATATGAAATAACACCCTGATCTATAGGTTGGATGAGTGACGTCGACTGGCGGTAGAAATATGACTCTCACTTTCGAATTGAAGTCATCTAGATGCATAGGATGTCCAGGAGTACCACTTCAACAGTTTCAGGACAGGTCAATCCTGCACTGAGTTAACAACCCATGCTGAAATTATATTTTGTACTAAGGGGATGATTAAGGGGATGATTATTAATGTTAAAAACAACATTAATAACCCCATCAGACACAGTAACAAGACAAATACTCGCATAGTTCTCCCTTACCATAGTGAACTCGCAGCACAATTCCGACGTACATTCAAAGATACCGACATCTCCCTCACTTTCTCTACTTATAATAAACTAGGTTCCCTATTTAATTCTTATAAAGAAACATACAAGTATCCCATCAATGATCTCAATAATATAATATATCTCATAAAATGCCAACCAAACTGCGACACCTGTTACATCGGCAGCACTACCACCAAATTCGGTTCCTCCACAACTTCCAACACCCGCGCATACTACCACTTCAACAGTTTCAGGACAGGTCAATCCTGCACTGAGTTAACAACCCATGCTGAAATTATATTTTGTACTAAGGGGATGATTACCAAAAAAGCCGTCCTATACAACCAAATCTACAATGCTATCAAATTCAGCTCTTCACAAAACGATCTACACAATGAACTTCAATACCTTACTGATAAATTCATAGCCAGGAGCTATCCCCCCTCAACTCATTCAACACACAATATCCACCGTTAAAAACAACATTAATAACCCCATCAGACACAGTAACAAGACAAATACTCGCATAGTTCTCCCTTACCATAGTGAACTCGCAGCACAATTCCGACGTACATTCAAAGATACCGACATCTCCCTCACTTTCTCTACTTATAATAAACTAGGTTCCCTATTTAATTCTTATAAAGAAACATACAAGTATCCCATCAATGATCTCAATAATATAATATATCTCATAAAATGCCAACCAAACTGCGACACCTGTTACATCGGCAGCACTACCACCAAATTCGGTTCCTCCACAACTTCCAACACCCGCGCATACTACCACTTCAACAGTTTCAGGACAGGTCAATCCTGCACTGAGTTAACAACCCATGCTGAAATTATATTTTGTACTAAGGGGATGATTACCAAAAAAGCCGTCCTATACAACCAAATCTACAATGCTATCAAATTCAGCTCTTCACAAAACGATCTACACAATGAACTTCAATACCTTACTGATAAATTCATAGCCAGGAGCTATCCCCCCTCAACTCATTCAACACACAATATCCACCGTTAAAAACAACATTAATAACCCCATCAGACACAGTAACAAGACAAATACTCGCATAGTTCTCCCTTACCATAGTGAACTCGCAGCACAATTCCGACGTACATTCAAAGATACCGACATCTCCCTCACTTTCTCTACTTATAATAAACTAGGTTCCCTATTTAATTCTTATAAAGAAACATACAAGTATCCCATCAATGATCTCAATAATATAATATATCTCATAAAATGCCAACCAAACTGCGACACCTGTTACATCGGCAGCACTACCACCAAATTCGGTTCCTCCACAACTTCCAACACCCGCGCATACTACCACTTCAATAGGCGCCTCCGTAGCCAGGTGGGAAGGAGCAGCAGTGCGTAGCACACTCTTCTTGATTAGACCGGGGTTCGAGCCCGTCACCACCAAATACGGAGGATGCGGAAAGGTCAGGGAATGACCACCGCATATCTCGGAGCAATATGGCCTTAGTTGCTAATGCTCCTAAAAACCAAAATAACAACAAACAACAAACCACTTCAACAGTTTCAGGACAGGTCAATCCTGCACTGAGTTAACAACCCATGCTGAAAACCACAACCACACCCCCCTTATCGACTCTGCCATCATTATTATTAAACTTAGATCGAGCTACAGAATTCTTCAATATGAAGCCCTCACCATCGAATGGTACCGACACCATTCCGATCTCAATATTATTAACGCAAAACTTCCCTTCAACCTCTCACCGGCTTGGAACCTCTCGCAGCTAAAGTTCCCACGTGTCAAAAAGAGCATCACGAGAGTATAGACCAACTTTAAATACAACACGCGCTCACTTCTCTTCCATTTGCCAACTGATGACGGTTCATTTAACGAAAGTCTCTCGCAACGACTATTGGCGCCACCGGTCTTCTCTTTAATTTCATTCTTTCATTCGCGTCCTTCAACCTTTTAAGGACAACCAAGGATTGGAGATCTGCACTTCTACTTCCTTGCGCTCATTTTAAAATTTGTTTAAAAATATTTTTACCCCATTCTTTTTAATGCTTCTTCCAAACTAAATTCAGCCACCATTTACCAATAAATTTATTGCAGATTTATACAAGGTGAGTACCGTTTTTTAGGCATTTGCCATTCAATTTTTTTAGCCCTTTTAGTTTATTTAAAAGAGGGCCAAAGTTCAACCCAAAATCGACACATTTTTCATGATTAAATTCATCAATTAAATTAAATCAATTAAAATCAATTTAGATCAATTAAATTCATGATTTTAATTGCAATTTTAAGTTTAATTTTGATACGTAAGTAGTTACCACATAATTATATATGTACGTAATGCAGAATATTTTATATGTACAAATATTTGAATATTAAATATTTTGACCGATATTTGTCCATCTTTTCACTACCGTTTATTATTGATTAGGAAATATCCTATGGCACCGACCGCAACTTACAAATACATATGTTACCTTATGGGAATGCAGAGCTCGCTTAGTGCAGATTCACTTAGCGCTCTGTTTTTCTGGAACGAATTATCAGCGTTAAGCGGGGGTCACCTGTATAGTGAAATTTTCAACTTCCAAGGACTTGGAACGAATTACAATAAAACAAAAAAAAAATGTGTTATTGGGTTCACATTACGATATTTTCACGATACCTCCATTTATTCCTACAGGATGCAAAGTACATTTCCAAGATTTTTTTAAGTTTGCACCGGCCGGCAAAAACTTATGTAAAGTCGAATTTCCGTAAATCGAGTATTACATAAGTTGGGGAGTTCTTGTAATTTTCTTTTGTTTCTCACTATGGCTGTTCTGGTAAACCAGATGACATTTCCATAGGTAATAACTGGCATTGGTTGAAGAAGGTTGAACCACAGATCGCCTTTTAGATTATTGCTAATGTACATCTTTTTAGGCCCCATCCACATTTATCTACATGGGTTATGCACTGCATATTAACTCATGTAGGCAGTGTCAGTTGATGGCCATCACAGTCACCAATGCTCAGTGTGAGACAAGACGTTGCATGAGTATGTCACCACTAACACCGGACCACTGACATGTAGAAATCTGTTGCCTGGTCTGGTGAATCCAATTTTTAACTCTATCCTGCTGATGGGTGTATCTGTATTTAGAGAAAGCAACATGAATCATGGCACCTGAATGGACTGTTGATGTTCAGCAGGCTGGAAGTGGTGGAAGTGCCTTTCTAAGATCCAAATATATAATATCAAAGTTATTCCCTGCATCCAGTTCTTTTGTGACTGCATCATAGTATCCAATCAAATTGGTCAGGCAAGACTTTCCCTTAACAAAACCATGCTGTGTCCGAGCTATAACTGAATTCTTGTCTAGATGATCCTGCAGTGCTTCTTTGACCAGTGCCTCCATTAATTTTCCTGGAACAGAAGTTAAACTTACAGGTCTATAATTACTTGTGTCAGCCTTTGATCCTCCTTTGTGAATTGGGGTCACATTTTAATATCTCCAGTCTATGGGTACCTCCCCTGAGTCCAAAGAAGCTCTCATAATTATGGCTAAGGGTTTGCTTACTTCCTTTGCTGCCTTCTTTAATATAACTGGAGGGATCTGATCCTCCTCAGGTGCCTTTTTTATGTTTATCCTCAACAATTTCTCCTCCACTTTCCTCTCAGTTATTACAAAATCATCTAGCTCAATGCCAGAGTTTACTTCACCTCACCTCTGGCATTCCCCTTCTTGAATAACTCTTCATGTGTGAATGTAGATGCAAAATACTCATTTAGTTTGTTAGCCACCTGAGCAGGATCATCAGCAGTTGAACCATCAATATCCAGTGGACCAATCTGATTCGTCCCTTTCCTTTTAGAGTTTACATAGGTAAAGAACTTTTTTCTGTTTTTCTTTGCATCCTTTGCCAAGGATTTCTCATAATCTGCTTTTGCCTGCCTAATCTCCTTTGTGACTTCGTTACAGACCAGCTTATATCTATCACAGGCTTCCATGTCACCCATTAATTTATATGTATCTCATGCATTTTTCTTCTCTGCCATGAACCAGCAAAATTCAGATTCGGATACAGCTTCATCCAGCAGCCATACAAGTTACTATGAGGAATTTTTGCCTTTCTACCCTTCTAACAACAAACTTCAGTGACATCATAAACTTTGCTCTGGTCACAATGCTAGGTGAATACCATATGCTATAACAATTCTTGTTCATGGTAATTTCTACTTGCATAATTACATGCAATGTACATTTAGATTTTCAGTCATTGCATATATGGCAGTTAATTAAGTTTAATTACTGTTTTTAATTAATATTCACTAAAGAAGAAGAAGAGAGTCCATGCATTGTTATTCATTTAAGGGCTCTTGTGCCATGTTTGATAATGTCAAACTTTCCCTCTCACAGTATAGAACTTAAGCATCATTCCCCAAAGGGTTTACATAGGTATATATGTATAGGTAAATACATAGAGGAATGGAGGAGTGACCAAAGGTCACTCCTCCATTCCTCTATGTATTCTCTGTTGCTATGAAAGATATTTCTCTCCCCCCCCCAAATATAGCTGAGTTAATTGATCGTGGATAGAGGTGGTAGGGTTTTTTCCCCCTCAGTTGCAGTCAGGCAAACTGACTTGGAGACTCATTGCCATAAATTGTAACATCTGTGAAGCTAAAGCTGTTAGCATTGATTATACATATATGCCTTTCAGTCAGTGAAGCCTATCTGACTGCGTCTGTAATGGAGTATGATTGGGAACTAAATCCAACCTTATTATATAGAGGGAATTAAGTAAGCAAATTCTTTAATTTCTATTAATATTTCTATTTCTATTAACACTGTATTAGTATTAATTATACTCAAAACACAAACACTTGGTTACGAAGGCCTCTGAAAACATTACTACTGCTTTAAAAATCGGAATCAGAATGCTCAGTGACGTCTGTTGTCTCTTCCATCTCCTTCATGAATTCTCTTAAATTTTGGAGGTTTAGGTTCATTGAAGGGTACTGGAGATTCCATCATCACTATCATTCCTTTCTTCAGTTTGCAATTATGCTTGCAATTCAGTCAAATTTTTAGTCATTAGGTCTTCTTTATGCAACCTCCAGCAACTTATTCACATCTTCATTTTCTATGTTCAGGTTAAGGTGTTTCACCACATAAAATTTCCTTTGGGACATTTTTTTTCTTTGGAAATCTTTTTGGTCATGCACAAAGTGTGGGAAAAGTTTTCTCCAACAATCTTTCATTGTGGATTGCTTGATATCTTTCTTGTTTGCACTAATGTTTCTCATGGCTGTAAAAGTGTTATACTCCCTTCCAAAACTGTATAAGAATTATTGCCTCCTTCTTGTCAGTCATAGCAGTAGTCTGGGTCATCATTTTTATCAAATAATACTGCTTAAAGGTGAAAATTGCTGATTGATCATCCACAGACTTTTCGTTTTCACTCCACCAGTTCTGAAGGAACTCTCACTTTATTTTCTCTTTTCAATCAACTGAATCTCATGCCAAAAAATATCTCTACAAGTTATCGTTCCATTAAAACCTAAAACCCTGAAAACTGCAAATGCACAAGCAGAGCACCAGTGTGCTTGAGACTGCTGAAACAATACAGAAAGAAACTAAAACCCTTTGTTTTAGATTCAGTTTCTAATTTATAAGGTACATTAGCTTCTAATTTCATGAATGAATAAATAAATGTTCTGTTTGTGTACTCCATTCCATACTGTTTGTCCAATATGCTACAGATTCTAAACAATATCTTTAATTTGCATTTTGTGTTTATTTGGTTTTTAATTTGATTATTATTTTTTTAAATCTAGATAAATATTTCTGTACATTGCCTCAGTACTGACTTCAGTAACCAGAAAGGAGTTAGAGTAAGTATTTCTGTAAGCTTTGAATTTTATTGTTTCTATAGAAACGTTTTTTTTGCAGAAGCAGACTCATAACCCCAGCTGCCTTTTGGCAATTGGGGGTTAGTTATGAGTCTGCTCCTGCTTTTTTCTCTCAGCAATTTTGCATTGATACTAACCATCTAAAAACAATATACTGAAAGTAAAAAAATAATAAAAATAATTCAATGCAGAATGCTAATGCAGTTTATTTAGGATTAATGCTCCCACTAGATTCACAAGTTGTTTTATGGTTTATTCTCCTAGTTTCAGGCTACCATTTTGACCTTCTCATATTCACATAAAAACTCAAAAAAAACTATCTGTACTTTAAATAAATCATTTTGTGGAGCATAATTTATAGTATTAGTAGTAGTGGCAAATGATGCAGGAAAGCAAGCTTATACTGCATCAGCTAGGTGGGGGGTTAGTTCCAGTGATCAGCCACCCTCTGGCTGAAGGTAAATTTCTGCACAAACAATCTGTAATCATCCTTCCTCAATTTCAATTTATATCCCCTCAATTTCTTCAATATGAATTTATACACTCTCATGTGTAGTCTGAATAAGAGGAAGGATTCCATCAGCATTAAACTTACTCGGTCTATTCAAGGTCTTAAACACCTCAGTCAGATCTCCTTGCAGGTGTCTAGTCTCCAGAATGCTGAAATTTGGAGACTTGAAACCTTTTTTTGATAAGAGCACCCATTTGCTCCCCTCACCAATCTTGTTGCTCTTTTCTGCACCCATTCCAACAGATCCATGTCCTCTCTAAAATGAGCCTTTCAGACCTGTATGCAGGACCCAAGGTGTGACCTAACCATTGCCTTATACAATGGGTTGATCACATCCTTATCCCTGCTGGCAGAATTTCTGTATATCTTTGACAAAATCCCATGAGCTGTCCTGGCAGACAGTCTGCATTGTTCAGAGAACTTCATATCTGGCCTAGGCGCCTCCGTAGCCAGGTGGGAAGGAGCAGCAGTGCGTAGCACACGCTTCTTGATTAGACCGGGGTTCGAGCCCGTCACCACCAAATACGGAGGATGCGGAAAGGTCAGGGAATGACCACCGCATACCCCGGAGCAATATGGCCCTAGTTGCTAATGCTCCTAAAAACCAACATAACAACAATAACATAACATATCTGGCCGCACAATTACCCCCAAGTCTGTTTTCATTCTCCACTGAGCTGAGTGTGGTACCACACAGCTGGGACATTAATCTGGAATTACATCTCCTCATATAAAGTACATTGCATTTATCAATATTAAACTTCAAGTGCCACTTCTCAGCCTGTCTGCCTAATTTGTTTAGATCTTGTTGAAGTGGCATACCCTGATTACTGTGATTAACTATCCTGCCAGCCTCATATGGTTTGCAAAGTTAGACATTAAACATGATACCTTCATCAATATTTAATAAATATAAACTACAATGGCCCCAGCACTGAACCCGTGGGGACACTGATAATAATATTAATCTAAGAAGAGCAATGCCCACCAAAAACCATTCTATGTCTCTCCCAGTCATCCTTCTCTTTATCCATAGCAGCAGCTTGCCCTTAATGCCATACTGCTCCCTTTTCTATAGCAGTCTTTTATGTGTAAAAGCTTTTCTGAAATCTAAGTGCATGATGTCAAAATTGTTGTTTGCATCCAGTTCCTTTGCTACTCTTTCATAATTTCCAATAAAATTGGTCAGCAAAGATTGCCTCTTAACAAATCCATGCTGTGACTGAAGTATAACTTAACTATTTCATATCTAGATGATCCTGCATTACTTCTTTAACTAGAGATTCATGGAACAGAAGTCAAGCTAACAGGTATTTATTATATTTAAATACATGTTGAAAGCACTATTAAAAAGGGCAGTGTGGTAACAAATCCACTAAATACTCACCTCTCATTTTAAAAATATCTGCGATGGGTCAAATTTTCGTTTATTTGATTTTCTTGCAGATCCTTCTACTTTACAGTTCCTCTTCAGCAACCCACAGTAGTCAGCCAACATGTTGACATTCCCCTGGTACATCATTTGCATGTCTTTAATATACTGGCAAAACCTCATCCTGTTCTTCACTAACACTTCCTAGATTTTCTGGGAAGTTGATGTGAAAGTGTAAAAATGTACCTTGATGCTCATGTTGCAGCCCAGCTTCTTGAAGTTTTGCAAACATATTTTCAACTATATTCTTTTAGTCTGGATCCTAATTGTCCCCTAAGAAGTTCCCAACAACAGACCTGAAGTTAATCCAGCCTGTTTTTATGTTTTATTTATAGTTCTCTCAAAATATTGTTTCCTCATTAGTTTGCGTATATGAGGTCCAACAAAAATGCCTTGTTTTAGCTTCTCTTGGGTGATAAATGGGAATTTAGTACAAAGGTAGTTGAAGCAGGGACTTTCTGGAGGTAAAGCTTTCACAAACTGTTTCATCAAACCCAAATTTGATGCGCAAGGGTGGAAGGAAGACAAATTGGGTCTACCAGTGGTTTATGAACTAGGTTCTTTGATCCAGGCAACAAAGTGCCCCTCTTTGTCCAGATATCTTGACATCCCAGTGCTTACTCCTTGCCCGACTATCCAACTCACACAAAAAGCAAGGAATTTTTGTGTAACTAGATTGCTGTCCATGTAACATGCCTATCACTTTAAAATTAGCACAGACCAACCAATCATGTTCATACTTAATATTTGTCAACAACTTCTAAAAGTTCTCGTATGTTTTTTTTAAATACACAGCATAAGCTACTTGAATTTACCCATATTTATTTCCATTGTGGAGCATCACACCTTTGAGACTCCTCTTTCATGAGTCAATAAAAAGTCTCCACTGTGTAGGATTGTAACTACTTCCTAGATAGTTCATTAAGTCATTTATATTACTGTAAAAAAACATACAATCGTCCCCAGAAAAGAGTAGTAGACTAGTCCTTGTTCTCTGTGTCTGTACCACCAGAAAAACATTCCATGTGCTTTCTAGCACATGGAATGTTTTGACTAAAGATATTTTGACTAAAGTCTAGAACAAAGGAATTCTGCAAATTCCATTGGTAAATTTAAATCTCTTACCAGATCATTGAGTTCATGCTGTGAACAGTTGAGGGCTGGACTCAATGTCTCCATTTGTGTAGACTCCACTTTCAGCACTCTCTGCTGCTACATTCTCCAGTATAAATGGAGGGCATGGAATTGGCAGGATAACCTGCCAATTCCATGGATTGGTCTAATGGCAGATGGAACATTAGGATACAAAAGTAACAGTTATTGTGGTGGTTTGTAGCCTCCCATCAAATAAAAATGGGAATTGCAAAAGGCATAGCTTTCAATTTTACCATTTTTTCACAATCTCACTGCTTTAACACAGGTTTGATAACTTTTAAATGCATGCCATTTTTGTTTCAGCACTTTTAACCATCTGATTGAGCCTTATACACTCAGTCAGATTTTATCTGACAAGGACGATATCTGCAAGTTTTAAATTTTAAAAAATTGCAAAACTTTATACACATATATAAATTATTTTTTATTTTT
This sequence comes from Mastigoproctus giganteus, assembly GCF_048544385.1. NCBI lineage: Eukaryota > Metazoa > Arthropoda > Arachnida > Uropygi > Thelyphonidae > Mastigoproctus > Mastigoproctus giganteus. The sequence goes on from NC_143583.1 coordinate 191,990,798, forward strand.
TTTTTATATTAGATAGTATGAACCAGAGCTGTAATGCTCAATACATTCTACATTGATATCAATATTTGTAAAATAATAAGAGTAGTTTACCTCAATATAGAACGTAGAACACTTCCGTATGATACTCTCCAGAAATTAAAATGAAAAAGTCGAAAATCTTACATTAGAGTAACAAATAATTAAAAATAAGAAAATTAATTAAAAGAATTTAAAGAAAAAATTGCAAAACGATTTTCCTTCCTGAAGCTGACAACACTTTTCGACCGTATGTCGTGATCACAGGAATGAAAATTACTGAATAGGGGTGAGCATGAAACTTAAATAGGGATTATTTGTCTTTGCACGTCAAAGCCCACGAATTGGAGATCAGATATGGCCGATGAACATTAACAGAATTCTCGTGTAATTTAATTTCTACGGTTTCTGCAATTAATAGTCGCGTATAATTACATTGGACACTAAGTATTTTGGCCTCGTTAAATAAAAAAGTATGTTTTTTGTTAACGGCGTGAAAGGCTAATTCTTACGCTGCTGAACAAGAAGCACAAACTGAGGCCGCATATTCATTAACACAAATTCACTTTCTGATTCAAAATGTTTGCATTGACAAAGCAGGATAATTTCTCCAACCCTCGATTGCCATCTGTAAGCTACAAGCTGCCCATTGTGGCCCGAACACATGACCGATCTTTATAGTTTCTGCATCAAGTTCTTTAGCAGTCATCTTTAATTTGCGCTGGTTTTTTGGAGTTTGGTGATACAGTTTTTTTTTTTTTTAATTATTGCCTGTATGCCATTATATTTTAGAACATTTTCTGCACAGTCAGAGCCTTGATGAAGTTTAAAAATCTGCCAACATTTCGTCTTCATAAAGTTTATATAATATCTTAGTTGCCTCAATCCCCCTTCCCCTCTACGTTGCTACTCTCACTAGTTCTTTGAATACAGTGCAAAATGTCGGAACCACAAGAATATTCTGCTACTGCGACCATGTAAACATAGACAGGAGACATTTACTGGAAGGCAAGGATCACTCACTTCTCCGAAAAACATATGACTTCTTGTAGGAGTAAAGGGGAACTACAACACAGGTTGACCAGAGGGTATAATCCGTGTCGAGAATCTTCTTAAACCTCTGACTGGCTATGGAAAGCATATTGACTAGTGCGACTTCTCGGTGTGTGACTGCAGAGGTTTTATGGACACCATTAACATTGTGAAATGGTAATCCCTTTCACCCTTAACTCTCGCTTTCTAATTACCTAAATTGTCTAAAGGCCAGAGGTAAGAATAATGCATACAAAGTTGTCTCTCCTAACCCGTTCATTACATGGAAATTTTTTTCGTTCACAGGAAACTATTTTAAGTGTAATTACCAAGGGGGAATCAAAAAAATTTGCTATAAAGAGTTCGTTAAACAGAGGTCCGACTGTAATTAAATCAAAAATTAAGCAATTTTAAAATTCATAACCGATCGATTGCGGCATTAAAATGCTGGGAATGGGGCCCCACTTGCCCCATTCCCAGCATTTTACTGGGAATGGGGCAAGCGGGCTTTCGGCTCTAGATACTCAATAATTGCATTCAGGATTTCATTTGTAAAATAAATTATCATCTCAACAATGAGCTCGCAAATTTTCAAAAAAAAAAATAACAATGGGCTCTTGCGAGCCCACTATAACTCACCACTGTGTATATACATGTGTGGCCAAAGATGAAAATGCCAAGTTTCTGTAGGAAACAATAGGTTGAATAGGAAATCCAGTCTTGTGTAATTTTCCATGACAGAAAAGGGCAGGAATATTGTATGTTCTGGCCTTCAATTCCTTTAACTGAGCCATAGTAATGTAGTCGTTTTTTTGATACATGGTTGACATTTTATTGTATTGCTTGACCAAATTGGTAAATAGTGCTGGGTTTACTTCAAGATAAATGGAGATATCTGAAACAACTGAATCTAACTTATTAATATAATCAGGTTTATCGAGTATTACCACTGTATCTCCTTTATCTGCCTTCTGTATAATAATGTCTTTATTTTCCCGAAGTTCACGTAAAGCTGAACTGCCATCTGTATTCAATTTAGGAAATCGTCTTTCTTTTGTTATTCACCACTTGGTTAACTTGTTGAATAAATAAATCTTTTTGTGGAACATTACGAAGTCCAAATTCAATATGAATTATACACTGTTCTTTAGGTTGTTTTCAAGGTGGTAAATTATAATTTAATCCTTTGGATAAAAGTGAAATCGGGTCCTGCGATAGCATATACGAGGAAAGATTTGTAACCTGTTGATATGTCGGTTCGTTGAATGCTGGGCGAGGGGGTGTTCGTGAACTAGCTGACTTATTCTGGGGTAGCATGTTGTGTGTATGGGGGGGGGGTCACCCAACTTGTATGCACTTGGTCTCAAGCCTGGGACAATGTGTTAGAATTCGTATGAATGTGTCTTGACCCTCCCGACAATGTTTGTAATTTGTTAACATGCCTTTTTTTATTTCTGAGGCCTGTGCCTTTTGCGCCGTTAATGAAAAATATACTTTTTTATTTAACAAGGCCAAAATACTTCATGTCCAACGTAATTATATATGATTATCAATTGCAGAAACCGTAGAAATTAAGTTACACGAGAATTCTGTTAATGTTTGTCAGCCATATCTGATCTCCGATTCGTGGGCTTTTACGTGCATGCACGAAGACAAATAATCCCTATTTAAGTTTCGTGCTCATTCCTATTCGATAATTTTCATTCCTGTGATCACGACATACGGTCGAAAAGCGTTGTCAGCTTCAGGAAGGAAAATCGTTTTGCAATTTTTTCATTAAATTCTTTTAATTAATTTTCTTATTTTTAATTGCATTAAATTGATTTTTAATTATTTGTTACTCTGATGCAAGATTTTTGATTTTTTCATTTTAATTTCTGGAGAGTATCATACGGAAGTGTTCTACGTATTATATTGAGGTAAACTTCTCTTATTTTTTTTATATGCATCGTGTAAATTTCAGTTTTTTTACTTGATTTTTTTTATCTAAATTTACTTATTTTTTTAGCTATTTTTAAATATTGATAGTGCAACATAATTTAATATATTTTGATATTGGACTTGGTGCATCATGGTCTTAGTTGCCATAAAAACCAAACCAAACCATGTCTTAGATTTTATGTGCTTTTTAACTAAGAGCATTATTCCCCATCTTGTTTTATCTGTCCTTTCTCTATGCATTGTACTCCCCATATTCAAATTCTGAATCCCTTATATCTGAGTGACACTGTCTCATATATCCCTACAATGTCTGCATTTGATGATTTATCAGTACTTGAAATTCATCAGATTTATTTGCTATTTATTTATTTGCCTGTATATAATTGACAAGACACGATGAGCTACTCTTGCAGCCCGTCTGCATTGCTCAGAGAACTTCATATCTGCCTGCACAATTACCCTCAGGTCCTTTTCATTCTCTACCACTGTCAGTGTAGTACCACAGAGTTGATACGTTGCTCTGGGGTTGCTGTTTCCCATATGTAGTACTTTTCATTTGTCAATGTTAAACTTCATTTGTCACCTCTCAGCCCATCTGTTCAACCTTTCCAGATCCTGTTGCAGCAGCATACTGTCAGTAGTGCCCTTAACAACCCTGCCAACTTTGTATCGTCTGCAAACTTGGACATTAAGTTTGATGTACCATCATCAATATCATTTATAAATACAGAAAACAACAATGGACCCAACACTGAACCCTGAGGGACTCCACTAATAACATTAGTCCACGATGAGCAGTGTCCATTGATTACCACTCTCTGTCTTCTCCCCCTCAACCATCCCTTTATTCATAGCAGCAATTTGCCTCCAATGCCACACTGCTCCAATTTGTGCAGCAGTCTTCCATGTGCAACAGTATCAAAAGCCTTTCTAAGATCCAAATATATAATATCAAAGTTATTCACTGCATCCAGTTCTTTAGTGACTGCATCATAGTATCGAATCAAATTGGTCAGGCAAGACTTTCCCTTAACAAAAACCATGCTGTGTCCGAGCTGTAACTGAAGTCTTGTCTAGATGATCCTGCAGTGTTTCTTTAACCAGTGCCTCCATTAATTTTCCTGGAACAGAAGCTAAACTCACAGGTCTATAATTACTTGTGTCAGTCTTTGCGAATTGGGGTCACATTTTCACATCTCCAGTCATGGGTACCTCCCCTGAGTCCAAAGAAGCTCTCATAATTATGGCTAAGGGTTTGTTTACTTCCTTTGCTGCCTCCTTTATTTTATGTTTATCCTCAACAATTTCTCCTCCACTTTCCTCTCAGTTATTAAAAAATCATCTAGCTCACTGCCAGAGTCTGCTATAGGTTGTATTACAGAAAATATTCCTTTTATGACATTAAATTGCTACTTATTATCAGGAGGGAATGATATTGTCTTATCAGAATTACAGTAAATATATAGTTTACCACTGGAATCTGTAATGATTTTCTTGAGATTTTATTACATTATAAAGGATTTTATTGCCTTTGAAAAAGTTAACAATAATCACAACTTATGTTTATCCACACATACATCGCTAACAAATTGCCACTTCTGTTGTTATTTACAGGATCAAAATTGACCAGGACTTTTCTTTGATTTTTTTTTTTTAATTTCTTGAAAGTAATTGTCTGGTTTATGTTTCAATAAATGAGAAGGCTGGACTGCTTTTGTTGAGCATTGTAAGGTGAAAAAAAAACCTCCAAATGTGAAAGGTAATTTATTTTCTTTTATCTGTGTGTTGTAGTTTTAAAATATGAAGGATGCCATGAAAGGGCATTTAGATGAATAAAACCAGTGAAAATCACTGTTTTTGAAATACTGAACAGCAAACCATTTTCACTTTCTGCTGTAATGCATGGAAAAGGTGCGATGTTTATAATCTAAAAATTTGTTTCCATGGGAGCATTATTTACAAATAAATAATGCATTGATATGTGTATACTATTCAGCCAGTGATGAATTCCGGTGCTAAAGGTTTGTGTATTTTTCATTTGATATTTCATCCTTAAAAATTTTGGATAAAAAGAATGGGTCAGTACTTAAGTGATGCTGTTGTGGAAAAATGTAGTAGAAAGATCATTACATTAGAAATGAAGTAGCACTTAGAGTGGGCTATTGTAGTCTTAAATTGGACTCAACTCACAGTTGTGCAAGCAATTCTTAAGGAACAGATAAGAATCAGTGCTGAAATTAAAAGTGCAGCCTCACTGCAATCAACAATTATAAGATATATGCAGAACTTGTATCTGAGATGGAAAGACTTGATTTTTTTTAATTCAAGCCCAAACATAATGCCACATACCTTTAAATCTTTTTGACGCATTGAAAGACCAGCATGGAATGGGATCTGTGAGTGAAAGTTTCACTGAAAGTAAGATGGTTTTTGTTTCAAAATTAGATATGGCTTACACAACATCTAGTTACAAGGTTAAGTGCAAACTGATTTTCACAAGAGACTGGTAGAAATAATTTTTGAGAGGGGAGGCTATTCTTCCGGATAAGTCTTCAGTGCTGGTGAGACTGCTTTTTTAGAAGAAGATGCTTTCAAGTACCTACATCAGCAAGGAAGAAAAATCAATGCCTTGTTTTAAACCAAAAAAAAGGACTTTTGCTCAGTTTCTTGGGAGCCTTGATTTAAAGCTGAAACACTCACATTTTTATCATGCTGAAAACCAAGAGCACTCAAGAGTTTGATAAAGGGAGACATCTTGTTGTCTATAAATCCAATCTAAGAGTCTGGATAATTGAGTTCCTTTTGAGGATAGCTTTTCAAAGATTTCTTTTTTGCAGCTTCTTGGAGTTATTGTCAGCACAACAACCTGCTGTTTAAAACATTGTTATTCCTGATTAATGCTCTGGAGGTGATGTTACCTTTCTGATGCAGAGTCTAACATCAAGGTTGTCTTCTTCTCTCCAGTCCAACATTCCATTGTTCCAGGACCAAGAGTGAGTGCTTCTTTTAATCTTTTAAGGCATATTACCCCAGAAGAACTCTTGCCCAAAGGCAATCAAAACAACATATAAGATTAGAACACTGGAACAATTTTGAAAATGATTCATTTTGGATGCACTTAAGAATTTTGGAATCTTGGAAAGAGATGAAGAATCTTTCCTCATTGGTTCCTGGGGAAAATTGTGGACAGAAATTGTTTCTGATTTCTTGGGATTTAAAGACCAAATAGGAAAATTGCTGCTGATGTTCTAATCACTACAGTTACAAGCAGTGGTGAGCTCTAGTGGGCTCGCGAGAGCCCATTGTTATTTTTTTTGAAAATTTGCAAGCCCATTGTTGAGATGATCATTTATTTTACAAATGAAATTCTGGATGCAATTATTGAATATCCAGAGCTGAAACTACGGTGGGGCAAGCGGGGCCCCATTCCCAGCATTTTAATGGCGCAATTGATCAGTTATGTATTTTAAAATTGCTTCATTTTTGATTTAATTGCAGTCGGACCTCTGTTTCACGAACTTCTTTATAGCAAATTTTTTTGATTCCCCTTGGTAATTACATTTAAAATAGTTTCTGTTGAACGAAGAAAATTTCCATGTAATGAATGGATTAGGAGAGACAACTTTGTATGCATTGTTCTCACCTCTGGCCTTAGGCAATTTAGGTAATTAGCAAGTGTGAATTAAGGGTGAAAGGGATTGCCTTTTCACAATGTTAGTACTGTCCATAAAACCTATGCAGTCACATACCGAGAAATGATGCTAGTCAGTATGCTTTCCATAGCCAGTCAGAGGTTAAGAAGATTCTCGACACGGATTATAGCCTCTGGTTAACCTCTGTTGTGGTTCCCCTTTACTCCGAAAAATGGGCATATGTTTTTCGGAGAAGTGAGTGATCCATGCCTTCCAGTAAATTTCTCCTGTGTATTTACATGGTCAGAGTAGCTGAATATCTGTGTGATTCCGACATTTTGCACTATATTCAAAGAACTAGTGAGAGTAACAATGTAGAGAGGGTGGGGGATTGAGGCAACAAAGATATTATACTGTATAAACTTTATGAAGATGAATTGTTGGCAGATTTTGAAATTTTGTTGAGCCTTTCACTGTGTAGAAAATGTTCTAAAATATAATGGCATACAGGCAATAATAATAATAGAAAAAAAAATGTATTACCAATCTCCAAAAAACTAGCGCGAGTTAAGGATGATTGCTAAAGAACTTGATGTGGAAACTATAAAGATCAGTCATGTGTTCGGGTCACGATGAGCAACTTTTAGCTTGCGGACGGCAAATTGTGGGTTGGAGGAATTATCTCACTTTGTGCAAACATATTAGCATTAGCATTAGTAGAGGCATATGATGCAAGAAAGCAAGCTTATGCAGCATCAGCCAGAAAAAAAAAAAAAAAAACACCTTCCACTTCACCCCTCTGTTCGTTCGAAATACCTGTCCAGCTGAGCCTTAAATTTATTTAAGCAATCAACTTCCACAACAAGCGATGGAAGTCTGTTCCACCAACCAACTACCCGCTGGCTAAAGGCAAATTTCTGGACATCTATCCTACATCTGTCTTTTCTCAATTTGAATATATGCCCTCTCAGGCGATTATTCTGAGCAATAGGCAGAATCCCATTAGCATTGAGCATGCTTAAACCATTCAAGGCTTAATACACCTCTATCAGATCACCTCGCTGGTGCCTAGTCTGCAGATACTGTAATTTGCAAAACTTAAGTCTTTCTTCGTAAGAGCAACCCTTTGTTCCATTCACTAACCTTGTTGCCTTTCTCTGTACACCCTTCTTCAGCAGCTCTACATCCTTCTTGAAATGAGGCCTCCAGACTTGTATACAGTACTCAAGGTGTGGCCTGACCATTGTCTTATACAAGGGAATAATCACCTCCTTATCCCTGCTAGAAAAATTCCTGTATATCATTGATAAGACACCATGAGCTACTCTTGCAGCCCGTCTGCACTGATCAGAGAACTTCATATCTGCCTGCACAATTACCCCCAGGTCCTTTTCATTCTCTACCACTGTCAGTGTAGCACCACAGAGTTGATACGTTGCTCTGGGGTTGCTGTTTCCCATATGGAGTACTTTACATTTGTCAATGTTAAACTTCATTTGCCACCTCTCAGCCCATCTGCTCAACCTTTCCAGATCCTGTTGCAGCAGCATAGTGTCAGTAGTGTCCGTAACAACCCTGCCAACTTTTGTATCGTCTGCAAACTTGGACATTAAGCTTGATATCCCATCATCAATATTATTTATAAATACAGTAAACAATAATGGACCCAACACTGAACCCTGAGGGACTCCACTGATAACATTAGTTCACAATGAGCAGTGTCTGTTGATTACCACTCTCTGTCTTCTCCCCCTCAACCACCCCTTTATCCATAGCAGCAATTTGCCTCGAATGCCACACTGCTCCATTTGGGCAGCAGTCTTCCATGTGCAACAGTATCAAAAGCCTTTCTAAGATCCAAATATATAATATCAAATTTATTCCTTGCATCCAATTCTTTTGTGATTACATCATAGTATCCAATCAAATTGGTCAGGCAAGACCTTCCCTTAACAAAACCATGCTGTGTCTGAGCTACAACTGAATTCTTGTCCAGATGATCCTGCAGTGCTTCTTTAACCAGTGCTTCTATTAATTTTCCTGGAACAGAAGTTAAACTCACAGGTCTATAATTACTTGTGTCAGACTTTGATCCTCCTTTGTGAATTGGGATCACATTTGCACATCTCCAGTCTATGGGTACCTCCCCTGAGTCCAAGGAAGTTTTGATAATTATGGCTAATGGTTTGCTTACTTCCTTTGCTGCCTCCTTTAATATAACTGGATAGATCCCATCCACCCCATGTGCCTTTCTTGTGTTTATCTTCAACAATTTTTCCTCCACTTTACTCTCAGTTATTACAAGATTATCTAGCTTACTGCCAGAGTTGAATACACCTCTGGCATTCCCCTCGCTGAATAACTCCTCATGTGTGAATGTCGATGCAAAATATTTATTTAGTTTGTTAGCTACCTGAGCAGGATCATCAACAGTTGAACCATCGATATCAAGTGGACCAATCTGATTCATCCCCTTCCTTCTAGAGTTTACATAAGAAAAGAACTCTTTGCTGTTTTTTTTTTGCATCCCTTGCCAAAGATTTCTTGTAATCTGCCTTCACCTGCCTAACCTCCTTTGTAACTTGGTTACAGATCAACGTATATCTATCATAGACTTCCGTGTCACGTGTTAATTTATATGTATCCCAAGCATTTTTCTTCTCTGCCATATGTCTCATTGGTTCATCTGACATCCATGTAGGCCTAAACCTTGAACAATATTTCTTTAGTACGTAAAGCCTAGTAGCTTCCAAGATAAGTTCTTTGAATGCTTCCCATTTTGAATTTGCTGTTGGTAACATCATCAGTTGGGCCCACTGTATAGAATTTAAATACTGTCTCAGATCACCGTAGTCGCCTTTACGAAAGTAATAACTCTTCCCTTTACCCCTGATGGTAGTTACCTCTTTGAGCAAATCCTACTTCAGCACACTGTGATCACTGCCACCTAGTGGTTCCTCTATCTGCAGATTCTTAATGCATGAAGAATCACTACTGATAATCAAATCAAGAGTATTACTCCCTCTAGTTTCCTCCAGAACATGCTGATGTAGAAAACAATCATGCAATAAATTCATAAAAGCCTTGCTAGTGTGTGAGTGACCAACCCACAAATTCCAGTCAATATCTGGGAAATTAAAATCCCCCATTATAAGACTCTGATTTACTGGCTCAGAATCAGAAGTTAAATATTCTGGATTATTAAATCGACTTTTAAATTTAGAATTTCTTAACCATTTAGCACTAACGATCAACATCCTGCAGGGACTCTCTTATCATTCAGAAGCTTTACAGAATGGCAATGGTAAAAGCATATAAATTAATAATTCGAACCATCAATGCTATTGCTAATTTTAAAAATTCTGAAGGAAATTAGGAAGCTAAGATTGAGAGCATGTTGAAGTGGAAAGAATTTGAAGGAATCAAAATCAAAAGTAGAAAAATTACCTAGTGACAAATTATTAATTGCATTGTTTTATCCTTAAAGGATAATTATTAATGCAACAGGGTGATTTTAAATTAAATAAAGAAAATAACGATACCATTGAAAGAAATTTTAAACATATGCTACTGGAAATCGTGGAATGTGAAAGAACTTTCATCTTGGTGGCAAGACGGTGAAACTGAATAAGAAATTTAAGTTTTCTGATAAAATATTAAGTAAAAATTGATTGATTTTAGAGATTTTGTCAAAGACAGTTTATCTTTAAAATTGAGTGAAATTCCCTTGTCAGTTAAAAAATCTAGAAATATCTTTGAAACCATTGCATTTAGCAGTGCTGAAGCTGAGCGAGCTTTCAGCGTAATAAATAATATTGTGTAAATTAAACATGTTACAGATTATGATAACCATACGTCTAAATGGAAAACCGTTGCTTCAATTTGATCCGGATCGTTACGTCAAATCATTCCTTTGTAATCAATGCTCAGCTATTGAGCAGAGCAGAAGATCGATAACAAATATTAATAAAGAAGTAAATTGTATATGGCAATTTTTAGAATAAAATTTTCTTGAATATTTGTGAAATAATTTTTTTTCATGTAATCTGATTTTTTTTTTTTGTACTTTTTCTAGAAAGTTTGTTTTTTGTGTAATATTTGTTTTTATATTATGGAATGTTTTGTGATAGTTTTTATGTTATTTGTGATATGGGAAATATTTCATGTTATTTTTTTATTCGCAATATTAAAATTTTATCATGAAAAAAATGTATCCATTATATTTCCCTAGTTTTTTAAAAAAAAAAGACAAATAAAAAAGCTGCTCATGTGCCGAACACACCCAGTAGATGGTTTATGCGAAACATCCTTCGCATTTCTTTTAGGTACCTCACCACCAAATACGGAGGATGCGGAAAGGTCAGGGAATGACCACCGCATATCCCGGAGCAATATGGCCTTGGTTGCTAATGCTCCTAAAAACCAAAATAACAAATAACATCTTTTAGGTATTTTGATTTGTATATATTGATTACGAAATAAAAGGGCTTTTTTGTTGTAATTATTTTATTGATCATTCACAGATTTTCATAATTTCTGGAAGACAAGATACAATGGATTTATGATAACTAAAGTAAGAATGTATATTTGTAATTGCAACATATTTAAATGTCTCTGTAAAACAGCACTGATTGATGTACCGGTCTTGTAGTTGATATGCAGCTCTTAGGGGCACCTAACAATGGAATGTAACGAAAATGCGAGACGAAAAAATTGTTGACAAATATTTGTATTGTTGCAATCATACTTACTGCAGTAGTATGATTCAGAAAGCATGATTATGATGTCATACTATTCAAAAATTCTAAAAAGTTAGAACCCCAGACATTGTCATATCCAGTTATCATCGTAAGGTGAGGCATGACGACCAGGTTTTTAAGTTTTTTTGTTTTTTTTAGATAGACCTAGGAACATTTTACACATTCACTTATACGCATGGTTAAGGGGGTAATAAGCCGCATCTGTCCACCCCCCTGAAACTGCACCTGACTCGAGTTATACTGGTCACAAAAAATGCGTCACGTGCTTTAATCACGTGACGCATTTTTAGACACTACTAGTAGTGTGAGCATGGAAAGCACCTCTGGTGGAAGCCACGGATGACATCACTTTCATGGCCGATCAAATTTACTTAGTAGAAAGTTGGAAAAACAATATTCACAGCTCACCACTGGTTACAAGTCAAAGCAGGTAGTGTTCAGGAACTCGGTAATGAACATTTCATTTTCCTAGGGAAGCAGAGGAAGTCGAATGATTACATCCCAGTTCATGAGAGTCTGTTACAATTCCGTGATAACCAAGCAGTAGAGTTAGGCCTTTAAATGTTTAGAAACTAGCTACACTGGCAGTTTTTGAGAAAATAGATCCCAACTCAGAATATAGCACCAAGATAACATGACATTTAGTGTCTGCTTGCTATAGTGAAAAAAGAGTAGCTAAACAAACTTCTCTGGATACATTTTTTAAAAATGTATTTTTTTTTTTTTTTTTTTATGTAAACCCCAAACTTGAGAGGTATTAGAACCTATAGTACTTAGTACCGTGCTTGGGTAAGCACGGTACTAAGTACTTCATACACGGTATGAATTGACCTTTAGTCTCTCCAAAAGATTCCTCAAAGAAATCCAATAAATTATTCCCAGAAATGCCCTTCCAGATGTCACAATCTTGATAAAGGTGTTCCTTTTCTTCTTTATCTGTAAATATAGTCTTGGATCCAAATATAGCATGTTTGGCTGCAAGCCAATTCCAATATGCAACATTCTTATCTCGAACAGCCTTAGCACATTTATTGGAAAACCAAGGTTTAGATAAAGAACGAAATTTTAACTTGGAGTATGGAATAAAGGATTTCATCCCTACAAGAATAATTTCACTGACATGATCTGAGAAAACATTGACATCAGAAGACTTAAAACAGTAGTCCAACCAAGGAAAAGAAGAATAGAAATTGCACAGATCATCCCATTTTGCATTCTTGTAATGCCAAACAACATGAGGTTGAGAATGGCTACAAGAGAAAGGCTCCATTGGAGAAGGTACCATCACCAAGTTGTGATCTGAGGTGCCTAGAGGACCACTCACTTCAGCTGTGTACTTGGATAGAATGTTAGTGAAACAAAGATCAAGAGTGTTGACTGTGTGGTTAGGATTGTCTGGTAGGTAAATGAACAATCTCTGCAAGGTCATTAGTAATTGCAAAAGCTTCATCATCTCGACCGGATGGATCAGTGTGACTAGAAAATGGAAGCCAGCTGAAGTTGTGAACATTAAAATCACCAAGGAAAATTACTTCACTGTAATTTTCAAAGGGAAGTTAAAGAGCTCCAAGTGATTAGTGAAGTTAGGAAAATTATGGAGGCAACAGATGAATTTGGCTGAATGGGGCAGAGATATTTTAAGTCAGAGAAGATCAAAAAGAGGAGATTCCAGATTACTGTCTCTGACAAGAATACAAGAGTGGACATATGCACAAGTATCACCTTTAAAGCAAAAAAAGAATCCTTAAAGAATCATCCGTGAATAATTAGGATAACTGATATGAGCAGTGGTTGAATCAACCAATAATTGAAATTCTGTCAGAAAAGGTATGCGGGGTTTCGTAGGCTATAAGTGGAAATGGATGTCATTGAGATTGGAACTAAGACCACATATATTTGTGAAATGAACGAGGAAGTGTTTGGGAGGTTTAGATCTTTTTGCAGATAAGTTTGTTCTATTAGTATGACTATTCGTGATGTGTTCAGTAGTAAGGACAAGTAATGAAATTTTTGGATATGGCATACACAAGGAAAGAATATACCCATCTCACTGACATAATGTGGTCTCAACAATGTCCTCACATACACACTACTCAGACTCCCTCCAGTCACCACTATCTGGCAGAGTAGAGGCAATGAGATTATACACTAGCTGATCTGGAAGCCTCTTAGAAAGTTATCAGTAGGTTCATTCCAATGGACTATCTTGCAGCCAGCCTGTAAACGCTGTTTTAGAGCTATACTCTCAAAAGGTAAGGAAAATCGACTCTCACCATAATGCCCATCATAACCTCAAAAGACATCAATTATACTGCATGATGGAAGAGATGGTGGGTTAGCTAGAGCTTTGCTCTGGAGATTAAACATGGATTCCATCACTTCAAGCCTCCAATAAGCAAAGTGGTAGTATTGCACCAGTTGATGAGAGTCATGCACCACTTAATATTGCCAGGTAACGCAGAGGGGCAGCATTTTTCCATGTGATGTGGAAGCCACACCTTGATCCCTGTTTACATTGGTTCACACCTGGTTGGTCAGTATACTAGGCCATATTTTAGGACTTTCACATGAGGGTTATACTCAGGGTTACTAATTAACAGTCCTATCATCATGAAGGTGCAAGCAGAGGATTTGGTTGTCACAGAATGACCGGACTTCTGACATTTGGTCCACTTGACTTGAATAACCCAAATAGAAGTTCCATCAGCATTTTAGACTCCCAGGTAGCAAGCAGCTTGTCATACCTGAGGGAACGTGTGTAACACTGTAAAGGACTATTAAGCAGTTTTTAATTTCATGTGCCTTTATATTTAGCATTCATTTATTTACCACTTAAGAATGACTACCTATATGCATTACAGCATGTCACTTGGGTGCCTTTTAATACTGTGTTAGAAGCAGCAGATGTGTTAAAATATATTTTTGTGAAATGTGCTAGAAAGCACACATCATAAAAGTGCAAATTACTAACAGTGTCTCCTGTTGTGATAATAGTGATTTCTTTTTAGGAAAGTTTAATTTATTGCTTAGGAAACAGGGATATCTGTTAGGTTTGCCACACTGAAATATGACTTGTAAAATAGGCTGAGCTTAACCAATTGAAGTTATGAGCTTTTTAATTTATATAGTAGTACCCATTTTCTATACATGACTCCAATGCCGTTGTGCTGAACTGCAGCACTATAGTGATTTTTTTCTAAGCAGTCTTGTTCTTGTTCTAAGCAATCTTGTAAACTTTGTTAACTTCCAAGAATGGCACCTCAAATGTAATCTAGCTCCACTTTATATTGTAATAAAGGTATTATTTTAAAATCTTGTTGGTAAACAAGCTTTAAATTTTGTTGTCAGGGCATATATTGTATGGTTATCAGTTTGTCTTGCATTTCTGGAAGTTAACATTTCATTTTTTGGAACAAATCATACCATCGCATCTATGGGAAATCGGCTTCAAATTTACAAACTTTCACTTGCAAAGTAATTTTCAAGAAGGCATGGTGTTCATAAATCAAAATATTATTATAATGGAATAAAGTACATATCTGAGAGAGAGAGAGAGAGAGAGTGCTTGCGTGTGTTAGTATTTATCAGAGTCTTGGTTTCACTAATTAAAATATTATTAAATGAATTTGATTTGGAATTATTTTTAAAGGAAATATGATAATTTTTTAAAAATAATTATGAAATTGTATCACTTTTTGGAACATAAATTTGTCTCAAGCGTCATTTATTACTGTATTCTGAAGGAAGATAAAGGAAGATATTTGCTGTCTTTTTTTAGAGTTTAAACAGATTTCAGCAAAACTATTGCAGTTTTGCTGAAATCCACCTGTCCCCACAGAAGTTACTTGTTCTGGTATCTTGAATTTCAAATTGATTCTGAAATATAGTGTAATCTCAATAACACTGCTGGTGGAAACCTTCATGATTTGTGATGAATTAACTGACATAGCAAATTAAAAGTTGTACAAAGTTTTATTGTATAAACCAATGGAAGGGTGGTTCAAACCTGAAAAAAAAAAAATAATAATAATAAATGAAGAAATAAGTGGCATGTGAATTTAGCAGTTGATAAATTACTGAGATTATACTGTAGGATCTTATTTTATTAATGCCATTGTAACTTATACAGTTTATGGCTATTTTATATATATATTATTATATATATATATATGGAATAATTAAAGTATAAATCCTAATTTACAAGTATAGAATTTTTTGTTTAAATGAAATTAATTCTTTCAATCCCTCCACCTCTAAAGGGTCAACCACTTCACATTCAAATTGAAACTTTTGATGACTTACGTGAAGGAGCACCACCAATCCACAGGGGTTACTGTCAGATCAAAGTCTTCTGCGATAAGGTAAGCCCTGACCATATTTTATTTATATATTTAAATTTTTTTTTTGGTTTTAGGTCTTTAAGGTCACCTGCGTATTAGTTACTTTTTTTGAATTGCTTTATCCTACATACAATCCTTTTAATAATGTTCCTGGTCTTGCCATGTGTAGTAATAGTAGTGGCAAATGATGCAAGAATGCTACTTTATGGGAGAAGTGTGCTACGTTCACACTTCTCCCATCCATATCCTCCAAGAATTTGTCTAGTTCTTTAAATTTATTCAAACCATCCACTTCCACAAAAACAGATGGAAGCCTGTTCCAACAATCAATCACCTGCTGGCTGAAGGCAAACTTCTGCTCATCCATCCATCAACCATCCTTCCTCAACTTAAAAATATTCTGCTGCTTCATGTGTGTAGTCTCAGCAAGAGGAAGATTGCTATTCACATTCAATGCCTTAAACAATTTAATCAGATTACACAGAAGGTGCTTGTTCTCCAGAAGCTGCAATTTGCAGAACTGAAGGCATTCTAGGTAAGAGCACCCTTTTGTTTCCTTAACCAAAAGGGTGCTCTTACCTAGAAAGGCTTCAGTTCTGCAAATTGCAGCTTCTGGAGAATGAGCACAACATCTTAAGTTTCTGTATATCATTGACAAATCCCACAAGCTGTTCTGGCAGCATGTCTGCATTGTTCAGAGAATTTCATATCTGACTATGCAGTTACCTCCTCCCCCAGTCTTTTTCATTTTGCACAACCATGAGTGTAATACCACACAGTTGGTAAGTTAATCTGGGATACTGATATCCATATGCAATACCTTGCATCTGTCAATGTTAAACTTCAACTGTCATTTCTCAGCCCATTCACCTAATTTTCCTAAAAAAATTTTTGCAGTAGCTCGCCCTAATTACTGTTGTTAACTACCCTGCCAACCTTTGTATCATCTGCAAACTTTGGCATTAAGCCAGATATACGTTCATCAATATCATTATTAAATATTGGAAAAAAAACAAAAAAAAAAAAACAATGGGCACTACACTGAACTTTGGGGGACTCCACTGATAACATTAGTCCACAAAGGGCAGTACCCATTGATAACCACTCTCTGTCTTCTACCACTTAACTATCCCTTTATCCATAGCAGTAACTTTCTTTTAAGTTTATACAGTAGTCTTTTACGTGCAACAGTATCAAAAGCCTTCCTGAAATCCAAGTATATGATATCAAAATTATTTTTTGCATCCAGTTCCTTTGTCACTGCATAATATTAACCTATCAGATTGGTTAGACAAGACTGCTGCTTAACAAATCCATGTTGTGACTGGATTATAATTGTATGCCTGTCCAGCTGGTTTTGTATTACTTCTTTAACCAGTGATTCCATTATTTTCCCTGGAACAGATGTTAAGCTAACATATCTGTAATTACCCATGTCACCTTTTGATTCCCCTTTATGAATTGGGGATGTATTTGCACATCTCCAGTCCATAGGGATTTTCCCTGAATCCAAGGATGCTCTCATAATTATGGCTAAGGGTTTGCTTACCTCCTTTGCTGCCTCTCTTAATATAATTGGATAGATTATTCCATCCACCTCAGCTGCCTTTTTTATGTTCATCTTCAACAATTTCTTCTCCACTTTCCTTCAGTTATCACAAAGTCATTTAGCTCTTTGTTACAGTTTGATAAACTTCTAACATCCCCTTCCCTAAGGAATTCTTCATGTCTGAATGTAAATGCAAAATATCTATTCGATTTGTCTGCAACCTGATCAGGGTCATCAATAGTTAACCCATACACCTTGGGTGGACTGATGTGATTCAACCCATTCCTTTGTACTGTTAATAAGCATAGAACGTAGCATGTCAGGCTAGTGTCGTTGTTCTTGTTTGTTTTTCTGATTTTTGTTAGTGAGTTCAGTTTTGGTACTTTCATTTTGATTGATACCCATACTCTACATGAAATTATGAAGGGTGACTGAAAAATAATTTTATTTCTCTTCCAAAATGAAATTAAAAAATATATATATAATTTAGCAAGAGCAATAACCTGTAAGCATAATGCTTGGATGATCAAAGATTAATGTAAAAATTGCTCAGCTGATATACAGTATTTGGTGTTTCCCCGATGCAGAAAGAAAGTACCTTGATTTTACAATAGAAAGGTACACTGCTGAATTTGCTACCCCATGAAGTTTGTTTTTGTTGATAAATAAGATATTAAGGCAAATTAAGTCAGTATTGTCCTTTTAGTGGTCCATCATGGTAACTTTCTGATGTTTCCAATCATGTTATTGCTTGTTTATTTATTTGCAGTAATAACTTTGGGATATAAAATTCCCCACTGTACTCAAATTGATTGTTTTATGGTGCAAAGCTTAGTTTTGAAAACTATATGTTTTATAGTTATTTTTCTTACTGACTTTGTCACTTCGGCTGCATATAGGGTGGAGTTAAAAGTGCTTATACTCTGTCAATTTATATTCAAAATGCAAGACAAGTATATCTTTTAAATTAATATCAACTATCATTTTTAAGAACCTTTATATATATATATATATATATACACCCTCTGAGGTTCACATCTGGTGAGTATGGGCTTGGTAAACCCAGGGTCCTGAGCTGGATATCATCATGCTTCTTTTGGTGATTTTCTTCTGATTCTTGTTCTTTCTTTCTTTCTTTCTTCTCTCTCTCTCTCTCTCTCTCTCTCTCTCTCTCTCTCTCTCTCTCTCTCTCTCTCTCTCTCTCTCTCTCTCTCTCTCTCTCTCTCTCAGGATAATTCAGAAATTTTTTTTTTTGCTGAAGCTAAAAAAAAGCAGCATAAGCCTTAGGCATCCTTGCACCATATGTTAATAATAATAATAATAATAATAATAAGTCTTTGCATCCTTTGCCAGAGACTTCTCATAATCTGCCTTTGCTTGCCTAACCTTCTTTGTGACTTGATTACATACTCATTTATATCTACCATAGGCTTCTGAATCACCTGATAAAATGTATGCATTCCATGCCCTTTTCTTCTCTTCTCTTCCACTTGTCTCAGTAGTTCATTTGACATCCATTTAGGCCTAAACCTTGAACAGTATTTCTTCGTTGGTGTGAAATATTTTGTAGCTTCTGTGATTACTTCCCTGAATGCTTCCCATTTAGAATTTGCTGTTGGTAACATCATCGGTTGGTCCCACTGCTTATAATTTCAAAACACTCTGAGACCACTGTAGTCAACCTTTTAAAGCACCATTGACAGTAGTTATACCTTTAATTAAATTGCACATTAGTACACTGTGATTCGCTGCCAACCAGTGGATCTTTTACCTTCAGATATGTAATGCATGTAGAAACACTGCTCATAACCAAATCAAGATTATTGCTTCCTGTTTATACCTCTCTATCATGCCTCTGTAGAAAACAGTCATCCAAGAAATCTGCAAAAGTCTTGCTAGTGTGTGAGTGACCAAGCCACAAATTTCGGTCAACATCTGGAAAGTTAAAATTCCTAATTATAAGACATTCTGGTTTATTGGCCCACTACTGGCCTACTCTCAATTTTGTTTTCCCAGTGTTTATATCACACCAAACTGACTCAGCATTGCACTGGTCACCCATGTTAACTGGATGCACAGCCTTAGATTTAATATGCTTCTTAACTAAGAGCATAATCCCTCCACCCCTCTTGTCCCGTCTATCCTTCTTGTATATGTACTGTACTTCCCATATTCAAATTCAGCATCACTTATTTCTCATTGACCCCATGTCTCTGCTATCCCAGACATTACAGGGATAGCATGTCACTGCTATCCCTGTAATGTCTGGGTTTAATGACTTAATCAGTACTTCAAATTCATTGAGTTTGTTTACAGTGTTCCTGGTATTAGTGTACATGCACATGTTCATACTCTTTGTTACCCTTACACAGCCCATGTATCCACTTGTTCCATGATGACCCACAACAAGGCCTGAAATCCCCTACACCTTGCTTTCCAGGCTGCTGCATTTTCCAATAGAAGCAATTCAAGAATTACTTTCACTTCTGCGTATGGCTGTAGTTAATCTGTTAGTCTTTGTATCCCCCAAGCTAGTAGTTTTCCAACACACCTATCACTGCCTTGATAGCACAGAAAATATTCTTGCACCTCTTCTATTAAATATATCTCTGTAAAATCAGTCTCTCCTATTAACAAGCACTGACC
The DNA here is from genome assembly GCF_048544385.1 of Mastigoproctus giganteus. Taxonomy (NCBI): domain Eukaryota; kingdom Metazoa; phylum Arthropoda; class Arachnida; order Uropygi; family Thelyphonidae; genus Mastigoproctus; species Mastigoproctus giganteus. Next base: position 192,010,713 of record NC_143583.1, read on the forward strand.
ACACTGAGAAAACTTCTACCCCATGCACATTCTCTCCCAGGCAAATCCGTAATAAAGATATAAATTATTTATTTATTTGTTATTTTATTTGACATTTTGCCCTTTTTACCCTGCTTAAAGAGGATTGGATGCTCTGATCCTCTTTAAGCAATTTTGACTATTCATGTAAGGCTTTACATAGTAGAACTATTTGGCTAAGTCTTTAAAATAGATATTTACTGAATTTTTATTTTATTTTTATAATAATGTCTGCTATGTAGACATTATTACTTCATGCAACACTCTATAGGGATAGCCAATTAAAGTGTATTCCAGCAAGAAAAGTGTCCACAACAAAAGAATATCATCTGAGGACTCCCTAGGTGAGACAATTTAATTAACCTTCTGGGAGTTTACCAGTTTATCAATGTTGCTCATCTGTATCCTTTGTTGCCAGACCACATAGTCACCATGTGGCTGACAGCAGGGCCATAGAGAGGCACCAGTATAAAGTGGTTGCCACGCTGTAGATTGCACTTGATTGGAGAGGTGGCCCAAATTAGTCAAACTGAGCTGAAAGAGTGCTCCACCACTCTTTGTGATTCCCCCCCCCACCTGCCATAAACTTTATATGGACAGAATCTATCTTGGAACCTATAACTTTAGATGCAAAACCGAACTTACCATCATTTTCTATGCCCCTGAAAAACCCGAGAGGAAGTAGCTGCATCCTTCTGCGACAAATTTTAAATTGGCTGTTTCCGCCCACCTCACGTGATTGTGTGCGGCGCCTCCGTAGCCAGGTGGGAAGGAGCAGCAGTGCGTAGCACACGCTTCTTGATTAGACCGGGGTTCGAGCCCGTCACCACCAAATACGGAGGATGCGGAAAGGTCAGGGAATGACCACCGCACCGGAGCAATATGGCCTTAGTTGCTAATGCTCCTAAAAACCAAATAACAACAACAACGTGATTGTGGGGGATAGCCCAAATCTTCAAAAGAGAGCTGTGCATCTCCTAATTAATGCACGGACTTGTGTGACCCCTCAAAATTCTTCTTTTCTTATCCCCTACAAGGATCCACTAACAGAATCTTGGTGATTTGGAAACCCTGTTTTTCCAACATCAACCAATATGCTATCAGAATATCTCACCTAAACGGAAGAAAATATCGGGAAAGCGCCCGAAACTATACTGATCAACAACCCAAGAGATGGTGCTGATGAACAGAAACCAGCCCTGCTCTCTAAAAAGCATAATAAGAGGCAAACTGTCCCTAAAACAAGTAGAGAAATAAAGTCCCAATATGATCCCAACAAAAAACAATCAGAAGAAAGTCAACAGGCTGAAACTATTGTAAGAAGTGTACACCTTGGATCCAACCCTTTTGGAGGACCCTGTGCCAGACCAGATGCTCGTCCTCAGGCACGCACTGGAAGATGCACTGGTGTAATACGACAAGGTGGGAAACTCTCCCTTCCCCCCCACCCTTTTCCAACTACTGAACCCCCCACCACACTTTTGAAATACGGCAATGGAACATGCCTGGGCTATAAAAGAGAGCTGGACTTCCTCTGACCACCGAGCCATCACATTTGATGTGCAAAGATCATTCCACCAAGCCCCATCAAACAGTCTCAAACTGAACAGATACACAGTAGATAAAGTGAACTGGGAACAATTCAAAGAGGTTATCACCAGCAAAGCCAACAACCTACAAAGTGACCAACTACTGAGCTGTACCCCGGATTACCACCAACGTATGATAACAAATGCCATTGTAAGTGCTGCAAACCAGACGATCAGGACAAGGGCCCAGCAGCCGGGAGTGCTGGTCACAAAAGCTTGAGGTATTGAGACGGGAAATTAATCAAAAGAGACAAGCCTTCCAGAGAGCTAGACGGGCCTGGTCCCCACCTGAGACAGAGTTCCTCAGGCAACAGTATAATAGGGTAGCCAGGAATACATATACTGCATTGATCAGGTAGCGGAAGAAGCTGTCCTGGGAGCACCTGGTCTCCACTGTGGGCAACTCAGATGCATGGAGCAAATATATCTCATAAACATGAACAAAGTGCCCAGAGGGGAGGTGACACCCTCCATGATTACCCTGCAAGGCACTATGACAAAAAATTGGCAAGGTTCAGTCAACAACATTCTGAATACCAACTTCAAACCACTAAATGGAAGTGATACTCCTGAATAATAACTACTTTGCCTGGCCAATGAAGCTTACCAAACCACCCAAATGAAGAGCCCTTCACTCACCATGAATTACAAACAGCCATAAGCAAAGTCAGAAGCAAAAGAACTCCAAGTCCAGACATGCTTTAGCCTGAAATAGAAAGTTGCTGAATATACCCCTGACCTCCTCCTGGACCTATACTACCATTGCCTCAGCTCTGGCTGGTTCCCTTCAGACTGGAGGGTGGCCAGCATAAAATTAATACTCAGAAACCCAGCCAAACAGTCACAGATACCAGAATCATATTGACCAATAGCCCTACTTTCGGTGCTAAGCAAAGTCCTCGAACAACTGCTGAAACAGAGGATAGTAGAATACTACACCACAGCAAATCTAACTGAAAATAACAATTCGGCTTTAAACCTGGAAGATCTACCCTCAGTGCACTAGAATGTATCCTGGACATGGCAGAGAGCTGTGATCAAAAGGATTTCATCCTCATCTCGATTACTTTGCAGGGGTGTTCGATGCCCTATGGTGGCCGAGTGTCCTCACAAGACTCAGGGCAGCTCACTTGACAAGGAATCTCTATAGCTGTATGTGGAGTTACCTAAGTAACAGAAGGATCTTGAAGTTCCTTACTGTAGGGTGGAGGGCTAAGTCCATCAGGGCTGCCCGCAGGGCTCAGTACTGTGCCCCCCTCCTATGGAACTGTGTACTCGACAAGCTTCTCCATAAGGATCTAGGGAACATCAAATTGCTGGCACTAACCACCCTCCAACACTGGGTGGAGGGACATCACCTGACCATCTCGTCAACTAAGACTCAAAAGGCTACCTAACCCCAACCAGACCACCACAAATAAGAATCAACAACAGAACCATTAAGTTCATCACCAATCTTAAATATCTCAAAATTATCCTAGACAGCAACTGCTCGTTTACACCCCACCTGAACTATATTCAGACAAAGATAAAAAATTATGTGGCCATGCTTGCCAGGGTCACCTGCTGAGATTGGGGACTGAAGAGGCACACCCTTGCACTCCTCTACAAGGCAGCCATCATTCTGGCAATCACATATGCCTTCAGTGCTTGGTATCACAAGGCTTCAACAGTGTTAAATTGGCAAAAATTGGATATAATACACAGACCGATTCTCCTAACTGTCACCTGAGCGTGCAACACAGTATCAACATATGCACTGCAAGTTATCACATGAGTTCTGCCTCTCAACTTAGCAGAAATGGAGCAGCAGCTCAAGCGTGGAAAAGCCACAACCTATCTAAACTATACCACAGATCTGGCAAACAACAGACAGGCAGAAAAGAAAATATTGGAAACATACCTACAGACGATCTGGCAGCAATGCTGGACTGATTCAACTAAAGGCGATATTACCCGAAAGTTTCTCCTTAACCTCCAACAGGTCTTCCCACAATATCCACAATGGTTCAATCCTTCACTCCACACTACCTACCTCCTCACAGGACATGGAGTGATCCACAGAAAACAAAACATCCTTGGCATCACAGATAACCCGATGTGTGCATGTGGCTTTCTGGACACATGAGACACCACATAATGCACGAATGTGAGCACTATGAAGATCTGCGCAGCCACTTGATCACACAGATGCATTTCAACCCCAAAAATCAGTAGCATTATCTACTGGAAAATAAAACAACCTACACGCTATTTTCTAAATTCGCCCAGCGCCTCTACACCAGTGGCAAACCGTGGGCAACAGAACTAACATAGCTTACCACCTGCACCAGCACACCAAGCCGTACCGACCTGCTGACTAACCTGAAACCAGCTGCACAATAAGTACCTGGCATTTAGAGAACTCAGAAATCCACTGCCCTGAAGAGACACTCCTGGATGGCCCCAGGGCCCATGAAGGGCATCCTGTAATAACCCAAGACCTATGCCATCTTTTACTGCGACGGACTGACTACGAAACTCAAAATGGGATCACAACCCGGAATGAACATTGCAAAGACAACCCCCTTGACAAGAATACATCCCATACAAACCAGCACAACAAAGACAGGAGTTCCAACCCCTTCTCCCATTGTGACTGAATTCAAATATCTTGACTTTAACTGTGGTCCAGTGTCGGACCACGTGGACACTGTGGTCCGACATTGATGGACCACAGTGTCCACGAAGAAACCATGACGACCAAAAACTATCCCAACCTGTAGCATGCAAATCGACTCTCACAGCCGAGAAATGAACATGTAACGACTACCACTACGACAGGATCACATCCCATGAAAAGTATGAATAAAGACTTGACACCCTGAACCCACAACTGGGGCATTACCCAGTCTGTGAAGACCAACAACCAAGCAGCAGTCGTGCTGTACAGACATCCAATGGATATGACATGGATCTTCAACGCAGATGAAAATTCCTTCCCAAATAGTGACACATGGATGGGACTCAGTCCTATGAGCGACTCCTGACAAATGCTGAAGCTGAGCCTGCACAGTCGTCGTATGGACCTGGACTTGGATAGCTTGAACGACCTCCTTCAGTCCTGGATGGTATGCTGCTCCATTGACCAGGCTGCATTCACTCGCTTCCATGCCCTATTGGTGATCTGGGCCAGCTCCCTCTCCTGGCCCACTATTCTTTCCCTTCCCCAGCGGAGAGAGGAGATGGCTTTGTTGTCTCCTCGTCCCCCCGCCACCCCTTTCTCCCTTCTGGTGTGGAATGGTTATGCTATACTGAAAACTGGAGCCATCTTCTCTATCGGCTCCTATCCCTGACTATTTCTCTCCCCTCCACTTTAACTACACAAGCGAAAGTCCCACACAATCCAAATTTAACCATCTAAATTAATTTCGCCCAAAACTCTTGGCCTCTCTTCTCATCTTCCCAGCATCTTTCACCATGTGAACTAAACTCAGCTGTATTTTTTTTTTTTTTAAAGGTCCTAACCACTGGAATCTCAGGAAATTAGGTGGCAGGGCCTGCCAGAGTGAACCACGAACATGGAGGCAGACCAGGTACCCAGACTACTGAGTACCTGGTCTGCCTCCACAGGGGGCACCTCCGTAGCCAGGTGGGAAGGAGCAGCAGTGCGTAGCACACGCTTCTTGATTAGACCGGGGTTCGAGCCCGTCACCACCAAATACGGAGGATGCAGAAAGGTCAAGGGAATGACCACTGCATATTCCCGGAGCAATATGGCCTTAGTTGCTAATGCTCCTAAAAACCAAATAACAAACAACAAACAAACAAACAAGCCTCCACAGGGTGAAAGTGGGGTAACATTGGGCCTCATCAGGGGTCCAGTAGCTAAACGGCCAGAAGAACAACGTACAGTATCCATACGCTTTTAAATCTCTGGCATTCCCAAAGAACTGGTACACTCACAACGTATGCTACGAGGAGATGGAGGAAACCCCTGGTGCCGCTTGACACTAAACACACACATTACTTCTTTATACACTACAAATGTAATTTCTTAATTCAGTTCCTTTTAATCACTCACGAAGGAAATTCAGCTTACCTGTTTTGAGGGAGTTATCTGATGTCTATCCCTCTGTATTTATATACACAAGGAAATGCTAACTGCCTCAAAACAGGCAAGTTAAATTTCCTTCATGATAGAGTAAAAGGAGCTTGATATAACCTAAGTAAATAATTGGAATATTTAAATAGTTTAAAATTATGCCTGGCTGTTGCATTCTTCTTGGCAACTTTACTTTCATGCATTGCAACATACTCCATATGCATTATGCACGTGTTTCTCTAAGGCCAGTTGCTCTAAGGCATGGTGCCCTAAATGGCTACCTTTGTGATCAAAAGGATAATGTTCATAATCCCCTCCCTCCCCATTTCATTTTATTATGCATAGTTTATTTTATTTTCACTCTAATGGTTTGTCGTGCTACTGGCATTTGTTTTTTTTTTATTATTTATTCTTTTATATATATAATTTAAATATAAATTAAGATATCAGTCTTGTGGCAAGCCAAGTAAGTAGTGAATACAAAGTAAACCAGTAAGTAAACTCACCAACAAAAGTAGAAAAGGGAGGGTGAGGGGAATAAATCAAGGTAAAGGGTGTTGCAGAAGGAATGGACTTCTAAAATAAATAATTTAGAAAGAATACCATTTAATAAATTAGCATTCTTTGGTAGGTCGACTAGTATATTTGTCAGGTGGGTGATTCATCGATTTGATTAATGTTCAAAATTCAGTGAGTTATTCCTCACTATTTACTTCTTGAACAAGAAACTCCATATTTTCACTACAGAGGTTAAGCCAACAGGTCTGTGATTACTCATATCACTTTTTGATCTCCATTGTGAAATGGGGATACATTTGCACATCTCCATTGCCCAAGGATCTCCTCTGAATCCAAAGATGCTGTGTTATATTTGAATATTGTATCTCTTAACTTGTACTGTAGTGGGTGGTAGGGAATTCTACGGATTTTATTGTGGTAAGTAGGTATCTGGGAAGTTTGAATAATGTAGATTGGCATTAATAATTTTATTATCTATTACAATTACTTTATAACTTTATAAGCACAACGGTATAGAGTAATACATATAGTATTACACTATACTATATGGTATTGCACTATAATGAAAACTCGTTAATGTAATCCAATATAATGTAAATTCAATATCATAATACAAGGTCTGTCTGGAAAGTATCCAGCCATTTTGAATATCTTGAGAACCGGTCGCATGGCCTTGATGTACCGTGGCAGTTCATCAGAGGAGACCTTACTGCACATGCATGAACAGTCATTCTTCTGTGGGGCTAGTCAGTCCGCAGTGAGACGCTGTTGAGTGAGTTTGTGTACTGTGTGACCGTTGCATTGACAATGACTGAGCGAGCAGATCAGCGAATCTGCATCAGGTTTTGCTTCAAACTTGGACATTCGTCCACGGAAACTATTCGAATGTTTAAGAAGGCTTTTGGGGATGATTCAATGAGTGAAGCCCAGATAAAAATGTGGTACCAACGCTTCAAAAATGGGCGGGAATCCATTGAAAGCAATCCACATTCTGGAAGGCCTTCAACAAGCAGAACACCCGAAAATGTTGAATGCGTGTGGGCTGCAAGCAAAGAAAATTGGCGATTGACAGTGAGAGAATTAGATGTGGGGATTCCACGGACTATTGTTTCAGAGGTTTTGACGGAGGATCTTGGCATGAAAGTGTAGCCATAAAATTTGTTCTGTGGCTCCTTTCACGAGGTCAGAAGGAATTTCGTGCTGAAGTTGCACAGGGCTCGCTTGAAACTGCTAACACTGATTTCCTCAAAAAGGTCATAATCGGAGATGAGTCATAGGTCTATGACTTCTGGCTTTTCCCAAGCTAAAATCGCCGTTGAAAGGGTCTTTGATTGGGGTTGATTTCAGACCACTGACGAGATTAAGGAGAACCCGACGAAGCAGCTGATGGCGATCCAAAAAAGGACTTTGCAGATTGTTTTGAAAAGTGGAAGCAGCGCTGGGATAAGTGTGTGAGGTCCCAAGTGGAGTACTTTGAAGGGGACTAAGCACCATTGTCGTAGGTAAGTTACTTTTTTTTTTATATTACATGGCTGGATACTTTCCAGACAGACCTCATATATATATTTAATAACATAATCATGGTAGCATAATATGTATTATTGCTGCATAACCAGAGCATACTGTTATTATTGCATTTAAGTATATTGCTTTAGTGTAGTATTCCAAGTTAAATTGAATTTGAATGTAAATAAGGTCTAAGTCCACAGCAGCAAAGAAAATGGCTCAAAGGTGGGAGTGCTGGGGATTAGGGAAGAACACTGGTGGGGGGGAGAAGTATTTGTCCTCTGAATCACAGCCTTATGAATTGTACTACTTGTTTGATGTTTGTGGGTAGATCTGTCTGGAATGGGACATGATACAACCATGATGTATGTTCGATGTAAAGGGTGAGAGGGTATTCAGTTCAACTCGGCATTCTGATGGGCATTTATGAGAGCTTGAAGAACAAGATTGATATCCTCGATAGAATTAAATTGGGATCCATCAAACTCTCAGCAGCCCACATCAAACCAGACATTACACTTTAACTCAGATAGCGTAGATGGAACCCCAGTGTAGAATGCACTAATCCCACAGGAGGTGGCTATTATCAGTGACTCTATTGTCAGGGAAATGGGAAATATATTGTGCAAAACAGATAGGTGGAATACAAGGGTATGTCTGCTGGAGAAAAAGTTGATGACGTAGAGCAGATATCTTTTAAGGGCACAAAAGATGATATTGTTGCACATAGGCAGTAATGTCATTAAAAGTAGGAAATCTGAAGACTTACTTAACAAGTACAGGGCAATGTTGAAAAAAAGTCATGAGTTTGGGTTAAATTTGAAAGTGTCTGTAATTCTTCAAGGCTTGACAGGAGGGAGTACAAGTTGAGAGCTTTGTCAATAAATTTGGCTCTGGAGAGACTGCAAGGCTCATGGGATAGAATTTTTCTCGGTGTGGTCTGTGTATGTTAACTAGGGAGAGAGAGAGAGAGAGAAAGAGATTGGATAGAATTTTTCTCATTGTGGTCTATGCATGTTAACTAGAGAGAGAAAGAGAAAGATATTGTTTTTGCAGGAATGGGATGCACTTAAATACAAAGGAACTGAATGCAAAAAATAATTTTGATATCACATACTTGGATTTCAGGAAAGCTTTTGACACTGTTGTGCATGGAAGACAAATTGGAGCAGAATGGTATTAAGGGTAAGTTGCTACAATGGATATAAGGATGGTTGAGTGGGAGAAGACAGGGTTGTTGTTATTTGTTTGTTATTTGGTTTTTAGGAGCATTAGCAACTAAGGCCATATTGCTCGGGGATATGCGGTGGTCATTCCCTGACCTTTCTGCATCCTCCGTATTTGGTGATGACAGGCTCGAACCCCGGTCTAATCAAGAAGCGTGTGCTACGCACTGCTGCTCCTTCCCACCTGGCTACGGAGGCACCTAGAAGACAGGGTGGTAATCAATGGGTGCTGCTCTTCATGGATTAATGTTATTAGTGGAGTCCCATGGGGTTCAATGTTGGGTCCACTGTTGTTTTGTATATTTATCAATGATATTGATGAAGGTATATCAGGCTTAGTGTCAAAGTTTGCAGATGATACAAAGGTTGGCAGGGTTGTTAATGACAATAATGTCAGTGTGTTACTGTAACAGGATCTAGAAAATTTGGGCAGATGGGCTGAGAAGTGACAACTGAAGTTTAACCTTGACAAATGCAAAGTACTGCATATGGGTAGAAGTAACCCCAGAGAAACGTACCAACTACACTTAAGGTGGTAGAAAATGAAAAAGACCTGGGAGTAATTATGCAATCAGATATGAAGTTTTCTGAGCAATGCAGACAGGCTGCCAGGGCAGGTCATGGGGTTTTGTCAAAGATATATAGGAATTTTGCTAACAGGGAAAAGGAGGTGATTGTCCCTCCCTATAAGGCAATGGTCAGGCCATGCCTTGAGTACTGAGTGCAGGTGTGGAGGCCTCATTTTAGGAAGGATGTAGATTTGCTTGAGCGTGTACAAAGAAGGGCAACAAGATTGGTGAGGGTAATGAAGGGATCCTCTTACCAGGAGAGGCTTAAGTTCTGCAAATTGCAGCAGCTGGAGACTAGGCATCTCCGAGGTGATTTGATTGAGGTGTATAAGGCCTTGAATGGGTTGCACACGCTGAATTCTGATTGGATTCTTCCACTTGTTCGGATTATGAACCTAAGGGGGCATAAATTGAAATTGAGGAAGGACAGATGTAGAACAGATGTGCGGAAATATGCCTTTAGCTAGCGGGTGGTTAATTGCTGGAACAAACTTCCATCTGTCATTGTGGAAGTTGATAGGTTAAATAAATTTAAGGAGGAATTGGACAAACATTTAGAGGAGATTGTTTTGTAATTTTTTTGGCTGATGCTGCATAAGCTCATACACTTGCTTTCTTGCATCACATGCCACTACTACTACTACAAAAAGTCTGCAAGATTATTCGCTAAAGATGTCGAGACAGTGTTAAGTTGGTCTGAAAACTGCTAGCTCTAGCTTGGGGGGATACACAGACTAATAGTTTAACAGTAGCCGCAGGCATAAGTGAAAGTGAATCTTGCACTACTTCTATTGAAACATGCAAAAGCATGGAAAGCAAAGTACCTGGGATTTCAAGGTTGGTTGTTGTTGGATTTTTTTTGGCGCAAAGGCAACTTTGGCCATATTGCACCTGGATTTTAAGGCCTACTGTGAGTCATCTTGTAATAAGTGTGTTAGGGTAACTAAGAGGAAGAACAGGTGTACATATACTTACACGTACACCAATGCTACGATCATAGTAAATAAATTTGATGAATTTGAAGTGCTAGTCAAGTCATCAAATGCAGATATTGTGGAGATATCAGAGACATAGTGTCACTCAGCTATAAGGGATGCAGAATTTGAATATGGGGAGTATAATGTATACAGAGAAGACAGGAGTGGAGGGGGGGATGGTTATGTTCTTAGTTAAGAAGCATGTAAAAAAATAATTTTTTTTTTTTTTTTTTTTTAGTTGAAATGGGTGGTGAGTGGAACCTTGAGTCAGTTTGGTGTGGCATAAGCACTGGGAAAACAAAAATGAGAGTAGGCCTGATGACTGTGACCTGACCAGTACAATGAAGAATTATACAGAGAAATAGAGTGGGCCAATAAATCAGAATGTTTTATAATGGGGGATTTTAACTTTCCAGATTGATTGGAACTTGTGGGTTGGTCACCCAAATACTAGGAAGACTTTTGTGAATTTATTGGATGATTGTTTTCTACAGAATCTACAGATAAAAGAACCACTAGGTGGAGGTGATAGTAGTAGTAGCAGTGGCATGTGATGCAAGAAAGCAAGTGTATGAGCTTATGCAGCATCAGCCAAAAAAAAAAAAAAAAAAAAAATTACAACACAATCTCCTCTAAATGTTTGTCCAGTTCCTCCTAAAATTTATTTAACCTATCAACTTCCACAACAACAACAAAAGATGGAACCACCCGCTGGCTAAAAGCAAATTTCTGCACATTTATTCTACATCTGTCCTTTCTTAATTTGAATTTATGCCCCCTTAGGTTCGTAATCTGAACAAGTGGAAGGATCCCATCAGAATTCAGCGTGCTCAACCCATTCAAGGCCTTATACACCTCAATCAGATCACTGTGCAGGTGCCTAGTCTCCAGCCACTGTAATTTGCAGAACTTAAGCCTCTCTTGGTAAGAGGATCCCTTTATTCCCCTCACCAATCTTGTTGCCCTTCTCTGTACACGCTCAAGCAAATCTACATTCTTCCTAAAATGAGGCCTCCAGACATGTATGCAGTACTCAAGGTGTGGCCTGACCATTGCCTTATACAGAGGGACAATCACTTCCTTTTCTCTGCTAGCAAAATTCCTATATATCATTGACAAAATCCCATGACCTGCCCTGGCAGCCTGTCTGCATTGCTCAAAAAAATTAATATCTGACTGCACAATTACTCCCAGGTCTTTTTCATTTTCTACCACCTTAAGTGTGGCGCCTCCGTGGCCAGGTGGGAAGGAGCAGCAGTGCATAGCACACGCTTCTTGATTAGACCGGGGTTCGAACCCGTCACCACCAAATATGGAGGATGCGGAAAGGTCAGGGAATGATCACCGCATATCCTGGAGCAATATGGCCTTAGTTCCTAATGCTCCTAAAAACCAAAAAATAACAAAATAACAATAACCTTAAGTGTAGTACCACACAGTTGCTACGTTTCTCTGGGGGTTACTTCTACCCATATGCAGTATTTTGCATTTGTCAAGGTTAAACTTCAGTTGCCACTTCTTAGCCCATCTGGCCAAATTATCTAGATCCTGTTGCAGTAGCACACTGCATTACTGTCATTAACAACCCTGCCAATCTTTGTATCATCTGCAAACTTCGACATTAAGCTTGATATACTTTCATCGATATCATTGATAAATATACAAAACAACAGTGGACACAACACCGAATCCTGTGGGACTCCACTAATAACATTAGTCCACGAAGAGCAGCACCCATTGATTACCATCCTTTTATCCATTGTAGCAACTTACCCTTAATACCATTCTGCCCCATTTGTACAATAGTCTTCCATGCGCAACAGTGTCAAAAGCTTTCCTGAAATCCAAATATATGATATCAAAATTATTTTTTGCATCCAGTTCCTTTGTAACCACATCATAATAGCCTGTCAAATTTGTCAGACAAGAATTTCCCTTAACAAACCCTTGCTTTGTCTGAATTATTGCTGCAGTCTTGTCTAGATGATCCTGCAATGCATCTTTAACCAGTGACTCCATTATTTTACCCGGAAAAGGAGTTAAACTAACTGGTCTGTAATTACTCGTGTCGCCCTTCGATCCCCCCCCCCCCTTGTGAATTGGGGATACATTTGCACATCTCCAGTCTGTGGGAACCTCCCCTGAGTCGAAGGACGCTCTCATAATTATGGCTAAGGGTTTGCTTAGTTGCTTTGCTGCCTCCTTTAATATAACTGGATAGATCCCATCCACCCCAGGTGCTTTTCTTATGTTTAACTTCAACAAGTTCTCCTCCACTTTGCTCTCAGTTATTACAAAATCCTTAAGTATCCTGCTACAATTTGATAACCTTCTGCCATTTTCAAACCTTAATAATTCCTCATGTGTGAATGTAGATGCAAAATATTCATTCACTTTGTTTGCTATCTGAGCAGGATCAGCAACAGTTGAACCATCAATGTCAAGTGGACCAATCAGATTCATCCCCTACCTTTTAGCATTTATATAAGTAAAGAAATCCTTGCTGTTTTTCTTAGCATCTTTTGCCAAGGATTTCTCGTAATCTGCATTTGCCTGCCTATCCTCCTTTGTGACCTGATTACAGACTAGCTTATATCTGCCACAGGCTTCTGCGTCACCTGATAATTTATATGCATCCCATGCATTTTTCTTCTCTGTCACGAGTCTCATTAGTTCATTTGATAACCATTTAGGCCTAAACCTTGAACGATATTTCTTAATCGGTATATAAAGTCTAGTAGCTTCCACGATTAATTCTTTGAATGCTTCCCACTTAGAATTTACTGTTTGTAACATCGTCAGTTGATCCCACTGTACAGAACTTAAAAACTGTCTGAGACCACTGTACTCCCCTTTACGGAAGCAAAAACCCTTTCCTTTATCCCCGACGGTAGTTACCTCTTTGAGTAAATCCCACTTCAGCACACTGTGATCACTGCCACCTAGTGGTTCCTTTATCTGCAAATTCTTAATACACAAATGATCACTGCTGATAACCAGATCAAGAGTGTTACTTTCTCTGGTTGCCTCTCGAACATGCTGCTGCAGAAAACAATCATCCAATAAATCCACAAAAGTCTGACTAGTGTGTGAGTGACCAACCCACAAGTTCCAGTCAATATCTGGGAAGTTAAAATCCCCCATTATAAGACATTCTGATTTACTGGCCCACTCTATTTCTGTGTACAATTGTTTATTGTACTCATTCAAGTCATTAGGCCTATAACACACTCCTACTCTTATTTTTCCTTTCGCAGTGCTTATCTCACACCAAACTGACTCAACAGAGCACTGTTCATCTATATTAACTGGGTGCACTTCCTTTGATTTTATGTTTTTCTTAATTAACAGCATAACACCCCCTCCCTTTCTGTCCTGTCTATCCTTTCTGTACACATTGTACTCCCCAAATTCCAGTTCTGCATTCCTTATATCTTTGTGACACCACGTCTCTGCTATCCCAACAATATCCGCCTTTGATGTCTTGACCAACACTTCAAATTCTTCAAATTTATTTACTATACTTCTAGCATTGGTATACATGCAAGCATACATGCTCCTATGCCTATTCCTTGTTACCCTAACACATCCCATATACCCAACTATTCCATGATGACTGCCATCCGTCCCTGAAACCCCCAACACCCCTAGCCCCAGGTCGCTTCTTATTCTAATAGAAGTTGTGCAAGAATCACCTTCACCTCTGCCTGCGGTTACTGTTAAACTATTAGTCTTTGTATCCCCCCAAACTAGCAGTTTTCCGACCCACCTAACACTGCCTCGATAGCATCAGCAAATATTCTTGCACCCTTTCTATTTAAGTGTATCCCATCCCTGTAGAAGCAATCTCTCCTGTTAACAAGTACAGTCCAGGCTGAAAAAAATTCTACCCCTTGAGCCTTGCACAATCTTTCCAGGGCCGAATTGATCGACAAGGCTCTCATCATGTACTCCCTCCTATCGTGTCTGGGCAGAATTGCAGACACTTTCAAATTCAACCCTATTTCACGGCTTTTTTTCAACAGTGACCTGTACTTGTTGAGTAATTCCGCCGGTCTCCTACTCTTAATATCATTAGTGCCAACGTGTACAACTATATCACCTTTTGTGCCCTTGAAAGATGATATCCGCTCTACAACGTCATCAACCTTTGCCCCTGGCAGACATACCCTGGTCCTGTTTCACCTATCCTTTTTACAAAGGATGTTCCCCGTTTCCCTGACAATAGAGTCACCAACAACTACTAGTTCCTGTGGGACCAGCGCATTCTGCCTTAGGGGTTGCCGCTGTGTTGCGTGATGACCAAGTGCAAGCTCTGGCGTTGATGTGGGCAGCTGAGAGCCTGATGGGCCCCTCAATTTAGATCTTTCGAGGGCATCCACCCTGTCCTTCAAACTCTCATATAGGCCCATAACAACGCTGAGTTGTCGCCTGATTTCCTTACACTCCTTACATCACGCACACACAAAGACATCCCCCATGGCAATATCATGTTCCGTTCCAGAGAGTTCGGCAAACATTTCACAAGTTGCACATTTTTTTAGGCTGTGATGCGTTGGAGAATTGCCCCCCTCAGTTCTCCCCCGAGTCACAGCACTCCTGCCACTTTGTGCCCGTTGCTTTGCTGCTCTAGTCTGGGGCATGGTAGTTTAAATTAATAAATCAATAAATTAAATATCAATAGTATTTGAATAGAAACTATTAAATAGAAACAGTGAAGCGTATTACTATATAATTATGCGTTAGAGCTACCTAGCTACCTCAATTAAAAAATTTGAATTCCCTACCACTATATCCAAAAACAATGGCTACAAAAATGGAACGAAATAACGGTTTTACCTATCGTAAGTAAAATCCACAAAAACTCTTTATCTAAATTAAAAATAAAAAATAACCAGCGTAACTATAACTATATGACTACGTATTAAGTACAATATAAAATAACAATCATGTAAATAAAAGGCAAACACTTATCGTTTTTGCGGAGCCTGTAACTGACAGCTGTAACTTTTAAAGAGATTCAGCATTATTACATGTCCTGCTGGTCTACATGAGACTAGCAGTTACATGGACTGTAGTAAGAGCCACTAAAACCACAAAGAGGTACAGGTTTATTTTCTTGTTGTTGTTGTTGTTTGGTTTTTAGGAGCATTAGCAACTAAGACCATATTGCTCCGGGATATGCGGTGGTCATTTCCTGACCTTTCCGCATCCTACGTATTTGGTGGTGACGGGCTCGAACCCCGGTCTAATCAAGAAGTGTGTGCTACGCACTGCTGCTCCTTCCCACCTGGCTACGGAGGCGCCTTTATTTTCTGGTACACAAATGCTAGGAGTATAGTGAATAAATTTGACAAGTTTAAGTAGTATTGGTTAAGTCTTCAAATTAGCATTAGTAAAGGCATATGATACAAGAAAGCAAGCTTATACAGCATCAGTCAAAAAAAAAAAAAAGGAAAACCCTTCTCATTTCATCCATCTGCTTGCTCCAAATGGTAACATTATAAGTATAACAGAAACATAGTATCACTGTAATATTGGGGAGATGCAGAATTTACACATGGCAACTTATAATGTGTATAGAAAGGACAGACATAGGAGGGGGAGTGTGTTTTTTTTTTTTTTTTTTTAAGCTAGAAGCACACAGACTTTAAATCAGTACATCCAATAGACACAGGTTGCCAGCGCAACACTGAATCAGTCTGGTGTGTGACCTAAACACTGGCGCAACAAAAGTGAGAGTTGGAGTCTGTTGTAGGTTGGCAATTTTGATGTACACTGCATATAATAAGTATACAGACAGAGTGGGCAAGAAAATTAGAGAATGTTATCATGGGAGTTTTAATACTCTAGATATCAACTGGAACTTATGAAATGCAGCTCACTCAATAGCAAAACATTTATCAGCTTGGTGGATGACCTCTTTCTTCATGTAAGAGGGGCAACAAAAGAACAATATTGTTGAATCGCAGAACTCAAGGATGTTATTTTTCCTTCAAGAATAATACTTTTCCTTGAAGAATATAATTCTTGAAGGAAGCATGAGTAATAACAAGTAACCAAAGTCATCCTTGGCATTCTTATAATTCCTCATAGTAATGCTGATTGTCAAAATATTCAACCATGCAAAAAAAAAAAAAAAATTTAGATCCTCTGTTTCTGGTGCAGGGAAGATGCCATTGACAACCAAGTCTGAACAGCAATGTCATTGTCATAAATAAAACATTGATTATAAAAGTTTTTTTCATTCAATAGTTCATTTAGCAACCAACATACTGGACAATCCTAACCATACACAGAAAGCTCTTGATCTTTTTCTCACAAAAAGCCCTCCAAAGTACATGGGGGAGATGAGTTGCCCTTTAGGCACCTCAGATCAAAACCAGGTGATAAGTCTCTTCCCCAGTGGAGCTTTTCTTCTGCGGCCATTCTTAGCCTATCATTGTTTGGAATTACAAGAATGTGAAATGGGATGCTGTGAGATTTCTGTTTTTCTCTTCCGTGGTTAGATTACTGTTTTCAATTTTGTGATGTCAGTATTTTCTCAGATCTTGACAGTGGAATTATTCTTGTAGAGATGAAATCCTTTATGCCACACTTGCCCTTTATCTAAACCATGATTTTCTAATAAATGTGCTAAGGCTGTTCAAGATAAGAACATTGCATATCGCAATTGGCATACATCAAAATCTTCTCTTAGTTCATTTTCTGCATACACTAAAGCTCACAACAGTTGTAGAGCAGTTCTCATTCAGTCCAAACTATATTTTGAATAGGCTAAGAATCGAAAACTTGCTTCTTGTCCCAAGAGTAGTCAAGCATCTGGTCTCATGCCAAAGCTATTGGCTGCAACTTTTGTCCATCTGTATTCCTACCTCTGTTAAAACCTGGTGGTTCTTTTGCCCCCTCAGCTAAAGATAAAGCTGACTTACTAGCATCCTACTTTTACTTTTATCCTAACTCATGTATTGATGATCTTGGTGAACTACCTCTTACAATTCCCAGTACAATACTCAATGCCTCCTGTGGTCTTTTATCAGAAGGATGTCATAAGGTTTTTGAACAATCTTGATATCGAGAAAGTTCAAGGTCTGGTCCTGACGGCATTTCTCCACTTGTTCTCAGAACCTCTTCTGTGCCGCCCTTTTACACTATCTTATTCCTCTGGTGCTTGTCCTTCTGCTTGGAAATTGCTCATATCCAACCAGTTCCTAAAAAGAATGACAGATCACTCTGATCCAATTATTTTCCCATTGCACTTATCTCTACTTTTCCAAAGTAATGGAGAAATTCATTAACCGCCAACTCCTAAACTGTCTCAACATTTCATCTGATTAATGACTGCCAGTACAGATTCTGTCATTGTCGATCCACTGTTGATATATTGACTTATGTCAATTCCACTGAAACTATCTGTGGACAGTTTCAGTGGAAAAGTTTGAAGCTGAAGAAGTTACTTTTGATAGTTCTAAGGCTTTTAATCATATTTGGCATAAATGTCTTCTAACAAGCTTCCATCTTATGGATTGTGAACTTTTTTTTTTTTTTTTTTTTTTTGCAATTGGTTATCCAGTTTTCTCTCTGCCTGCTTTCTGTGGGTAATGGTAGATGATTCTGTATTCTTACTTCTCCACTGTACACAAGTGTTCTGTACTGGTAAGCAATCCTATGGCTGTATTTTAATCATATAAAATGTATATTTTGTCATGAAATTTAATTTCTGCAATGTGAATTTAAAGAAAAAACTTTTTGCTTCTTTTGAAAAATCTCTTGTTTTCCTCCCATGTTTTTTTTTTTTTTTTTTTAGGAAGAACTACTGCATTTTGCCAAAACCTTTTCTTTTTTTTTTACCTGTTTTGGCAAAAAAAAAAAAAAAAAAAAAGAAGGGGAAACCCTCCTCTTTTCTTCCTGCTGCTTGAAAATACTCAATCTCCCACTTTTCAAAAGTTGGCAGCTGTGCTGTAGAAAAACAAGTGGCGTATACTTGTAACTAAATATTTGGAAGTTAAAAAAATTGTGTGAATAAGTTTATTTGCATAATAAGTCATAAATGTGTTGCAATAAGTATGTTATTTATTATAGAAAAACATAACCTTGCTGACAACAAAATTATGTAACAATTATTTTCCAGTTATTAAACTAAAAAGATTTGAAATCCTTTTATGATATGGATGTGTGTAAACTACTCAGACATGCTAAAACTTCAACTTATGTTGGGACTATCTTTAAAGAGAGTGGGTAGGGTTGATTTCTTAAGTTACAAAATTTGATCACAGCTCTCTGTTGACAAATCTCCAGCAACATTTATTAACATGGAACCATCCATCTTAAGTTCATAGATTTTCCAGCTATCTTCTGTTTGGTTTAGGATGCAGTCTACACAGCAGACCTGTAGGCTGGAATAGGTTGATAGTCGTAATGCTGAAGAAAGGTGGAGAAAGGAAAAATGTAATTTGTAATCACTTTGTACTAATACCTTTATCTGCCTGTAGATGTAGAAAATTTTAATATTTATAAATATTAATCTGATGAACTAAAAATCTGTTAATTAGAAATCAGATGTAAAACTGTAAGATTGTACTTTTTCTACTTTATTTGTTAATTGTCACTAATCATTTTTGATTTGGAGATATTGATAAATTTTCCTATGTTCATATTGTATTTTCAGACTTAATTTCTCTTTCAGGGAGCAGAGAGAAAGACTCGAGATGAGGAAAGGCGAGCTGCCAAAAGAAAACTGACTGCAACTGGAAGTATGCATTGTTTAACGTTCATTTAGAAAGTAATTTTAATGTATTCCTAAAATAAATCTGAGGCCTAATTTATGTTCATTATTGTTGTGTTTGGATAGTTTGATGTACTGGATATTTCAAAGGTTTTGTTACTCATTTGAAAGGAGAAATTGACCTAATATGCACTTAACAATGTGAAGAATTTTTTGTATTCTTTACAATATGGGTAATACAAAATGTGGCTAATCTCCAGGATCATAAACTCATGGAATAGGCCTGTTTGCTTTGGAGTACTTTTCTTGAGAAGACCACTTTTGTACAAATAAAAGTGAGGGTTAGTGATTTCATTTTTTTAGTTGTACGAGAATGGCGTATACACAGTTCTTATTTTCATAACAAAAATAAGCTTTTTATTTTTTATTTATTATGTTTATTTCTTGTTTGGTGGAAGTTTGTTCCAAAGTAGACAAACTTCCATACATTTATCTTGCAACCATCCTTTCTCAATTTGAATTTATGCCACTTGTGTGTAGTCTGAGCAAGAGGAAGAATGCCATCAGCATCGAGCTTGCTCAATCCATTCAAGGTCTTAAACACCTCAGTCAGATCACTTCGCACTAGGCTCCAGTTAACTAGCAGAACTGAAGCCTTTCTGAACAAAAGGGTAAGCACACCCTTGTGTTCCCCTTACCAATCTTGTTGCCCTTCTCTGTGCCCATTTTTAGGATTATCCCATTGCACAAGGTAATGATTAGGGCACATCTTGAGTACTGCATACAGGTCTCCGAGTCCTCATTTTAGGATGGATATAGATCTGCTGGGCACCTCTCTGAGGTCTGCAGGAGCAGCAGTGCATAGCACCCACTTCTTGATTAGACTGCGGTTCAAGCCCATGACCACCAAATACGGAGGATGCAGAAAGGTCATGGAATGACCACCGCATATCCCCGGAGCAATATGGCCTTAGTTGCTAATGCTCCTAAAAACCAAATAACAAACAAACAACACAACAGATCTGCTGAAGCAAATCTACGTTACCTTTTCAACTTTTTCTGCCATCAATTCTATAAATTCATCACAGGTTTTATGTGAAAGGTAATTGGTTTTGCCAGTTCCACAATTAGCATACATCTCTATGTGATTTCTTAAAAAATTATCAAATTTACTCAAATATTCTAGGCAATTAAGTAATTACCACTATGTTCCGTATAAATTTTACTACCCCTAACTACCTCCATTACTACTCCTAAATCCTAAATCAAGTTTACTCAATAGCTGAACAGTGAACAGTAGCAATAATTCTTTTTATAATATCTCACCAATAATTTTCTTCAGATTGAATTTCTTTCATTAGTTCCATGTCAATATGACCCAAAATTAAACGCCTCTTAAAATAAAAAACACACTTAGCATTAATGTGCTCACGTAAAGACATAGAAATATTTTTCCAGTCATTAAAACCAGTTATAAATTTATAATTTGAATTTGAAAATAATTTGCACATGAAACAATAGACGGATTTGCTGATATCAGAAAATATCAGCCACTCATGTTTTTCCTTTGTTCTGTTCATTTTTGTACAGTAAAAATCTGTTTCATGAATATTTCTATAATAAAGTTTGTCACCGTGTATACATTGTTTTTAAATTTTCAATTTTTCCAAAATTTGTTGGTGTATTTATTAAAAGATGTTCTCTAAAACATTCATTAATTTCCATGGGCCACTTTGCGATATCCATTGGATACACAATGTCACATGATGGTTCATTTAAACTTTTTTAAAAATTTTCATTGTCACTAATTACACTACCACTATTTAACTGTTCATTACCTATTGTTTGTATATTTTCTTTACATAGCATCTCAGTTTCTTCTTTGGTCTTTACTTCCTCTTCTGTTCTTGCACTTTTATTTTCTTCATTTATATTTTTTGCTACATGCAAAAAAGGCAATGGAAAATTTTTTTGTTTTCAAATTTGATCTTCTTTTTTTCGTTTCCTCTTTTGTTTAGATGCTCCACATTCATATTTTTGCTGCATTATTAATTTCTAAATTAAACTAAATTTCACAGTTTTCGGATCTCAGCTTTTATAGATTATGAAATCTATGGGTGGTCCAATTAAAATAGCTTCCATACAATGAATAAAATTTCCGTATAATGAATGGATTTTGAGAGACCTTGGGTAGGCATTTTTCCCACCTCTAATCTTTAGGCAATATAGCTGCTACTGTAGAATGCACAAATTAAGAACTAAAGGGATTACCATTCCACAATTTAGCGTCCATAACACATTTACAACAGCTCTCCCACACACTGTACCAAGAAGTCATGCTGTTCAACTGCTTTCTTGTGTTCATCATAGCCAGTGGAAAAGATTAAGGCATATTTCCAATGCAGATAATAAATACCCTGTGGTCAACCTGTGTTCTACTGTTAGACCCTATTAGAGAATTAGGAGAGAGTGATTTTCCTTTATTCTGGAAATTAATCTGTTCTTTCGCAGAAATGAGTCATCCATACTTTCAGTAAATTTCACCTAACTCTGTTTATGTGGTAGATACAAGTGGGCCCTAGTTTAGATTAGGGCATTAAAAAAAGAAATTGCTTTAAAGATTTGAGATTACAAAGGCCATACAAGGCCCCCCCATGGTGAGGCCTGAGGTAATGCCTCATATGCCTTTTCATAGTTAATCTGTTAGTCTGTTAATTCCCTCCCCCAAAGCTAGCAGTTTTCTACCCACTTCCAACATTGTCTTGATAGCATCGGAAAATATTCTTGCACCCCTTCTATTTAAATGTATCCTGTCCCTGTAAAAAAATTCTCTCCTGTTAACAAGCAACACCACACTGAGAAAAATTCTACCCCATGACTTCACAGTCTCTCTCTCTTTCTCCAGTGACAAATTCATTGACAATGCTCTCAATACATAATTCCTCCTATTATGTCTGGGCAGAATTGTAGACACTCAAATTTAATTTAGTCCTTGTACTTGTTAAGTAAGTCCTTAGATCTCATATTCTTAATATCAAAAGTTACTATGTACAATAGTATCACCTTTCATTCCCTTAAAATATAATATATGCTTTACAATGTCATCTACTTTTCCCCTGGCAGACATGCCCTGGTCCTATTCCACCTATCAGTTTTGTACAATATATTTCCCATTTCCCTGACAATAGAGTCAACAACAATAACTACTTCCTGAGGGACCAGTGCATTCTGCCTTTGGGATTGCTAAATCATAAATAAAACATTGATTATAAGTTTTTTTCATTCAATAGTTCATTTAGCAACCAACATACTGGACAATCCTAACCATACACAGAAACTCTTGATCTTTAGCTTTATGTAGCTTGATGCACAAGTGGAAGCTTTGGCATTGAGTTAGGCAGCTGAGTGCAGATGGGCACACCATTCTAATTCCTCTGAGGGCATCCACCCTATTCTTCAGGCTCTCATAAATGCCCATCTGAACATTGAGTTCACACCTAATTTCCTCACACTCTTTACACTGAACACCACACAGAGACATCCCCTTGGCTGCATCATGTCCCATTCCAAATATTCCACAAACATTGCACAAGCAGCACATTTTGTGAGACCATCATCTGTAGGTGAATTGATCCTTCATTTTTCTCCCAAGCTACAGCACTCCACCTGCTTTGCTTTGCTGCTCTAGTCTGAGGCATGATTTCTGTTTAAATTCAATTTAAATTGAGAATACTGTACTAAACTAATAGATACATAAATGCAATAATACGTATTATACTATTAAGTTTATGTTATATATATTATGCTGTACCGTTATGTTTGTGGAGTTTTAAATTATCATAGCCTTAATAGAAGTTTCTTAGCTAAAAAAAAAAAAAAAAATATATATATATATATATATATATATATATGCCAACCTATATCATTAGAACCTTTGAGCTACTTATTAATCACAATTAAAAATCCTACAATTCCACTACACTGCTAGTTATGTTATGTAGTGCATGGTAACTTACAAAATCTCTGGCTAAATTTAAAAATAAGTTAATGACTAAATTTAATTAAATTGTGTTCAATAAATAAGCTTATTTATTGAACACAATTTAATTTATTGTCAAAAAAAAAAAAAAAATACAAAAAACTTTTATCCATTTCCAAGAGTTCAAAATCCGTCGCTTTTACAGTTTGTAGCCTTGAGCTTATGAAGCTAGAGTATTAAATAGGACATCCTACCCTATGAAACTAGGGTAGGATGTCCTATTGTTAATGCATTAATTTGTGTTCTGAAGAGTGCTACATGCCTTCCTGTGAAATTAGATGAGTATTTGGTCCACATTTACTATCTTGAAAGGAGTATTAAAAAGAAGGAGATTTTAACTGATTCATGCTACTGAAGTAAAAACGATTTTGAAGCATATGTGTACACATTGGTTGTCTGTGGTTAAATATGTAACACTCAAACTGGTAGAATAGTGACAGCCTTTGACAAGTTTATTTAGAGAAGAGGTTAGAAGTGATGAGGAAAATCTTATTTGCATTTGAAAATGATAAAAGGAAATATAAATTTTAATTGAAAAGGATAGGTGCAGAAATTTGCCTTTGGCCAAGGAGTGATCGACTTAAAATAAATTTCTACCTGGTGTTGTGGAGAGAGAGGTTTGAATAAATTTATAGATGGATTAGATACATTATTAGAAGGGATAGGCAAATGAAATGGATCAGAATGTTCTGTTTTGGCTGTATAAGCTTTATTTTCTTGTGTCATTTTACCAATATTAATGCTAAAGTTAGGTTTTACTGCATTCTTTTTTTTTACCTTTACATTAATGCAGGTGGGAGAAAGCGAATAGAAGAAATGTACCACTCTCCATGTGAACGGTCAGAGTTTTACTCAATGAGTGACCTTCTAAAGCCACCTGTACTATTTGTTCCTAGTGAGGATGGAGAACGAGTAAGTATTTAGCAAATTGGTTGTAGTTTTAAATTGTCAGAACTTATCTGACCTGTCAGTCTGCTTTCATAATGATGTGTTTTTAATTTCATTGGAGAGACTAGTATTGAAGATAAACTTTCTTTAATATCAGCAAGCAATAGTTCATATGGCTGATCTATCTAAGTTTACAAACTACAGAAGACAGATGCATGATAGTGCACTCTCCTTATATGAGAGTTAAAGATAAAATTTGAACCATACAAGCTGAGAGTAAAGATAAAAAAATCATGTCTAATTGCCAAATAATCAAAAAAAAAAAAAAAAAAGATTAAAAAAATTCCAAATTAACCAGCTATTAACTCTGAGTAAATAAGTTAAAACAAATAAAAAACAAATTTAGAAAAATAATTAAACAGACAGATTAAATGTATACCATACAAGTCAAATAAAATACGATGAAGTTCAAAGGTAAAAGCTTTGCTTACATATGCTGTATGTAAATTTTTAATATTTTTTTATCTTTCAGTTAGTGCAGGTAGGTATGAGCAAGGAGACATACAAGTTAAAATCAAAAAATTCCATGCCAATATTTATTTCAATTAATATACAAATAATTATACATTAAAATTTTCAAAATAATGATTTTGGCTGTTTCCTCATTTTTTTTACCCCATCTGTACATAATTACAAAAAAAGCTTCTTCAAAGTCCTTTTCTTGAAGCTCAATGTGATAACTTTTGCTTCAACAGAAAAATCATTCCTTTTTAATGAATTCTTTAATTTTGGAAAAAAAAAAAAAAAAAAAGCCACATTATCATGTGAATATTAGGGTATAAGGTAGTTAAAAGAATATTTGAAAAGGCATTCAGAAATTATTGTGCAGAAGCACTATCAGTTTTTTCAGTTTCAGTTTTTCTCTGCACACAGATCAGATCTCTTTCTTCTGATTGTATTTCTCAAGAATTTAATGACTTATAAATACATAATCTTATTAACAGTATCACACCTCCTAGTATAAATTCATAATGAATTGATATCAGGAGGTAATATAATGCAGGATCAAGATGTTCCTGTGTTATTTTATTAAACCACTGACTCCATTATGCTCTCTGCTACAGAATTTAAACTTACAGGTCTGTGGTTGTTCACCTTGCCCTTTATTCCTTCTTTGTGAATAGGAGAGGCAACTTTAATAATAAATAAATATTGGAAACAATAAGGGGCCTAGCACTGAACCCTGAGGGAGTCCACTAATAACATCAGTCCATGAGGAGTAGTAGCCATTAATAACTACTCTGTCTCCTGCCACTCAACCATCTCTTTATTCATAGCAGTAACTTGCTCCCCAATCTGATTTGTACAGCCATATTACTGCAGTACAAATCAGAACAGTGATACTGTTCCATCATTCATTGGAACAGTATCAAAAGCTTTATTGATATCTAAGTATATGATATAAAAATTATTTTTTGCATCTTGTCTGAGCAATTTAATCAGATTGGTCAGCAAGGTCTTCCCCTTAACAAATCTGTGCTTTGACTGTCATATAACTGTATTCCTATCAAGATGATTTTGCATTACTTTATTGAACCACTGACTCCATTATTTTCTCTGCCACAGAATTTAAGCTTTAGAGTTTGCAGTTACTCACTTTGCCCTTTGTTTCTTCTTTGTGAATAGGGGACACACTTGCATATCTTCAATTTGTAGGGAACTTCCTTGAATCCAGATATCTTATCGGCGCCTCTGTAGCCAGGAGGGCAGGAGCAGCAGTGCATAGCACACGCTTCTTGATTAGACCGGGGTTCGAGCCCGTGACCATCAAATACAGAGAATGTGGAAAGGTCAGGTAATGACCACCACATATCCCCGGAGCAATATAGCCTTAGTTGCTAATGTTCCTAAAAACCAAATAACAACAACAACATCTTATCATAATTATGACTAAATGTTTGCTTACCTCTTTTGTTGCTTCTTTCAATATAAGTTTAGTTAGTAAGTTCAAAAAGTAAATAAAGCACTTAAAACTTTCAGCTCCAACAATTTCTCTTTCATTTTCCACTTGGTTATCATGAAATCATTTAGCTCCCAGTTTCAATTTGGTATACTTCTGGTACTCCCATCCCTAAAAACTTCATGCATGAATGTAGATAAAAATTATTTATGTAATTTGTCATCAACCCAAACAAGATCATCACAGGTTATGCCATTCATATCCAGTGGACCAATGTGGTCCATCCATTTCTTTTTAGTGTTAACATAAGCAAAGAATGCATTGCTACTTTAATTGCATTCTTAGTTAAGGGCATCTCATAATTTGCCTTAGCCTGCTTAACTCCCTTAGTGACAGGATTGTAGGTTTAGTGAGAAGTACAGGCCATGCTGGGAAAAATTCCACAGTATCTCCAGGGCTGAAATGATTGATAAGGCGTTCATCATGTGCTTTCTCCTATCATGTCCGGCAAAATTTTAGGCACTTTCACATTTAATCCTAACCCATGGTTTTTTCTCACTATACCTATTGAGTAAATCCTTACTTTGTGTATTCTTAATGACTTATAAATACATAGTTGTTAGGCACCTCTGTAGCCAGGTGGGCAGGAGCAGCAGTGCATAGCACACGCTTCTTGATTAGATCGGGGTTCAAGCCCATGACCACCAAATACGGAGGATGCGGAAAGGTCAAGGAATGACCACTGCATATCCCTGGAGCAATATGGCCTTAGTTGCTAATGCTCCTAAAAACCAAATACAAAAACAACAACAACAACATAGTTGTTCCAATACCAATGTGTGTGAGGGGTATGAAAGATTTTTTCCCCTGACCAGGTTCTGTGTGTCACAGAAGGCTGAGATTTGGAACATATATTACTCCTTTTCTATGTAGTCACCACCAAAAGTGACACATTTTTCCCATCTTTTGCGGCACTTCCTTATGCCATTTTTGTAGGCCTGACTTTGCTCTAGAAACCATACTTCTGTTGCAGAAATTATCTGTGCATTGCCAAAAAAATTCTTTCCATACAAAAATAACTTCAGCTGATGATAGAGGAAGAAGTCAGAAGGTGCCAAGTCAGGGTGTCAAGTCAGTAAGGTGGGTGTGGCAAAATATGAAGTCCTAACTTCCAAGCAAGATCAGTGATTGCAACAGCATTGTGGGTTGGTGCATTGTTATGAAGTAATAACATGCCTTTGCTGAGCATTTCTCATTGCTTTTCCCTAATTACCATATGTAATTGCTTCAGTAAGTAGTAATGTGCATTGATAATGATATCCTTCTCCAAGTAATTTGTGGGAATAATGCCCATCTCATCCCAGGAAACTGACAGAAACACTTTCCCTGTAGATGATTGCACTATGGCCTTTTTTGAGAGTTGGTGATGATGGACATTTCAATTGTTTTGAAACCTGGTTTTTTTTTTTTTTGTTTCTGGATCAGCATGATGTATCCACAATTCATCCATAGTCACCCATCAGGAAAAAAAAGCAGGTCAAGATTACTGTCATACATGGCGATCATTTCATCAGAGCAGACCTGCCTTTTTTCTGAAGACGTGAGCGAGTGATGATTTCATCATGCTGATCTTATTCATTTTCAAATCGTGAATTATGCTTTCCACTGATCCATAGCTTATCCCAGTCTCAGTAACTATCTGATTAATTGTTATCTGGTGGTCATTGAGGATCAGCTGTTTGATTTTCTACATGAATTCAGCAATGTGAGATGTGGATTGCTGTCCACTTATTTGCTCATCATTGATGCCTTCCTGGCCACACTTGAACTGTCTCTACTATCCCCATACATGGTAGACATCTCTTCATGGATAGTCCTTGGCTGTTTGCCTTTCAAAAACAGGAATTTGATAATCGATTGATATTCAGCTTTATCCATGATGACACTCTGTCACACACATACAGCGCTGTAACAAAAGAAATGTAAGAGTTAGAGCAATGAACCTTCTGGCATATTTTCTCATTCAGCTTACAGATATTTTTGACAAATTCAGTTATGGAAATTTTTTGATTATCTCTTGTATGTGGGGCCAGTGCTGTAAATACACTGAGTTGGCTTTGCATTAGCAACACCCTCATGAAATGGGCTGCTTGTGATGCTGATGACCCAAAGTTGGAACAGCTGAATTAAGATTGTAGTTTGCACATGTGGTGATCAGTTTTTGTGATCACCACATGCAAGGAAGGAAGAATCTGCAAGGAAGAATGGGTCAGCATTGAGATCTCTCTCTGACTTCGAATGTGGAATGATTGTGGGGACACAATGTGTAAGTGCCAGTATCTTCACAACAGCCAATATGGTTAAGTACTCCCATTCTGTGGTGCCACAAGTTTATCATGCTTGACTCAACAGCAGTTGAACAACCAGCCAAAAGTCACACATGGGACAGCAATATATGGTTGACACCTGTGGTGAACATTATTTGTCTCATTTTATAATAGCAGCAACATAGCACAGTGGCCCAGCTAACAACCCAGCACAGTGTAGGAATAACAAGACTAATATCCACATGGACTATGTGCTGGACATTAGCTCATATAGGCTATGGCAGTGACAGCTGTCACAGGTAAACATGCTCACTTTAGGACACAAGAAACTGCACCTTGCATGGGCACATCAGCACCTACACATGACAACCATCATGTGGAAATCTGTCACCTAGCCTGATGAATCACATTTTCAATTCTATCATGCTGATGGGCGTATCTAGTTACTTCTGTTTTCAGGTTTATTTCAAAAATTATTTCTAATTTGGTGTAATCCACGGCACATGAATTTTAATCTACATACATTGCTTCCTGCAGAGTAGTGTCTATCAAGTGAATATCAAGTTTCATGTTTTTGTCTTTACTATATGAAAACTGTAATAAATTTTTCAAAAACAACTAGGGTAACAGTCTTACCAGAAAATAACATTGGTGTTTTCTGGTAAGACTGTAGATTATTGAACCAGTGGGAGAAAAGAAACAAGTAACATGAAACTATAAACAAGCACAACATTGGTGTTTTTCTGGTACCTTGCGACTCTTCAAACAAAAAGCCAAATGGTTGCAAAGACCGTGGCAGGTTACCTGACAGAATAAAATTCTATACAAAAACTGTAAAAAAAGATTTTTTAATCACTGGTTAATGGTTAACATAGGAATATTATTATTTTTTTTTTTTTGTGACCTATCAGGAGACCTGCTGCTAGCACTGGGTTAAAAAAAAAAAAAAAGTACAGCTTGTGCTATACACATCATCACCGAACAGTCTTGCATGTGTGTCTCTAGTGCAATATACAGTGGCATACAATAAAGCAAACTATTACAGTAGTATATTTGGTTAGAAAAATTCCTATTATTTCTAATAGTGTTGTGTGCCCATTGTCATATAACCCATGAATACTGTCTTCTTGTTCTTGTGTATGGTGACTATATTTGTGATATCATCGTACAGTACAGTAAATTAATTACTAACTTATTACAACCAGTATTATCCCCCAACTTAAATTATTTCAAAAACTGAATTATAGTTTTCCATTAGTTTTTAGGCATGTTAACATACATGCGTAATGTGCATCTGCAAACAATAACTGGCCTCTCAATGGACAGATTTTCATAAACTTTCATATTTGGGCCTTTTAAAAGTATTCATCTAGCCATTTCATTAAAATTAGACAAATAGAAATCTGGCTGTTATTTCTCTTTTCCATTAAATTTGTATGTAAAAAATAAATTCATAGATTAAATGTACTTTTAATGTGGTATTGTTAGCTTTAGATAGGTCCATGCATACTTCCAATGTATTGTTATGTAAGTTGTGAACATCTTGTCATTTTTGAAGAGTGATATATATATATATATATATATATATATATAGAAAGAAAAGAGACTTAAAAAAAAGTATTTGGGAGAAGAGTAATAAATATTATACAGTTGTAATTAGATCATATGTATAGCTTAGCTTAATTTTCAGCACTCAAGAGGTGAGTGCTGAAAATTAAGCTAAGCTATACATACGATCTAATTTTTACATTACAGCACATAAGGACTCCTTAAAAAATCAAGAGTCAATATACAGTTGTAATTAAACTGAATGGTTAAGTTTATAGAATATAAAACTATAGAATTTTATTAAATGTCCTATAAAATTTGAGGTTGATTCCTTATTTGATTATGTGCCATTTTTCTGTCAAACTGCAAAAACATAAGGTAATGAAAAAACTATCTCATTTTACATCTGAGTGCATTGTAATAGTAGTAATAGTAGTAGTAGTGGCATATGATGCAAGAAAGCAAGTGTATGAGTTTATGCAGCATCAGCCAAAACAAAACAAAAAAAAAAAAAAAAATTACAAAACAATTCCCTCTAAATGTTTGTCCAGTTCCTCCTTAAATTTATTTAACCTATCAATTTCCACAATGACAGATGGAAGTTTGTTCCAGCAATTAATTACCCGCTGGCTAAAGGCAAATTTCCACACATCTATTCTACCTCTGTCTTTCCTCAATTTGAATTTATGCCCCCTTAGGTTCATAGTCTGAACAAGTGGAAGAATCCCATCAGAATTCAGCATGCTCAACCCATTCAAGACCTTATACACCTCAATCAGATCACCTCGCAGGTGCCTAGTCTCCAGCCGCTGCAATTTGCAGAACTTAAGCCTCTCTTGGTAAGAGGGATCCCTTCATTCCCCTCACAATCTTGTTGCCCTTCTCTGGACACACTCAAGCAAATCTACATCCTTCCTAAAATGAGGCCTCCAGACCTGTATGCAGTACTCAAGGCGTGGCCTGACCATTGCCTTATACAGAGGGACAATCACCTTTTCCCTGCTAGCAAAATTTCTATATATATCATTGACAAAACCCCATGACCTGCCCTGGCAGCCTGTCTGCATTGCTCAGAAGACTTCATATCTGACTGCACAATTACTCCCATGTCTTTTTAATTTTCTACCACCTTAAGTGTAATATTACACAGTTGGTATGTTTCTCTGGGGTTACTTCTACCCATGTGCAGTACTTTGCATTTTTCAGTGTTAAACTTCAGTTGCCACTTCTCAACTTCGACACTAAGCCTGATATACCTTCATCAATATCATTGATAAATATACAAAACAACAGTGGACCCAACACCGAACCCTGTGGGACTCCACTAATAACATTAGTCCACGAAGAGCAGCACCCATTGATTACCATCTTGTTACATGACTTGGCAGGCAACTAGGAAAAGATTAAAGGTCAACTTCTGTGTCTTTGTTTCACAAGTGGTGCTTGGTGTGTAGTGGCTGCACGTGCATCCTTGTTATTTAATAGCCTGTGTGTGTGTGCGTTGATTTTGGACTTGCTACCATCTACATCTAGCCCATCACAATATTGATTTGCCCACTAACACAGCTGAGTTCAGAAAAGCATATGAGTTTACCTTTTAGAAATACTGTAATATGCAAAAAATAATAAAAAATAAATAAAAATAAAAATATATATAAAGGGTATTTGAAAAGTTCATGGCCTGAGTATGAAAGGGTAACAGTGTTAACAATTTCTATATGTAATGTATAATACTTCAAACGTTCAAACAGTAAACCATTCATGCAGTTTCAGTAATGCTCAACACAGTTGTGCGAGTGAGGAAAGATGGACAGAATTAATCACCAGAATTAATTTATGGCTGTAGAATGTGTTTGCAGTCATCCAGTATTTAGAAAAAAAGGGACTAACACCCTTCCTATTCCATTGTTAAAAAGTGGGCAACAAAATTTAAATGAGGGAGAGCATGGAAGATGACATACACTGTGAAAGACCTGCAATGTCGATCACTTCAGAAGTTGACAGTGTGCATGGTCTGGTGATGAGTTATCAGCAAGTGAAAGTTCAGTATGTTGACAGCACCTTGGGCATCCCCTGTGAACATGTGTACTACATAATAGAGTTTTTCACTATGAAAAAGGTGTCAGTGATGGGTCCCAAAGTTGTTTACTGCAGATCAAAAATGTAAAAGAGTTGTTAAGTCAAGTGAACATTTGTCTCATTTTCAAGCAGATGCATCAAATTTCTTTATAAGATTTGTGACCATGTATGAGAATTGGGTCATTACTTTAAGCGAGAGACAAACTAACAGTCCAAACAATGGAAACAAGCTCTTCTCTCCCTCCAAAGAAAGCCAAGTCGATTTCTTTTGCGTGCAAGGTAATGGCATCAGCTTTCTGGATGCTGATGGAGCTGCCAATGGATTGTCTTCAGAATTGCCAGACAGTCACAGAGGACTATTATGCATATCTTGCGAGATGTTTGCATAAAAACATCAAAGACAAACAGTGAAGAAAACTCAGCATAAGAGTCTTATTCCACCAGGACAACATGCCTGCTCACAGGTGTGTTATTGCCATGGCTGCATTGCATGAGCGTGGCTTTGGAATCTTGGATCACTCTTCACATTCATTGGATCTAGCACCATCAGACTTTCACCAATTTCTTATTTTGAAAAAAATGCCTGGTTGGCATCCATTTTTCCACCAACAGTGATGTCATTGCTGCAGTGGATGTATTCCTGGAGGCCCAAGAGAAAACTTTTTTTGCCACTGGAATCAGTGTATTGCAGCATCAGTGGCAAATTGTAATATGTTGAAAAGTAACTTGTTAGTAGACTCCTCAAATAAACTCCTCATACTCAGGTGACAAACCTTTCAAACTCCCTTCATATTTCAGAACTTTTCAACCTATAAGTACAGTGGCTTTAATATAAGTACACTGGCCTGAAAAACTCAAAATAATCATATAATTTTGATTTTGATAATTTTTCTAAATTATATTTTTATATAATTCACTCCTGCTATTAAGAATAGTTAGTGTTATTTGAATTATCCTCTAAGTTCTTTATTATATCCATTATCAACTTACTGGGCCTGTCAATAGCTTCAGTTACCTTCTAATATACTATGGCTGTAGAATGTGCGTGCACACAGTAATATGCATGTTATGCAAGCTGACAAACATGAAATAACTTATGGAGGCATCCTATTCTCTTCATCTGGAATTAGCTAAGTACAGTTGACTGTCGAAATAATGGCACCCCAAATAATGGAACATTCGAGCTAACGGCACATTGAGATTTTGATGTTTACATACAGCGCAGATATCTTTCAGTGCTGAAAAAAGAAAATGACAAGTCATGTGATTACTATATTTGTTTATATTCTCCATTTTGAAAGTGAATTCTGTACTGATATCACATTATACCTCTGTTTTACATTTATTTTAAATTAAAAACCCCTCATTATGGCTCCTAAAGTTAATAAACCTCATACAGAGAAGAAAAGAAGAACAACAACATTAAAACTTAGTGACAAACTTGATATAATCCAAACTATTATATTAGAGTCACCCAGAAAGTTAATTCACATATCCATGTGTACAGGAACTCCGCGACTTAAGTAATACTCGACTTACAGAAATTCGACTTTACGCAAGTTTTTGCTGGCCGGTGCAAACTTAAAAAAAATCTTGGAAATGTATTTTGCATCCCGTAGGAATAAATGGAGGTATCGCAAAAATACCGTAATGTGAACCCAATAACACATTGTTTTTTTTTTTTTTTTTGGTAATTCATTCCAAGTCCTTGGAAGTTGAAAATATTGCGTTATATTACTAAGCTATTTATCTCTCTAAAAGGTCATATTTATAATGGAAATTGCACTACCCTTTCATCGTTATCATATGTTCCGTTATAAGAATCAATTTTTAATGCCTTTGTGATATTTTTCTAAAGCACGTTTCTGGAGGTCACAACCAAAAAACATTAAAAAAAATTTGCACTTTCCTGTTTATTGGGCTTTTCTGTTAGTGCATCTAATTATAAACGGGTAGTAAACTCAATCTTATTGCATATGCGATAATACTGATAACTGCAATTGTGTGGGTTTTTATGGTAATATGGTGAAATGTGTTCCCCCTTCCTGAAATCTTCAATCATATAAAAAATAAATTTTCAGAAACTTCTCTTCATTCCTATTTACTTATTACAATGATGAAGGGAAAACAACCAACGAAAAGTGCAAGTGGTGGTAATGCCAGTAAATGATACAAAATTGATTTAGAAATGAAGAAATGAAAATGATAAGAAGTACGAAGCAGGACAAAGTTTGTCGTTTGTTGCAAGGGAATTAGGTCTCGCTGCTTCAACAGTGAATACTGTTTTAAAGGACAGGGTGCATATAAAGGAACATGTCAAAGGATCAACGCACTTAAGATCAACAATGATCACAAAACAGAGTTCAGGTGCTATGTCGAAGATGGAACAGCTGTTAATAATATAATCAATAATGTAAAATCAGATTCAGAAGTGAGCACCCCTGAGTCCAATGGCCATTCAATCAAAAGCAAGAAGTATTTATGAAGACATTAAGGATAAGTACAGCGAGCCCCAACCCAAGTTCGTGGCAAGCAATGGGTGATTTGATAGGTTCAAGCATCGCACTGGTTTCCAAAACATTAAAGTATGTGATGAAGTTGCCAGTGCTGATTCTGCAGCTGCAGGGAAATTTTGTGATGTGTTGGAAAAAATTATTGATGAAGGTGGCTATTCAACACAGCAAATTTTTAACGTTGATGGACTGCTCTGTATTGGGAAAAAAATGCTGGATCGAACATACATTGACAAAGAGGAAAAGACAATGCCAGGTTTCAAGGCTTCAAAAGATAAGGCCACACTCTTGCTTGGGGCTAATTCAGCGGGGGATTACAGATTAATACCACTGCTTGTGTACAATTCTGGAATTCTCTGTGCATTTAAGGGCATCAATAAAGCCACCCTGCCCATGCATTTCCAGTCGAACCAGATAGCATGGATAAAATATCTCCCTTTGAGGATTGGTTTAAATGCTTCTTCATTCTCGAGGTTGAAAAATATTGTAAAGACAACGATGTTCATTTCAAGATTTTGCTTCTATTAGATAATGCTCCTAGACATCCAACACATCTAGATGATTTAATTTGAACGTGAGAACCATATTTCTACCGCCAAACACGACTTCACTCATCCAACCTATGGATCAGGGTGTTATTTCGAATTTAAAAGCATAGTATGCATTATGCATTAGTAGAGGCATATGATGCAACAAAGCAAGCTTATACAGCATCAGCCAAGAAAAAAAAAAAAAAAAAGCGTCCCATTTCACCCTTCCATTCTTTCCAAAAGTTTGTCGAGTTATCTAAAAGCTTCTGAAAATTACCAATTATTTGTTTTTAAAATTAGCCTACTTCAATTCTGCAATGACAATATTATTATTAAGATGTCAAGTTAATTAAAATACCGTTCTGCTCATGAAAAATGTTTTCATGAAGATCTGTTTAAAATATAATTCCAAACCTGCAGAATCATATAATAACAGCTAAGGAAATTAAGCATCTGATTTAAAAAATAAATACTGATAACTGCAATTTACAAACCACATAATGTAAGTTTTTTATATATTTTTTTTTTACTGAAAATCAAAGTTTTATTATAGTAACTTATCAACAAATCTAAAATTATCCTTTTGATTTAATTTCATAGTTAAATTATAAAAACAGGAAGGAAAAGATTAAATGGAAAGATTTCATTTTCAGCAAACCTATCTCAACATCTGTTAAAAAAAAAACAAAAAAAAAAAACATGACTGTTGTAAATACCAATATAACTCAAGATCATTTCAAGATGTCAAGTCAGTGAGATATCTTGAAATGTTTGAAATCCTTTTATGACACAACCATCAAAATCCAAAGTTTTCAGTCGGTGTCAAAAGGATGTTACAAAAAATGTATAACAGCATATTTTGGAGTGGTGTGCATGAGGATAAAAGGGCAGGTACTCATATCTAAATAGCACATCTGAAATAAGCCTCTTTCTCTGTTCTTTCTGCAAATACTCATATGCTTTCTACTCAATTTAAAATAAACTTTTAAAGAGATTATTCATATCAAAATCAAAATTTTATACATTTATATATCCTTTTAAGCATCCTTAAACAAAAGAGTGAAGCACTCTGCAAGTAGTGCAAATATATCAAAAAAATTATGTGTAAGTGAATTTTGAAAAAAAAAAAAAGCCGCTTTACGTTAGAATAATGTGAAAAAAAAATAAAGTGGTGTTCTTAATGTAACTTAAGCTTCTCGTAGATACCACCAAATCAACATTTAAATAAATAAGAAATTTTTATGTAGAAATTGTTTTAAATGCTACCTCAGATGTAATCGTTCCAGCATACTCGAAATATTTTTCATCTGTGTATTTACGCGCAACATTTGCTCGGGCATTGTCTGCAGTAGACGATGAGAAAAATTTTACATTAAGAGACTTTTGGAAATCTTACAATATTTACCATGGCATCTTAAACATTAATAAGGCCTGGGCAGAAATTACTGAAAGTTGTTTAAATAGTGCATGGAAGAAAATCTGGTCACAGAACATAAAAGGCTTCAAAGGGTTTGAAAACGACAAATCATATGAAGAGGTTACTGGTAAGATTGCAGAACTACTTCAGTTGGAGGTTGATGCTAAAGACGTGGGGGAGTTAATAGAGGAAGAAGCGAAGGAATTATCTAACGAAGAACTTATTGACTTGCAGGCAGCGATAGTGAAAGAAGAAAATGCTGAAGAAGCTTAAGATGAACCAAATGAGGAGCTGAGATGTATCATCACCAGAGAGATGGAAATGGTGTTTTGTGAAATTGCATCAGCAATGGCAAGGTTTGAGAAGATAGATCTTGACAGCAAACTATTCTTAAAAGTTAACAAAGGTGTGAATGATACACATATACAAACTTACACTTATGAGAAGCCAGAATGAAAATTGTCATGACAATGCATCCCATGACAAGATGAATGAAAAATAAAATGAATTGAAGTCGTCACTGGTCCTCTCTCTTAGAATCTATTACTGCAAAGATACCTGGCTGTGAGTACTAAGGCAGTCAAGATTGAAGAGATACCACAGGCAACAACTGGTGAAGGATTGCCTCAATCCTTTATTTTTTTGTACATATTTCTCATGGTTTTGAAATTTATAGCACTTTTGATAAAATAATATCCTTTCATTCGGGACACTTTGGTATTGCAGAACTTTCAAGTATGTAAAATAATAAACACTGTAAGTTCTGTACCATTCAGGTTAAGCATACATGTGCTCCATGTAACCGCCACATACATGTCCCTGTCTTAACCTCTGAATGTAAATATCAACCCCCTAGCTTTCTGCTGTCCAGGGGGTGGCTCTTGAGCAGAGCAATAAACAGATTTAATAAATAAATAAAAAATAAATATATGCTTGCTTGCTACAAAGAAATCTACGATGCAAAATAAAAAGCCACCGCCCAGTCATCCATTAACATATTCTTTCGTAAGGTTGAGTTTGAGTGGCCGACCCCTTCTAAATCTCCATAGCTTTCAACCTCCGCATCGGCATACGTATCAACTGAAGACGTCAATTCTGGCAGTGATGCTCGGGAGGTAAAACTTACTGACATTATGCCTTTCTCCTCTGTTTTTGAAAATTTTTTTTAATTTCATGCTTTCGTAATTTTTCCTGCACATGGGATAACAAAAATGGAATAAATACAATAAATAATTCTATTTACATGTTTGTCGAACAGTTCTTTTTTGATTTAATCAATTCAGCGAGCACAGTAGCAAGTGCTATACAAGCATAGGCGAAATTCCGATTTACATAAAATCCGACACGTAGCATTCCGTGGAATGCAAACCTTACGTAAGTCGGGGAGTTCCTGTATTGTGTCTATAAATTGCGTGCGTTCTTGGTCGATTTGCTTGTTTTTCTGGATGAAAAACCCCAGTTTCTAGGGGGGGGGGGAAAACCTTGCTATTTACAACTGAGACCCATCAACTCAACCATGGAGTGAAAAAATACCATAAGTTCCTCATGTAATCAACAAGATCTGAACCCAGGCCTTTTCTACCCAGTGTAGGGAGGACAATGATGATACCGCTGTGTTACCCGTGCAGAGTAAACTTGATATAATAAAGAAAATAGAATGGGGCATAAGCAGGAGTGTATTAATGGCAGAATATAACATTGGATTATCAATATGTTTATGTTTTTATGTGAAATTAATAAAATCACATTCTTAATCTCTGTATTTCTTATTTAGCCTCATTATTTCTGCATTAAATATATTAAAAATAAAACTTTCTAGATAATGGAAAAATCGAAATAACAGTACCTTGAATCCCCAAAGGTGCTGTTATTGTGAAAGTCTAATGTAGTCCTGTTATTTTATGATGTTCTAAATTCAAATTTTTTGAGTTCATATTTTATGTCAAACTGGTCCTATGTGATTAAAATTTCTTGGAATTTTTTTGTGTGTTTTAAGGGCTCTGCACCTGACATGACAGTATATACAATATATACCCCAACTTCAGATGATTCTTGTAGTACAGGGTAAGTTTCAGCTTTATTAATAAATTGATTTTGTTTTGATAAATGTGTATCAGTTTCTTCTTTAATTATGGAAATTTTAAAATTATTAGAGAAATAAAGAATAATAAGGTAATATAGAGGAGAAGTGCTAAATATGGAATGTCATGGTGTCAATGAACCAAAACATGGCAAAACAGTAAGTTATTGACAGACGGATCCTATTGTACGAGGCAATGATTGAGCCACATCTTGTGTACTGCATACATTTTAGGAAGGATGTAGATCTGCTGGAACAGGTGCACAGAGTGGTTAGGAGATTGGTGAGGGAACAAAAGCATGCTCTTACCAAGAAAGGCTTCAGTTATGCAAATTTCAGCATCTGGAGACATTGAATGAATTAAGCAAGCTCAATACTGATGGTATTCTTCCTGTTATTCGGACTATTTCCATATAAGGGGGACTATATACATAAATTTAAATTGAGGAAGGATGATTTGTAAAATAGATGTATAGAATTTTCTTTCAGCTAGTGAGCCATTCATTATTGGAACACACTTCCATCTGTTATTGTGGAAGTGAGTAGTTTAAATAAATTCAAGGAAGAACTGAGAATATCACAGAGTCTATTGGAAGCGATGAACTGTAGTCCATTCCTTCCAATAGACAAATTATTGGAGGGGATGGACAGGTGATGTGGCCAGCTTGCTTTCTTGTTTTCTTTGCTACCACTAATACTAATAATAATGATAGAGAGAGAGAGAGAGAGAGAGAGAGAGGTAACAGTTAATATTTATATATTTATGTTTACATTATATTTTTTCATTATAATTATGTTATATCTTCAAGGCTAAGGTATTTAATGCAATATGTGCTTACATTTCTTTTATGCTATTAGACATAACTTTCTGCAATTCAAAAATAAAACATTTAAACTACTCAATTTCAACTATTATTGTATTGCGATTGAAAGGAATACTGTTTGGAAGCATTTAGGAAAGAACATCAAAACTTGTTGTGAAACCCTGTCTCTTTAGCACCTAGTTTTTTTTAGTTTCTCAACCTATAAAATTCAAAAAAATAACGAAAAGAATATAATTTAATTATTTTATTTATTCTATATTAATTTCTTAATAAAGAATATCATATACAAAATAAAGGATTTTGTTTGCCTCTTTCTCCATGTTTTTCTATGAATTGCTTGACATACACTTCTTCCATACTCTGATTAAATTGTCACTAAGATAACATCGTGTGGGAATTTCCAGTAGTTCTACCAGTGCTTTCTTTGATCTTTCAGTCTCTGCTGGGTAACTCCTTCACATGATTGTTATTTACATAGCTACCAACCCATCGCTCTGGCAGGTAATTGTAATTTAAAATTAATTGGAATGCTGTTAACATTCATTTTTTTAAGCATTAGCCTTAGTTTTTTTTTTTTTTTTTTTATGTAAACCCCAAACACGAGAGGTATTAGAACCTATAGTACTTAGTACCGTGCTTGGGTTGGAGGTTGAGAAGATGAAAGAAGATATTTGTTGACATTGGACTTGAACTTCTGTAGATTGTAATTTTCAGGAAATACGTATGAAGGAAGGTTGTTCCAGAAAACGGCAGTTGAATGAATAAATGAGGAAGATGAAAAGTTGGTTCTGTGAGTTTGAAGTTGGACAGTAAATGGATGTTGGCTGGTAGCGGCACATGTTCGGACTGTTTTGAAAGAGAGAGCGGGAATTATAGAAGCTAATTCAAAAGAACAGTGCCCATGGAAGTATCTGTAGAAGAGGCATGCCGCAGAAACAGTGCGTCTATGAGACAGCGAGTGGAGAGACTCTGTTAGAGATGAATCATTAATTAACCTAACTGCCCTCTTCTGAATGGAATCAAGAAGCCTGAGAGAGGTTTTGGGGGCACCACCCCAGATGTGGGAACAATATTCCATGGCAGGGTGGATTTGCGATTTATATAGAGTGAGCAGCTGTTTGGAAGAAAAGTAAAGCCGAGAGCGAAAGAGAAAACCAAGTTTTTTAGATGCAGAAGAAGCAATATTTGTAATGTGCTTGTGCCAAGAGAGATTAGAAGTCAGAGTAATCCCCAAAAGAGATCTATCATTTTGCTTAGAAATCGGAGTGTCACTAAAGATAATCATAGGAGCAGAAGAATCCTTTTTGCGAGATATAAGACAAGACTGAGTTTTAGAAGGGTTGAAATCAACTAAGTTGTCTTTGCCCCACTTGAGAATTACCTGGAGAACGGCATTTAAGGAATTGGTAGCAGATTTTCGAGAAGTTGAAGCTGATTGAGCAGGACAAGGTTTCTCAAAATGGAAAGTGGAATGCAATGTGCTATCATCGGCAAAACTATGGATAGGATTTCCAGTCAATGTAAGAAGGTCATTAATATACAAGAGGAATAGAGTGGGGGGGAGAGAACTGAACCTTGAGGGACACCGGCATTAGTGGAGAAGTTAGAAGACAGAGAGCCATCTACCATCACTCCCAGTGAGCAATCAGAGAGAAAACTGGATAACCAATTACAAAAAGAGTTGGCAAACCATAAGATGGAAGCTTGTTTAGAAGACCTTTATACCAAACACGATCGAAAGCCTTTGAGATGTCAAGAGCAACTACTTGTGTTTCACCGAATCTTTCCATTGAATTAGTCCATAAATGGGTAACGTAAACCAGAACATCACCAGTGGATTGACACTGACGGAATCCATACTGGTGATCGTTGATCAGATGGAAGGTTTATAGTTAGTTTAAGAGGTGGCAGATAATTGATTTCTCCATTACTTTAGAAAGAGTAGAAGTAATTGCAATGGGACGATAATTGGATGGGAGGGATTTGTCCCCCTTTTTAGGAACTGGGCTGCATATGAAAATTTCCAAGCAGAAGGAAACACACCTTTGGAATAAGAGAGAAAAAAGGTGGCAAAGAATAGGAGTAAGTTCAGGAGAACAAGTGGAGGAATACCATCAGGACCTGGAGCTTTCTTAGCATCAAGATTTGTCAAAATCCTTTTGACGGAAGACCACAGGAGGCATTGAATGGAGCGTGTTGGGAATGGTGGGAGGTGTTTTACCAAGATCATTAATACATGAGTTGGGAGAAAAATGGGATGCTAGCAGGTCAGCTTTATCCTTGGCTGAAGTGACAACAGAACCATCTGGTTTGGACAGCGGTAGGAGCAGAGATGGGCAAAAGTTGCGGCCAGTAGCTTGGCAAGGGACCAGAATGCTCAGCTACCATTAGGGCAAGAAGCAAGTTTTCTACTCTTAGCCTGTTCAAACTCTAGTTTGGACTGATTAATAACTGCTTTACAATTGTTGCGAGATTTGGTGTAGGCAGAAAATGAAACTGAAGAATTAGAAACAAGCCAATTACGATATGCAACATTCTTCTCTTCAACAGCCTTAGCACATTTATTGGAAAACCAAGGTTTAGATAAAGGACGAGATTTTAAAGTGGAGTGTGGGATAAAGGATTCCATTCCTGCAAGAATAATTTCACTGACACAATCTGAGTAAACGTTGACATCAGAAGTTTTGAAACAGTAATTCGACCAAGGAAAAGAAGAAAAAAAATCTTGCAGGTCATCCATTTTGCATTCTTGTAATGCCAAACAACACGAGGTTGGGAATAGCCATGAGATAAAGGCTCCATTGGAGAAGAGACAATCACCAAGTTGTGATCTGAAGTGACTAAAGGACCTCTCACTTCGACTTAGAAGGGTTCTTTGTGAGAAAAAGATCAAGTGTGTTGGCTGTACGATTAGGATTGTCCGGTATTCTTGTAGGTAAATTAACAATCTGTGCAAGGTCATTAGTAATTGCAAAAGCCTCAGCATCTCGACCTGCTGGGTCGGTGTGACTAGAAAACAGAAGCCAGCTGGAGTTGTGAACATTAAAATCACCAAGGAAAATTATCTCACTGTTAGGAAAGTTGGACTGGACAAAGTCAAGTTGCAAAGAGAGGAAGTCAAAGAGCTCCAAGTGATTAGTGGAGTTGGGAGAACGGTAGAGACAACAGATGAATTTTACACAATGAGGTAGAGATTTTAAGCCAGAGAAGATCAAAGAGAGGAGATTCCAAATTGGCAAGTCTCTGACAGGGAATATCAGAACAGATATATGCACAAGTACCACCTTTGAGGTGAAAGGATTCATACAGCAAATAATTTGGGCATCTGAGATGAGCAGTAGTTGAATCAACCAATAACTGAGATTCTGTCAGAAACAGTACATGGGGTTTGGCAGACTGCAAGTGGAAATGGACATCATTAAGATTAGAATTGAGACCACGTATATTTGTGAAATGAATTAGGAAGTGCTTGGGAGGTTTAGATCTTTTCGCAGATAAGCTTGCTCTATTAGTTTGACGATTCATGGTGTATTCAATTGTAAGAAAAGTAGGTGGGACATGCATATGAAGTAATGAAATTTTTGGATATGGCGTACACATGGTCCGAATATACCCAGATCCTTGACATAACGTGGCCTTGACAATGCTCCCCGCATACCCACTACTCGGACTCCCTCCAGTCACTATCTGGCAGAGTAGAGGTAGCAAGATTATAAACTTGCTGATCCGGAAGCCTCCTAGAGAGTTTCCAATAGGTTCGGTCCGGTGTACTAACTAGCGGCTGGCCTGCGAACTCAGTTTTAGAACTGTACCCTTGAAATGTAAGGAATATTGGATCTCGCCACGATGTTCATCATAACCTCAAAAGTCATCAATCATACTGCATGATGGAAGAGATAGGGAAGGGTTGACCGGAACTTAGCTCTAGAGACTAAACATGGGTTCCACCACTTCAAGCCTCCAATAAGCAAAGTGGTGGTATTGCACCGGTTGATGAGAGTCATCTACCACCTAGTACTGCCTGGTAACATAGAGGGGCGGCATTCTTCCATGAGGTGGTGTGGGTGCCACAAGTCGACTGCTGCTTACATTGGTTCACACCTGGGTGGTCACCCACCATGTACTTGTGCAAGGAGGTTATACCCAGGATTACTAACAGTCCCACCATCGTGAAGGTGCAAGCAGAGGATTTGGCTGTCACAGACCGTCCGGAGTTCGTTGAAATTGGGTCCACTTGACTTGAGTGTCAACCGAATATCAGTTCCATCAACGTTTTAGACTCCAGGTAGCAAGTACAGCTTGTC
This sequence comes from Mastigoproctus giganteus, assembly GCF_048544385.1. Classification (NCBI taxonomy): domain Eukaryota; kingdom Metazoa; phylum Arthropoda; class Arachnida; order Uropygi; family Thelyphonidae; genus Mastigoproctus; species Mastigoproctus giganteus. The sequence continues at coordinate 192,054,435 of NC_143583.1, forward strand.
TGGCATATCTGTGACAACCTCAAGGACCAGTTGAGGCATATGATGCAAGAAAGCAAGCTTATACAGCACCAGCCAAAAAAAAAAAAAAAAAAAACTTTCCAATTTCACCCATCTGGTTACTCCAAATTCTTATCTAGTTCAGCCTTACATTTCTTTAAGCTATCAACTTTCACAACAACAGATGGAAGTCTGTTCCAGCAAACAACTAACCACTGGCTAAAGACAAACTTCCACACATCTATTCTACAACTGTCTTTCCTCAATTTGAATCTATGCCCCCTAAGATACTTAATCTAAGCAAGCAGAAGTATCCTGTCAGCATTGACCCTGCTGAAACCATTCGAGGACTTATACACCTCGATCAGATCACCTCACAGATCCCTAGTTTCCAGATGCTGCAACTTGTAGAACTTAAGCCTTTCTTCGTAAGTGCACCCCTTTGTTTTTCTCACCAATCTTGTTGCCCTTTTCTGTACTCATTCTAGCAACTATACATCCTTCCTAAAATGAGGCCTCCACACCTGTATGCAGTACTCAAGGTGTGGCCTGACCATTGCTTTATACAAAGGAATAATCACCTCCTTGTCTCTGCTAGCAAAATTCCTATATATCATTGATAAAATTCCATGACCTCCTCTGGCAGCCTGTCTTCATTGCTCACAAAACTTCATATCTGACTGCACAATTATGGTATTTTTCATTCTCAACTTCCTTGAGTTTAGTACCACAAGTTGGTACATTTCTCTGGGGTTATTTCTACCTATATGTAGTACTTTGCTTTTGTCAAAGTTAAACTTCAGTTGCCATTTATCAGCCCATCTGCCCAAATTTTCTAGATCCTGTTTCAGTAGTAGACTGTCTTTAGTGTCATTAACAACCCTGCGAACCTTCTTATCATCTGCAAAATTGGACATTAAGCCTGATATACCTTCATCGATATCATTGATAAAGACACAAAACAACTATGGGTCCAGCACCGAACCCTGGGGGACTCCACTAATAACATTAGTCCATGTAGAGCAGTGTCCATTTATTCCCACTCTTTCTCATCCCCCACTCAACCGTCCCTTTATTCATTACAGCAACTTTCCCTTAATGCCATACTGCTCCAATTTGTACAGCAGTCTTCCATGTGCATCAGTATCAAAAGCTTTCCTGAAATCCAAGTATATGATATCAAAATTATTTTTTTGCATTCAGTACCTTTGTTGACCACATCATAGTTTCCAATCAAATTGGTCAGACAAGACCTCCCTTTAACAAACCTATGCTGTGTCTTATTACTCCAGTCTTGTCTAGAATAATCCTGCAATGCTTCTTTAACCAGTGACTCCATTATTTCCCCAGAACAGAAGTTGAACTAACAGGTCTATAACTGTTTGTGTCCCCCTTTGTCAATTGGGTACACATTTGCACATCTCCAGTACACAGGGACCTCCCCTGACTCTAAGGATGCTCTCATAATTTTGGCAAGGGTTTGCTAACTTCCCTTGCTGCCTCCTTCAATATAACTGGATAGATTCTATCCACTCCAGGGGCATTTTTTATGTTTAACTTCAACAATTTCTCATCCACTCTTGCATGGGCAGGTCCATCCCCTGTTCTAATCTTACATACGATAGTAATATTATTCAAGGAAGCATGCTGATTTGCCTTAAGTATGTCTCCTGCAAGCAAAAGCTAACTTGTTTGTGCTTTTGCTATTTTTCCAGAATCCATAATAATTTCACTGCAGGAATTTAGCCATTCTTTGGGTTTGATAGATCCACCAGTTGGCTTCCAAAGTGATGAGGGTTTATTTTACTCAGCTTTGGATTTACCCTTTTTTTGGAAAGAAAGGCTGCCACACAGTGTCCATTTCCTCCTCAACAAAAAATTTCTATCATGCATCACTTGGTACTTCCTTCTCCTTGACCTCCATTTTTCCTTGTGTTACAGGGTACTTCAGTTTTTTGAGAGGATGCTGAAGGAGGACAGATATAGCAGTGGCAGCTGATTGGGCTTTCTGTGTGGGTTTCTGCAAGCCTGATAGATAATGTGCAATGGAAGTTTGTGTTCCATTGGAACACGCCACACAGTGTCCATTTCCTCCTCAACAAAAAATTTCTATCATGCATCACTTGGTACTTCCTTCTCCTTGACCTCCATTTTTCCTTGTGTTACAGGGTACTTCAGTTTTTTGAGAGGATGCTGAAGGAGGACAGATATAGCAGTGGCAGCTGATTGGGCTTTCTGTGTGGGTTTCTGCAAGCCTGATAGATAATGTGCAATGGAAGTTTGTGTTCCATTGGAACACTGCACAAAGTTGATAATTTGAAAGGAGCAATTGCAAAAATTGTTCTCATCTCGCAGAATTTATTGTTTGACTTTTATATTAGAATACATTAGAATTATGGAATACCTTTAAAGCAATAACTACAGAAGCCATGAATGCATATATATATACCGTTAAGAAAAGATAGTATGAGGGGATGTCCAGATGGATTAGCATTAGCATTAGTAGAGGCATTTGATGCAAGAAAGCAAGCTTATGCAGCATCAGTCAAAAAAAAAAAAAAAAAAAACCACTTCCACTTCACCCCTCTGTTCGTTCAAAATACCTGTCCAGCTGAGCCTTAAACTTATTTAGGCTATCAACTTCCACGACAAGGGATGGAAGTCTGTTCCACCAACCAACCACTCGCTGGCTAAAGGCAAATTTCCGCACGTCTATCCTACATCTGTCTTTCCTCAATTTGAATTTATGCCCTCTCAGGTGATTATTCTGAGCGAGAGGAAGAATCCCATCAGCATTTAGCATGCTCAAACCATTCAATGCTTTATACACCTCTATCAGATCACCTTGCTGGTGCCTAGTCTCCAGACACTGTAATTTGCAAAACTTAAGCCTTTCTTCGTAAGAGCACCCCTTTATTCCGTTCACTAATCATGTTGCCCTTCTCTGTACTCATTCCAGCAGCTATACATCCTTCTTGAAATGAGCCCTCCAGACCTGTATAGAGTACTCTAGGTGTGGCCTGACCATTGCCTTATACAAGGGAATAATCACCTCCTTATCCCTGCTAGAAAAATTGCTATATATCATTGACAATACTCCATGAGCTACTCTTGCAGCCCGTCTGCACTGTTCAGAGAACTTCATATCTGCCTGCACAATCACCCCCAAGTCCCTTTCATTCTCTACCACTGTCATTGTAGTACCACAGAGTTGATACGTTGCTCTGGGGTTGCTGTTTCCCATGTGTAGTACTTTACATTTGTCAATGTTAAACTTCATTTGCCACCTCTCAGCCCATCTGCTCAACCTTTCCTGATCCTGTTGCAGCAGCATAGTGTCAGTAGTGTCCTTGACAACCCTGCCTACCTTTGTATCGTCTGCAAACTTCGACATTAAGCTTGATATACCATCATCAATATCATTTATGAATACAGAAAACAATAATGGACCCAACACTGAGCCCTGAGGGACTCCACTAATAACATTAGTCCACGATGAGCAGTGTCCATTGATTACCACTCTCTGTCTTCTCCCCCTCAGCCACCCCTTTGGCGCCTCCGTAGCCAGGTGGGAAGGAGCAGCAGTGCGTAGCACACGCTTCTTGGTTAGACCGGGGTTCGAGCCCGCGACCACCAAATACGGAGGATGTGGAAAGGTCAGGGAATGACCACCGCATATCCTTGGAGCAATATGGCCTTAGTTGCTAATGCTCCTAAAAACCAAACAACAACCACCCCTTTATCCACAGCAGAAATTTGCCCCCAATGTCACACTGCTCCAATTTGTGCAGCAGTCTTCCATGTGCAACAGTATCAAAAGCCTTCCTAAGATCCAAGTATATAATATCAAAGTTATTCCCTGCATCCAGTTCCTTTGTGACTGCATCATAGTATCCAATCAGATTGGTCAGGCAAGACTTCCCCTTAACAAAACCATGCTGTGTCCGAACTATAACTGAAGACTTGTCTAAATGATCCTGCAGTGCCTCTTTAACTAGTGCCTCCATTAATTTTCCTGGAACAAAAGTTAAACTCACAAGTCTATAATTGCTTGTGTCAGCCTTTGATCCTCCTTTGTGAATTGGGGTCACATTTGCACATCTCCAGTCAGCGGGTACCTCCCCTGAGTCCAAGGAAGCTCTCATAATTATGGCTAAGGGTTTGCTTACTTCCTCTGCTGCCTCCTTTAATATAACTGGATAGATCCTATCCACCCCAGGTGCCTTTCTTGTGTTTATCTTCAACAGTTTCTCCTCCACTTTACTCTCAGTTATTACAAGATTCTCTAGCTTACTGCTAGAGTTGAATACACCCCTGGCTTTCCCCTCGCTAAATAACTCCTCATGTGTGAATGTCGATGCAAAATATTCATTTAGTTTGTTAGCTACCTGAGCAGGATCATCAACAGTTGACCCATCGATATCAAGTAGACCAATCTGATTCATCCCCTTCCTTCTAGAGTTTACATAAGTAAAGAACTCTTTGCTGTTTTTCTTTGCATCCCTTGCCAAAGATTTCTCGTACTCTGCCTTCGCCTGCCTAACCTCCTTTGTAACTTGGTTACAGATCAACTTGTATCTATCATACGCTTCTGTGTCATGCATGTTTCTTCTCTGCCATATGCCTCATCAGTTCATGTGACATCCATTTAGGCCTAAACCTTGAACAATATTTCTTAGTTGGTATGTAAAGCCTAGTAGCTTCCAAGATAAGTTCTTTGAATGCTTCCCATTTTGCATTTGCTGTTGGTAACATTATCAGTTGGTCCCACTGTATAGAATTTAAATACTATCTCAGTCCATCGTAGTCGCCTTTACGAAAGGAATAACCCTTACCTTTACCCCTAATGGTAGTTACCTCTTTGAGTAAATCCCACTTCAGCACACTGTGATCACTGCCACCTAGTGGTTCCTTTATCTGCAGATACTTAATGCATGAAGAATCACTGCTGATAATCAAATCAAGAGTATTACTTCCTCTAGTTGCCTCCCGAACATGCTGATGTAGAAAACAATCATCCAATAAATCCACAAAAGCCCTGCTAGTGTGTGAGTAACCAGCCCCCAAATTCCAGTCAATATCTGGGAAATTAAAATCTCCCATTATAAGACTCTCTGATTTACTGGCCCACTCTATTTCCCTGTACACTTTCTTATTATACTCATCAGAGTCATTAGGCCTATAGCACACTCCTACTCTCAATTTTGATCTCTCAATGCTTATGTCACACCAAACTGACTCGACACTGCACTGTCCTGCGATGTCCACTGGCTTCACTTCCTTGGATTTTATGTATTTCTTAACTAATAGCATAACCCCTCCTCCCTTCCTATCCAGTCTATCCTTTCTGTAGACGTTGTACTCCCCAAATTCCAGTTCTGCATTCCTTATATCTGTGTGACACCAAGTCTCTGATATCCCAACAATATCTGCCTTTGATGTTTTGAGCAATACCTCAAATTCATCAAATTTATTTACTAAACTCCTAGCATTGGTGTACACGCAGGTACAGGTATACATGCACCTGTTTCTATTCTTAGCTACCCTAACACAACCCATATGTTTACTTGTACCGCAATGACTCCCAGCATTCTCTGAAATATCCTGAATCTTGTTTTTCAGGCTTCTGCTCATTCCAATAGAAGCAGTGCAAGAATCTCTTTCACCTCTGCCAGCGGCTACTGTTAATCTGTTCGTCTTTGTATCCCCCCAAGCTAGCAGTTTTCCGACCCACCTAACACTGCCTCGATTGCATCAGCAAATATTCTTGCACCCTTTCTATTTAAGTATATCCCATCCCTGTAGAAGCAATCTCTCCTGTTAACAAGTACAGTCCAGGCTGAAAAAAATTCTACCCCTTGAGCCTTGCACAATCTTTCCAGGGCCAAATTGATCGACAATGCTCTCATCATATACTCCCTCCTATCGTGTCTGGGCAAAATTGCAGACACTTTCAAATTCAACCCTATTTCACGGCTTTTTTTCAACAGTGACCTGTACTTGTTAAGCAATTCTGCCGGTCTCCTACTCTTGATATCAAGAGTAGGAGATGATGGATGAATATGGAGCTGGACAGTCTAATTACAGAGTGATGAAATGTACTGAAGCCTACAACAGCTATAAGTTGATCTGTAAGAGTACCACAAAAAAAGGTTAGGGAGGACAAGGCTGAGTATGAAAAAGCACTGGCTAAGAGAGCAAAGAATGGAGACAAGGAGTGTTTCTTCTATGTCAATATGAAGAAGAAGAAGAAGAAAATGAATCAGATCAGATCCTTGTGTACTTGGTGTGGGAAAGTCTTAGATAACCGTGATGTTACTGATGAATTGAATAGCTACTTTGCATCAGTCTTTAATGTCAAAAGACGCTTCGTAATTAGGAGAGGAAGGGCTAATAAGGTCGAAACATGTGAAATTAGTAATTTCAAAATTACAGATTGCTGTTTATTAAAAAAATTCCTGGAGTTGATTACATATACCCAGTAATTCTGAGGGAGGTGGCAAGATAGTGTGGCACCTCCGTAGCCAGGTGGGCAGGAGCAGCAGTGCGAAGCACATGCTTCTTGATTAGACCGGGGTTCGAGCCCGTGACCACCAAATACGGAGGATGCGGAAAGGTCAGGGAATGACCACCGCATATCCCCAGAGCAATATGGCCTTAGTTGCTAATGCTCCTAAAAACCAAATAACAACAACAACAGCGAGAGAGTGTTTTAGTATTAGTATTAGTATTAGTAACGGCCGTATGGTGCAAGAAAGCCTATGGCTTATGCTGCACCAGCCAAAAAAAAAAAAAAAAAAAAAATCCGAACAAAACAATGATAAAAACAAAAATTAAATAAATAATAATAATTAATAAATAAATAAAAATAATAAAATGAAATAAAAAATAAATAAAGAGGAATTTAATCCTATCATCCTATGCGCTTCCCTTACCCGAAAGTACTATCCAGATGACCTTTGAATTTCCCCAAACTGTCGGCCTCTACCACCCACGAAGGCAACTTATTCCAGTAATTTATAACTCGCTGGCTAAAATAAAACTTCCTGCAGTCCAATCTAAACATTTCCCCCCGTAACTTGAATTTATGTCCCCTAGTTCTAGCATCATTTATAATCTTGAAAATTTTGTCCTCATTCATTTTACTGATGCCTCTCAGAGCCTTAAACACCTCAATCAAATCTCCTCTAAGGTGTCTAGTTTCCAAACTCTGCAACCCACATATTCGAAGTCTTTCTTCATAAGGACGCCCTTTTGCCGATCTCACCAGGCGAGTTACCCTTCTTTGCACCCTTTCAAGAAGCTCGATGTCTTTCTTTAGGTGCGGTCTCCATACTTGAACACAGTATTCCAAGTGTGGTCTAACATAGGCCTTATATAATGGGATTATCACGTCCCTATCTCTACTTGCAAAAGTTCGATAGATCATCGATAGGACACCATGGGCCTTTCTTGCAACCTGTTTACAATGCTCAGAGAATTTCATGTCTGACCGTATCGTAACACCCAAGTCCCTTTCCTCCAGTACTGGGTTTAGTTGAACTCCACCAAGTGAATAAGTTATTTTGGGATTACTGTTTCCCAGGTGTAATACCTTACACTTTGTTGGATTAAAGCACAGCTGCCATTTTTCTGACCATTCCTGAAGTCTATCTAGGTCTCTTTGAAGAAGCTCAGCTTGACAGTGATCATTAACTACTCTACCAATTTTAACATCATCTGCAAATTTAGACATCACGCCCTCTATCCCTTCATCAATGTCGTTCATGAAAATTAAAAACAACAGTGGTCCTAATACTGATCCTTGGGGAACCCCACTTCTTACATCAACCCAATCTGAGGAATAGCCATTTATCACAACCCTCTGCCTCCTGCCCTGAAGCCATCCTTCTATCCATCTAAGGATTTTCCCAGTGATTCCAACCTGTTCCAACTTATAAAGCAACCGCTCATGTGGGACTGAGTCAAAAGCTTTGCTGAAATCTAAATAAACAATGTCGAAATTATTCCCTAAATCCAGCTCGTGAGTGACCCTTTCGAAATAGGAAACCAGATTTGTTAAACATGATTTTCCCTTTACAAAACCATGCTGAGTATCCTTGAGAATTTCAATTCGATCCAAATGATCCTGAATTCCACCCTTGATCATTGCCTCCATGATTTTCCCTACTACTGAAGTCAGACTGACAGGTCGATAATTTCCCACTTCACTTTTAGAGCCACCCTTATGTATGGGAGATACATTTGCACTTTTCCAATCCAAGGGAATCTCCCCAGAGTCTAGTGATGCTCGCATAACTAGCCTCAGTGGTTCAATGCACTCGCTTGCCGCCTCTCTCAAGATTATAGGGTATATTCCATCAACTCCAGGAGCCTTACTGGTCTGTAGGCTTGACAGTTTTTTCATTAAATAATCTTGCGAAATTTCAATATCATTAATTACATATTTTTTAACTTCGCTCCCACAATTTCCCTTTGCCACAAAAGGCTTTTCATTTGTAAATATCGATGCAGAATAACTGTTCAGTTCATCTGCAACGGCAGCTGGTGTATTTATTACTATCCCCTTTCCCTTACGTAAAGGTCCGATCTGGTTTGTCCTGCTCTTCTTGGCATTTATATATGTGAAGAATTCTTTATCCCCCCTCTTTGCTCTGTTTGCTAGTGATTTCTCATAAACTGCCTTTGCCTGTCGAACCTTTTCTGTGGCTCTATTACACATCACCTTGTAGCTGTTGTAGGCTTCAGTACTTTTTGAAACATTGAGGTTAATTATGAAGTCATCATTGGATTCAGGGGAGATTTCTTTGGATTGGAGAAGTGCCAAAGTATCACCAATACATAAAGGCAGTTTTAAGAGTGAAGTCATTAAATAAGACACTTTAGTATGACTTCGGTGGTAAAAAATTCTCAGAGGCAATGATTTAGATAGAAATAGCATTTTGAAGGACGCACAACATAGTTTTGTTAAGGGAAAATCAAGTTTAACTAACTTAGTAGGCTATTTTTACACAGTGAGTCATGAGCCGGATGTAGGGAACAATTTCGACATGCTATATTTGGATTTTAACAAGGCATTTGACTCAGTCGCCCATGAGAGGTTAGTGTATAAGCTGGTCCATGTTGAGATTACTAACAAGTTTCTAAGATGGATCGCAAGGCGGCTGCCGAAGTTAGAGAGCTGTGATTAATGAATATTCTTCAGATTAATATAATATCAGAAAAAGGGTCCCCTAAGATCAGTTTTTGGATCACTGTTGTTTCTGATTTTCCTAAATGAAATTGACAAAGGAATAGAGGGCGTGATGTCAAAATTTACAGATATGTAAAGTTTGGGAGAGTTGTTATTGATCAGTACCAAGCAGTGATCATTAAGATGACTATTTAAGATGACTTCAATAGGCTTCAAGAAGGATCAGAAAAGTGGCATCTATGTTTTAATGCAGCAAAATGCATGGTCTTACACTTGGGGAATAGCAACCTCAAAATAACTTGTACACATGGTTGGACTGAATAAAAAACAGTAGAGGGAAAAGGGATTCGAGAGTTACAATACAGGCAGATATAAGTTCTCTAAGCAGTGTTAACAGGTGGCCAAGAAAGTTCAAGGTTTACAGGCTTTTGTTTGATGCATTGAAAATATATAGAATAATGTCCTGTAGAGATAGGGAGGTCATAATCCCACTTTATAAGGCACCATATTTGGAATACTATGTCCATGTATAGAGACCCCATCTGAAAAAGATGCTGAGCTTCTTGAAAGGGTCCAAAGATGGCCAACTAGTATGGTGAAATTGGCAAAAAGGTGACTGAACAAGGGAGAGATTTCAATTGTGGGGGCTAAAGAGCTTTGCAGCCAGGTACCTTGGAAGGAACCTGATTGAGATTTATTTAGTGATATTGAACAATGCCTATCAGTGTTAATGTCTAAGTAAGTAATCAGAGTAAACTACTGCAAAAAAAAAATCTATAAAACTTAGACAGATAGGCTGAGAAGTAGCAATTGAAGTTTCACATTGCTTACTACCTTGCATATAGATCACTGAAAAATCTATAAAAATTAGGCAGGTAGGCTGAGATGTAGCAATTAAAGTTTCACATTGCTTACTACCTTGCATATAGATTACTGAATTCCATATTCAAGAAACTGCATATGGACAGCAGTAATACCAGAATAACATACTAGCTGTGTTTTGTTCCCCACTGCTATGGAGGGGATAAATAAAAAAAATAATAATAAATAAAAGACCTGGGGGTAATTGTGCAGTCAGACATAAAGTTCTCTGAGCAGTGAAGGCTGGCTGCTAGGACAGCTCATAGGATTTTGTCAGTGGTGTACAGGAATTTTGCTATCAAGGAAATGGAAGTGATTATCCCGTTGTATTAGGGAAATGGTTAGGCCCAGTAGTGTTTTCTGGCTGGAACGCACTGGAATGACATTCCGGTACTTTTTCTAAATGTCATAATAGAAAATCATTAAATTTTTACACCTAATATTATGAAACAATGGCATAATCAAAGGGGAGGGAGAAATAATATCTATTTTACCCATTGCTACTAAAAATATATATTAATAGTAATCTTTAAAATTAATAGATTTCTTTAAAAATTTATTTAAAAATAAAAATATAAATTTCGTAATGAAAGTTGAATGTTTCTTACTAAAGTACAATGTGTTAGATAAAGAGATCCAACAAATGAGATATATTGTGATGCATGCGAATGCTGCATTTTGATTAGCCATGAGCTGAACGCTAGAACTGGTTGTTCTATGAACCGTGAGTCTGAAGTCTGATTCAGTTACTGTACAGTCGATGTAGCATTATCATATAGTCTTCTGGAGAACAAGCGTTCTGGTACTATTTTTTTTACGATGAGCGTTCCGGTACTATTTTTTTTTAGCAGTACACCTCTGGTTAGGCCATATAATGAGTATAACATACAGGTCTAGATACTTCATTTTAGGAAGAATGTGTGTCTGTTGGAATAGGTGAAGAGAAGAGTAATGGGATTAGTAAGATGAAAAAAGGATGTGCTTACTAACAAAAGGCTTCAGTTCTGCAAATTGCAGCATTTGGAAACTAGATACCTGTGAGATCTGATTGAGGTTTCTGGAGTGAGTAAGCAAAATGTTGGCAGCATCCATATATTTAGCTCTGACAACATATGTGAGGAGGCATAAATTTTAATTGAGGAAAGATTGGTGCTGGATAGATGTGTGGAAATTTTCTTTCAGCCATCAGGTAGGCAGTTGTTGGAACAAACTTCCATCTGGTGTTGTGAGTAAGTTCGAATAAATTTAAGGAAGAACTAGATGAATTATTAGAGCTGATGGATAGGTGAGTGCAATTTTTTTTTTTTTAGGCTGATGCTGTATAAGCTTACTTCCTTGCATCATTTTTCACTGCTAACAATAATACCATTGGTGATTGAAAAATTTGCAAAATTAAGGTGTATAAGAACATCTCTATGCAGCTGTATAGATAACAAAAAATTGTTGGTAAATTCAAACACTTTCCTTTGTTTGGGTTTGTCATTATTAAATTCAACAACATCCAAATCCTGCCACCATCCGAGGTCCGAAATCTGTGGCCCACACCATGAAAACCCCAATTGTGACTTACCCACCAAGTCAAAAGAAACCAGATTTGTTAAAGAAACCAGATTTGTTAGTCAAAAGAAACCAGATTTGTTAAACATGATTTTCCCTTTACAAAACCATGCTGAGTATCCTTGAGAATTTCAATTCGATCCAAATGATCCTGAATTCCACCCTTGATCATTGCCTCCATGATTTTCCCTACTACTGAAGTCAGACTGACAGGTCGATAATTTCCCACTTCACTTTTAGAGCCACCCTTATGTATGGGAGATACATTTGCACTTTTCCAATCCAAGGGAATCTCCCCAGAGTCTAGTGATGCTCGCATAACCAGCCTCAGTGGTTATGCGAGAATGAAAGCAATCATTAAATGATTGTTAGAAGAAGTGTTTGGATGCTTTTTTTAAATTTTTTGTTCTGTGTTGGGGCCTTGTGGTTTTTGATTTGATGGCATTCCAGCAGATGAATCTTGCTTTTTATGCATATACTTTTTATTATATTTGTTTTATTTTACAAATTTCATGGCCTTTAATGGCTTTAAATAAAACCTTCAATAACATCATGTTTAAACCCACTCCCCTTTGAAATTTCAACATGGTTAGATACTTTGGAGAGAGGGGAGAGATAGCATACATAAAATTACTATCTGATACAAACCAAAAAAATTAAAAACTTAATGACTCTATATGCTTTGTCTTCATTATGTGATAACAACACATAACCTAGTGGGCAGCCTTTCATTCACTTGTAAGCCCGGCAGTTGCTTGTAGAAATAATTCTTATATCTGCAGGTAGCATTTTGTATTAGTCACATAGTGCAAGGAAGCCATTGGCTTTTGTTGCACCGGCCAAAAAAATAAATGAGTAAAATATAATAAAATAAAAAGTAATGCTAAAATAAATAACAAGATAAATAAGTCTATAAAAAATAAAAATAAAATTTATTAAGACCAAAATAACAAATGATTTTACTTTGCTTTTATTAAAAATAATAAAAATAATCATAATTTATTATATAAAGTTTATTATTAGCTTGGATCCCAATAGATATTTACCAAGGAAACATGTTTGTTATAAGAATGAATAAAACTAACCTTTCAAAAAAAAAAAAATCACTTTGTTGTTTTGTGATCAGACCTACCTTTCAGCTGATCTGCTAGTGTACCCTTTAAGTTTCATCTTTCAGTGTGTTGAAAGTCCCAAACCTAATAGTTCATTGCAGTCAATAAATTCTAAAACAAGTAACCCACGAAGGAAAATCGCCCTTCTTAAACCTTACTAACTTAATAACTTTTTTGTATCTGCTTGGTCACTAGGTGACTTTTTATGCATGATGCATATGACACTTCTTAAACCTGGGAGGAAATTCACACCCAAGACTAAAAGAAGCAAATATGAGTAATGCCAATGCTGAAATCCTTTGGTCCTCAATTTCAACCTAAACAGGTTAAAGAAATGATGAAAATTAAATATTGCCAGTCATTATTAAATGCTCTAATTCTTATTATATGTATACCATACACATGGCCAACCAGTAAGTAGACTGCCACCTTTCCTAATTCAAAAACCTCTTGAGAGTATAACTGTGGGAGGTTACTTTAGGATCATTGCTGTCAGATGCAAGACCTTGCCATTTCCAGTATTAAACCTCATCTGCCATTTCTCAGCCCATCCAGATTGTTAACATTAACATTAGCCCTTGAAGAGCAGTGGCCATTTATAATTACTTGCTGTTTCCTACAACTTTACGGTCCTTTATCCATAGTAGTAACTTACTGTTAATGCCATATTGCTCCAATTTATACTACATTCATTCATATGAGACTATATAAGAATGTGAAATCTAAGTAAATAATGTCCAAGTTTTCCCTTCTATCCATTTCTTTACTGATAACCACATAATAGTTAATTGGATTAGTCAGGCATGTCATAGCATTATTAAAACCTGGCAAAGACTTGATGAATCCAGATCACTATTGGCCCTCACCAGCTGTATGGGCAAAATAATGGAAAAAATGGTAAATTCTCGTCTCACCTGGTTGCTGAGCAAATACAACCTTATCATTTCATCGTAGTGTGGATTTCATACAGGTGGATCAACCTTAGAACTCTTGATTCAAACAGAAACCTAGATCCACAGTGCTTTCATTAGGAAGGAACATTTGACCACAGTTTATTTAGACATCAAGAAAGCTTTTGACACAGCTTGGCAATATGGAATTCTCCATGATCCTATACACATTAGGCTTCAGGGGCAATCTGCCAAAGTTCATACAGAACTTTCTGAGGCAGCAGTCATTCCAGGTCTGGAAATCAATCCACCCTCCCTTGTAACTTCATCCAAGAAGAAGGTGTTCCAGAGGGTTGAGTTTTAGGTTCCACCCTATTCATTATAAAAATCAACTCAGTAACTAAGATCATCCCACCCCCTATTTTTACTACTTTATATGCAGATTATTTTAGCATATCTTGCCACTAAAACATGAGAATGATTGAAAGGCAACTTCAAGGTACTCTTAACAGGACAACGTGTGCTGCAGATAATGGTTTTCATGTATCACCTGGAAAAAACTGTCACAGTTCATTTCTGTAGAAGACATAATTTCCATTCTGACCCAGTTCTAAAGCTGGGTAATTACGATATACCTGTTGTGCCTACTCTCCGATTTCTTGGCTTCACCTTAGATAAAAAAATTTACCTTTCTTAACCATATCAAACAACTTAGAACCATCTGTTTCAAGTAGTTAAACATTTTGAGAGTATTATCAGCTACATCATGGGGTCCTGACTCTCATAGATGTCTTCATTTATACCATGCTATTGTAAGATCAAAATTAGATTATGGGTCTCCAGTTTAAACTCTGCTAAACTCAGAATCTTAAGATTTTTGGACCCTATTCATCACAGTGGCCTGTGCATCACTCTTGGAGTCTACTGCACATCTCCTGTCCAGAGCCTTTACACTGAAGCTCATGATCTCTGCTCTCTCTATGACAACAAATTTACTAAATTATGCTATCAAAATTCAGCCACCCAAGGGTCCAAAATCAACCCATGCATCCAGCTAGGAAACATCTATTTACTCCAGATTGGGAGAACTTATATGCCATTTATCCATCAATAAATCAATCTGTTGGCATATGTATTTGCTCATTACTTGATAATTGGCAGCTAGACCTTTCTTAATTAGCCACCACTAGTTCCACTGTTCCTCCATGGGCTTTCTGTCCTGTAGCACATGATCTGTCCCTTCAAGTATGGGGAAAAATTACTCTTTCTTCATAGAATATAAAACTGCTTCATAAATCATTAATTTCAAAATATGAACTTATACCCAGATATACATAAATGGCTCCAAACTAACCACCATTTCAGTGCTGCTTTTGTTCTTCCATCCTTCATAATCTTCAGTCAGTTACCTTTAGAGTGCAGCATCTTCACTGCTCAACTACATGCCATACAAATGGCCTTGTTAAGTATGAAATTGAACCAGTTTATCCTCAGTGTTATTCTCACCTCAATGCTCACACAGCAGTGCCCTTCACAACTTCTCACAGCAACCAAAGAAACATCACAACTACCTACTTGGTTATATTCATAAATTGCTGACTGATCTAGAAAAGGATGTGAAAGTAGTAAAATTTTTTTGGATCCCTAACCATGTTGGCATACCTGGAAATGAGAGTGCTAGCCATGCAGCCAAATTCACTGTGGAATCAGTGATGCTTTCAAAAATAAATTTCACTGACTATAAAAGTCTTGTAATAAGTCAAAATATAAATCACTGGCAAAACCAAGAAGGCAACAAACTCCTTCAGATTAAACCGAATCTCCAGGCTTGGCCATCTAGCTTCTGTTTGAATCAAAAGGAAGAAGTCACACTTGCAAGACTAAGAATAGGACACACACACACCTTACTCACTTTTATCTTCTTTCTTCCTCAGATCTGCCTTTCTGTCCAAACGGCAATGCTCAAGTCACAGTCCAGCATATTGCGGTTGATTGCCCTCTCTATAATGGAGTATGGCAAACCACCTTGTCAAGGCATGCAGCCTGTATCACCCCTACTTTGCAACAAATTTTAGACAACAGATCTGACATTAATGCAGTTATCACTTTCCTAAAAAAAGATACAATTCTATGACAGAATATAATGCTTAAATCCCACATAATGCACATATCTCACTTTTAATAATGCCTGTTATTTCCTACCATTGTTTGGTGCATAATGGCCTTTAGCTCCAATAAAACAACAGCAGCAGCAGCAGCAGCAGCAGGATCTGCCCCGTAACAGAGTCATGCTGTGAATCCCTTAATTCTAACTGAACCTGTCCAGAAAATCTCGTATTGTATCCTTAAGTAAGCACTCCATAATCTTTCCTAGCATAGAAGTTGAATTGAGAGGTTTGTTTAAATGTTCAGAAATAGAACTAAATTTTTTCACAAATTTTACTTCCTTGCCAGTTATAACCATCATCAAAACTACATCTTGCTAACAACAACTTTATCCTCCTTCTCTTGGGGTCCAGCAGGTTGTTATTATTATTATTATTAATAGCCATATGGTGCAAGGAAGCCTGAGGTTTATGCTGCACCAGAAAAAAAAAAAAATTCCCAAGTTACCCTGAGAGAGAGAGAGAGAGAGAGAGAGAGAGAGAGAGAGAGAGAGAGAGAGAGAGAGAGTCAAAAGTAGAAGGGAATCACCAAGAAAGAGAGGAATGATGATATCCAGCTCAGGACCCTGGGTGATATCCAGCTCAGGACCCAAGCCCATACTCACCAGATGTGAGCCCCCGGGGTTAAATTTGGTAGGACTTCAAGCAGAACTTTTTTACACGGAAATCATCTGATTTGTGTGCGTGTGGTTCTTGACAGCACCCACATAAAGACTAATTGTAAGCATTTCTTCCACCTGGTTCAGATTGGATGCTGCTTGACCATTCAGTGGTCAAGCACCACTACTTGTGATTTTCACACATGAGTAATGTTAAGTCATAATTGTTGTAATTTCAGCAATTTTACAGTATTTTGGGAAAATCTTACTTTTAACTTTTTTTTTGAAATGTCATTCTTATTTTTAGAAAAAAAAAAAAAAAAAATTATTTTATGTTTTAGCTCTATAAATTTTGTGCTTTGTTTTTACCCAATAATTTATACCTTTATTTTCTTTGTGTATCTACTAGCTAACCAGATTGTCCCAGGCTTAATAATAAGAATAATATTTCCATATTATTCATTTTTTCATAGTGAAAATTGAGTGTTTACCCACCATTAATTCTTTTGCAGTTTAAAATTTCAATCATTACATTGCTATTTATTTTAAAGAATACCACACCAACCCACTGAAAGGTGAAGAAAATTTTCCTACCCCGAAATTTCCTTCCTATCCTTCCTATCATTGTATTCCCATAACACTCAATGTATTTATGCTTTTAGTCACCATTAGTGCCTTTCAGCAAAAATATTGCAGCCACTTTTTTTGAATGATTTTCATATAATTTTATCATTTCTTGTTAGTAGAATTTGTTTGGCAAACAGCCATTATTCATTTACATTCCAAACTCTGAACTCACTGAATTTAACATTTCTTCCTTTTCACCCTCTGACATTTTATCATATTTTGTAATTGG
Source organism: Mastigoproctus giganteus (assembly GCF_048544385.1). Taxonomy (NCBI): domain Eukaryota; kingdom Metazoa; phylum Arthropoda; class Arachnida; order Uropygi; family Thelyphonidae; genus Mastigoproctus; species Mastigoproctus giganteus. The sequence continues at coordinate 192,071,665 of NC_143583.1, forward strand.
GGATTACCATAACAAACACTATGGGATTTGTGCAAAAATTACTATATAATTTTTCTATATAATATGATATATAGCAAAAAAAATTATAGGAGGAGCTATATAATATAAATATAAACATCTTAAGAGATTTCACATCTCTTAAGTTATCAGACACTATTTTGGGAGATAATTCCAAATTGTTTATTTTGTTGTTTTTAACAGAGAGCGTGAAGTTAAGACCAATGGACAAATTGGGGTTCTTCCAGTTAAAAAAATTAAAATTTTTCCATTTCCTGGCGAAAGAGGTAAATTATTTATCATAGCATATTTTATCTTTTTTTTTTTTTTTTTTTGTTCCAAAATGCATTGATACTTGTATATAGTTTAGTACAACTAAATGACTAATCAAACAACCTGTTTAAAAAAAGTAAACATTAACCACAAAACTAGTATGCAAAACATGCTAATGCAACAGTGAAGATTATACGTTAATCTTGACAAGCAGGTAGGTACCCTTTAATTTAATTTTTGTGACAAGCATGATAGAAAAGTGTAGCTAGCTCCTCCCACTTATTGCTTTGATAGGCTGCTGAATGCTGTCTTTCCACTGACTAAAGCCATAAGGTTTGTGTTAGAGTATACAGGGCTGGATTTTAATGTTTGTAGGCCCTAGGCACTTTTATTCTGAAAAATGGGAAAAGAGAAAAAGTAAAATATTTCTTATAATAAATTATACTGTATTAACACATTGACTATGAATTACATCTTTTGATGTAATGCAAGTATGAGCAGTTGATCAGCGCAGCAGTGCATGCACGGGTGCCTCCGTAGCCAGGTGGGAAGGAGCAGCAGTGCGTAGCATACGCGTCTTGATTAGACCGGGGTTCGAGCCCGTCACCACCAAATACGGAGGATGCGGAAAGGTCAAAGGAATGACCACCGCATATCCCGGAGCAATATGGCCTTAGTTGCTAATGCTCCTAAAAAAAAAAAAAAAAAAAGTGCATGCATGCATGTATGAGTGTGTATGACTGTTGTCTCATGCTTTTCTTGTTAAACTGACTTGTTTCGTAGAGAGTTAAACGTGCATTCTGACTTAATGAGATGGACTTAATAATAATTCACATGAACATATTTGAGTTATTATTATTATTATTAATAGACATATGGTGCAAGGAAGCCCGAGGCTTATGCTTAACCAGCCAAAAAAAAATTTCTGAGTTTTCCTGAGAGAGAGAGAGAGAGAGAGAGAGAGAAGTAGAAGGGAATCACCAAGGAAGAGAAGAATGATGATATCCAGCTCAGGACCCTGGGCGTGCCAAGCCTATACTCATTAGATGTGAGCCCCTGGGAGTTATATGTAAAGAAAGCACAGTAGTAAATAGTGGAATAAGTTTGTGGTGTGACATTTAAAAAAAAATAGTGTAAATTTTAAAAGAAGACTGGTGAGCTGTATTTTCAATTTTTCATATTCTGATCCTAGAATAATTGTGTTTGACATGATTTAAAATGTTTGATGGATACATGCAAAAATACGAATCTGGTTATGAAAAAAGAAAAGGCTCTGGATAAAATGAAAAATTAAATGTTGAAATATATAAATGTTCCAAATCACTCCTGCAATAAGCCTACTCTTTCTCAATCTGAAGATTTTGTTGATGGCATTCATAGGCCTCTAGACCTACCGACGAAGAAACAAATAAAGGTCAAGTTGATATAGAATTAGAATCAGACCAGGTAGATTCCGTAGTGTCGACATCAACAACTGATGTAATTGCAAATAAGGATGAATCAGAGCCTGTGAATGACATAAGTACCGAAAAAACATCTGTTACTATTTCACCATCAGATTTCAGTACTGATCCAGCTAAATGGAAAATAAATGCCGATCTCATTCATCATGTTGCCCAAAATGTGCCATCTCAGAAATTAGAATGCAATTTGAAATCAACGTCTAAAAAATTTGGTGAAAGAGTAAGGTATGCAAGAAAAGAATTGTTTTATAGGAAAATGGGAAATGGCAAGGTCATTAAAAGAGACTGGCTAATATTTTCAGAATCTACTGGAAAAGTTTATTGTTATGTGTGTATGTTGTTTAAAGACGGATTTAATGAGATATGTAATCAATTTCAAATTGGATTCGACGACTGGAAAAATGCATATGCAAGAATCATAACGCATGAAAAATCAAAGGAGTATTTCACTTCTATATCTAATCAGTTGGAGAGACAACTTGAGTAGTCGAGACCTGCTAATTTTCGTAAAATCGGACAAATGCTAATAATTTATTGTAATTTTTCCTTGTAGAGGATCTGCGATCTCATTATGGATTTAAAATAAACTTTGTGGATTTTTTGAAAAGGGTAGTATAGACTATTTTTGGAAATTTTAAAGGAATATTAAATTTTCAGAATATTATATCAGTGGATTCCGGTTATTTGGGCCACCGGTTAATTGGGGCAGCCATTTATTTGGGGCAAATCTTAGAAAACAGAACCCAATCGAGAAAATAGCCAGGGTTTACTTCGCTTAATTGGGACAACATGCTGTTTAATCAGGGCAGGAGACTGCAGCACTGGAGATTACCCTATGATTGTCTCCGACTGTACCACGTGGTTCAGTTGGATTTCTGGAGGTCACAATCATAAAACATAGTTTTGCCGATGATAGCACATTGCATTCAATTTTCCATTTTGAGAAACCTTGTCCTGCTCAATCAGCTTCAACTTCTCGAAAATCTGCTACCAATTCCTTAAATGCCGATCTTCAGGTAATTCTCCAGTGGGGCAAAGACAACTTAGTTGATTTCAACCCTTCTAAAACTCAGTCTTGTCTTATATCTCGCAAAAAGGATTCTTCTGCTCCTATGCTTATCTTTAGTGACACTCTAATTTCTAGGCAAAAGGATATATCTCTTTTGGGGATTACCCTGACTTCTAATCTCTCTTGGCACAAGCACATTACAAATATTGCTTCCTCTGCATCTAAAAAACGTGGTTTTCTCTTTCGCTCTCTGTATAAATCGCAAATCCGCCCTGCCATGGAATATTGTTCCCACATCTGGGGTGGTGCCCCCAAAACCTCTCTCAGGCTTCTTGATTCCATTCAGAAGAGGGCAGTTAGGTTAATTAATGATTCATCTCTAACAGAGTCTCTCCACTCGCTGTCTCATAGACGCACTGTTTCTGCGGCATGCCTCTTCTACAGATACTTCCATGGGCACTGTTCTTTTGAATTAGCTTCTATAATTCCCGCTCTCTCTTTCAAAACAGTTCGAACACGTGCCGCTACCAGCCAACATCCATTTACTGTCCAACTTCAAACCCACAGAACCAACTTTTCATCTTCCTCATTTATTCATTCAACTGCCGTTTTCTGGAACAAACTTCCTTCATACGTATTTCCTGAAAATTACAATCTACAGAAGTTCAAGTCCAATGTCATCAAATATCTTCTTTCGTCTTCTCAACCTCCAACCCAAGCACGGTACTAAGTACTATAGGTTCTAATACCTCTCGTGTTTGGGGTTCACATAAAAAAAAAAAAAAAGTCACCTATTTATTGGGCTTTTCTGTTAGCGCAATCAAAAACGGATAGTAAACTCGATCTTATTAAATTTATGATAATACCAACAGCTGGAATTCTATGGGTTATTATGGTGAAATGTGTTTACACTTCCATGAAATCTTCAATCATATAAAAAAAATTAATTTTCAGAATCTTCTCTTCATTCCTATTTTAAAGCTTTTTAGTGTGTGCAATTTGTGTGTGCCATGTTCTTTGTTATTGATTGCTTATCTTTTTATTGTTTTAAATTTTAATCCCCACCAACAAATGTCAGTGAACAGAAATATCAAATAGTTAGTATGTACGCATTAATTATTCCGATTTTCACGCATCATTTAATGTTTAATTGGTAAGGTAATAAAGGGTAAATTTGTGCTTAATATAGCTTTACTTTTATAGCCTGTGGATAATATTCTTCCTATTTTCACTAATTAGAATCGCTGTTTAATAAAATGGGAAGCATTCAAGGAACTAATCTTGGAAGCTACCAGGCTTTACATACCAACCAAGAAATATTGTTCAATGTTCAGGCCTAAATGGTTGTCAGATGAACTAATGAGACATATGACAGAGAAGAAAAATGCATAGGATACATACAAATTAATGGGTGACATGGAAGCCTATGATAGATATAAGTTGGTCTGTAACCAAGTCACAAAGGAGATTAGGCAGGCAAAGGCAGATTATGAGAAATCCTTGGCAAAGGATGCAAAAAAAAACAGAAAAGAGTTCTTTACCTATTTAAACTCAAGAAGGAAAGGGATGAATCAGATTGGTCCACTGGATGTTGATGGTTCAACAGTTGAGGATCCTGCTCAGGTGGCTAACAATCTAAACAAGTATTTTGCATCTACTTCACACATGAGGTGTTATTCAGGAAGGGGAATGTCGTAGGTGAAGTAAACATTGGCAGTGAGCTAGATGATTTTCTAATAACTGAGAGGAAAGTGGAGGAGAAATTGTTGAGGATAAACATAAAAAAGGCACCCGGGGTGGATGGGATCTATCCAGTTATATTAAAGGAGGCAGCAAAGGAAGTAAGCAAACCCCTAGCCATAATTATGAGAGCTTCTTTGGACTCAGGAGAGGTACCCATAGACTGGAGATGTGCAAATGTAACCCCAATTCACAAAGGAGGATCAAAGGCTGACACAAGTAATTATAGACCTGTTAGTTTAACTTCAGTTCCAGGAAAATTAATGGAGGCACTGGTTAAAGAAGCACTGCAGGATCATCTAGACAAGAATTCAGTTATAGCTCAGACACAGTGGTTTTGTTAAGGGCAGGTCTTGTCTGAGCAATTTGATTGGATACTATGATGTAGTCACAAAAGAACTGGATGCAGGGAATAACTTTGATATTATATATTTGGATCTTAGAAAGGCTTTTGATACTGTTGCGCATGGAAGACTGCTGCACAAATTGGAGCAGTGTGGCATTGGAGGCAAATTGCTGCTATGGATAAAGGGATGGTTGAGTGGCAGAAGACAGAGTGGTAATCATTGGACACTGCTCAACGTGGACTAATGTTATTAGTGGAGTTCCTCAGGGTTCAGTGTTGGGTCAATTGTTGTTTTCTGTATTTATAAATGATATTGATGATGGTATATCAAGCTTAATGTCCAAGTTTGCAGATGATACAAAGGTTGGCAGGGTTGTTAAGGACACTACTGACGCTATGCTGCTGCAACAGGATCTGGAAAGGTTGAACAGATGGGCTGAGAGGTGGCAAATGAAGTTTAACATTGACAAATGTAAAGTACTACATATGGGAAACAGTAACCCCAGAGCAACGTATCAACTCTGCGGTACTACTCTGACAGTGGTGGAGAATGAAAAGGACCTGGGGGTAATTATGCAGGCAGATATGAAGTTCTCTGAGCAGTGCAGACGAGCTGCAAGAGTAGCTCATGGTATCTTGTCAATGATATACAGGAATTTTTCTAGCAGGGATAGGGATGTGATTATTCCCTTGTATAAGGCATTGGTCAGGCCACACCTAGAGTACTGTATACAGGTCTGGAGGCCTCATTTCAAGAAGGATGTAAATCTGCTGGAACGAGTACAGAGAAGGGCAACAAGATTAGTGAATGGAACAAAGGGTTGCTCTTACGAAGAAAGGCTTAAGTTTTGCAAATTACAGAGTCTGGAGACTAGGCATCGGCGAGGTGATCTGATAGAGGTGTATAAGGCCTTGAATGGCTTGAGCATGCTCAATGCCGATGGGATTCTTCCTCTTGCTCAGAATAATCACCTGAGAGGGCATAAATTCAAATTGAGGAAGGACGGATGTCGGATAGATGTGCGAAAATTTGCCTTTAGCCAGCGGGCAGTTGGTTTGTGGAATAGACTTCCATCACTTGTTGTTGAAGTTGATAGCTTAAACAAATTTAAGGCTCAGCTGGACAGGTATTTCGAACAAACGGAGGGATGAAATGGGAGTAGTGGTTGTGTTTTTTTTTTTTTTTTTTTTTTTTTTTGGCTGATGCTGAATAAGCTTGCTTTCTTGCATCATATGCCTCTACTAATGAAAAAAAAAAAAAAAAAAAAAAAAATTCAATTCAGAAATGTGATCACAATGGCCAGCGATTACTGGTCATTGTGATCATGTATAGGTCATTGTGATCACATACGGTGCTTTACTATGGTGAGTCCATCATAACGTGATTTGATTCTACAGTGACCAATTGTAAAGCGGGGGTCCATTGTATTTTTAACTATTTTCGTGAAACTTCGGATAATTGGGGCAGCTGCTTAATCGGGCAAAAATGCACTAGTCCTGATGTGTCCCAAATAACTGGAATTGACTGTATTTTATTTTAAGGCAGAAGAATACTCTTACATAGGTTTTCTTCAGGGACGGCTGCATCCGGGAGAGGTGTAATTCAGAAGATATTGAAATTGCAATTATATGGAAGGAGGACGAAGGAAAAAGCCAGAAAAAAAAGGCCTGAAGTTTTAAGAAGAGTAGTTGAGGTAGCAAAATTTTTGGCAGAAAGAGGTATAGCTTTTCGTGGTGATAATGAGCAATACAATAATCCTAACAATGGCAACTTCCTTGGGTGTGGCTGAGCCTTATACACTCAGTCAGATTTTATCAGACAATGACCTTGTGTCTGCTGTTTTTAGCTTTTTAAAATCAGTAAACCTTTTTACTCATATTTAAAATTGAATTGTCATTCCTTTGTTGATACATTTTTTACTTTTATACCTTTTATATCTCGACATGGTGGCCTAACTAATTAGGTCACTGAATGTTTTAACTTTTTATATATGACCCGTATTTAACACATTATAGCCTTAGTTGAAATTAATTCATTATATATCAAAAAATGGCGAAGTACATGAGCGTTTCTTGATGTTTGTTCACATTGAAAAGCATGATGCAAAATATCTTTTTGACATAGCAGCATCTGTTCTTGATAAACTTGAAATAGATGTAGCAAATTGCAAGTGTCAGTCATATGACAACGCTACTAATACGAGTGGGATGTATTCTAGAGTCTAAGCCAGATTCAAGGAAGTCAACAATGTGCTTCACACAGTCGTAATTTAGTATGGACCACATCCGCAGAAAGCTGTTTGGCTGCCGTTAATTTTTTCATCATTTTACAGTCGCTCTACATGTAAAAATACATGTGAGGCTGCAAAGTCGTTCCTTGCAGCCTCACCACAAAGATGGTCTAAATTGAGTACAGTGGAGAATACAATCTTGGTCAAAAATCTATCAGACATGAAATGGTCATCATGGTCATTACGATGCTGTGAGATCATTGAAAAAGAAAGTTACAGTAAAATTCGTGCAGCACTCATCGATATATCAGAATGCGAAGAACAAAAACCGACAGTGGTTCATGAAGCAAAAGCTTTAATAAATAAACTGAACAGGTTAGAAATAACATTAATGACTGTCATTTAGGAAGATCTAAAAAACACAGATAGAATGACTAAAGCAATTCTAGAACATGGAATTGAGTTATGCGTAATTGTGAAATTATATGATGCTCTTCTGGGTTATTTGATTGATATTCGAGACAAAGACAAATTTGATGATTTTGAAAAAATGGCAAAAGAATTTATTTGTTCCAAATTCTGATTACAGTCAATATGAAGATTGAAAGCAGAAAAGGAGGAGACCACTTGAAGAAACACCAGAGGAATTCGTACCAGCAAACTAAGTACAAAAGATATATTCCGAATTCAAATTTTTTTATCGTATTGTAGACATACTAGTCACAGAAATGACAAAGGCATACAGTACATTGCATGATACCTTCAGTTTTCTTATAGATAAATCTATGTCAACAGAAGAAATTCGATCCAAAGCCGCAGCATTAATCAACACCTACTCATCTGACTTAGAAGTAGACTTCGTTGATGAATTCCTGTTGTTTTCGGCACTATACAAGGACAAAACATCTGTGACAGAATCAATAAAGGCACAAATAAAAGATAAACTGACTACATGTACAGTACTAGTTTCCCAAATGTACACAACTGTAAGAATTTATCTATCCATAATTGGATCGAATGCTGAAGGAGAGCACTCATTTTCGAAACTTAAGCAGATCAAGAACTGTATACACTTAATTATGAGCCAAGATCATTTATCATCATTGCCACTTCTACGTATAGAGAACAATATTACTCGCCATATGGACTTCGAGGATGTTATTAAAGATTTTGCCATGAGAAGCCGAAGCAAGAAACTTTTGTAATCTTAAGAAATGTTACAAATAATCCAGATATTGATGATATTGTAGATTTTATTTCTTTTTAATTTCAAGTATAATGTTGAAGTTTTATAGTTGCATTATTTTTAAGTCTGAAAACCTTTCCCTCCCAATTTTTTTACCTTTTTTTTCCCTTCCTTCGTAGGCCTAAAACTATCATAGGCCCTAAGCACAGTGCCTACAGTACCTAATGGAAAATCCGGCCCTGAGAGTGTATGGAAACATAGGGTACCCTTTTCTAAAGATGCAAATGAATGCAGATAGAGTGAAAGCTGTCTTGGTGCTGGTTTAAAATCTGGAAACGAGTCCCCCCCCCCAGTGCTGGTTTAAAATCAGGAAATGGGTTTCTCCCACCTTGGCACTGATTTTAAAGCAGAAAACAATTTCAAACCAGCACTCAGTGGGAGGGGAAGAAGACTCATTTCTTGATTTTAAACCAGCACTGAGGGGGGGGGCCGTGTTTCCAGATTTTAAATGAGCACTGAGGGTGGGAGGAAACTTGTTTTCTGATTTTAAACCAGCACCAAGGAGGAGAAACTTGTTTTTCAATGTTAAATCAGTGCCAAGACAGCATTCACTCTCTGCATTCATTTGCATCTTTAGAAAAGAGTACCGCCGTGTTTCTATATATCCTAACACAGACTGACCAAGGTGCAGTCTAGAGTGTAGAAAATGTTACCTGTATTCTCCCTTGATTGCTTGCTGCTGAGATCCAAAGAAAAGCACTGACATTGTGGCATAGATGTTACGTGGCTAGCTTGCAAGATGCAGTGTAGTCTGTTCTCTTGGCATACATATCGTGTGACAGTCAAGTGATGTGTGAGTTGCAGCTACACTTGCCAAGCAGCCTGTTAGAGCAATAAATAGGAAGAGCTACACTTGTCTATCATTGCTTGTTGCAAAGATCCATGGAAGGGGGTACCTGCATGTAAAGATTAACCAGATTATAATACTTGGCAAGGTGTGATTCTATTACAGGGGACCCTCATTATCCGAGGATAATTGGTTCCAGAATATTCCACTTAAAACAGGGACCAATTTTCACAATGTTTAATATTTAAATAAAACTAAATGCAACTAGGCATAATATTTTAAGAGTTTAAGATTCTATATCTGTATAATATCAGTGTAGATACATCATAGACAACTCTTAAAGAAAAACTATGATAATAGTGTGAAAAGCATAATTTCATCTGTATCTCATATTGTGTTCATCCTTCACAACGAGTTACCCATGTATTGAATAAGTAACGCTTCACTAATAGAGAAGACTATTGTTGCTTATTCTCAGTGTGCGCCACCAACCAGACGGCACCGTTTCAAAGCTAGTTGGCTTTTCATCGGTGGGTGGCCAGGTACTCTGGTATTGCAAGTGATGTGTTACTTATTCGAGGTAGTGCAATACATGGGCAGCTCATTGTGAAAGATGAGTAGATATGGTGTATCTACACCAATATTATATAGTAATGGTTATTATGTACTTTTACATAGTGAAAAATGGATGGAGGAACTGAAAAATGGGAAAATTGTTTTATTAGGTTATAAAAGAAGGTCGTTCTCACAAAAAAAAAAAAAAAATTCAAGTGCTTAGTCAATTTTCTCAAGGGAAAAAAGCTGTAATTCTTTAATTTTCAAATCCTCATAACTGCGGGGACTCAGATATCAGGGACCTACCCTGTACTTGAGTACCAAACCTAATGTACAAAATAAAATGAAATTATAAAAAAAGAACAGTTATCAGTGACTCCGAACTCTAGCAATGCAAACACGATTCTCTAAGGAGATGCATACTCACCAAAGGGAGAGTATCACATTCATCCTGATATGTAACACCCCAATGCTCTCATGCCAAGTATACTTAGGTAGCAGAATTGCACCTTGCTAGATATAACCTTATTGTTACATTAGTATGTTATGCTAGTTTTGTGATTCAATAATGTTTATTTCTTTAAAAAATTCTCACAGACATATCTTTTTGATTGTGTCTTTGTAATTAAAACTAAGTGGCCTTAGTTTTTTAGTTGTCTGTATATGTTTTCTCTTTTTTAAGTGTATTTTTTTGCTACTGATGAAAAACACTTTTCACAGTAATTTGGGGATATACACTGTCCAGTCAAAACATGACCATCTACCTAACTGTAGGTATGTCCTCCTCCTTGCTACCAGTGCTATCACCACATGGTGAGGCATGGACTCTATAAGGTCTCTGAATGTTGGGAAGTATATTGCACCATGTCACCAGGACCGTGTCCCATAGATCTGCAATAGCCTGTGGTGAAGAATTCAAATACCAGATCCATCAATCCACATAATCCCAAAGATGTTCTATGGGATTCATATTCAGCGAATTCAGTGGCCAAGGTAGCACCTAGAAGTCACTTTGATGTTTGCAGAGTTACTGTTGAACAATATCAGCAGTGTGACAGGGAGCACTATCCTGCTGTGCCTTCTGGGAGGATAGTTGCTGTGAAGGGATGTAACTGATTAGCCACAATGGGATGATCCTTATCCACAGTTTTTTGCTGTGCCCTCCACCTACCATCCACATGGCATAACAGGAAAAAAATGTGATTCATTGGAAAAGGCAACTTTTTTCAGTCATCAATGGTCCAGTGACACTGTTCAGATGCAGACTTTAGGTGTATTGGCTATGGATGGCTGTTGGCATGGGTACCTTGACTGTGTGCCTTCTCCTCTAAACCCATACATAAGGGGGTTTAATTGGATCGTGGTCTTGGAAACACTTCTGGTCATCACCTAGTTAAAGTCCATAGTCAGCCATTCACTGTTTTCTGTCTGTTGCTCACACAAGGCAGGACAACCTACATTCACCCCATCATTGAAGTATGAGTGCCTGCCATTAGCCTGGTGACTTCTGTTCTCTCTCTCTCTCAACTGCCCATCCATTCTACACACTACAACCCCTTACAATATACTTCTGTTGACATATTTATGGCACCTTTAGGCAGGAAACACTACACAGAATGCAACTAAAGGCCCGAGACCTGTACAAGCCCTTATTTATATACAATACCCACACAAAATTGCTAATAACATGTTTGTACAAATATGGCAGACAGAATATACATGAATTACAAATATAAATTCAAATACCCTATTCTGTGTTCTGTCTTATAGGGCAGGGACCATCCTGAGGTACTCGTCTTAAAAAATCCCTATTTGATTAACCCCAAATTCAAAAAAAGTCCAACCCTCCTCTTTTCAGCTCCTGACATCTACCTGCTGGTCCCCATGAAAACATTTGGCATTCTGGGCTGGCTGGTAGAGAAATTATTGGGAAGTCATACATGTGTGGATAGCTTGTTTGTGAGGGGGTTTGCTGGGTTGGGGAAGGGCCTTACCTCTGATAAACTCCAGTGTATAGCTGTACTCATTAACCTTAGCTTGCACAGAAAAAAAAAAAAAAACTGATATGACAACACACACATTTTTTTTGTGTGTGTTGTCATATTCAGAGTGCAGTCATGAGTGTAAAAAAAAATTACCATTTTCTGGCTAAGATCTGTATCAGTAGAATGCATGAGTTGGCAATGCGTTTAAACTTTGCAGTGGCCATGTGATACGTTAAAAAAAAAGTTTCATAAAACATGTGGTGTTCTTTTCATGTGCTATGTTTGGTCCATGTGTGAGAGAGAATGAGTGATAGATTAATGATGGGTGAATGCCAGATGCGTTTCATTTCTAAATTTCGCACACCTTAATGTGTCTGTAATGAAAAAAAAAAAAAAAAAATTGTCTCAGTTGCACGTATATATGACAGGCTGGAGAGTGGATATGTTGTGTTCTTGTGGTAGACAGTGACCCCCCCCCTTCTCCGACTGCAGTAAGAAGGCAATCTGCCATACCTACATGCAGACAAGACACTTACTTTTTTTTAAAATTAAAGACGGATGCTGACACTGGTTTCAGCTGGTTTGGCCAGTGTGGGATATCACACCTGACTGAGCACCCATTCTTTCTAGGAGTTGCCCCTTACAAAAATACATGTTTGCATGTCACTTCAACTTCTAATTCCTGGTGTAAGTCTTTCTACCATCCATCCTCTGTGCCTTCACCTGTTATTCATAACTCCAACTGCCTCCCCTGCGCTCCCTTTAAAAAAAAAAAAAAAAAAAATTTTTTTTAAGGGCCTTCCCTGGTAAGTTCAGGCAAATCCAGGGTTTGCCTAACCAGAGAACTTGATCCTTACTACTTGGCCTTGCTCCCCATGCCTAGTACAGTAACTAGGGGTCAGTGGTGTTCCATGGGCCCCCTAGGCCAAGAGTCCAGATGAACGACATTACACTACACTACATAATCCACGTATCACTCACATTATCTGGCCTTTACAGGGTTCTGTGTTCAACACAAGAGAACTGATCACAGAGTTGTGGGGAATCACTGGTGCTGCTTGACACCAAACACTATGTACTATACCCTTCCACTCTTGGAACACCCTAAGCTCTGTGAACAGCCCACAAGATTCACAGTTTCTGTGATACAGCTACCTTTCAACCAGTACCTGACAATCATCCCTTTTTTTGAAGTCTGTCAGATCACAACCCTTGCCCAGTCAAGCACTTCATATAGACCATATGCCACAAACTTGCAGTATCACATTTACCAGTTCTCACTGTGACACATGTGCCACCAGGTAGAGAGGAACAGCCAACTGGCAAAATACAGGGTGATCATAATTTTTTGACTGGACAGCGTATAATAACTATGTCCCCAAAGCCTACAGTTTGAAGGTCGTCATCTCCCCTCTTGGGGAGATGACTGAAAAACATAGCAGACCTCCAAGAATGTTGATGCCATTTAGGTTGAAGATAACCCCAGGCATAAAAAATATATTTAAAATTTAAACTCTGAATTGCAAAATTTTAAAAATTATTTAAGTTTTAAACAGTTCTGACACTTTTTAGTTCAAAGTATCCAAAATTGTTTAATCCAACTATTTAAACTTTAAATTGTTTTATACTGGAAAATACAAACACAGCAGTGACAACTTACCCATATTAATGTGAAGTCGAGCATTGTCTGGCTGATAAAAGTTTGTGATTGGTTTGATGGTAGAAAGTTGAATCATAAAATTTTATTTAACAGATAACTTATATAAACTGTATACAAACACAATATTTCACATGTATAGAAGTCTTTAGAAAGCTACCTACCTTCACATCTAAGTTGTAGAAAATTGCATTGAAATCTTAAGTGATAGTATTATAGTATTGTGCATAGTATTATGTATTATAGTTCACAGGTCATTTTTACATGTACTTGGCAATCATTTCTTATAAATAACCAAAAATTTCCCAGATTTCTGTATAATATAGAAATCATTTGTTTGGACGTTTGTTCATTGGAAAATTAATTGCAGGAAACCTTCACAAGACTTTCTTCTAATGATGTAAAATCTTGAATTCTGCTAATATTAACATTAAATAGATCCCTAATGCAGTTTTTATTTGAATCAGCACATAATTGCAAAAGCTGATTTTCAAAGCTTGCCAGTATCAGATAAAAATATTATAAGGAATTATATATTCAGTTTGAATATATATAATTAGGCTGCAACTCAGTATATTAATAATTGCTTTATTTTTGTTTGCCACTTGCAATACAGTTACTGTTACTTCTTTCAGGTTTAAATTTTGCACATTAAGATTATTGTAACAACTTGTCATAGGTAGCCAATTTTTTGAAATGCTTCCTCAGTGGAAATGGCATATTCATGAAAAAATATGTATTTCTTCTCACAGACAGAGCTTATATCAACACATTTTTTGACAAAGATTTTCAAATATTTTAATGAGGTCATTTCATTATTTATTTATTTATTATTATTATTATTTTTATTTATTATTATTTTTTTTTTTCAGCTATTGCAACAAAGCTTGTGGCTCTCTTGCATATCTCTTTGGTAGATTTTCTGATTGTTTTGGCTTGGCTGAATCAAGTGATCTCTGGGCTGGAGACATTTAACCATTTTTAAAGCAACCAGCAACTGTAAAATGTGTATGCAGAAATGGTAGATATAATATCCCAAAAATATGCAACAAATCTTGTATATTTTCCTCTGCACTTGTTTCATCTGTACTGATTCTTATACAAGTTGATCATTCAAGTTCAATTTGGTGCAATAAAATCATTCAAAGTATTAAATGCAGCTTTGCCTTGAAGATTTCAGTGATCAAACACATTTCTTAGGAAAGTTTACATATTTGTTTTTTACTTATGCTCCTACCCACCTCACTTATTACTACCAAACTTGCATTATATTGCCAGTCGTGTCTGCATCATACTGCTACCACATGTATTATACTGCTGCCCCCCCCCCACTGCTATCTTGCTAACTACTACTAATGTTACTTGCAACATACTGGCAATGTACTATCCTTGTTTTTATCTGCTTGGCCACTGGTGCCATTGCTCCTGCCTCCATGAGCTGGAATTAGGGGAGAGTCATCGTCAACTCCCCCAGAGCTAATGGAACTGCAGCGGAAACTAACATGTCCATTGATAGAGCTTACAGGCCCAGATTTTTCTCATGGAGTATGACTCCAGTCATCTAAAGAGACTACAGAGAGAAATATAGAACCACAAGATGCCAGCCTTTCTGTTAATGTATACTCTATCTACTCAACTTTTGATACACTATCACCCTTTTTTAATACAGAAATGTGTAGAGAATCTGTTGCTGGATCACTGAAAATGATTAAATGACTCCAGTCTAGAGACCTCCTGATTGAAATAGCCAAACCAAAACAATCAGAAAATCTATTAAAAACGAGTTTTGTATTATGCGGTAAGGAGGCCACCTTGCACACTATATATATAGTGCAAGGTGGCAACAGGATTTTGCTGTAGCAGCCAAACAAAAAAAAAAAAAAAAACAATAAATAAGAAAAAATGTAAATAATATAATAATAAAAATATTAAACAATAAAAAAACAAAAATAGTAAAAGTAATATTAAAAATAAAATACATATATTAAAATAAACTAACTGCCTATGTGGTTTCTTCTTCATGTGGTTACGTAATGAGTCAGCTTACCTTTGAATTTATCCAAGTTGTCAGTCTCAACTACCCATTGAAGTAACTTATTCCAGTGATTTAACAACTGTCTGAAACAGAACAAAATAATCAAGTGCAAACTGCTCTGGAATCCCGGATTAGGGAGATTCCGTTGTCAGTAAAATGGATAAAATTTTTTGTGATAAGGATAGGTGGAGCAGAGTGTGTCTGACAGGAGCAATAATTAATGATGTCACCACAAACTGTCAGATTTTAAAGGAGGGAGGATAAAAACAGCATTATTATTCATGTGGGAACTAATGATAGTAAGCACATATGAAGTGATGATTTTTTTTGAAAAATATAGGACCATGCTGAAAAATTTCCATGAGTTAGGTCAGAATGTGTGTGCGCCTGCAATTCTGCCCATGCATGATAGGAGGGACTGTATGCTGAAAGCCTTATGGTTTACCCACACTTGTAGGTAGAAGGAATCTGTTTTTTAGAGATGTGCACTTGAACAAAGGTGGCACAAAGGTTATTGTTATTGGTATTTGGTTTTTAGCAGCATTAGCAACTAAGGCCACATTGCTCCGGGGATATGCGGTGGTCATTCCCTGACCTTTCCGCATCCTCCGTATTTGGTGGTCATGGGCTCGAATCCCAGTCTAATCAAGAAGCGTGTGCTACGCACTGCTGCTCCTGCCCACCTGGCTACAGAGGTGCCAGGAACAAAGATACTTGCCAGTATCACTAAGGATACCTTAAGGGTTGGGGGATAGGGGATATATATAGATGCAAGTAACACTTGCACACATCTCAAGAATTTTTGCTGGTTGCCACAACAGCTGATATTGGCAAGATATTTGGAGGGTAGTGATATTTCAAATGAGCAGGAAGCTCATGCTAGGAAAACAAGCTTAAATAAATACAAGGGGTGTGTCAGGGTAATAAATTATAAAGACCACTTAGTCCTAACTGTGTATACAGTAATATCAGGAGTAATTTCAATAAAATGAGTGAATTTGAACTCCTGATTAGGACTAGTGCATCATTCCCCAATAATGAGTAGGGAATGATGAGTTTCACTATGGTATGTATAGTGCATTTAGGAAGGACAGACAGGGAAGATAGAAGGGGTGGTGGAGTTATGCTTCTTATCAAAAGCAGCCTGTGCATGACAAAAGCTGTCCCAGAAGTTGCAGATGCTAGTACAAAATCTGTGATATGAGTTAGCTGGGAGCAAAGGTATAATGAAAATAGGAGTAATCTACAGATCACATTCACAATGGGGAATAAAATTTTAAAGCACTGGTGAAAAAGAAAATTCTAGACCTGATTATTTCCCACGAACCAGATGACATTGTAGGGCCAACAGTTACGGGGAACCATTAACTGGGAGTGATCGTGGAGTTGGATGATGCGGAGAGAGGTAGCAGTTGTTAAAGGAAAAGCAATGGGTTTCAATTTCAGGAGAAGAGATTATGAAAATTTAAGGTGCTTTATGGTCTCTGTCAACTGGGTAGATAACTCACAGTATGTGAATGCATTGGAATTACAGTATGACTTTAAAGCAATATTCACAGAAGCCTTGAAAGTATATATGTCATTCAGAAAATATAGCAAAGAGGGGATTCCAAGATGGATGGATAATGAAATAGCCATTTTAATAGAGCAGTAACAGATTGCATGGAAAAGTTCCAGAGCAATAAAAAATATTGAAGTCTATAACAGCTACAATACCATAGAAGAGGTTAGGTTGGCAAAGGCAGATTATGAGAAAATTCTGGCTGAGCAAAGAATAGGAACAAGGAGTTTTTCTCATGCATGAATACTAAGAAGATGAAAGTGAATCAGATCAGGTCCTTGCATAATGGATGTAGGAAAGTTATAGATAACACTGTTGATGTTGCAAATGAATTGAACAGGTATTTTGCATCAATATTTATGCAAAAAAGACTCTTCATAGTCAGGGAAAACCGTGTGAGTGAAGCTGGAAAGCATGAAATTAGCAATATTGAAATTTCAGAAGATTATTTATTGGAAAAACTTTTGAGCCCAAAGGCTATTTATTGATTCATTACATTTTCATCCATTGAAACCATTTCAGTTGGTTTCTAAACCAATTTAACATAGTTAAATTGGTTTAGAAACCAAATAACCTGCAGTTTTCTCAAGTATTTGGATGTTAATAGCACAAATAGTATATATATATATATATTTATTTTTATTTATATATGACTGAAAATTCTAAATGAAAAAAAAAATTTTTTTAAATATATAGCTAGTCCTGAAAGAAAGTATATAAATAATAAGTGACATTAGCATATTTTTCCATTGTTGACAGCTTTAAAATTAACAAGGCATTAACAAACTGTGATAACTTAGTCTTAATTTCGATGTTTTCAAAAAAAAAATTTTCGAACTGAGATATGAACCAAATCACATACAATGAAGTAAACTACGTTACATTATAATATAGCAGTTTTGGTATACTTCAAAAGAGATTGACCAATATCAAAATTATTTGTGCAACCAATATCTTTATCTAAAAATATATCTTGTCAGCCGTTGGTTAAATTGATGGTTTATATTCAGATTTTTTCATTTAAAATAATTAAATGCTGCATTTTAATTTTATGGATCAAAATTGTCTACATTTTCAAGAGATATCAGTTACTGAATTTTTAAAAAATATTTCTCTCTAAAAAGATTTGTGTAATTGAAGGGAAGAATACATGAGTTGATCTTTTGTATGAAAATTAGTAGTAATATTGACTGTCATTATTAGAGTTTTTATGTCGGGAAAGCTTTGTTTTTTTTTATATGTAAAAATGGTAAAATAAATTTGATGTCATAGAACTAACAGTCTCCTATTGGGACCCAGTGCTGTTATATGCAAAACGAGCCGATGAGGATGTCTTTTATCCACTCCACTTGATCCCGCCTTCTGTAGCTGGCCTTATAAAAGCAGTAAGTTATAAATTTATTTTTAGTATTAAAAGAGTAATATTTAATTTGATACATTCTGGTTGCTTTTAAACAACTTAATTTTTTTTTTTTTTTTTGAAACTAAGTATTTATAATTCAAATACTATGATGAGGATGTTATTGGTTGAAATAGTTTGTTATTTGGAAAGTTTGCGATTCTTATCCCACACAAACACAAACAAAGAGCTCATCATGTGAAGTATTATCAAAAAATTGTGGACTCCCTCTACCATGAGTCTGGAAGCGTATGCTGATGATGGGAGTGGAGTCCTGCAGCAAGACAGTCATAGTGCATACCTTTCTAAGCAGTTTGGCACTAGCCCTGCTCAGAAAGGTATTTGGCACTGCTCCTCTAACTTGCTCCCATATTATTTTATGTAGCCCAGAATAATATTGCATTGAGTACCCTTTATGATTTATACATTTTAGTTGCATGGTGAATATGAAAGAATGAGTTTGTATTAAGTTCTGTTTATGAGTACAAACTTAGAAAAACACTCTTTGTCAGTTATAGTTTGATGATTGCCAAAGAAGGAAGTGTCAATTTTACATTTATGTCCTAATGCATTTTTGTCTCATTCATCTATGATGCTACTAAAACACTGGCTCAAATCGATAAAATGCCTTTATTAAACAAAAATACACATACTGACTATATAAACTGTATATTAAAATAATAATAAAATAAAATAAAATGGTATATAACAAGAATAAAATGCGATAAAATATAAAATTAAAACCACTAAAAAGATGTTTAAAATAACTAAAACCACTAAAACAGGAGCTTTCAGCAGTAGCAGCAGCAGCTGCCTTCATCGGCAATAATGGTTGCAGGTTATCTGACAATCTATATATGTACACATATGCCCCAGCAGGTCCACAACATGAACTATGGCACTTGTGCATGGTCCACTTCTCGTGCGTTGGAACTGGAAATGGAACAAACCACTCTAAACTGTTCATCTCTCCTTAGGATAAGGGCTTCAAAGAGTGGATGAATGCAACAACCCTTATCCCTATTAAGACTATAGCATCCAGACGAACATATCCTAGCTATTTCCAGTTCCAAAAGCCATGCGTGGATTCTTTAGCTGTAATGCCATGCCCAGTTCTCCAGGCATGTTCAGCTATGGCTGAACCCACATAATTGGCTGTCTTGAAGGCCCTGTTGTGTTCCTTTAAGCGATCACGCAGCCTATGTTTCATTTCCCCCACATAACACTCCCCACAATCAGGACGTGGCAGCTGCACACAGCATATCTTACACGAATGTAAAATATGGGAAATGGGTTCTGAAATGCCCAGATAGTATGGAATGTATGCAATGGCAACAGGTGTAAAATCATCCCTGCGACTCTACTCATATCTCTTAAACACCCCTCAATAATGCTCTGGACAACTGCATGTTACTAGGCGTTACTAGGTCAGCTTACGGCTGACCTAGTAACGGTTAGAGCACATGACTTTTGGAACCGGAAATGGCTAGAGAGTTTAAGGATATGTTCATCTGGATGCTATAGCCTTAATATCATGGGAGACTTTTTCTTTTTTTTTTTTATGTGAACCCCAAACACGAGAGGTGTTAGAGCCTATACTACTTAGTACCGTGCTTGGGTTGGAGGTTGAGAAGACGAAAGAACATGTTTGTTGACATTGGACTTGAACTTCTGTAGATTGTAATTTTCAGGAAATACGTATGAAGGAAGGTTGTTCCAGAAAACGGCAGTTGAATGAATAAATGAGGAAGATGAAAAGTTGGTTCTGTGGGTTTGAAGTTGGACAGTAAATGGATGCTGGCTGGTGGCGGCACATGTTTGGACTGTTTTGAAAGAAAGAACGGGAATTATAGAAGCCAATTCAGAAGAACAGTGCCCATGGAAGTATCTGTAGAAGAGGCATGCAGCAGAAACAGTACGTCTATGAGAAAGCGAGTGGAGAGACTCTGTTAGAGATGAATCATTAATTAACCTAACTGCCCTCTTCTGAAAAGAAGCCTGAGAGAGGTTTTGGGGGCACCACCCCAGTTGTGGGAACAATATTCCATGGCAGGGTGGATTTGCGATTTATACAGTGAGCAGCTGTTTGGAAGAAAAGTAACGCCGAGAGCGAAAGAGAAAACCAAGTTTTTTAGATGCAGAGGAAGCAATATTTGTAATGTGCTTGTGCCAAGAGAGATTAGAAGTCAGGGTAATCCCCAAAAGAGATATATCATTTTGCCTAGAAATCGGAGTGTCACTAAAGATAAGCATAGGAGCAGAAGAATCCTTTTTGCGAGATATAAGACAAGACTGAGTTTTAGAAGGGTTGAAATCAACTAATCTTTGTCCCACTGGAGAATTACCTGAAGATCGGCATTTAAGGAATTGGTAGCAGATTTTCGACAAGTTGAAGCTGATTGAACAGGACAAGGTTTCTCAAAATGGAAAGTGGAATGCAATGTGCCATCATCGGCAAAACTATGGATAGGATTTCCAGTCAATGGAAGAAGGTCATTAATATACAAGAGGAAAAGAGTGGGGGAAAGAACTGAACCTTGGGGGACACTGGCATTAGTGGAGAAGTTAGAAGACAGAGAGCCATCTACCATCACCCTCAGTGAGCGATCGGAGAGAAAACTGGATAACCAATTACTAAAAACAGTTGGAAAACCATAAGATGGAAGCTTGTTTAGAAGACCTTTATGCCAAACATGATCAAAAGCCTTTGAGACGTCAAGAGCAACTACTTGTGTTTCACCGCACCTTTCCATTGAATTAGTCCACGAATGGGTAACATAAGCCAGAATATCACCAGTGGATCGACACTGACGGAATCCATACTGGCGATCCTTGATCAGACGGAAGGTTCCGTCTGATCAATGCCAGAATCAGCAAAGGAAAAGTATTTGAAATTGTGGGTGATTTTGGATTGGGTTTATGATATGAGCAAGGAGATCCACTCATACAGTTCTGCCAAGAGGAGAACATGATAATAGCAAACTCATGGTTTAAACTTCCCACCGGACGGCTCTATACTTGGAAATCCCCCCCCCCCCCCCAAGACAAACCAGAGACTATAGTTAGAAATCAGATTGACTTTATACTGATAAATAAGCATTTTTGGAATAGTCTCAAAGGAGCCAAAACCTACTCTGGTGCAGATGCTGATTCCGATCATAACTTATTAATAGCTACTATCAAAACAAGGTTGAGATTCATTAGGAAAGAAAATAAGACAAGCAGATTAAATTGGGAAAAAAACTCAAGGTCTCAACTGTGAAAGAAAAACTGAGTAAAGAGCTGAACATAAAATTAAATAACAGAGTAAGAGCTGAAGGTGTAAATGATGAATGGAAGGAGTTTGGTAAGATCGTTATCATTACTGGAAAAGAAATTCTAAGTGATAAAAAACAACCTGCAAAAAAGGAGTGGATGACAGAAGAGATCCTAAACCTAATGGATGAAAGAAGGAAGTTCAAAAATGGTGCTCGAACTAAATATCAGCAGATCAAAAAAATGATAAAGAGGAAAATTAGGAAGCAAAAGAAGAGTGGATGCTAGAAAAATCAACAGAGATAGCAGAATTAGAATGAAGGCATGATAATTTCCATTTACATAAGAAGCTAAAAGAATTAACAGGAAATACAAACAGAAGGATGCCATACACAATAAAGAATGCCCAGAATCAATTAGTTTTAAGAGGTGATGACAGAAAGATGTGGGAAACTTACATCAAGATGCTTTTTGATGATGCCAGACAGCATGTAAATGTTGAAATACCTATGAAAGAAGACCTTGAAATTCTACAGTCTGAAGTTAAATATGCTGTGGGAGTGGCAAAGTCTGGCAAGGCAGTTGGCCCAGATAAAATCCCAATTGAAATAGTGAAACTTCTAGATGAAGAAAATCTGAAATAGCTAACCAAAATGTTCAATAAAATATATCTAAATGGAACACTACTTAATGATTGGTTTATGTCTTCATTCATCCCTATTCCAAAGAAGAACAACATCACCTCATGCAATGATTTTCGTCTTATTAGTCTGATGAGCCACATGTTGAAGCTGCTGCTACAGATAATCCTAAACAGGATTTACCAAAAATGTGAATCAGTAATCCCTGACATCCAATTTGGATTCTGAAGCAGACTAGGCACAAGAGAAGTTCTCCTAGATATAAACATGTTGTTACAAAAATGTAAAGAACACTCAGAAGACAGTATTCATCTGCCTCATAGACTTTGAAAAGGCTTTTGATCGGGTACAACGTATAAAGATTATAAAAGTACTTAAAAAGCTTAATCTTGATGGGCGGGACATCAGACTCATCAAAGAAATCTATTGGAATCGAAGAGGGTGAAACTAACGAGTTCAATATAAAAAGAGGGGTAAGGCGGGGTTGTATTCTCTTGCCCATGCTATTTAACATCTATTCTGAAGTTATTTTCCAAAATGCATTGTGGGAAAGGAAAGAAGGAATTAAAATAAATGGTCAGCTGATAAATAGCATATGATATGGAGTTGAAACTTGGACACTGAAAACATCAAGCATGAACAAAATAGAGGCCTTCGAAATGTGGATCTACAGACGCATGGTAAAAATATCTTGGATAGACAGAATCACCAACATTGAAGTCTTGAAAAGAGCAGAAAGAAAACGTGAATTGTTGAGCTTAGTGAAGAAAAGGAATACTGCTTACCTGGAACACATCCTTAGAAATGTGAAATATAAATTGCTTCAAGTAATAATAGAGGGATTGGGGAGGAGGAAACTTTCTTGGCTGAAAAACATCTGCAACTGGACTGGCAGATCAGCTGAGGATCTTTTTCATCTCGCCCAAGACAGAGAGAAATACAGATTGGTGATTGCCAACCTCCAATAGCAGACAGCATCAAAAGAAGAAGAAAAGGCAAAGTAAAGGAAATTGCTCCAAATATAGTTTGAATCATTGCATTATACAGTACATAGGGAAGCATTAGTAGCAAAGGAAATGCAAACTGATTTGCACGAAGTTTTGAAAGATGTGATAAGTGTGATCAACTTTATTAAAAAGTAGAAGTTGTTATTTGGTTTTTAGAATCATTAGCAACTAAGGCCATATTGCTCCGGGGATATGCGGTGGTCATTCCCTGACCTTTCCACATCCTCCATATTTGGTGATCATGGGCTTGAACCCCGGTCTAATCAAGAAGCGTGTGCTATGCACTGCTGCTCCTGCCCACCTGGCTACAGAGGCGCTGCAAAAAAAAAAAAGTAGAAGCTTAAATAGCAGACTTTTCACAATGCTTTGTAATGAAGTGGGATAAAATGCTTCTTTTATATACGAAAGTAAGGTTGTTGTCCAGTGGTAAAGTGTTGCGACGTCTTTTTGACCTCAAACATGGTTTTATTTTTATCACATAAAAATCAGAACCTTGCTCAATTGTTTACAAATCAAAAATGGCTTGGAAAACTTAGTTCCCTTGCTGATATATTTAAAAAACTTAATGATTTAAATTTAGTCTTTAAGGATAGGGAACAAATATATTAATACTCCATGATAAAATAGAAACTTTCAAAGGGAAGCTTAATCTTTGGAAAACTGAATTTGAGTGTAATAATACTGAAATGTTCCCATGCTTTTCTGATTTTGTTATGATATTGACATTTTATAATTTATGGATATCATTGCCACCCACCTAACAATGCTAATTAAAAATTTTTCCAAATGATTTAATGTATCTCCAGAAAACAAAGTTGTATTGGATTCGTGATCCCTTTGCTTTTGATATTTCTTCACATTCCGAAATTCAGCAAAATCTTATTAACCTGTTGTCTGATGAAGCATTACATACTACTTGGGAAATATTTTGGATTTCTCTTCGAGATGAGTATCCAGAATTATCGGAAATGGCTATACAAACATTGCTACCTTTCTGGTCTACGTATTTATGTGAGGTTGGTTTCTCAAAATTAATAGCTATAAAATCAAAACAGCATTCCAGACTTTATCCAGAAGACTACATGAGATTAGTCATTTAAAACATTGCGCCAAATATGGACCAAATATTATCCAGTCTCGTCCTACTCATTAATTGTTTTGTTTTGTAATTGTTCATTTTTTGTTTTGTAATCTGAATTCAAGAATAAGAATTTGATTTGTTGTTTTTGCTGTATTCAACTAAAATATTAAACAATTATTTTATTGTGTAAATTAAAATGGAAACAATTTTTTTATTCCTTTCTCAGTACTCGAATAAAATTTTCTGCTATATAATTTATAAAATGCCATTTTTCTTCTCTAAAAATCTGGTCATCCTACCTCGGGGTTTACATTGAGGGGGTCACGTCAATTTTATATTTAATAAAGGGGGTCATGAGCAAAATAAGTTTGCATGCCAAATAAGCTTGTGCAGAATCTCACCATCTTCAGTAACCATCCATTGCAGCTCCTGAGAAACCTCCATAAAAACTGGCTGTTGCTGAGGTGTGAGTA
Source organism: Mastigoproctus giganteus (assembly GCF_048544385.1). Classification (NCBI taxonomy): domain Eukaryota; kingdom Metazoa; phylum Arthropoda; class Arachnida; order Uropygi; family Thelyphonidae; genus Mastigoproctus; species Mastigoproctus giganteus. Next base: position 192,096,406 of record NC_143583.1, read on the forward strand.
GTCTTGGAACTCAGCATGCACAAACATCTGTCATATGTAAATGGTAATGGAGAATACCATGGTGCTTCCTACTGATATTCTCAATTACGTTATATTACGATCTCTCACAATTACAGAAACAGTGTTTATAGTTTCTGTGGTGACAGCAGTGGTTGGAATGCCAGGACTGCCAATTTTTGTGATTGAATCATGTCTATCTATCTTTAAATATTCTGAACCACCCACAAGCTGTGCTATGTGGAAGCCTTGTTTAACATGTCATATGCTTCAGGTGATGTTTTCTTGAGAGAAACAAAATTTGATAGCAGCATAATGTTCCTCTTGTGTCACATCCATTGTCATGTAGGCAAAACTGAACAGGCATAAACTTGACCAACCGCCAAGGTCACACTTTGTGCACAAGCTGCATCACACAGCAACTGCGCAGTTGCTGTGTGATGCAGCTTGCTTTGGTAAGTTGCATAAAAATTGTTTGGTAAGTTGCATAAAAATTGTTTGGTAAGTTCAATAAAAAATTACCACAAAAAAAAAGTGGTAATTTTTTATTGAACAGCCCTTGCACATATTTTGAAGTAAAAAAACAATCTAATATTAATACAAAGAGTAGTCTTAACTATTGGATATTCTTAACTATTTGTAAAGAATGTATTATTGTTGTGAAATTCTCTTCATTAGTTAAACATTCTGTTGTAATTCTGAACAGATATGATATTCACAGTTCTTAACATGCCTCTGTTTGAAGTTTAATAATCATCACAAAATCCATGTTTATTAAATGCAGTTTTTCATCTTTCCAGATCGAAACAAAGTACAATATTAAAGCAGAAACTATCCGCAATGTATACAAAAGATGCAAAAAAGGGTAAGTTACTCTTTTTTGACTGAACTGAAAACAATACAAATGAAGATTAAACTTACACATAAATAAAAATTGAGCATTTAATGTAATTAACTTGCTGAACATTCCCATATCCTTGACCCTACCAAAAGGAGAGAATATGTGGGTTATATTCAAGTTATGAAGAAATTATATTTATTCAGAGGAATATTAATTGCCTGCCCTTAAATTGGCATTACAATTCAGAATGCCCTGTGTGGGCCCTGACTCTGAACCAGATTTAGGTGAGGGCCTCACACATAGTCCTGACCTAAATCTGCTTAAATTAACTATTTCTAATTAAATATAATTAAAAGTACTTAATTTTTTAGCTATTTTGAACATTCTCCTCTTTAAAGAGGAGATTGAACATTCCTCAGATTTTTTTCTCCCTTGATTTGGTGGTAGAGATTTATGACTTTCTTTTGCGATTATTTGGAGATTTTTTTTTGCTTAACAAGCATTGTAATCTTTAGTAAAGGAATAATTTTAAGCACCTTAATTAAGCAGATTGTTTATTCTTGTGTTTATCTAAATATTTAGGAAGCTAACAAAAAAAATTTGGCTGCTTTGCTAATGTGAATATCAGAATATCACTGTGGTAGAAAGTTTGCTAACAGAACTAGAGGATAAGTATACTTTTTGAATATTTTGTTTTGTGCAGTTCTGTTGGCATATAATTAATATATTATTGTTTTACATATATTACTGTTATAGCTGAGAATAGTATGGCATTACTATTGTACAAGCTATCATATAGTATTACTGTTAGTTTAGTGCTGTAGGACTAGAATGACAGGAGAAACAGTGAAGAGTGTTTCTGAACCAGTTTAAAGCAGTAATTCTAAAGAAATGACAATGGCAATCTGTAGAAAGAACTAAACCACCCAAAACATCCTCCTTCATTTTACGAATATATGTAGTCTCAGTTCCAGTCCCAAAGAAAAAGTAAGAGAATACATTGGTATTCTGTTACTTTTTCTAAGACAATACCAGTTGTCAGTTGCCACAACCCATTTCAGTTACTTGCCCTAATTATTCTTTATATCAGCATTTCTCAAACTGTGTTCCATGAGATGTGAACAAGTGTTCTGTGAAAAATCGTAATTAATAATTAAAAAAATAAAATAAATAAATTTTGCATATTTGTAGCGTACAACACTTTTGTATCATTATAACATAATTTTTTTTCAGTTATTAATATCCTGGCATAGACCACAGAACACTTTATTTTGGCGGGCTTTGCATAGAGAAGTATGTGTAAAGGTAATGACATCTATGAAAATGTAGCAGTGTGGTGATCTAGTATGATGAGTATGCCATTCAGCCTGGAGTACATGGGTTGAAAGAGAGGAGGAAGCGAATCAATATCATAACTAAACTCATTTCCTTGTATAAAATTTTTTTTGATAATTATTAGTATTTCAAAATATTATTATTAAAATAAATGACCATGGATTTGTGGTTGAAAAAAGGAACTTTAAAACGAGAAGCAAAGTACAGTAAACCCCCGCTATTCGCGGTATCTGTATTCACGGTTTTGCGTATTCGCGGTCACTGATTTAATATAAAATAAAACCTAAAAAAATGTGAATTTTAAAGCGCCGTGAACATTTTCCGCCATAAAAAAACACGGGCATGGCTAAAATTATCTTTCCCGGTCAAAACAGCGCTCAGTGGGTGGAGGGGTGACAAAATCGCGAGCGTGGATGTTTCTTGCTAATCTTTATTCAGTATGTGTTATGTGCTTGTCATGGAAGGTTTCATTGTTTGCTTTTAATTTATATGCTTATAAATTGAATAAATTTATAAATAAATTGATATGCTTACAAAAGTGATAAATCTACCATTTTGCAGTGTAAAACAGACTTTTTCCAGTGTTTTAATGGAAGAAAGTGACTTTATTTGGACAAGTTCTTTCTTACCCGTAAAAATATGGCTACGAACAAGGGAAATGTGAAAAGATCAAAGAAGATGACATTAGCGAATAAAATTGAGTTATTAGACAAAATTTCTAATGGTGAAAGTGTCTCCTCAGTGGCAAAACATTATAAAATCAATGAGTCAACGGTACGATCAATCAAGAAATCGGAAGAAAAAATCCGCCGTAGTGTCCGTGAAAATGCGCTAATTGCTTCAAAAATTTGCTCTGTAACTCGTGATGTTAAATTAGAAAAAATGGAAAAAGCTTTAAATCTGTGGATAGAAGACCGAACTCAAAATAAAATTCTGTTAAGTTCACTCATCATTCGTGAAAAGGCAAAACTCCTTTATCAACACTTTAGCGAAACTGGTGATAGCACTGGCAGGATAAGTTTTCTAGCTAGCAGAGGCGCTGGTTTGAAAGATTTGTTTGAAATTTCTAATAAATATTATATTTAATATTAAATTGTTTCTTATTTTCATTTCGTTGCTATATGCTTGCATTTCACTATGTACTGTTTATGTACATAGTCATATTACAAAGGTACATATAATACATACATAGACAAAATTTTAGACTAGTTTTTCTTATATATTTTATACTTTGGAACGGAACCCCTTTATTACTATGGGAGCCATAACTCAGTATTCGCGTTTTCGGTATTCGCGGCATTTCTCAGGAACGTAACCCCCGCTAGAAGTACAGTAAACCCCCGGGGTTTACTGTACTTCTAGTAGTGCAAATGTGGTTGATGAAAATGAGCACAATATTGTCACACTTCAAAGTGAGGATGAACAATCTCAGCATTTTGTTCACCAGAAATCCGAAGTGAAAAAACATTAACCAACTAATAAAAGACCAAAACGAAAGTATATTGTCAGTTATTTGAATTTCGGCTTTACATGTGTTGGAAATAAAGATGCTCCTGATGCACAGTGCACCATATGTAATAAAATATTAGCAACAGTTCTTCGGCTCTCGCTAAACTTCTAAGTGTTCCGTGAATATGTTGTGAGATTAAAAAATGTTCCACGACTAAAAATGTTTGGGAAACGCTGCTTTATATGATCTTTTGCTTCAAAAAGTGGTACCTGCATATATCCACTCTGCTGTTTCTAGTCAGATACTCCCTATTTGGAATCTCCTCTGGCTTAAATATTTCTTTAACCCATTCTGTCAAGTTTATCTGTTGTCTGTATTGTTTACTGAATTTCACTGATCACTCAGACCTCTGTTACTTTCTTTCTTTGAAACTTGACTTTCTCCATCTTACTATCCTAACAGTAAGGTAATTTACCTTGATGATTTTAATTTTTTATAATTCCAGCTGGCTTTAGTTTTATAGTTACAAATTATAAATTATGGTGAAACTGGCAATACTGCTTATCCGTAACAAAATGACATTTGGGGTGAGCTTTCATAAAATACAACAGTCGTGTATTGTATGAAATCAATTTTTCAATGACAGTGGTGAATGATATTTCATATGTTTTAAGGCAAAGAAATGTGATGGAATTTTGTATACATTTCCAGAAAAAGTAGTCAAGAAACATTAGAGATTTTATGAAAGCCTATGGCCCAGAAGCAATGAGCAAAGCAACAATAGCTGGTGGAAGCATTTTGGAAGTGAGAATACCCAAAACTGGATACCAGCACTGCCATTATAGATATGACCATTGAGAAAGCCGATCAAATGTTTTACAAGGTTTTAGGACAGAAAAGAATTTGTCTACTGCTCAGAGCTAGGCACTGTGTCATCAGAACTCCCAATACATTTCAACAAAAGTGTTTCTTTTGATTTCTCCATTGAAAATTTGATTCCAGAAATCTCTATTAGTTATTGTGCAAACAGGAAAAATGCATGATCAACCTCAGTCTATTCTTGATTATTACGTGCACATGTTGAAAAACAAAAAAATTTAATATTAGCAGAAAATTTCACATTGAAGCATGTTGGCATTATATTTTACAGCAGTGCATCCAGTCATTTCACTCTCTGGCTTCATGTCATGGAAAAGTCTGGCTAGCAACCATTTCAAGTATGTGGGGTTTTCTGTTTTTTTTTTGCTCACAAGGTTCAGGTCTGGGTTGCTGTTGTTTTATATATTTATTAATAACAGTAATGAAAGTATATCAGGCTTAATGTCTAAGTTTGCAGATGATATAAAGATTGACAGAGTGGTTAATGACATTAACCAAATTATGCTACCATAGCAAGATCTAGAAAAATTAGGCCAATGGGCTGAGAAATGGCAGTTGAAGTTGAACATTGACAAAATGCAAGGTACTGCACATGGGTAGCAGTAATCTCTGATTAACATACCAAATGTATGGTACCACACTCAGCATAGTGGAAAATGAAAAAGACCTTGTGGGGAGGGGATAATTGTGCAGTCAGATATTCTCTGAGAGTGTAGACAGGCTGCAGGGACAACTCATGGGATTTTATCAATGATATACAGGAATTTTACCAGCAGGGATAAGGTGATAATTATCCTGTTGTATAAGGAATAGTTAGGCCACATTATCAGTACTGCATACAGATCTGGAAGCCTCATTGTTAGGTAAGACATGGGTCTGTTAGAATGGGTGCATAGAAGAGCAATGAGATTAGTGAGGGGAGCAAAGGGTGCTCTTACCTGGAAAGGCTTTATTTCTGCAAATTGCAGTATCCTGATGCTGGGCACAATCAAGGTGATCCGATTGAGATGTTTAAGGCTTTGAATGGATTGAGCAAGCTCAGTGCTGATGGCATTCTTCCTCTTGTCCAGACTAGACTAATACACATGAGAGGAGGGAGCATAAATTCAAATTGAGCAAGAATGATTGCGGGATAGATGTGTGGAATTTGCCTTCAGCTGGGTGATTGATCGTTGGAACAAACTTTTGTCTGTTGTTATGGAAGAGGTAGTTTGAATATATTCAAGGAAGAACTAGACAAACTGTTGGAGGGGATGGTGATGTGGGAAGTTTATTTTTTGGCTGATCTGCACAAGTTTGCTTTCTTGCAACATTTGCCACTACTAATAATAATAAAGTGTGATAAAGATACTTGGATGAGTTAAATTTATTATGACAGTCCACAAAAATTGCATAAGCTTGTTCAATGGGAACCTTCAATATTAGAAAAGCTTTCTGCTTAAATAAAATTAACAAAAAGTGGAAACTGACATTATATCTTAACTAGAAAATTCTTAGATATATGGTTTAGTACAATGAGGTTGTTCAAGTTCATTTTTTCCCTGCCATATCCAAGGCATGGAAATTAATAAACCAAAATCACCTTAGCACCCAAAATTACCTTAAGATTTCATTGCTAAATGAAATCTTAAGATAAATCACCCAAGGGAAAAAAATATTTTATTAATTTAGTATTCAAATATTTGGGAGAGATGATTCTTTTACATACCAGAGGAGGACACTAAATAGAAGTAATTGCAGCATCAGCAATGGGGAAAGAAACCTACCAATGGATTGTGATCAGAATTAAACTTTGAAAGAATATTGTCTTGGGTAATGGAGGCCATTATGTTGGAATAAATTTTCTTGTTGAGTCCCCCACCTAACAACCCCATAGCACCTTACATTTCAACATTATGTTAATATGCCTTGATATAATAAATAAATAAAATAAATTTTCTGTTTATACTCCGGGACGACCAAACGGTCAGAGGAGTTCGCATGATAGATTGAATACAAGAAACAGCACCGTATTCAGTAGTCACGGGCTTGAACCCCGGTCACTCAAGGCACGTGTACTTAGGCACCCGCGCGCCTGACCACTAGGCTACAGCGGCCTACTGTTAAAGAGCTTTACTCAAAAACATAACCTCTGAATGCTGGTGCACTGAGATCAGATTATTATCAACCTGAATTATTATCAATTTTAGAACAGCTCATCAACTTTATTGGAGATCTTGTACATATTCATGTGGATTAAAGTAGATTGATATATGTAAATACACGAGTGTTTGATTGGCATCTAAATTCATTTGGGAAAAAATATCCTTTTATGCCAACATAAGCTGGACCTTTTTCCATAAAAAATAAGGACTTTATTATAAAATTGCAACCTTGCCCTTTTAAATCTTTGTCTCTAAGATATTGTAGGATCTATACTTTATTGAAAAACTGAGTAATTCAACATAATTCTCTCAATTATACTGAATTACTCAGAACAGCAATATATCTTCTATTTTCATATTCTTCTTTGGAAAAGCAGACATTTTTTTATGTATGTTGATGTATTTCCAAATTAAGCATTTACAGGTAGTATCTCTTCTTAAAGTTCACTGCATGTAAATTTCAGAGACACTTTTAAATATAATTCCACAGCCTTTACATTGAATTTAGATTAGAGTTTTACAAAAAAAAAGCAATCTTCCTCTTCTGAATGTTAATTAAATAACAGAAAAAAATTGACTGTAAATAAGTGTTTTATTAGTATTTTATTTTTAAAATCAGTAAGTTATATATTTATATTCAATTAAGCAGCCAGTTATATGAGTATATTTTTGTTTAATTACAGCAGCACGTTTTAAAATTAAATCTCTTATTTTATTTTATTTTTTATTGCAGAATCACAGTGGAAATGGATGATGATATTGTACGGCATTATTGTAATGAAGATACATTTGTTGTTGATGTGAGGAACGTGGAAGATGAGAAATTTGATATAACACTGGTCGAAATGTAAATATTTGTTGTCGAGTCCCATTCTTTAACTGGTGTCAATTGCTGCCTACCCATCTTTTTTCACTTTACATTTGGCAGAAGAAATTTTTTGACTGGAGGAGAACCAAATATGTAATGTTGCAATAGCAGATTCTCTTTCGGGCTGGAAGAGAGGACTATATTATTGTGGAGTTCATCAGTGCTATAAATGGCACTCTCATTTGAGTCTGTGTAGTGATACAGTGTCCTTCAAGTGTCCAGGTCTTTTTCTGGAGAAATGCTATGAACACTTCTCCAGTAAAATTTTCTAGGTAACTCACATATACTTTTCAGACACAGCATGTATATTGTATATCATAATAGGACTCTTCCCCCAACCCCCTCCCCATGAGGGATATTCTCTTATCTCTCAAATCAAAATTTAGACTTTTTTTTCAATCAAATCAGGCATGCATATATATATACCCAGCCATTGATTCATCAAAAGAACTTTTATACACCTAATGATACACCTGACTTGTACATAAAGCTCTTATTTTTATTCTAAAGAAATATGTCGATTCCACTATCAGATATTAACAATATTATGAAACTGATAATGTCAAGAAATGCAAGTACTAAGCCCAAGAAATCTAAATTAGTGATTTTTTTTTTTTTTTTTTTTTTTAAATTAATGATTGTTTTTGGTTTGTATTTGATGTTTTAAAACCTTCTGAGAAAGTGATGTGAGCTGTCACACTACAGCATTTGAAGCCAGGAACCTCACTCTGAAATTTCTTTAGTTTTGTAGTTTTCATTAATTTGTTATATTAGATTTTCTTAGGTTATTTTTTTTTTGAAAGAGGGAGCAGATCAAATGAATATAACTTTGATTCTAAATGTCATAAACCTTCCAGTGAATACTGAAATATTTCTTGCACTGCATGTATATTTTTTCTTGACATGTTCTATGAAGATATTCTGTTAAACTTACAGGTATCCTGAAAATGCAGTTGTGGTACAATTTTCAATGAGGAACTGTAAGTTTATCCTTTCACAGAGCCAATTCAGAATGATAAAAATGAAATTAAATTGTTTCCGAAGATAATACTCACTTTCCAGAGTGAGTTCCATGAGCATATCCTGGGCCCCCCGAGTAGGGAGTTTCTTAATGAAATTTTGTTAAAAAAAAAAAAATTAAAATTTTGTACATAAATGTTTATAAACATTTTGTTTTCATCTTGACTTTGATTGCCCAGTATTAGAATGAAATTATTTCAAAAATCAAATCAAAATTTTTAAAAAATTATAAAAAATCTAAAAAACTCACTGTTGTTTCTTTTTTTTTGATGTAATACTATCTTCTATGTTTATTTATATAGCATTGGATTCAAATTTCTCTGGATCTGAATTCCAGAGAACTTTGGTTTGCATGACAGGTGTGATTCCTCCTCCAGTTTTAACCATGTAGTTATTACCCTGATGTATTTTCTACAGCAAAACTCATAAAATTAAATAAGTTAGATTTACATTGGTATGAATTTTGGCATTTTTACAGTATGGTATTCACTCAGCATCATTATAATTATGTTTTTAATTGGAAAAAGTATAGCTCTAAAAAATTTCGTTAGTAATTTTTATCAAAAAGTAGCCTATGTTAATTTTCCATTTTTTTACCCCCTTCTTACTTTACCACCCTGATATTTGGCCATTAAGGTAGTTTTTTTTTTTTTTTTTTTTGAAACAAGAAACATTATATTATAGAATATAATGTCAGAATTGAATATAAATATTTAAAATTTCCCATTTTAAATTATTTCTTGCTTTTTCCCCCCAAAAACTAATATAAAAATGAAATTTTCCAAGTCTCGTCTGTTTCTTTTTTTTTTTTTGTTTTAGCACTCTTTGCTACATGGTTAACATCTTTGTGCTGCCTTTTATTATTATTATTATTATTAGCCATATGGTGCAAGGAAGCCTGAGGCTTATGCTGCACCAGTAAAAAAAAAAAAAAAATTTATGAATTACCCCGAGAGAGAGAGAGAGAGAGAGACGAGAGAGAGAGAGAGAGAGAGAGAGAGAGAGAGAGAGAGAGAGAGAGAGAAGGGAATCACCAAGAAGAGAAGAATGATGATATCCAGCTCAGGACCCCTGGGTGTGCCAAGCCCATACCCACCAGATGTGAGCCCCTGGGGTTAAGTTGTGTCGACAATTGCTTAAAAATAACCATATAAGAGATGCAGCACGTACTGGAAGATTAATACAGTTTGTACATGAATGGACTCATCATTTGAAATGTATTTGACAAGACCTTAAAAAGTGTATACATATATACAGGGTGTTTCAGTTAAACGTTTCAGAACTTCTAAGAGGAGTAGGGTACATCCTGACAACTCGAAATCATATAGCAATGTGGGGTCGGAAATGCTTTCCTGAAGCGGTGTTGTACACAGAAGCACCATAAAAAGAAAAGAGACCGTAAGTGAGAAATCGTTTTAATAATACATGAAAAGAAGCAAAAGGTACATGGATTAAAATAAGTGTTTGAAGTTTCTTCCACGGGCTACAATGCACGCCTCACATCTCCGACGCATGGACATCCGAACATTCTGGAATACTCCAGGCGAATTTCGAATTTCTTCGGCAGCTACTGCGATTCTTGCAACCAGCTCCTCAGCATTGTCAACAGGGGTGTCATAAACTAGCGATTTCATATGACCCCAGAAATAAAAATCAAGACATGGTAGGTCGGGTGACCGAGCAGGCCAACGCACGGGACCACCACGTCCGATCCACTGTTGACCAAATGTGACATCCAGGTAGTTACGAACATCTCCGCTATAATGGGCAGGGGCTCCATCGTGTTGGAACCACATTGTCTGTTGCGTCGATGCAGAAATCTGTTCATCTCTCAATACTTGCTGCAGAAAGATCAAGTAGATAGGTCCGGTTAGACGACACGGTAACAGGTAAGGTCCGATGAGGTGATCTCCCATAATACCGGCCCATACATTGACCGAAAATCGAATCTGTGCTGCACGACGTCGTATTGCATGCGGGTTCTCGACCGCCCAGATATGGTCGTTATGCGTGTTGAAAATTCCTTCCCTTGTGAAGGATGCCTCATCGGAAAACAACACTTCAGCAGGAAAAAGAGGATTTGTAGCACATTTTCCAAGGTACCACTGTGCGAAAACAATACGAGGTTGAAGAAACTTCGAACACTTACTTTAATCCATGTACCTTTTGCTTCTTTTCATGTATTATTAAAACGATTTCTCACTTACGGTCTCCTTTCTTTTTATGGTGCTTCTGTGTACAACACCGCTTCAGGAAAGCATTTCCGACCCCACATTGCTATATGATTTCGAGTTGTCAGGATGTACCCTACCCTCTCTTAGAAGTTCTGAAACGTTTAACTGAAACACCCTGTATATATATATATATATATATATACACATGCTTCTCAGGGCCCATGAAAAACATATACAGCGGATTCCAGTTATTTGGGACACCGGTTAATCAGAGCAGCCATTTATTTGGGACACCGGTTAATCAGGGCAGCCATTTATTTGGGATAAATCTTAAAGAACAGAACCAAATCAAGAAAATAGCCAGTGTTTTCTTCGCTTAATCAGGACAACATGCCATTTAATCAGGACAGATCACAGCAGTCAAGATTACCCAACGATTGTTTCCAACCATACCATGGTCTGGTCGAATTTCTGAAGGTCACAACCATAAAACAGTTAACAGTTTCCAGTTTATTGGGCTTTTCTGTTAGTGCAATCTGTTATAAACTGATAGTAAACTCAATCTTATTGAATTTGATAATACCGACAGCTGGAATTCTGTGGGTTTTTAAGTTATTATGGTGAAATGTGTTTCCCCTTCCAGGAATTCTTCAATCATATAAAAAACATAAATTTTCAGAATCTTATCTTCATACCTATTTTTTAAGCTTCTTAACTTGTTACTCCATATCTCACTTGCACGTATCGTGTTAGTTGCAATTTGTGCATGACGTGTTCTTTGTTATGGATTGCTTATCTTTTTTACTGTTTTAAATTTACCCCCCCCACTCCCAAAATGTCAGTGAACAAAAATATCAACTAGTTAGTATGTACATATTACAGTATGTATTAATTAATCTATGCACATAAGAGTAAATTTATTTTTACTTTGCTAGCCTGTGGAAAATATTCTTCCGATTTTCATGTATCATTTAAATTTTTAATTGGTAAGGTAATAAAGTGTAAATTTGTGCTTAATATATCTTTACTTTTATAGCCTGTGGATAATACTCCTCCTATTTTCGCTTATTAGAATTGCTGTTTAATAGAATTAAAATTCAATTCACAAACGTGATCACAATGACCAGCGCTTACTACATATAGTATAATGAATAGTATTTTGCTATTGTGAGTCCATCATAACATTATTTGATCATACAGAGAATCAACTTTTCAATGATTGATACTGTATTTTTAACTGTTTACGTCAAACTTCGCATAATTGGGGCAGCCGCTTAATCGGGCCAAAATGCACTAGTCCCGATGTGTCTCAAATAACCGGAATCCACTGCATATACATGTATGCATTACATACTCCAGAAATTGTTTATATATGGAGAGACAGACAGACATGGTGTCTTCACCATGTCTGTTCATCCTTCCTTCCTCTAACAGGAGGACTCGCAATGGACGTATTTTCATGAAATATTATATTTTGTTCATAAAGAAAGATTTGTCAAGCTATCCGAGATTTCATTAAAATCAGACAAACAGAAATCCAGTAAATTATTATATCTTTTTTTCCATGCAATTTGTATGGGAAAACAAAATTCATAGATTAAATGTGGCAATGTTAGCTTTAGACAGTCCGTGCATGCTTTGCATATATTACTACACAATTGTTATGTTGTGAATGTGGTACTGCTTGTGAACACACACACACACACACACACACACATACATACATACATACATACAGTAGACTCTCGATTTCTGGGATAGATGGTAAAAAAAAATTCCCAGATAATTGATTTCCCGGTTAATCCAAAAATGTAGTGTCTCCAGCATACCTAAGAGATACGTTCCAGGACTTCTACGTAAATCGAGGTTTACATAACTCGGGAATGACTAATAAAATATTGCTACCATATCCCTGATATGCCAAAATTACAAAAACTACGTAATATCCCCAGAAGAATGAAGAAAAATAGTTATATATTTTTAATTAGTTCAATTAAAAACTTTATCTGGGGACAGTGGTGAAATAGCCAGAGTGGCACATAAGAAAAGAAAGCATAAAAGGAAGAAAAAATGTGTATTATTGTACTGTAAAAACTGATATGTATTTCATAGCTCTGGTTATTATAGTTGACCTCATTGGTGCTGATCGCTTCACCGCTCCTTCTATTCTGTTTTTCTCCTTTATTGTGTTCACCGTTGTCACCAACAAATCTGAATTGCGCACGATACTTGTTAATGTTTGGCTATTTTCATACATCCTTATTATTTTAATTTTCTAATCCAATTCGATAGCTTTCCTTTCTTGATAGATTTACTAGTAGCACTTTCACTTATTATTAGCCTTATAGTGCAAGGAAGCTTGAGGCTTATGCTGCACCAGGCAAAAAAAAATTTGAGTACCCTGAGAGAGAGAGAGAGAGAAGTAGGAGGGAATCACCAAAAAAGAGAAGAATGATGATTTTCACAGGGTGAAGGTGAAAACTCACTATTATCACCCCATGCGAGCTCACATTTTACTAAAGCTCATTTGTGGAGGTCACTGCCATAAAACAATAAAAACAATTTGCAGTTTCTTAGTTACTGGGCTTTTCTGTTAATGCAATCTATTATAAATGGGTAGTAAACTCTATTTTATTGCATTTGCAATAATACCGATAGCTGGAATTCGTAGGTTTTTATGTTATTATGGTGAAATGTGTGTCCTGTTCACTGAAATCTTCAGTCATATAAAAAAATATATATAAATAACGTAATGTAAGTCCAAAGCTACGTAAGTCGGGGACATACTGTATCTAAAAATGTTCGGCAACCTATGTAAAAAGTATGGTGATAAATAAAAAATGACAAAACTTACCACGCACTATCTGCGTGTCCAATTTGATGCTTCCCTTTATTTTTTACAATGTCGATTTTAAATCTAATAGCTTCCCTTTATTTTTTACAATGTCGTGTATGGTTTGGTCACCAACATTATAATGGTTCCTTAGAGATTTAACAGATGTACAGTTTTCAAACTTTTCAATAATTTCAAGTTTTTGTTTAATTGAAAGCACAACTCTTGCGTTTGCCCATCATTTTCGCGATTTCTAAACAGAAAAAAAAAAAAAATAGTTACTATAAAAAAAAAAAAAACTGACATAAATAACGAAACAAAATTTGTCCTTTTGTGGTGCGACAGAACACAACAATCGACGCAACGCACTAAAACAAACTGAACATTTGGTCTCTTTTTTTTTTTTTTTTTTTTGAGCAGCGGGTGTGAAGAATAGCCACACTAATCTCCCAATGGTGGCACTTCTTGTTGCTCAGTTACGACTTGCAAAACATCTGTTTATACTTGTTCTGGTTATTACTTCCATTTTATGATTTCTGGTCGATTTTTTTTATTTTTTTTTATTTGGAGTCTTTAAGTGCCCCGGTTAATTGAGAGTCTGCTGTGTATATATATATATATAGAGAGAGAGAGAGAGAGAGAGAGAGAGAGAGAAAGAGAGAGAGAACAAGAACAAAGAGACTTAAAAATATATGGGAAAGAGCAATATATATTATGCAGTTGTAATTAAACTGAACAGCCAAGTTTTGAGAATGTAAATTTATCTATACAGTTATACTCTAAATAATTAATTGATGGGAAGATAACTATATTTACTTTTCATTTCAGTTAATCACAGAAAAAAAAAAAAAAATTAGGACACACCTGAAATGTAACACACTGCATGCATTACCTAACTTCTAATGGAAGTAATGTCATCAGATGGTTTAGACATTACTTAATAACAAGAAAAAATTCATTCTATGAAGGAGATCACATTTTCAGTATACATTGCATTGGTCCCTGGAAAGCTTTTAAGATCAGTTCCCTCTCCTGACTACAGAAATCTTTTTACATAAATGAAAGTATATTTCATTAGCTTTAGCAAGGGCACATACTATATAAGCTTGCAAGAAAGCAAGCTTATATAGCATCAGCCAAAAACACACACACACACACACACACACACACACACACACACACACACACACACACACACACAGACATACCCTTCTCATTTCACCCATCCACTCACTCCAAGTATTTGTCTAGTTCTGCCTTTTTTTTTTTTTTTTTTTCTGTTAGTTCTTGGGAAAATTTCAAGTACAATTATGATTTTATAGCCATCTCCTCCCTACAAAAATTGGCATAAATGATGAAAGTATGCTTTTTGTATTAATTGACAAATAAATTGCAATTGCTACTAACTTTTCAGCATATATTCTACTGGCTCCTGGGATGGTTTTAAGTTCAATTCTGATTTCATGACATTCCCTCCCCAGTTACCTCCCTTCCCTACTGAAATACACTCATGAATGAAAACATTATGACTACCTATTTAATAGCATGTTGGACCACCTTTCATGGTGATAACCACGTGCACTTGGCATGGCATTGACTTCACAAGACTACAGTGAGGTGCTCCCAGGTATTCTGAACCAGATGGACAGAAGGACATCTTGGAGTTCGGCAACAGAGTGAGACACTGGTGTGGTTGTCATATTCTGCATTCCACCACATCCTATAAATGTTCAATGAGATTGATGTCAGGGAAATTTAGTAAATAGTGGAGCACACAAAATGCTTGGACATAATTTTTTTTGAGACCATTCCTGCACAACGTGGACACGAGGCATCTTGTTGAAAGAGTCCGGCCATCTGAATACAGTTACCATATAAGGCAAAATGAGGTGGGATCTGACGGTAAGGGTGTGTTCATTGGTGATGAGAAGACCTAGTGAAGTCCATGAAAACATTCCCCAAACCATGTTACTACCACTATTGGTCTGTTTTCGTGTAACCGTGCAGTCTGGTTGCAGCTGTTTATTCATCTGATGTGCCTATCCATTGGCATGATGGAATTGGAACCATGATTCATCAGCCCAGGTAACTGGACTGATGGTTTTCCAGTCTTCCCATGGCCAGGAATAGTGCTCCCATGCCCACTGCAGGCAGAGGTGTCTATGACAGCTGCTCAACATGTGCACATAAACAGGTTGCCTACTCCATAAGAGCATCTGAGGATGGTGTGCTTGGAAACTTTTCTTTGTGTGTCCTAGTTGTAGGCTTCTGTTAATTGAGGGATACTGAGCTGTCTGTTGTCCTGGACAGCACATGCCAACAACCATTCATCTCGGCTGTCAACCAGTGGAGGTTTCCCCTTCCTGGCATGTTGGGTGGTTGTATGTCTCTTTTCAGACTATTGCTGCTACACCTGCATTATGGCAGCCCTCAAACAGCTGACAATACTTGCAGTTGCTGAGAGTCTGATATTGTAGTGTACATCAGTATGAACTGAGAGGCACTACCCATGCTGTTATTATATATATTCTTCACTGGTTGGTGACATTACTCCTAGGTGCTATGGGACACATCCACATGTAGAGACAGGGGTGGTCATAATGTTTTGGCTCATGAGTGTATTCTATAAATTTGGAACAGGAGCTGTGATCTATTTCAAAATTCAGTACTTAGAATATTTTGTGAATCTTTTTAACAAATTTTTGTGTATGGGTTGACTTATTTCGTTATAAATCATGAATTATTACTATTTGCTAACATGCCTGAAATGAAATGCACTATGTGCATTTTTTTTTTTAATGCATGCATACAAAAACCATAGCTTGGTCTTGATTTATAAGTATAATATATTATATGTAGTAGCATAGTAAAGCTGAATAAATTTAACAGAAACACATTGCATAAACCATTATTCATTCTGATTGGATGTTAGTCTGTTCAAAACCCCTGATAAAGTAATGGGAGAATATCCATGTAGATTGAATGAAATCACATTTTATTTTTGCTATATATATATATATATATATATATATATATTATTTTTTTTTTATTATTTAAAATTTTTTTTTTATCATTTTGGTAACCTTGTTGTTTTGATTCTTTTGTTTTGCTCAGCTTTAATATGTAGGCAACAAAGCTGCTGATTGGGCTTCTAGCCATATATGATACGAAAGGTCGGCTTAAATTTTTACCATTGGCATTCTGATAGATTAATCTATTTAGACTTTCATAGATTTTTTCAAAGTAAAATTTGAGTGTAGATAATATAATTTTTACTTAGAGTGATCTGAAATAATGAACACTTCACTGTACAAAGTATGAGCTTATATTGAAAATTGATTGCATACTGAGCAGGATTTAATTACACTTTATTAAACTAATTAGGAAATAAATGACCTTGTACTCAACTGCTTGACAACCTCACTTGTTTTTATTGATGAAATTTCTTTCTCAAATCTTGATGCTACTTCTGTGGTTCCTACATGGCAACTGACTTAAATACGACTGGCATGTGATCAGTCACATTCTAATTAGTTGCCAAATGGGAACCATAGGAGTAGCATCAAGACTTGAGAATGAACCATGAAGGTTTGGGTTCAAAATTTCATTATTAAAAATGAATGAGGTTGTTAAGTTGTTGAATACAAAGTTAATTTATTTAAAGTGTAATTGAATTGTGCTCTGTACTCATATCAATTTAAGCTCAAACTTTGTGGACTTAAGTGTCCATTACTTCAGACCAGTCTAAATAATTATATAGAATTATATAGTCTATATATAATTATATAGACTTGAATTCCCATCCTTACATATGTATTTCACACGTTTGAAGAAAATTTTACCATTAGTACAATATTAAATTAAATTAAAATAAATGTTTTGAGACTTTATATGCAAAATTATAAATATCAGCAATATTATAAACAAGCGAGTGATGTTAAATTGCAAAGCAATGACATTAACACTATATTATTGCATTTATATTGCAATTTAATGAATATAATAGGATGTTATATGTATTTATAGGTTATAGCTTTATAATATATATTATAAATATCAGTAGTATCATACATGAGTGGGTGATGCTTAACTGCAATGGTATGTTGCATTGAATTATTTCTGAAAAATAACGCTAAAAGTAATCAATATAACAGGATTTTATTTGTGTTACAGCTTTAATATAATATATAGTGAATACAAGTGAAATGCCCAACTTGGCAAGAAAATTGTGAACTATTAATAGTGTTAAAAGCTATGGAAATACATAGATTGACGAACAATAAAAGATGACAATGAATGACATATGCCACTGGGTAAAAGATAAAATATTTGTATGAATATATTTTTATGAATTCAGGCTTATTGTACATGGTGGTAAATATATGCATACCTTGGAAGAATATACAATGTAATTATGATAGCATCTCTGGAATGCTCCTGAGAGAGGGACAGAGTATAACTGATGGGATCTTCAGTTATATCTAACTTGAAACCTTTTCGACTTTAGGCTTTTATAGAAGCCTCTAAAAGAGGTGCCTCACCATCTTGGGGAAAACCACACAATCCAGTGACTGCAAAAATTTTGTTTGTCTCCTTGTTTTTTATTGTATAAATTTCAAATTCCATTTTTGTTTCTGTTTGGACAATGGGCAATTTATTTTTTCAGTTCTGGGTTTCTTTTTTAGAGTCGTGGCCCCTATTTCAGACATGATATAGGGGCCATGACTATTTGAAGCAATTCATTTACTTCAAATGACTAATGAAATAATATAGTTTGGGCTTTTTCTTAAGGAGATAACACCACTGGACATATTTTTTTCTTTTCTTTCATTTGTGATTTAATCAAAAATGTTTTATTAGAGAGTGCTTGGAGCCTTTTAGATTTTACTTATTTAAAACCATGAATGAGATTCTTCCTTTCCCAGCCTTCAATAGCACTTCTAGGAATTTTATATAATTTTTCAAAGCTCTGTAGATTCCAGAGAGGATCACCATCTGCAGCTACCTTAAATCCATGAAAAAATTCATACAAATATTCTTTGCCGTATACAATCCAAGCGTTTATTTTCATTAAAAAATGTGTACCTGACTCATTTTTGCTTAAACACAGATTCACTTAAAACTAATGCAGTGGTACCAATTAGCTGTTATTGTCTAGAGTGCTGCTGTTTAAAAATAAAATTATCATCTTAGGCCACCCAAGAACAATCTGCCTATCCATCTGTATTATGTTCATAAATTGTATGTTCTCTGGTTGTTTTGTTAGATGAAGCTTCTGTGGGGAACCTTGCTCTCCTTTCCTGAGATTGACTAACTCAGCCACTGGTGAAAACAATTCCATAAAAGTTCCTCTTGTCATTAATGGAATTTGAACCCTGACCTTTTTCCACTCAGTATAGGGAGGAAGTACTGCTCTTAGTGTTACAGGTATGACTCCATATAGGAGTTATATACATAGCTTATAAATTGTAGTTACCATATTTACACAGCCAGTTTTTAAATTAATAAAAATATTATGCATAATTATATACTGTATTATTAATACCTACATGGAAATGACAATTCTTTCCTTGTTTTAATTTATGGAGTTTGCAAAATTCAAGTTACATTGCTTAATCCTAGAGTGGTCACTCAATATGTTTAAATACCTGTGATTTTGAAAACTATCCATCCAGAAATGCACTGCCCAATGAGGTAGTGACTTTCAGTACCTTTCAGAGGTAACCACAAATGGCAGTTAAGTAATGTGATAATTTTAGGGATAACAGTAGACTTTGCAGGGTACAGCATGCATTTTTTTAAATAATTTAAACTGGAAATTTTTTATTGTACTATAATTTCACACCAAAACAACATAAGATAGGAAAAAAATGTAAATTATATTTAAAAAAACATTTTGTGCTTCTCGTTACTATCCTTCATTAAACTTCAAAAGCAAGATTTCATTTTTTAAAAACTATACACACAAAATATGCAGTTCTAAACAAAAAAAAAAAACTTAAATTTTTCAGACAGCTAGGATGGTTCCAAAATTCTTTACAAATGTTTCAAACAGGTTGTGCAGAATACAAAATTCATTTCTAGCACTGTAATTTAGTAATTTTTATCAAACTTTAGATGATGCACACAGCTGATAAAAAACATTTAAAGTAGTGTTCTGACACTTGTAACTCATGCTTCTTTTGACAAAACATCCCCCTTTTTATTGGTAACTTAAGTGAATACAAGATCTCTACAAAGATGTCACCATACTTTGATATATATACCTTTAGAGGGAAAGTAAAGTTACAGTATTGAGATTTGCATTTGAAAGCCTGGTATCCAAAATGGCTACCAACAGCTTTCATGCATAATCTATAATGTGCCACAACTAATACACAATAGTGGTGCATGCATGATCTATTATTCAAGTTTTACAGTGTAATGAATGCTATGGATACACTGTCTTTCATTACAAATCCAAGGGCAAACAAAAATTATACTGCCTGTGAATTTGTGGCAATGTGAATAACTTGAATTTTGAATATAACCTCATTCTTCATGCTATCCAACCCACTGTTTCAGAAAGTATTGATGTGATGATCCAAAAACTGTCTGCACATCCTGTTGGTAATCTAGGTACTGTAATGTCCATCTTGCCAGAAAAGAAAAGGTGTGTGTGTGTGTGTGTGTGTGTGCGTGCTCCAATTTGAGGTTTAAAATCCCATAATGATTCACTGGGGGAACCCTGCTCCATCTGCCCAAGAATGCAACACTGGTTGAAGAAGGCTTTAATAATTTCTCCACTCTGATGGGATTCAAACTCAAACTTCAAATGACTGACAAGTGCCGAAACCACTACTCTCACGGTGAACTTGCAAAAATAGCAGATGCTTAATATACTCATCCTAGATTTTTTGGTACATCATTATGTGGCCTTATCTGGAATCATACAAATCTTGCTCATGTCATTCTCTATGCATTCCATTATCCAACTTGTCTTTGACCCCACATATGCAACAAATGCCTTATAGTAGGGGTGGCCAACTTAATTTGTGATATGATCTACTTTTTTTCTTCAAAATGTGCCACTATCTACCATCTCAAGAATTTCATTGCACATGGTTAAAAAAGTTAACACATTGAAATATGTTGTTTATAAGTTTTAAAATTAAATACAATTCAGAATTCTTATTTTAAATTCATATGTATTTAAATTTTTAATTTATGTGAAGTTTGTCTTCATGTCATCTGCCAAGCTTTCAAAATCGGGGATACACTGTGATAAGGCCAATTGTAAAGAATCTTCTGTATGCAAGTCCTTAAGAGTAGAGTGATTCTTCGTCTTTGTTTCCAGTACAAAAGGCCGATCCACATAGATATGTGGAACCAAAACAGGAATTTAAAATTTCACTGCATTTTTTTACATTTGGGTACTTTTCTCAGCAAACATATTTACAAAAGTCCTTTTTTGATGATCTGGCTTTTAGGAAGATATCGTTTCGCAATGTAATAATTTCATTTTCAAGTAATCTTTTCTGCAATTTGTTCCGTATCTAAGTCGACATTAAATATATTGAACAATGTCTTCAATTGTTTTAAAATCACTGAATCTGGTTTCAAAATCATTCACAACTTTCTCATTTCAGAAACATGTTTCTCACTATTAAATTCAAAAACAGGATATTTTTGCAAATGATCTTGCATATTTTCAAAATGATCGAATTTTTTTTTTATTAAATTGCTTTAGCTCCATCTGTTGTTATTGGTATGAGCTTAAATAGTGGTAATTTTATTTTTTCTAAGATCACTATTAGGTGGAAAATCAGATTGGTATTTACCATAGAGTGTGTTGAAGTGCCTTTCTAAATTTCATTTTTTAGGTATAGCCACGGAAGCATTGCAAATCAAACAACAACATTTTTCTTTTATCATTACAAAAAAGTACTCTAGTTCCCACTCTTGATGAAAATGATACTTTTTACTCTTTTTTGTAGTATTCATTTTAAATCAGAGTATTAAATTAACGTATAGGTTAATTTAATTAAAACTTAATATTAATAACTGGCCAGTTATTAATATTAAGTAAGCTAAATAAGAATTCAACACATACGCTATGCTCTCCACAACGTAACACTGCGTGAATTTTCAGTAGACAATCCTAGCAGCTGCGTGGCGACAAGAATAGTCACATGGTTCAACAGTATATGCAGTGGGGCATATAATAATAACAGTTAGATTTTGACTAATCTATTTTTTATATATATATAAAATTCGTCATGATCGATCGAAATTAAAGCCGCGATCGACTGGTAGATCATGATCGACTTGTTGGCCACCCCTGCCTTACAGTAAAGACAGTCCACTATAAACTACAAATCCATGGCTTCCATGTATTGCACCACTTGAACATTTTTGTACTTACAATGCTCAGTAGACAACCTTTGTTAGTCCCACCTATAAGTTTTGAAGTATAAGTACAAACACCATGACACTAAATTTCCTTTCACAATGCGTGCTAATATGGCATTGTGAAATTTTATGACCTGCATATTTTTCTTTATTCTTGTTTAATAAATAAGCCCTAATGTTATTGACTTGACTCTATAATTAATTTTAGTAGAATATGAATAATTTTAATGTGTTCAAAATGAATTTGATAAAAAAAAAGTGTCATATTTAGTGCCTGTTTATCTGTTTTATATACATTTCTTAAATTATGAAAGCATTGCCTTTTTTCTTCCCATAGACAGTATAAAATTGCAAATTGATTTTGTTTAAAAGATATTTAAAGAGACTGTTAAAAGATAATTGAAATTTGTTTCGCTCGTGTATGCACATGTTTTGTGATAATACATTCTGGGTTAGCTTTGTTTGCTCATTTATTACTAGAAATAACTCTCTCTTTTGAATGGGGGAAAAACATGAAGGTTATTACTGTTGCTAACAAAAGTTGAAGAAAGTGATAAGCACAAAAATTAATTCTTATTTTAAATATGACATATTTCCTTGAACTTAGTTAAGTACACTCAACACATTCTCTGTGCAATACAAAATAATATTGAACATTTTATGACTTCAGAAATGGTTATGAAAGTTAAACCATGTTACCATGAAATTTATAAAAAATCCTTATTTCACAGATAGCATACACAAATAGGGGATACCTTAATTTTGTACAATATGTTCATTCTCTTTTTTTATGTAAGAGTTAAAAAAAAACATGTTTTAATGTAAATAATTTAATTTTATAAACTTATGCTTTTGATATATTCATGTTATGGTTGAACTAACTGTTTTAATAATAAAAAAATATTTTGGGTATGAAATTGCAATGTATATTTCTTTAATATCTGGTAATTTTCAGTAATAAGATTTCTTGCGACATGACTAAAAAAATATATATATATATGATAAACTTAGTTTAATATTATAAAACCTGAATTAACTCTATCACTTATGCCCTTGATTTAATAAAGACATGACAGCACTGCCTGCACTAAAATGTCACAAAAGGGGATGTCATCCCTTTTTGTTTTCATTGTATAAAAAATGAAAATTAATTTTTAGTTTTACTGAATTGAAAATAGTGATCTATTAAGTATGATTTGCTAAACTTGATTTAAAAAAAAATATCGAATGAAAGTAAAGGAGAGAAACCAATAATTATAATGTTCTTTTGTATTTTCAAGGCCAGTTATCTCCCTCCACAGATTTAAACATAGATGCTTGCATGGCATCTGGCAAATGCAACCCGAATTTTTGTATTTTTGTCAGCTGTTTGCATTTAGTCAGAAAAACTAAAACTATATGGTAAGATTAGGCACCTGTCACTGGCATCTTGCAGACTCCACATGGGAATACCTTGAAGAAAGATGACTTATGTTCACTTAGTGTCTATTAAATGCCAAACAAAAAATTAATCTCATAACGAAATAAATCTTATAATCAAACAGAATACTGTATAACCAGTTAAAAATACTGGCAGGCTAAAAGTACATGGGAGGATTTGGTTTAATTTACAAATTAAAAAATAAATAAATAAAGGGTCCATCCATCAGACTCCATACTAGCAGTGGAAGTTTAAGTAAAAATTGCAGAATGTAACATATTGAAAATTATCTTAATTTGTAATATAGTCAACAAAAAAATTTCACTATTTAATAAAACTTTGAAAATGTTTATCTAAAAGTCATCAACAATGATTCAAATATAACATAAAATGTTATATTTTAATAAATATCCATCCAGCCAAACACTCTTGTCTATAGAAATCTGTGGATACTGAATTTTTATGCAATTAACTTTACCTTTTGTTACAGATGTAGTGTAATATCAAGTGAAAAAAATGATATAACTTTTTAAAAACAGCCTGTATGTTAAGTACAAGTTGTTTTTCTTCCAGCAGAGGTAACTTATTCCAGGAACAGCTTACTGGCTAAAGGAAAACTTTCTACAATCCAGTCTAAACCTCTGCTCTTGTAATTGAATTTACGTCCCTAGTCTTGGGAGCATAAGTGAAAATTTCTCCTTCATTTTACCAAGAATTTAAGACTGGTCAGATTTTTTCCATTAACTGGAAAAATCTGACCATTCTAAGGTTTTGTAGCCCACACATTTGAAGTATTTTCTCATATAGGTACCCTTTTGCAGTTCTTAGTGAGTGAGTGAGTTGCCTGTCTTTGGATCCTTTCATCTGTCAACTTTTAAGGAGCTTAACATCTTTTTTTAGGTGTGTCCTCCATACTTGGACACAGTATTCCAAATGTAGTCTTATAATTGCCGTTATACAGTAGGTTCATAACCTAACTCTATAGGCAAATGTTCCATAAATCATTGAGAGGACACTTGGGTTCTTGCTGCCTGTCTATCTACACTACATATATGGAGAACTTCACATTCACCCATATCATAACCCCCCATCAAGTGTGAAACTTATATTGGGGTTTCTATTCCCCAAGACTAAAATCTTTCATTTTGCATCAATAAAGCACAACTGCCACTTTTCACCCTTGAATTTCCCCATGTTGTCAATATCAATTACCTATGGAGGTAACTTATTCTTTGAGGCTGACATAATAGCTTAAGGAAATTCAAGTATGAGCAGAAAAGTGGCAATTACATTTTAAGGCATTTGCACAAACAACTGACTTTTTTATGCATGTACATGGTTTTTTGTGTAAAGGTCAGTAAAGTTTATGGATAATGTTTGGATTGTATAGGCAACTAATGAAATGTTATGCATTATATATATGGACTGTCAGTATAATTTATTAAAATGAAGGAGTGCGTGCCACTTGGCTCTGATTATTAACCGTTTTCCCAATCTCGACATATGAAAATTTTGACGTCACACTCTCTATCCCTTCATCAATATCATTTAAAAAAAAAATCAGGAAAAACAATGGCCCCAGTACTGATGCTCGAGGAACCCCACTTCTAATATTATTCAAATTTGAAGAATAACCATTAATGACAACTCTCTGCTTTCTGCCACACTCTGATCCATCTACAAACTTTAGCTGTGATCCCGACATGTCAAGCTTATACATGAGTCAAATGCTTTGTTAAAATCTAAATAAACAATGTTAAACTTATTTCCTACACATCCAGTGACTTTGTCAAATTGGTTAACCAGATTAGTTAAATGTAATTTTTGTGTTGTATATCCTTCAGAATTCAGCCTTTATCTAAATGTCCTATATTGCACTCTTGATGTATGATTTTCCCACTGAAGTTAAGATTGACTTTACATATTGGCAATACACTAAGCACTTCTCTAATCCAAAGGAATCTTTTGCAAGTCCAGTGATACCTTTGTAAATAACCTTAATGGTTTGATTTGCTCTTTCTTGCTCTCCCCCCCCACCCTCAGAATTATTATTGGGTCATCAGTTTAGGAGCCTTTACTTGCCTTTATGCTCTAAACCAGCGGTTCTCAACTTTTTAATACTTGTACCACCAAAACCAAAATTGAAAAATTTCAGTACCACTCATTAAAATATGTATTTTAATTAAGAGGAAAAGTCAACAATATTTGCGTAATAATAAACTAAATATTATAAATTATACATTTTTATTTCATTTTTAATACAAAAATTGAATAAACTAAATAACAAATTAAACAAAACAATACACACTTATAAAATACTTGATTAACATGGTGATTTAATTGTAATCAATGACAATTAAATGCTGAGAGGTTGAATAAACAAAATAATTGAAAATCAACATGATTCATGAACTCTTGTTAGATTGACAAAAGATAGATAAAACATGTAATTATTTACCTTTAGAGGGGAAGAAATTTTTAACATTTTTACAACTGCCTTTATAAAATAGGTTCATAACCTATTTCTATAGGCAAATGTTCCATAAATCATTGAGAGGACACTTGGGTTCTTGCTGCTATATATCTACACTACATATGGAGAACTTTGTATCCATCCATATCATAAACCCCCTCCAAGTGTAAAACTTATATTGGGGTTTCTATTCCCCAAGAGTAAAATCTTGCATTTTGCAGCAGTAAAGCACAGCTGCCACTTTTATGACCACCCTTGTTAAATGTAATTTTTGTGAAAATTCAACTGTCTCTTATTCACATACGCAGGGGCATGCCGTCCATGTGTCCGACGCACACAGGTACCAGGAGGACAAAGGTAAAATTCATCAAATTGTAGATTATTATTTTCTGATGTTTTTAATTAATGGGGCACCATATTTGCACACAGGCACGTACCACCAAATCTTTTTCCATGTATCACCAGTTAAGAAACACTGCTCTAAACTATGTATGTGTATACGTGTTCATTTGATTATTGTTTATTCAGGTAAAACATTGCAAGGTGCATACTAACGTTCCTTTGCCAAACTATATGTGAGATAACTAGAAAACACTAGCCAATTTTACATAACTGAATTGGAAAACATCATGCTTACCTGCAAAAAAAAAAAAGTAATTTTAGAAAGAATTTCATTCTTTTGTGTTTATAGAAACTCAATTTGTTTTTTTCAGTACTTCCAATATGATGTGACACCATATAAAGCATATGTTCCTCCTTCAAGAGTTTCTTGTCATGCACAAAAAAAAAAGTACGCAGATGTTCTTTCCATTTCATTTCAATCACAAAGCATGAACACAATTGAGCGACAGCTCCAATTATCCATAAACAAAATAGAAGCATGGACAAAAAATAATGGATATAGAAAACCTGAGAAAAAAAATCAGCTGTTATACACTTTTGTATAATCCATGGTCTTCATCCTAAACCAGTTTTATACTTACATAATTTTCCTCTGCCTATTGCTCAAAATTTCTCCTTTAGGCTTAACATTAGACAGGAAACTAAACTTTCATGAACATATATTAAGACTTCAAACTAGCTGCCTCTCAAAACTTAATATCCTGCGCACAGTATCTTCAATGGCTTGCGGAGCCGACAGGTACACATTACTAAAATTATATAAAATTTTGATTAGATCTCGATTAGATTATGGATCTCCTGTGTATGCTTCAACAAGACAGAGCATGTTACACCGCCTAGATACCATTCACCATAGTGCTCTCCGCATAACTCTAGGAGCCTTTAAAACTTCACCAATTTACAGTTTGTATGCAGATACATCAGAACCTCTGCTGCATCTTTGGCGAGATTATCTTTTATGCATGTATGCGGCAAAAATATACAGCCAACCATCACATCCAAATTGGTCCATTATTCATGATCCACTATGGATGAGTAATTATGATTGCAAACCAAATAAAAATAAACCAGTAGGACTGCATCTCAAACACAGTTTGAAAAATACATTCGAGCATATTTCTGCACTAGATATAAATCTAGTAGTAGTAGTAGTAGTAGTGGCACATGATGCAAGAAAGCAAGTGTAGGAGCTTATGCAGCATCAGCCAAAAAAAAAAAAAAAAAAAAAAAATCACACCATTCCCTCCAAATGCCTGTCCAGTTCCTCCTTAAATTTATTTAACCTATCAACTTCCACAACGACAGATGGAAGTTTGTTCCAGCAATTAACCACCCGCTGGCTAAAGGCAAATTTCCGCACATCTATTCTACATCTGTCCTTTCTTAATTTGAACTTATGTCCCCGTAGGTTGGTAATCTGAACAAGTGGAAGGATCCCATCAGAATTCAGCATGCTCAACCCATTCAAGGCCTTATAGACCTCAATCAGATCACCGCGTAGGTGCCTAGTCTCCAGCCACTGCAATTTGCAGAACTTAAGCCTCTCTTGGTAAGAGAATCCCTTCATTCCCCTCACCAATCGTGTTGCCCTTCTCTGTACACGCTCAAGCAAATCTACATCCTTCCTAAAATGAGGCCTCCAGACCTGTACGCAGTACTCAAGGCGTGGCCTGACCATTGCCTTATACAGAGGGACAATCACCTCCTTTTCCCTGCTAGCAAAATTCCTATATATCATTGACAAAACCCCATGACCCGCCCTAGCAGCCTGTCTGCACTGCTCAGAAAACTTCATATCTGACTGCACAATTACTCCCAGGTCTTTTTCATTTTCTACCACCTTAAGTATAGTACCACACAGTTGGTACGTTTCTCTGGGGTTACTTCTACCCATATGCAGTACTTTGCATTTGTCAAGGTTGAACTTCAGTTGCCACTTCTTAGCCCATCTGCCCAAATTATCTAGATCCTGTTGCAGTAGCACACTGCCATTACTGTCATTAACAACCCTGCCAACCTTTGTGTCATCTGCAAACTTCGACATTAAGCCTGATATACCTTCATCAATATCATTGATAAATACACAAAACAACAGTGGACCCAACACCGAACCCTGTGGGACTCCACTAATAACATTAGTCCACGAAGAGCAGCACCCATTGATTACCACCCTCTGTCTTCTCCCACTTAACCATCCTTTTATCCATTGTAGCAACTTACCCTTAATACCATTCTGCTCCAATTTGTACAATAGTCTTCCATGCGCAACAGTGTCAAAAGCTTTCCTGAAATCCAAGTATATGATATCAAAATTATTTTTTGCATCCAGTTCCTTTGTGACCACATCATAATAACCAATCAAATTTGTCAGACAAGACTTTCCCTTAACAAACCCATGCTGTGTTTGAATTATTGCTGCAGTCTTGTCTAGATGATCCTGCAATGCATCTTTAACCAGCGACTCCATTATTTTACCCGGAACAGAAGTTAAACTAACTGGTCTGTAATTACTCGTGTCACCCTTTGATCCACCTTTGTGAATTGGGGACACATTTGCACATCTCCAGTCCGTGGGAACCTCCCCTGAGTCCAAGGATGCTCTCATAATTATGGCTAAGGGTTTGCTTAGTTGCTTTGCCGCCTCCTTTAAAATAACTGGATAGATCCCATCCACCCCAGGTGCCTTTCTTATGTTTAACTTCAACAATTTCTCCTCCACTTTGCTCTCAGTTATTACAAAATCATTAAGTATCTTGCTACAATTTGATAACCTTCTTCCATTTTCAAATTGTAATAATTCCTCACGTGTGAATGTAGATGCAAAATACTCATTCATCTAGAACCTACTTGGCTGCCGACTGTGCCTTTGTCCATATCATATCTTACAAACTAGAAGAAAAAAGACATATCTCCAATTGTTATACATTCCATTTATTTGTACACATAATTATTACATATATATATATATATATATATATACACAATACTTACAAAAAGATATATATAAAATTTTATAATTTATATACATTAACATTCCCCAATTGTTATACAGAAACTTCATGCATCGCATGATTTTGAAAATAGAAACAGTCACCATATTATAATGGATGGATCAAAATCGAACAATTCAGTAGTTTTACCTGAATATGCTATATCTGTCACCTTGCCTATGTTTGCCATATTTTCACAGCTGAATTATATGGTATCAAACTAACACTGGATGATATTAATGAGCACCAGCTTCTTCCTGTTCTAATCTGTACCGACTCCTTTAGTGCAATAGCAGCTTTATAGAATAGCAAATATTCCTCAAACCCCTTGATTCAACATCTTAAAAAACAACTCTGAGATTTTCATAAAGCAAAAAAACAAGTTTCTATGTGTTCGATTCCCAGCCATGTTGGAATCTCAGGAAATAATCATGCAGACCAAGCTGCCAAAAATCCAGATCTTAATATACATGATAACTTTCAGTTTGTACCTTTTACAATTATGGGGATGTCTTTCATACCAAATATACTTCCAATTGGACACAACTTTGGAGGGACCAACCATGCAATAAACTCTGCAGAATAAAAAAAAAAGGATCCATATGTATGGCGTTCTAGTTCATGTGCAAATAGACAGGAAGAAGTTATTTTGACAAGACTGCACACTGGGCATACTTTTCTCACACACAAACATCTACTTCTAAGAGAAGATCCCCCCTCTCTGCTCTGTCAGATATAGTAAGGCACATCCTGATTGATTGTCCATCTCATTTACCCCTTCGTGTCCTCCTTCCAATCATTAGCAAATTTGCAAGCTTCTGACTCTCTTTCATATACTTGGTGACAAAACAAGCCTAAATGAGCTTTTTATGTATATTAAACATCTTATAAAATAGGTTCATAACCTATTTCTATAGGCAAATGTTCCATAAATCATTAAAATAAAGACAGCGACTCTGCCAGACACATATTGGCCATAGTTGTCTTTATGTTGTGAAACCTACATAATAGCAAAACAGAATTATGCTCTTAAATATAAAGTCATAAAACAACAAACTTTATCTCCACTGCTGCTGCAAATTAAAAAAAAAATTACTGTGGCACAAATGTCATGAAGTAACTTGGATTTGTTGAACATTTCAATGGAATTGAACTATTAGATTTTATAAAGGATTTTATAAAAACTAATTTTATGGGAATAGTAGCTACACTGTAGCTACTATTCCCATATACCAGCTCAAGGATTAATACAAGTGACATTAATTGTAGAAATTTTTTAATACCATAATGCAACAGTTCTCAATCTGTTTTCTATTACAACAGACACAATGGAAATGGACAACACATTACAGTCTGGAAAATGTTGCAACAGGATCTGGAAAGGTTAAGTAGATGGGCTGAGAGGTGGCAAATGAAGTTTAACATTGACAAATGTAAAGTACTACATATGGGAAACAGCAACCCCAGAGCAACGTATCAACTCTGTAGTACTACACTGACAGTGGTAGAGAATGAAAAGGACCTGGGGGTAATTGTGCAGGCAGATATGAAGTTCTCTGAGCAGTGCAGACGGGCTGCAAGAGTAGCTCATGGTGTCTTATCAATGATATACAGGAATTTTTCTAGCAGGGATAGGGAGGTGATTATTCCCTTGTATAAGGCAATGGTCAGGCCGCACTTTGAGTACTGTATACAGGTCTGGAGGCCTCATTTCAAGAAGGATGTAGAGCTGCTGGAATGAGTACAGAGAAGGACAGCAAGGTTAGTGAATGGAACGAAGGGTTGCTCTTATGAAGAAAGGCTTAAGTTTTGCACATTACAGTGTCTGGAGACTAGGCACCGGCGAGGTGATCTGATAGAGGTGTACAAAGCCTTGAATGGTTTGAGCATGCTGAATGCTGATGGGATACTGCCTCTTGCTCAGAATAATCACCTGAGAGGGCATAAATTCAAATTGAGGAAAGACAGATGTAGGATAGATGTGCGGAAATTTGCCTTTAGCCAGCGGGTAGTTGGTTGGTGGAACAGACTTCCATCCTTTGTTGTAAGTTGATAGCCTAAATAATAAATTTAAGGCTCAGCTGGACAGGTATTTCGAACGAACGGAAGGGTGAAGTGGAAGGGTTTTTTTTTTTTTTTTTTTTTTTGGCTGATGCTGCATAAGCTTGCTTTCTTGCATCATATGCCTCTACTAATGCTAAAAGGCAGCAAATTTAAAGTATTAACTATGAACTTTAAATTAACTATTTAAAGTATTAACTATGTGCCCTAGCACTGCATCAAGATATATGGTTGTAATATATCATTGTACAAACACCAGCTATGTTTAAAATACATTTTCTTGAAAATGTATTTTAAATGTAGATAATACATATTTTAACATATGGTTTTGAGAAAAACTTTTTTTTTTTTTTATTTCCTGAGAAATTCTGGAAAATGGTTAAGACAAGTTTTGGAATGGGATACATATTGCTATACAAATTTTTGTCTGCCAACAATCTTTAACTGTCCCATGCTTCCTTCTTTTGTTCTATCTCTTCATTATCCATTTTGACATATTTCTTTTGTGGTACTTTTGCAATGGTATAAATATATTTTTATCTTTTAGATGAAGCCTTAAAGAATTTCCCATGATTTTGTTTGTAATTCAACTGTGTACATGTACTATCCCTTGAACAAACCCACTCAGCTACTTCATGGTCATATCCAACTAACAGATCATTTATGATACAGGATCCTTAATGAGAACTACGTTGAAGATATTCCCGCCCCCCCTGCATCTTCCAACATACTAAAATAAATGTCTTTAGTCGAGTCAAAAATATATTTCCAATGGGAGTCACAAGTTCTTCTTAATAAATGGAAGATTGATCTCCCATAATAAAATATTCATATGTACTTAGTCATTGAAAGAAAAAAAGATGATGATGTATTGTTTTCTGCTCTACAACATGCCCCCTCCTCTTTGTTTTCTTTCCTGCTATCTCACACTGAATGCCCACTTCACTTGTTTAATAATCAGCATGCGTATGTGTGTGGTCAAATGCTTTGCATGCTCTTCAACTTTTTAAGAATGTTTATATTTTCTTCTAGCTTATGAAGTGTAAATTTATATGAATAGATGCCTTACTGGATGCTGATCTCAACTTTCATCTTATCTTAGCAGATTGATATCAGGTAACTTTTTATTGTAAAATTTACTATCTGATATGTATATGCTTTTATATACTCTGCTAGTTGCAATATGACACAAAGTCAGCTTTTAAGGCTTTATAGTCAACATCTGAGAAACACAAGGTCAAATATCCCAGTTACTACAGTTATGTAGCAGTTAAAGCATCATCTTAGCTCCCTACTAATTACCTTACTTGGGGTCGAAATGAAGTTCTTATTTTCAGTGACCTACTTTCTGTGGCATCTCCGTAGCCAGGAGCAGTAGTGCGTAGCGCTTGCTTCTTGATTAGACTGGGGTTCAAGCCCGTGACCACCAAATACGGAGGATGCGGAAAGGTCAGGGAATGACCACCGCATATCCCCGGAGCAATATGGCCTTAGTTGCTAATGCTTCTAAAAACCAAATAACAACAACCTACTTTCTGCCCAGATGCATGAGACAGTGACAACTTCTTTCAAAGAATAACTATTTAAACTACTTTACTGCTAGAAATCTCTTCCTCCATTTCTCTTACAGAAAATAGCTTTTCTTACACTTATTAAATGTTTGCTATATGTACTCAGACAACGTGGACATTGATGTGAAAAGCAATGACTTGCATTTGATATTGGGGATTTTCCCTATTGCCTTCCCTACTCCTGAGATGCCAACTGACAGACATACTTCCAAATAGAGATCGAGAAATAAGGGATACTCTTACCTGAAACGAATAGACATAAATCCAGAGAAAGTTGATGAAGATTGTTTCACAGGAAGCTTGTTCTTCTTAAAGTGCTATATGTTTTATAATAAAATGAGTGTTTCTCACAACACTAATACAAATTGTGACAATATTTCTTCAGTTTATGAAGCAGTAACCAAACTGAAAAAAAAAAAAAAAAAAAGCTGTAGTTGGTTTTATCTTACTAATGAGACAAGCAAAGTTATGAAAGCAGCTTCCAACTTTTTGTTGGAAAAATGGGAAGATTTAGAGACTATAACCATTGTGCTCATAATTGAAAACAAACTTCTGCAAGTTAGAACTGAAGAATTACAAATCAGAGCTTATTGTGACAATTTTGTTGGTAGCCCATTACATTCTCATGATCATCCAATCCAACTTTTGAATAAGTCTTAAAGAATATTTCTGTCTCAAAATAGTGAGGAATCTCGTAAAAGACGCTGCGACAACATCTTCACTGTCTCCTCCTTACATTCTCCCGGAGAGAAAACAACTACCCCATGTGTTTCTAAAGATTCCAACAAACTAATTCTGTTGATTTTGAGTACCTCAGAACAGTGCAATTAAATGCAAATGAAGATGTTAGAGATACAGTAGCACAGACCCTAAAAAAAGAATGTGAGAATCAAATTATGTGTACGATGGTGAAAAAGGCATAATACTCGAAACAGCTAATCAACACTTTGAGAAGATAGCAAAATCAGAATCTTTTACAAGTTTTGGGATCGCACCTGATAGGCCAAAGTTTTCAAACTCAACTCTAATGACCTCTGCCATTCCAAAAAACATGACTAAGGAGGATATTGCAGCTGATCTGTTTTATAAAAACTTACACAATTACGGCTTTACCTGCGAGGAAACCTTGCATGAGACTTAACTTTCCGTTTCAATACTAGTTTGATTCAAGACCACAAATTGTATAATAGATTTCTCACCTCATCTATTACCCTGTATTGTGAGTAGCGAAAGGACATATTTAGGCTTTAGTGCCCACAAATACTGGAAATTTACTGTTGTAAATAAGTGTTTTAGATGCCTTGGCTTCAGTCCTTGCAGCACTGTTCCCATAAGACAGTTTCCTGCGGCCAGTGGAGACCACATCTATGCCAACTGCCCTCATAAGAACAAGGCACCTATGTGTATTAACTGTAAACACAGAAATAAATACAATCATTCTATTTGGGACTTTCGTTGTCCTTGAATATCTTCAGGTGTTAGAACTTGCTTGTACAAAAATCATTGATGGATAATTCAAACCATATACTTTCAGCTTCACAGAGCTCATCTTGTCCTCTTTAACTTTATTTCTTTTCTTCAAGATTTGTTGCTGATGAAATAAGATTTATTACAGCTGAAAATTCTTATGATATCATATGCATTCAGGAACTATTCTTTTCTAAACACATTTTCAGCCATTCTTCTAAAGTCATGGGCTATCCCATGATCTCCAGAATTATTCACAAGAGGAAGAATCCCATCAGCATTGAGCATTCTCAAACCATTTAAGACTTTATACAACTCAATCAGATCACCTTGCAGCTGCCTAGGTCTCCAAACACTGTAATCTGCAAAACTTAAGCCTTTTTTCATAAGAACAACCCTTTGTTCCATTCACTAATCTTGTTGCCCTTTTCTGTACTCGTTCCAACAGCTCTACACCCTTCTTAAAATTAGGCTTTGAGACCTGTATACAGTACTCAACGTGTGGCCTGACCATTGCCTTATATATGTTGTACATCACCCACAAAGTGGCACCAAGACGATAGGGGTACAGAGGGGGCAAGATAAAAATCTTAGTTTTCAGATCTTGCATTACTAGATCTAGCCACTATGGAATTAATGAGTGTTCCCATGGCAGTGCCTTTAACGATTAATAAACAGACTGATTAATTGTGCGATCCTCAGATACTGCAGCAGTACAAGCCAGAGGAAGCCAAAGGCCCAAACATACAAGATGTGGCAGTATAGTTTCTGGACTGGTACAGTCACTTTTGATGAATTCGAAAAGTTCAGGAAATTGTGGCAAGAGATCATTGTTTGACCCTCAGAATGATGGCTGATAAGTTGGATAGGAATAAGGAGATGATTCATCAAATTTTGCATGAAGATGTAGGGTAAAGGAAGGTCTGTACAAAACATGTGCTGCACAGCCTCACAGATCAGCAGAAGCAACAGAGAGTAACATCATGCAAAGATTTCAGATTTGTCAAAACAATTCTGTAAGTTACTGGAGATGGGTGTTGGTTGTTTCAGTATGATCCAGACCCTGAGTGTCAGCACATACAGTGGACTTAAAAATCATCACCAAGCCCCAAAACATTTCAGAAGTCCAAGATCAAGACTATCCTGATCATGTTTTTTGACAAACATGACCAGCATTTCACAAGGAATTTGTACATGGAGGGGAGAGAATCAATGCTGAATTCTAAGCACAGGTGCTTCAAAGACTATTGAAATGCATTTTCCAGGTGAAGCTACAGTTTCTGGAGAAAGACAGCTGGTTTTTGTTGCATAACAATGTCTCCACCCATTTTTGCACTTTTGAATACATTTCTGATGATATGTGGCATTGTACAGATCGATCAACCACTCTGCTCTCCCAATATAGCACCAGCTGACTCCTTCCTCCTTCCCAAGATTAAAGCTGCCCTCAGAGGAAATAGAATTCTGGATGTTGAGGACATAAAGAAAAATTTAACCACTGAACTCAGTATCTCTTTGGACACCTTCAGTAACTCTTCTTTTCAGATACTTTTAGAAACTGTAATAAGTGGATTCAATCAGGTGGTGATTACTCTGAATAAAAATAAACCATACTATTTTTATTAAATATAGTGTGATCTCAATATAATGGTCTAGAGAGGCAACTTTAACACTCATATTGTAAGTTAACTGTATTATAGCTGAAAATAAAATTTACCTAATTTTTTTAAAATGAATATACAGTAGACTCTTGATTTTCCGTGACAGTTGGTAAAATAAAAATCCTGGATAATCGATTTCCCGGTTCATCCAAATATACAGCAAGTCCCCAACATACGTTTAAGGACTTCTTACGTAAGTCGAGTTTTACGTAATTAGGGAATGACTAATAAAATATTGCTTCTATATCCGTGATATGCCAGAATTACAAAAATCACATAATATCCTCAGAAGAATGAAGAAATATAGTTATATATTAGTTATATATTTTTAATTAGTTCAATTAAAAACTTTATCTGGAAACAGCGGTGAAGTTGTTGGAGTGACATGTACAGAAAGAAAACATTAAATTTACAGCAAAAACTGATAGGCTTCCTTGCACCATACGACTAATAATAAAATGTATTTCGTAGCCTTGGTTAATAGTTGACTTCATTGGTGCCGATCCCTTCACTGCTTCTCGTATATTATTGTGTTCACCGTTGCCTCTGACAAATCTGAATTCTGCGTAATACTTGTTCATGTTTGATCATTTTCAAACATACTTATTTTAATTTTCTGATCCGAATCGATCGCTTTCCTCTTTTTTTTTTTTTGATAGATTTACTAGTACCGCTGTCACTCTTAGTCGGCACCATGGTAACGGTCAGAATAAAATTTTATGTAAACAATTTCAGAGGATTAAGGCAAGAACTCACTATTATCATCTCACACGAGCTCACATTTCTGGAGGTCACTGCCATAAAACAATTTGCACATTCCAGGTTATTGGGCTTTTTGTTAATGCAATTCATTATAAACGGGTAATAAACTCGATCTTCTTGCATTTGCAATGATAGTGATAGCTGGAATCCTGTGGGTTTTTATGTTATTATTGTGAAATGTGTGTCCCCTTCACTGAAATCTTCAATCATATAAAAAACCTAAATAAATTTTAAAAATCTTTCTTCATTCCTATTTTTAAACTTGTGACTCCACATCCCGCTTGTGCAATTTGTGCATGCCGTTTTATTGATTGCTTATTATTATTCTGTTTTAAATTTTACAATCCTAAAAAAGAAAAAAAATTGAGTGAAAAAAATTAACATAAGTTCAAAGTTACGTAAGTTGGGGACTTACTACAGTACAGTATATCCAAAAATGTTCAGCAACCTACGTAAAAAAATATGGCGATAGATAAAAAAAACTTACCACGCACTACTCGCGTGTCCAATACGATGCTTCCCTTTATTTTTTACTATGTTGTGTATGGTTTGGTCACCAACATTATAACACTTCCTTAGAGATTTAACGGATTCACCGTTTTCAAACTTTTGAATAATTTCAAGTTTTTGTTTAATTGACAGCGCAACTATTTTGCATTTAACCATCATTTTCACGATTTCTAAACAAAAAAAAATTTTCTTTTTTCCTGCCAAATAACAAAACTAAATTTTTCTCTTTGCAGTGCAACGAAACAGAACAATTGAAGCGACGCACAAAAAAAACAAACTAAACATTTCTTCTCTCTCTTTTTTTAACATCAGGTGTGAATACAGTGGGGGTTGCAAGATAATAATCTCCCAATGACGACTTTATAAAGCCCTGCTTGTCTTGTCACTTATTTACGACTTTCAAAACATCTAGTTATTACTTGAATTTTATTATTTCTGGTTTTTTTTTTATTTGGAGTCTTGAAGTGTCCATGGTAAATCAAGAGTCTGCTGTAACTAAATTTCATTAACTATTAAATAAGAATTTTTACTTATTTCTTCTGTTCATATATATTTTTTTTAAGCTTTACTATTTTGACACAAGTAGACTGTACAGGTTAACAATTTAGGGACAGCCACATACTGTAATCCTGGGTATAACCTCCATGCACAAGCAAACTGTGGGTGACCAACCAGGTGTGAACCAACGTAAGCAGGGGACAAGGTATGGTGCCCACACCACATGGAAGAATGCCTCCCCTCATTGTTACCAGACAATACTAGGTGGTAGATGACTCATCAACCAGTGCAATACCACCACTTTGCTTATCGGAGGCTTGAAGTGGTGGGTTGTTTGTTATTTGGTTTTTAGGAGCATTAACAACTAAGGCCATATTGCTCCGGGATATGCGGTGGTCATTCCCTGACCTTTCCGCATCCTCCATATTTGGTGGGGACGGGCTCGAACCCCCGGTCTAATCAAGAAGCGTGTGCTATGCACTGCTGCTCCTTCCCACCTGGCTACGGAGGCGCCTTGAAGTGGTGGAACCCATGTTTAGTCTCTAGAGCTAAGTTCTGGTCAACTCTTCCACCATGCAGTATGACTGATGACTTTTGAGGTTATGATGAACATCATGGCAAGATTCAATCTTCCTTATATTTTGAGGGTACAGCTCTAAAACTGTGTTCGCAGGCCGGCCGCTAATTAGTACACCGGACCGAACCTATTGGTAACTCATTACGAGGCTTCCGGATCAGCTAGCATATAATCTTGCTACCTCTGCTCTGCCAGATAGTGACTGGAGGGAGTCCGAGTAGTGTGTATGCGGGGGCCATTGTCGAGGCCACGTTATGTCAAGGATCTGGGTATATAATTACCATGTGTATGCCATATCTAAAAATTTCATTACTTCATAGAGCATGTCCCACCCACTTTTTCTTAATATTGAACACACCACGAATTGTAAAACTAATAGAGTAAGCTTATCTGTGAAAAGATCTAAAACGTCCCAAACACTTCCTAGTTCATTTCACAAATATGTGGTCTCAATTCTAATCTCAACGATGTCCATTTCCACTTGCAGCCTGCCAAACCCCATGTACTTTTTCTGACAGAATCCCAGTTATCGGTTAATTCACCTACTGCTCATCTCAGCTGCCCAAATTATTCACTGTATGATTCCTTTCGTCTCAAAGGTGGTACTTGTGCATATGTCCATTCCGATATTCACTGTCAGAGAATTGGTAATTTGGAATCCCCTCTCTTCCATCTTCTCTGGGTTAAAATCTTTCTACCTCATTGTGTCAAATTCATCTGTTGTCTCTACCATTCTCCTAACTCCACTAATCACTTGGAGCTCTGACTTCCTCTCTTTGCAACTTGACTTTCTCCAGTCCAACTTTCCTAACAGTAAGGTAATTTTCCTACGTGATTTTAATTTCTCAACTCCAACTGGCTTCCGTTTTCTAGTCACATCGACCCAGCTGGTCGAGATGCTGAGGCTTTTGCAATTTCTAATTACCTTGCACAGATTGTTCATTTACCTACAAGAATACCGGATAATCCTAACCATACAGCCAACACACTTGATCTTTATCTTACAAACAGCCCTTCTAAGCACACGGTCAAAGTGAGTGGTCCTTTATGTACCTCAGATCACAACTTGGTGATTGTCTCTTCTCTAATGGAGCCTTTATTTCAATGTCATTCCAAACCTCGTATTGTTCGGCATTACAAGAATACAAATTGGAATGACCTGCAAGATTTCTTTTCCTTGGTCAGATTACTATTTCAAAACTTCTGCTGTCAACATTTGCTCATATCGTGTCAGTGAAATTATTCTTGTAGGAATGGAATCCTTTATTCCACACTCAACTTTAAAATCTCGTCCTTTATCTAAACCTTGGTTTTCCAATAAATGTGCTAAGGCTTTCAAGAGAAGAATCTTGCATATCGTAATTGGCTTGTTTCCAATTCTTCAGTTTTATTTTCTGCCTAAACCAAAGCTCGCAACAATTAATCAGTTCAAACTAGATTTTAAACAGGCTGAGTAGAAAACTTGCTTCTTGCCCTAATGTTAGCCGAGCATTCTGGTCTCTTGCCAAAGCTATTGGTCGCAACTTTTGCCCATCTCTGCTCCCACCTCTGTCAAAACCAGATGGTTCTGTTGTCACTTCAGCCAAGGATAAAGATGACCTGCTACGATCGCATTTTTCTTCCAACTCATGTATTAATGATCTTGGTAAAACATCTCCCACCATTCCCAACCCGCTCCAGTCAATGCCTCCTCTGGTCTTCAGTCAAAAGGATGTCAGAAGAATTTTGACGAATCAGGATGCTAAGAAAGCTCCAGGTCCTGATGGTATTTCTCCACTTGTTCTCAAAAGCTGTGCTCCTGAACTTACTCCTGTTCTTTGCCACCTTTTTTTCACTTTCTTATTCCAAAGGTGTTTTTCCTTCTGCTTGGAAATTTGCTCATATCCAGCCAGTTCCTAAAAAGGGTGACAATTCCCTCCCATCCAATTATCGTCCCATTGCAATTACTTCTACTCTTTCCAAAGGAATGGAGAAATCAGGTAACTGCCAACTCTTAAACTACCTAGAAACCTTCCGTCTGTCAACGATCGATACTATGGATTCCTTCATTGTTGATTCTCTGGTGATATTCTGGCTTATGTTACCCATTTATGGACAAATTCAATGGAAAAGTTTGGTGAAACACAAGCAGTTGCTCTTGACATATCAAAGGCTTTGGATTGTGTTTGGCATAAAGGTCTTCTAAACAAGCTTCCATCTTATGGTTTGCCAACTGTTTTTTTGTAATTGGTTATCCAGTTTTCTCTCTGATCGCTCACTGAGGGTGATGGCTCTCTGTATTAACTTCTCCACTAATGCTGGTATACCCCAAGGTCTTTTCCTCTTAGCATTAGCATTAGTAGAGGCATTTGATGCAAGAAAGCAAGCTTATGCAGCATCAGCCAAAAAAAAAAAAAAAAAAAAAACCCACTTCCACTTCACCCCTCTGTTCGTTCAAAATACCTGT
The DNA here is from genome assembly GCF_048544385.1 of Mastigoproctus giganteus. NCBI lineage: Eukaryota > Metazoa > Arthropoda > Arachnida > Uropygi > Thelyphonidae > Mastigoproctus > Mastigoproctus giganteus. The sequence goes on from NC_143583.1 coordinate 192,137,176, forward strand.
CCAGCTGAGCCTTAAACTTATTTAGGCTATCAACCTCCACCACAAAGGATGGAAGTCTGTTCCACCAACCAACCACCCGCTGGCTAAAGGCAAATTTCCGCACGTCTATCCTACATCTGTCTTTCCTCAATTTGAATTTATGCCCTCTCAGGTGATTTTTCTGAGCTACAGGAAGAATCCCATCAGCATTGGGCATGCTTAAACCATTCAAGGCTTTATACACCTCTATCAGATCACCTCGCTGGTGCCTAGTCTCCAGACACTGTAATTTGCAAAACTTAAGCCTTTCTTCATAAGAGCACCCCTTTGTTCCATTCACTAATCTTGTTGCCCTTCTCTGTACTCGTTCCAGCAGCTCTACATCCTTCTTGAAATGAGGCCTCCAGACCTGTATACAGTACTCTAGGTGTGGCCTGACCATTGCCTTATACAATGGAATAATCACCTCCTTATCCCTGCTGGAAAAATTCCTGTATATCATTGACAATACTCCATGAGCTACTCTTGCAGCCCATCTGCACTGTTCAGAGAACTTCATATCTGCCTGCACAATCACCCCCAAGTCCCTTTCATTCTCTACCACTGTCAGTGTAGTACCACAGAGTTGATACGGTGCTCTGGGGTTGCTGTTTCCCATGTGTAGTACTCTTGTATATTAATGACCTTCTTCCATTGACTGGAAATCCTACCCATAGTTTTGCCAATGATAGCACATTGCATTCCACTTTCCATTTTGAAAAACCTTGCCCTTGCTCAATCAGCTTCAACTTCTCAAATATCCACTACCAGTTCTTTAAATGCCGATCTCCAGGTAATTCTCCAGTGGGGCAAAGACAACTTAGTTAATTTCAATCCTTCTAAAACTCAGTCTTGTCTTATTTCTCGCAAAAAGGATTCTTGTGCTTCTATGCTTATCTTTGGTGACACTCCCATTTCTAGGCAAAATGATATATCTCTTTTGGGGATTGCCCCGCCATCTAATCTCTCTTGACACAACCACATTACAAATATTGCTTTCTCTGCATCTAAAAAAAAACTTGGTTTTCTCTTTCTTTCTTGGCGTTACTTTTCTTCCAAACAGCTGTTCACTCTGTACAAATTGCAAATCCGCCCTACCATGGAATATTGTTCCCACAAAACCTCTCAGGATTCTAGATTCCATTCAGAAGAGGGCAGTTAGGTTAAGTTAGTCTGTAATCAGGTCACAAAGGAGGTTAGGCAGGTGAAGGTAGATTACGAGAAATCCTTGGCAAAAGATGCTAAGAAAAACAGCAAGGATTTCTTTACTTATATAAACTCTGAAAGGAAGGGGATGAATCCGATTGGTCCACTTGACATCAATGGTTCGACTGTTGATGATCCTGCTCAGATAGCAAACAAACTGAATGAGTATTTTGCATCTACATTCACACATGAGGAATTAAGGTTTGAAAATGGCAGAAGGTTATCAAATTGTAGCAGGATGCTTAATGATTTTGTAATAACTGAAAGCAAAGTGGAGGAGAAATTGTTGAAGTTAAACATAAGAAAAGCACCTGGGGTGGATGGGATCTATCCAGTTATATTAAAGGAGGCGGCAAAGCAACTGAGCAAACCCTTAGCCATAATTATGACAGCGTCCTTGGACTCAGGGGAGGTTCCCACGGACTGGAGATGTGGAAATGTATCCCCAGTTCACAAAGCGGGATCAAAGGGTGACACGAGTAATTACAGACCAGTTAGTTTAACTTCTGTTCCGGGTAAAATAATGGAGTCACTGCTTAAGATGCATTGCAAGATCATCTAAACAAGACTGCAGCAATAATTGAGACACAGCATGGGTTTGTTAAGGGAAAGTCTTGTCTGACAAATTTGATAGGATATTATGATGTGGTTACAAAAGGTACTGGATGCAAAAAATAATTTTGATATCATATATTTGGATTTCAGGAAAGCTTTTGACACTGTTGCACATGGAAGACTATTGTACAAATTGGAGCAGAATGGTATTAAGTGTAAGTTGCTACAATGGATAAAAGGATGGTTAAGTGGAAGAAGACAGAGGGTGGTAATCAATGAGTGCTGCTCTTCTTGGACTAATGTTATTAGTGGAGTCCCACAGGGTTCGGTGTTGGGTCCACTGTTGTTTTGTATATTTATCAATGATATTGATGAAGGTATATCAGGCTTAATGTCGAAGTTTGCAGATGATACAAAGGTTGGCAGGGTTGTTAATGACAGTAATGGCAGTGTGCTACTGCAACAGGATCTAGATAATTTGGGCAGATGGGCTAAGAAGTGGCAACTGAAGTTTAACCTTGACAAATGCAAAGTACTGCATATGGGTAGAAGTAACCCCAGAGAAACGTACCAACTGTGTGGTACTACACTTAAGGTGGTAGAAAATGAAAGAGACCTGGGAGTAATTGTGCAGGCAGATATGAAGTTTTCTGAGCAATGCAGACAGGCTGCCAGGGCAGGTCATGGGGTTTTGTCAATGATATATAGGAATTTTGCTAGGAGGGAAAAGGAGGTGATTTTCCCTCTGTATAAGGCAATAGTCAGGCCATGCCTTGAGTACTGCGTACAGGTCTGGAGGTCTCATTTTAGGAAGGATGTAGATTTACTTGAGCGTGTATGGAGAAGGGCAACAAGATTGGTGAGGGGAATGAAGGGATAAGCCTCTCTTACCAAGAGAGGCTTAAGTTCTGCAAATTGCAGTGGCTGGAGACTAGGCACCTGTGCGGTGATCTGATTGAGGTATATAAGGCCTTTAATGGGTTGAGCATGCTGAATTCTGATGGGATCCTTCCACGTGTTCAGATTACGAACCTAAGGGGGCATAAATTCAAATTAAGAAAAGACAGATGTAGATTAGATGTGCAGAAATTTGCCTTTAGCTAGCGGGTGGTTAATTGCTGGAACAAACTTCCATCTGTCATTGTGGAGGTTGACAGGTTGAGTAGGTTTAAGGAGGAACTGGACAGGCATTTGGAGGGAATGGTGTGATTGTTTTATTTTATTATTTATTTATTTTATTATTTTTTTGGCTGATGCTGCATAAGGTCATACAGTTGCTTTCTTGCATCACATGCCACTACTACCACACACACACTATTTTGATTATAAGGAAAGCTATAGCCTTACCCTGAATCATCACTAGCTACCTGTAAGTATAAATAGAGTTCAATTTTTATTAGATGAATTGAAGTGTGATTATTGAACTTTTGAGAATAAAATGAAAAACTGAAAACATACCTGTATTTTTACAGTTAAGGCATAATAATAATAATAATAATAATAAAAACCTTTTGGTTTTTTTTATATTATGAAGAGTTTGACATGCACAATTCATCACAAAAATGAATTGCACTGAATTTGGTTATCTTTGTACTTTAAAAGAAAATCTATATATCTAAAATAGATTTTTTTTTTCTCTCTCTCTTGAAATACTTCCATGAAAGCTTTTACTGCAAGAAATAGTGACAACATTCTTAGATTAAGAAATAGATGTGGAACAACACACACAAATTTAGACAACACTACTGTATTTTAAGAGATGCACAGCTCTTGAACTGAGAATTTTTACTGCCTGTAAATTTGCCATTATGCCCAACAAACACAAAATATCTGCTTGCATTGATTTATCCACAAAGTTTATCTTACAACAAATAAAAGTTAGGCATCCAGACAGTAAAATTAATTATTATTAAACTGCTAACTTAATGATGGGTAAAAATTTTATGCATGCAGCAAATAAATGAAATGCAGTATTACTTATTTAAAATAATGTGTAAAAATGTATTGAACTGCAACATAGCATGTATGTAAAGAATAAAATAATTGAATTTCTTATTTTGATCCCGTGCTTTCAAATGAGATATGCTTGCACAGAAAGCACACTACAGAACTATAAACAGGCAATAAGGAACAGCCCACCTACTAGGTTTTGTTTCCATTAGCTTCCTAAAGGGGTATGATATTTATTACTCATACAGGCTGCAGAATCAAAGGGTGATATTATTAATGAAATGTATTATAAAATAAAAATTATCAGAAAGCTATTTTATGGTTAATTTTGTGAGCAAATAAATTTATTCGTTCACCAAATATTTATTTGTTTACAAAATAGAAATAAGTCAGATGCAACAGCTTACAAAAACTAGGGCCTACACGCTCCTAAAGCAAAGGCTTTCTAATCAACTGAATGTTGATTAGTAAGCCTTTGCTTTAGGAGCCTTTACTACTCTATAAAAAATAGCCTTTGCCAATTTTTTTTTTTTTTTTTTTATAGAGTAGTAGTAAATACAAAACCAAAAATTCTCATCTACAAAAAGGACAAAATTCTTACAATAAGTTTTGTGTTATATTGTGATATCAAGATTTTTCTGTGTTGAAACAAAACACTTTCTCATAAGAGAAGTAAAATATTACAGTGATTAAGAGCCTGGTATGCTTTCACGGTTAATTTATTTTTGGATGTTTCATTACAGGGGCATGTAATTTTGGTATAAAAAATAGTAGAACAACTTCAATTTGGATATTTATTGAAACATTATATACACATACTTATGCTCTTACAAATAGCTGATATTCAATAAAGACAAGTCTTGCTGAAATGCACGTGAGGAAGTGAATGATGAAATTCATGTTGAATCTGAAATATTAAAAAATGACAACATATAATAAAAATAAAGAATTAATATGAAGTACAAATAACACTAACTGAATCAGGTGAATTATTATCATCAAGCAATATTGTGTAATAGTTAGTTTACTACAAGTAAGTGACACAATAACTACTACTCAGAATTTCCTGTTGAATTCATCCAAGTGCAATAAAAAAAGTATAAAACAATCTGTATAGGTTGAGAAAACCGATGACCCTAAATGGACAGCTGATGGTTTAAATAAATTTTTGGTATCAATATTTACATGTAAACAATTTCTGGCTTGACATTACCTGGATAACAGATATAATTAGTGAAAATGAACTGGAAGAGAAACTCTTATACTTGAATATTGGGGAGGGGGGGATAAATAAAAAGCACAAGGAGTAAAGAGCAATACTATCAGTCATAAAAAAAAGCTTCCTACAATACACAGAGTGAGCTTAGTTCTGTAAGTTGCTGTCTTAAAATTCAGACACTATGGAGATGTGATTTTTCCCCCAACTTGCAGGTGGGGACAGACAACAGCTACAGGATATCTGCTTAAATTAAGCAAGGGCCACTTTTAGCATTAGTAAAGACATGATGCAAGAAAGCAAACTTATATAGCATCAGCCAAAAAAAAACCATTCTCATTTCACCCATCCACATGCTCCAAATGTTTGTCTAGTTCTGCCTTGAATTTAGTTAAGCTATCAACTTCTATGACAAATGGAAGTTTGTTCCAGCAATCAACAAACCTTGGCTAAAGGCAAACTTCCACACATCAATTCTACAACTGTCTTTCCTCAATTTGAATTTATGCCCTCTGAGGCAATTATTCTTGAGCAAGAGGAAGAATCCCATCAGCATTGAGGATGCTCAAACCATTCACGGCCTTATACACCTCAATCAGATCATCTTGCAGGTGCCTAGTCTCCAGACACTGTAATTTGCAAAACTTAAGCCTTTCTTTGTAAGAGCAACCCTTTGTTCCATATTAAGAGCTTAGTAGCTTCCAAATGCTTCCCATTTTGAATTTGCTGTTGGTAACATCATCAGTTGATCCGACCATATAGAATTTAAATACTATCTCAGACTACCGTAGTCACCTTTATGAAAGCAAAAACCCTTCCCTTTACCCCTAATGGTAGTTACCTCTTTTGAGTAAATCCCACTACAGCACGCACACCTAGTGGTTCCTTTATTTGCAGATTCTTAATGCATGAAGAATCACTACTGATAATCAGATCAAGAGTATTACTTCCATCTAGTTGCCTCCCAAACATGCTGCTGTAGAAAACATTCATCCAATAAATCCACAAGACTTGCTAGTGTGAGATGACCAACCCACAAATTCCAATCAATATCTAGGAAATTAAAATCCCCCATTATAAAACACTGATTTGCTGGCCCATTATTTCTCTGTGCAGTTGTTTATTATACCGATCAGAGTCATTAGGCCTATAACACACTCCTACTCTCAATTTTCCTTTCCCCATGCTTATGTCACACCAAACTGACTCTACACTGCGCTGCACTGTCCTGCCATGTCATCTGGCTGTATTTCCTTGGATTTTGTGTTTCTTAACTAATAATATAACCACCTCCTCCCTTCCTATCCTCCCCAAATTCCATTTCTGCATTCCTTATATCTGTGTGACACCACGTCTCGGATATCCCAACAATATCTGCTTTTGATGTTTTGACCAACACCTCAAATTCATCAAATTTATTTACCAAACTCCTAAGCATGCATTGGTGTACACTCAAGTATTCATGCACCTGTTCCTATTCTTAGCCCCCTAAAACAGCCCATTTATTTACTTGTTCCATGATGACTCCCAGCAGTCTTCAGAATCCCCTGCACTTTGTTTTCCAGGATTCTGCTCATTCCAGTTGAAGCAGTGCAAGAATCACTTTTACCTCTGCCAGCAGCTAGTGTTAATCTATTAGTCCATGTTCCCCCCCCCCCCCAAGCTAGTAGTTTTCCATCTGCCTCGATAGCATCAGCAAATATTTTTGCATCCTTTCTATTTAAGTGTATCCCATCCCTGTAGAAGCAGTCTCTTCTGTTAACAAGCACAGACCAGACTGAGAAAAATTCTACCCACTTAAGCCTTGTGCAATCTCTCCAGGGTCAAGTTGATATACTGGATATAAGAAAATTCTCTTTTAGCCAGCAGGTTATTAGCTGTGGGAATGAAGTAGAGTTTGTGGGTGAATCTGCATTGGCAGAATTTGTGGCTGCAGAAAGTTTTCCAGATGAATTAAGAAAGTTAATTATGGATTAAGGGCATCTACTGAACAAGTGTTTAATAATCCTTAATTCACGCTGGTTTTTTGCATACAGTTTTTTTTTTTTTTTTTTTAATTATTGATTGTATCCCATTATATTTTTGAAGATTTTCTACACAGTGAAAGCCTCAACAAAATTTAAAAATCTGCCAACATTTCATCTTTGTAAAGTTTATATAATATCTTAGTTGCCTCAATTCCCACCTCTCCTCTACATTGCTGTCACTAGTTCTTTGAATATTGTGCAAAATGTCGGAATCACACAGATATTCAGCTACTGTGACCATGTAAACATAGAAAGGAGAAATTTACTGGAAGACATGATCACTCACTTCTTCAAAAAACATGACTGTTTGTTGGAGTAAAGGGGAACCACAACACAGGTTGACCAGAGGCTATTATCCATGTCGGGAATCTTCTTAATCCTCTGACTGGCTATGGAAAGCACATTGACTAGCCCAACTTCTCAGTACGTGACTGCATAGATTTTATGGACACAACTAACATTGTGAAACAGTAATCCCTTCCACCCTTAATTTGTGCTTTCTAATTTGCCTAATGGCCCGAAGTGAGAACAATGCATACAACATTATCTCTCCTAATCTGTTTGTTACATGGAAATTTTCTTCGTTCAACAGAAACTATTTTAAATGTAATGTAATTCAAAATAGTTTCTGTTGAACCAAGGGGAATTCAAAAAAATTTGCTATAAAGAAGTTGGTTAAACAGAGGTCAAACCTGTAATTAAATCAAAAATGAAGCAATTTTAAATTACATAACTGATCAATTGCACCATTAAAACGCTGGGGATGGGGCCCTGCTCACTCCACTGTAGTTTCGGCTCTGGATACTCAATTATTGCTTCTTGTCAGAAGCAGTCCGAGTGCAACGATAGCTTTCCCAGATTCAGACGTTTCACATGCTAGTATAGAATCTGTATGGTGTGAGATAGTTGGAAACAAAAGGTATAATGCAAGTAGGAATAATCTACAGACCAGGTGATTGTGAAGATTATGACGAAAGCCTCTACATGCAAATGGAATGAGCAAGTAAGCGTCAATGTCTTATTATGGGCGATTTCAATTTGCCTCTAATTGATTGGAGTAAATGGGAAGGAAACTCAACATGGGGAACAACATTTTAAAATCAACTAGATGACTTATTTGTATCAACATGTCAGGGAAAGTACTAGAGAAAAGAATATCCTAGACCTTATCATCACCCATGAATCAGATGACATAACAGGGCTGACAGTAGAGGAACGAGTAGCAGGAAGTGATCACAGAGTTCTACGGTGATTAATGATGAGAGAGGTAGCAGTAGTAAAAGGCAAAGGAATGGATTTTAATTTCAGAAAAGGAAATACGATGCCTTAAGGTACTACATGGCCTCTATTAACTGGGTAGATATCGCACAGAGAATGAATACAAATTGAACTGTGGTATGCTTTTAAAACATTAATCACAGATGCCTTGAATGTGTATTTACCATTAAAAAAAATACTCCACGAGGAGGGTTCCAAGTTGGATGAATAGTGAAGTTGCCACATTACTTGAGCAGAAAAAGGTGGCATGGAAAGGTTACAGAGCAATAAAAAGTACTGAAGCCTATAACAGCTACAAGGTGATCAGTAATAGAGCCACAGAAAAGGTTCAACAGGCAAAGGCAGTTTATGAGAAAGCACTAGCAAACAGAGCAAAGGGGGGGGGGGGGGTAAGGAATTCTTCACATATATAAATGCCAAGAAGAGCAGGACAAACCAGATCGGACCTTTACGTAAGGGAAAGGAGATAGTATTAAATACACCAGCTGCTGTTGCAGATGAACTCAACAGTTATTTTGCATCAATTTTTACAAATGAAAAACCTTTTGTGGCAATGGGAAATTGTGGGAGCAAAGTTGAAAAATATGTAATTATTGATATTGAAATTTCGTAAGATTATTTAATGAAAAAAACTTTCGAGCCTACAGGCCAGTAAGGCTCCTGGAGTTGATGGATTATAGGGATTAAGGGAGGCAGCAAGTGAGTGCATTGAACCATTGAAGCTAATCATGTGAGCATCACTAGACTCTGGGGAGATTCAGTTGGATTGGAAAAGTGCCAATGTATCTCCCATACATAAGGGTGGCTCTAAGAGTGAAGTGGGAAATTATCGACCTGTCAGTCTGACTTCGGTGGTAGAGAAAATCATGGAGGCAATGATCAAGGGTGGAATTCAGGATCATTTGGATAGAATTGAAATTCTCAAGGATACTCAGCATGGTTTTGTAAAGGGAAAATCATGTTTAACAAATCTGGTTTGCTATTTTGAAAGGGTCACTCTCATGAGCTGGATTTAGGGAATAATTTCGACATTGTTTATTTAGATTTCAGCAAAGCTTTTGATTCAGTCCCACATAAGCTGGAACAGGTTGGAATCACTGGGAAAATCCTTAGATGAATAGCAGGATGGCTTCAGGGCAGGAGGCAGAGGGTTGTGATAAATGGCTATTCCTCAGATTGGGTTGATGTAAGAAGTGGGGTTCCCCAAGGATCAGTATTAGGACCACTGTTGTTTTTAATTTTCATAAACGACATCGATGAAGGGATAGAGGGCGTGATGTCTAAATTTGCAGATGATGTTAAAACTGGTAGAGTAGTTAATGATCACTGTCAAGCTGAGCTTCTTCAGAGAGACCTAGATAGACTTCAGGAATGGTCAGAAAAATGGCAGCTATGCTTTAATCCAACAAAGTGTAAGGTATTACACCTGGGAAACAGTAATCCCAAAATAACTTATTCACTTGGTGGAGTTCAACTAAACCCAGTACTGGAGGAAAGGGACTTGGGTGTTATGATACGGTCAGACGTGAAATTCTCCGAGCATTGTAAACAGGTTGCAATGAAGGCCCATGGTGTCCTATCGATGATCTATCGAACTTTTGGAAGTAATGGGGACGTGATAATCCCATTATATAAGGCTTTTGTTAGACCTCACTTGGAATATGTGTTCAAGGGGTTAGGGAATGATGAGTTTCATTTTGGAGTGTACATTTTGTATAGGAAGTACAAGGAGAAATGAGTGAGGGATTATGCTTCTGATAAAAGGTTGCATTAAGGTTGTACCCTGATTCAGAACAGTTTCAAAACAGCATAGATTCCATACGATGAGAGAGCAGTAAAGTTGGAAACAGGGCTTACTGTGTGCTACACACTGCCTAATAATGAGTCTGTATACAAATGGACAAATAAACCTGGGTGCCTAATTACAGAGATTTCAATTTACAACTCACTGATTGGAAAGCACGGAGCGGCAAGTTGAGCTGTGGGGTAAATTTTCCAAATCATCTTGACTGTTACTTAATATCAACATGTTGTGGAAAGCACAAGGGGCAGGAATATTTTGGATCTAGTCAATCACCAATGACTGAATAATAACATTACAAATATGATGGTACAGGAACCAATACCAGTGACTACTGTGTTCTAAAGTAGACAATGACAAGATTTCTGGATTCAAAGGCAAGGGCTTCAAGAAAGGGGGTTACAGTGGATTAATGATCTGCAGATTTTTCTTTAAAATGCAGTTACTGTTTCATCTTCTACTACTCATTGTTCTTACATCTTCTAAATTAATATTCTTTTCTTTTCAGAAGTGTTGTGCAACACATTTTGGCACTATCTCTCCAAATAAATCTTTCTGCTTTATTTCATTTCAATTTACAGCCCAATTGTAAATAATAGCACTTTTTACATTTCACTATCTTCTCTTTCCTTGTCAGAATCAGCAAAACCAAATGCTCTTTTTTTAATTGTTTCTTTCGATGGATGTTTTGGGCTGAATGTGTCTCCCTGATCAGTAAGTTGTATGGGGGCTGCAATACTGGGAGATAATGAAATATACTTAATATTGCCATCATCACTTGATAAAATTTCAATGGAAGAATGTGAATGGACAATATCAAACAATAAAAATGTCAATGTTTTCATATAAGTTTTAGGTTTAAAAATATTTCCTTCTGAATGATTCAACATCTACAAATTTTGAAAGAAAAAAAAAAAAAAAAAGCAATTGTACATTAAAATATCCTTTTTGCATAAAAAACAAATGCAGTTAAAACTGTAGCTGATACAATTAGTGGTAATTTTACTGTATTGCTGAACTGCAGTCAGTGTGTATGCATGATCTCAGATTCACAGTGATCATATAATGAATATGGTTTTGCTTGAATAATAAACTTTTGTCTTGTGTTTAACTTCACCAAACTGATTAATGCCAGTGCAATACAAAAAAAAAAAAAAAAATCCACATTTGAAACTTTTATTTTTTATTGATGACTCTATATGACTGCTAATAAGGATTCTGTATGATGAATAACAACAGAAATAGAATTTAAAGATTGCAGTCTCAGTACTTCTGCTAATATAGTATATATTATAATAAAATACAGTTCCCTTTTATAAGGTTTCTATAATCAATTATGTTTAATTTAAAAAAAATAAAGAAAACATTGTTTTGTTACTTTATAGAGCCTCATATACAAACAAAAATCATAACATGCAGTACTTACATTATTAAACCAGCGACATAAATGAAGATACTTCTCTTTCTCCAGATATGTTAGGGAAATCTAAATAATAAAAATAATCTATTACTGAGGTGTGATTGATAGACAAAGTTCTTTAAGGAATAGCTTATGAGATGCTCCCCCCACCCCAATATCAAAATAAAAGAAAGGATACATTTACTTCAAAAGAGAAAACCCAAGAACATAGGCATATTACAGCATCCCATCCAATGCAAACACATATTGGTACAGAGGGAAATACCAAGGGTTCTTTCTCAGATAAAGATGTTTTATGCATTTAAATCTGTAGTTTTCAACTCCTATTAAGTACACAAAGTATTTGCAGATACACAGAAATTTCTAATTTAAAACAATCAAATGCATTCCAACAAACTGTCAAGTAAAGAGAAAATCTATATATTTAATATGGAAGCCGTTTTCTTTCGACAATCAGTGTGAATGATCAAGCTGGAAGTGGTCTCAAATTGAAGATATTTCTTCCTAGGTGTGCAGAAAGTTGTTAAAATTTAAAAATTCCACAAATATTTTTATTTTACTGAACAGGCCAGTTTTGTACTACAAATGACAATAGTTCAACATTCACTTCATAGATGGAGCCATAGGAAGATGTTAACTGTTAAATAAAACAGTTTAAGTTGATAAGGAACTTTTTTCTGATTAGCAATTTGCACAATTGAGTCCTTTGTTCCAAAAAAAAAAAAAAAAAAAAAAATTATAATAATAAAACTCTGCTACCAACTAAGAAATTTCGCAACGGTACAGCTAGCTGTAGCCATTGCATATGATAGGCCTAACCGATTTGGTCTCAAATTGAAGATATTTCTTCCTAGGTGTGCAGAAACATGGGAAAATATAAAAAATTCCAAATTTTATTTTACAGAAATAAGAAATGATTCCACGCATACTGGCTTATCTGCTCACGATCAAATACGGATTACATTTCTTTAGGACAGCTAGAGAAAAACTCTGCTACCAATTGCAAAATTTTCGCAAGGGGTATTATGTATAATGTAAATGCATTTTCGCAACGCATTTTTGCTATACATAAATTTTCCCATATAAAACAGCATAAGAAGGAAAGACAAGGCAAGAATTTTATGAGATGTTTTTAAATATGCCATATGTAACAAGCAAGGCAAATGGGGGAAAGAAGTGGTTGACAATTTTTCACATATATATATTCAAATTATTGGAAATGTTCAGGATGCTGAGAAAGCAATTCTTTCTCTCTCACTCATCAATTATTGGCCAATTACTTCTCATCATGACTGGCCAGCTAATTTTTGGAATTTCTTGCTTCATTCATTAATGAAAATTATATTCTCCACATACCATTTTTTGTGACATACTAGAAGTATTCTTCATAAAGCTGCTGCACTTTTTTTTTATACCTTCAGAAGTAATAAGCAAGTCAGAGGCAGAATGAGATGATTTGCTTTTGAAATCTCAGGTTTTTACAGCAGAATCATTTTGGAGATCATCCCAATTAACATACAAAGTCCTCAAGGACCAAAGATTAGCTTCACTCATCATTTTGAAAAAATGGCCAGAAACATGGTGTTTTTTTTTTTTACTGTTGATATTATGACAAAATGCATATAAATAGAATTATACTTATAAAATTCTCAGCATAAATTATATCTTCAAGATGTTAGATGTTAAATTTCTGTGTAACATTACCCTATTCTTGTAGATAGTATGACGATTACAACATTGCTCTTTCTATAGGTTTGAATCCCATCACGACAGAAATTTCTTATTCAAGTGAGCAGTGCATGTTTTTTTTTGTTCTTCCTCCCTGAAAGTCTAGTTTTAGAAGCAAACTGACTGTAGAATACATGCAATATGCTTACCATGTATTCAGGTGGATTTATGTACAGGTGCATAAAATGCTGGAATTATGCTTCTCATAAAAAGCTGCCCAAATGTAGCAAGATAGTAATCACTGAAGACATTATTAAATTCATTCCATTAAAGAGGTGCTAAGATTATTCCAAGATGGATGAAAAGGGATTTAGTTTGACAGAGCCCATTGCTCTGTAATCATGGAAATTACAGAGTAATGGGCACCTCAAATTCATATAATGATAAATTTATAATAAACCTTTCCCTGCATGTTAACTCCCCCCCCCTTGTGGTCCTGAAGACAAACAATGAAGAGTCACGCAAGAAAGTTTTATTTGTATGTAAATACAATTTTCCCACAAAGTGGAAGAGAGTAAATCAGATAGGCTATGCGCAGTGGAAATTTTTTTAATGAAAACCCCAGACACGAGAGGTATTAGAACCTATAGTACTCCAACCCAAGCACAGTACTTTAGTACCATGCATGGGTTGGAGGTTGCAAAGATGAAAGAAGATATTTGTTGATATCAAACTTGAACTTCTGTAGACTAATTTTCAGGAAATACACACGAAGAAAGGTTGTTCCAGAAAACAGCAGTGGAATGAATAAACTAGGAAGATAAAAAGTTGATTCTGTGAGTTTGAAGATGGACAGTAAATGGATGTTGGCGGCATGTGTTTGGACTGTTTTAAGGGGGGGGGGGAGAGAGAGCGAGCGAGCGAGCGAGCAGGAGTTATAGAAGCTAATTCAGAAGAACAGTGCCCATGGAAGTAGCTGTAGAAAACACATGCAGCAGAAACAAAACGTCTATGAGACGGAGTGGAGGGACTCTGTTAGAGATGAGTCATTAATTAACCTAATTGCCCTCTTCTGAATGGAATCTAGAAGCCTGAGAGAGGTTTTGGGGGCACCACCCCAGACGTGGGAACAGTATTCCATGGTAGGGTGGATTTGCGATTTGTACAGAGTGAACAGCTGTTTGGAAGAAAAGTAACACCAAGAGCGAAAGAGAAAACCAAGTATTTTAGATGCAGAGGAAGCAATATTTGTAATGTGCTTGTGCCAAAAGAGATTAGAAGTCAGGGTAATCCCCAAAAGAGATATATCAAAGAGATTTCTTGCCTAGAAATCGGAGTGTCACCGAAGATAAGCATAGGAGCAGAAGAATCCTTTTTTGCGAGATATAAGACAAGACTGAGTTTTAGAAGGATTGAAATCAACTAGGTTATCATTTCTCCACTGGAGATCGCATTTAAGGATTTTGGAGAAGTTGAAGCTGATTGAGCATGGCGAGGTTTCTCAAACTGGTAAGTGGAATGCAATGTGATATCATCAGCAAAACTATGGATAGGATTTCCAGTCAATGAAAGAAGGTCAATAATATACAAGAGGAAAAAGGGGGGGGGGAGAGAAGAACTGAACATTGTGGGACACCAGCATTGGTGGAGAAGTTAGAAGACAAGAGCTATATACCATCACCCTCAGTGAGCAGTCAGAGAAAAAACTGGATAACCAATTACAAAAAACAGTTGGCAAACCATAAGATGGAAGCTTGTGAAGACCTTTATGCCAAACACAATCGAAAGCCTTTGAGATGTCAAGAGCAACTGCCTGTGTTTCTCTGAACTTTTCCATTGAAATTGTTCATAAATGGGTAACATAAGCCAGCATATCACCAATGGATCTACACTGACAGAATCCATACTGGCTATTGTTGATCAGATGGGCAGTTTCTAGATAGTTAAAGAGTTGCCGATTAATTCAATTCTCCATTACTTCAGAAAGAGTAGAAGTAATTGCAATGGGACAATAATTGGATAGGAGGGATTTGTCACCCTTTTTAGGAACTGGCTGGATATGAGCAAATTTCCAAGCAGAAGGAAAAACACCTTTGGAATAAGAAAGTGGAGAAATACCATCAGGACCTGGAGCTTTGTCATCAGATTTGTCACCCTTTTTAGGAACTGGCTGGATATGAGCAAATTTCCAAGCAGAAGGAAAAACACCTTTGGAATAAGAAAGTGGAGAAATACCATCAGGACCTGGAGTTTTGTCATCCAGCATCCAGATTTGTCAATATTCTTCTGACATCCTTTTGACTGAAGACCAGAGGAGGCATTGACTGGAGCGAGTTGGGAATGGTGGGAGATGTTTTACCAAGATCATTAATACATGAGTTGGAAGAAAAATGGGATGCTAGCAGGTCAGCTTTATCCTTGGCTGAAGTGACAACAGAATCATCTGGTTTTGACAGAGGTGGGCAAAAGTTGCAACCAATAGCTTTGGTAAGAGACCAGAATGCTCAGCTACCATTAGGGCAAAAAGCAAGTTTTCTACATAGTTTGGACTGATTAAGGACTGCTTTACAATTGTTATGAGCTCTGGTGTAGGCAGAAAATAAAACTGAAAAATTGGAAACAAGCCAATTATGATATGCAAAATTCTTCTCTTAAAGAGCCTTAGCACATTTATTGGAAAACCAAGGCTTAGATAAAGGACAAGATTTTAAAGTGGAGTGTGGAATAAAGGATTCCATTCCTACAAGAATAATTTTACTGACATGATCTAAGCAAACATTGAAATCAGAAGTTTTGAAACAGTAATCCAACCAAGGAAAAGAAATCTTGCTGGTTATCCCATTTCGCATTCTTGTAATGCCAAACGATACGAGGTTGGGAAAAGCCATGAGATAAAAGGTGCCACTGGAGAAGAGAATCACCAAGTTGGAGATGGTAAAATTGTAGATAATCCAGCAGATATAGCTGACATATATTTTTTAATGACCTTTACAATACATAGTCCCTTTCTAAGTGGGGAGATATTGCACTAAAATACCCAAGCACTGCAAGATGCACCCTTGCCAATAGCTTGTATAACAGAACTATAACCTCCTCCCTCAATTGACAAGGTAGAGTAAATCAATGGCAAGATACTATTTTTATACATTGTCCTTACATTCAAGGTAATCCTGGCTGCTGCTTACACTGCATTAAACATTCATGCCAAGTTATATCTAAACACCTAAATACCTTTCTTTGTTTACACCCTTCAGCTCCCCTCCCAGTACATAATTATTCTCTAATTACTATATGATTATTCTCTAGTTATTATTTTCCAATGTGTAGACCATTATGTTTGACAGCATTAAAATGTACCTGCCATTTCTCAACTATCTATGAGACTTGTCGAAATTTTTTAAAAAACACCTTCCATATATTCATCATATCATCTGTGAATTCCAATGTCATATTCCTGATTCCCCTGTGTGTATTATTAAACATCAGAAAAAAAAAGATTAGCCCTAGCACTGAACCTCACTTATAACTATGGCCCATTTAGAATGGCCATTTATAACAACCCTCTGCCTCCTATCCTTTGACCATCCCCCAATCCATCTTACGATCTTGCCCATAACCCCCAACTTGTACAGCAACCTCCCATGCGGAACTATGTTAAATGTTTTGCTGAAGTGCATAATGTCAGAATTGTTTCTTGCATCCAAGATGTTTATTGTTCCTGTGTGACACATCATAATAATCTATCAGCAATATTTTCCCTTCACAAATCCATGTTGTTATATATTTAGGATATACATCTCAAGGTGCTCTTGTAATGTATCTTTGCCCATAACCTGTTCCAGGTAAAATAATGGTCACTGGTTAAAGATGCATTGCAGGATCATCTAGACAAGACTGCAGCAATAATTCAGACACAGCATGGGTTTGTTAAGGGAAAGTCTTGTCTCACAAATTTGATAGGATATTATGATGTGGTTACAAAGGAACTGGATGCAAAAAATAATTTTGATATCATATATTTAGATTTCAGGAAAGCTTTTGACACTGTTGCACATGGAAGACTATTGTACAAATTGAAGCAGAATGGTGTTAAGGGTAAGTTGCTACAATGGATAAAAGGATGGTTGACTGGGAGAAGACAGAGGGTGGTAATTAATGGGTGCTGCTCTTCGTGGACTAATGTTATTAGTGGAGTCCCACAGGGTTCGGTTTTGGGTCCACTGTTGTTTTGTATATTTATCAATGATATTGATGAAGGTATATGTCTGGGTGCGAGGTTGGCCTGTGCGAAGCTCCTTCAAGCTCTTGGAACAGAGAAGTTTTTCCTGATTTATTAGCTTAAATTGTCATATTAACTTATTTTCTAGAGTAGCTTTATATTCCTAGTTACAATACTTAGTTTAAAGTTTAACTTAGAGATTTTTTAGGTATTACTTAGTATCGGTAACAGTACAAAATCCACGTGTTACAAATTGAACGAGAGGTCTTTTTTTTTAACCAAATTTAGTAGATTTATTAACCAATTGTTATATCAAATTATCTTCTATAAGTAGATTATAGACCTAGTCAGGATCCTTAGTTTATTCTAAATTGAGATAGAGAGATTTGGAAGCTAATCAATAGTTACGAGTCCGTAGAAGTACCGTTCGAGAATTCCCGCCATTTTTACACGATAGCATAAGCTTAGTGTAGTATAGTGCATAATATAATATTGTCAATTAATCAGTAAATCTATTAATCTTGATAAACTTTATTGTCAATTAAATTGTATTTTTAACTCTATATATATATATATATATATATATAACGACTTAATCGTAACAAATAATTAATACATAACTATAGTGGTACACGTGATACGGAAGTTGTATAAAGGGAACGTACAAAACACTAGATACCGAAAAAAAAAAAAAAAAAAACATAACTGTTTCGGGATATAACTTAAGGATTTAATTTTTGTTTTGAAATTTTATTGAATTAAATCGGAATCATGACTCTGATCAGAGCAGCAAAGCAAAAGGCTCAAGCTAATGGGAGTGCTGTGGTTCAGAGGAGAAATGAGGGTGGCAGTTGCCCTCTGAATCACAGTCTTTTAAAATGCACTGTTTGCTTGATGTTTGCGGAGCAGTCGGGTACGGGACATGATACTGCCAAGGGGATGTCTTTGTGTGTGCACGATGTAAGGAGTGCAAGGAAATCAGGCGACAACTCAATGTTGTTATGGGCCTTTATGAGAGCTTGAAGGACAGGGTGGATGCCCTCGAAGGGAATAAATTGAGGGGCCCATCAAGCTCTCAGCTGCCCACATCAACGCCAGAGCTTGCACTTGGTCATCAGGCAACACAGAGGCAGCCCCCTAGGCAGAATTCGCTGGTCCCACAGGAACTAGTAGTTGTTGGTGACTCTATCGTCAGGGAAACGGGGAACATGCTTTGTAAAAAGGATAGGTAGAATAGGACCAGGGTATGTCTGCCAGGGGCAAAGGTTGATGACGTTGTAGAGCGGATATCATCTTTTAAGGGCACACAAAAGGTGATATAGTTGTACACGTTGGCACTAATGATATTAAGAGTAGGAGACCGGCGGAATTACTTAGCAAGTACAGGTCACTGTTGAAAAAAAGCCGTGAATTAGGGTTGAATTTGAAAGTGTCTGCAATTCTGCCCAGACACGATAGGAGGGAGTATATGATGAGAGCCTTGTTGATCAATTCAGCCCTGGAGGGATTGTGCAAGGCTCAAGGGGTAGAATTTTTTTCAGCCTGGACTGTACTTGTTAACAGGAGAGATTGCTTCTACAGGGATGGGATACACTTAAATAGAAAGGGTACAAAAATTTTTGCTGATGCTGTCGAGGCAGTGTTAGGTGGGTCGGAAAACTGCTAGTTGGAGGGGGATACAAGGACTAATAGATTAACAGTAGCCACTGGCAGAGGTGGAAGTGATTCTTGCACTGCTTCTATTGAAATGAGCAGAAGCCTGAAAAACAAGATGCAAGATATTTCAGAGACTGCTGGGAGTCATTGCGGTACAAATAAACACATGGGTTGTGTTAGGGTAGCTAAGAATAGAAACAGGTGCATGTATACCTGTACCTGCGTGTACACCAATGCTAGGAGTTTGGTAAATAAATTTGATGAATTTGAGGTATTGCTCAAAACATCAAAGGCAGATATTGTTGGGATATCAGAGACGTGGTGTCACACAGATATAAGTAATGCGGAACTGGAATTTGGGGAATACAATGTGTATAGAAAGGATAGACAGGGGAGGAGGGGTTATGCTATTAGTTAAGAAACACAAAGTCCAAGGAAGTGAAGCCAGTCGACATCGATGGACAGGGCAGTGTCGAGTCAGTTTGGTGTGACATAAGCATAGGGAAATCAAAATTGAGAGTAGGAGTGTGCTATAGGCCTAATGACTCTGATGAGTATAATAAGATATTGTACAGGGAAATAGAGTGGGCCAGTAAATCAGAGTCTTATAATGGGGGATTTTGATTTCCCAGATATTGACTGGAATTTGTGGGTTGGTCACTCGCACACTAGCAAGGCTTTTGTGGATTTATTGGATGATTGTTTTCTACATCAGCATGTTCGTGAGGCAACAAGAGGGAGCAATACTCTTGATCTGATTATCAGTAGTGATTCTTCATGCATTAAGAATCTACAGATAAATGAACCAATAGGTGGCAGTGATCACAGTGTGTTGAAGTGGGATTTACTCAAGGAGGTAACTACCATCAGAGGTAAAGGGAAGGGTTTTTGTTTTCGTAAAGGCGACTATGATGGTCTCAGACAGTATTTAAATTCTATACAGTGGGACCAACTGATGATGTTACCAACAGCAAACTCAAAATGGGAAGCATTCAAGGAACTAATCGTGGAGGCTACCAGGCTTTACATACCAACTAAGAAATATTGTTCAAGGTTTAGGCCTAAATGGTTGTCAGATGAACTAATGAGACATGTGGCAGAGAAGAAAAATGCATGGGATACATACAAATTAATGGGTGACATGGAAGCCTATGATAGATATAAGTTGGTCTGTAACCAAGTCACAAAGGAGATTAGGCAGGCAAAGGCAGACTACGAAAAATCCTTGGCAAAGGATGCAAAGAAAAACAGAAAAGAGTTCTTTACATATTTAAACTCAAGAAGGAAAGGGATGAATCAGATTGGTCCACTGGATATTGATGGTTCAACAGGTTGAGGATCCTGCTCAGGTGGCTAACAATCTAAACGAGTATTTTGCATCTACATTCACGCATGAGGAGTTATTCAGGAAGGAGAATGATGTAGGTAAAGTAAACATTGGCAGTGAGCTGGATGATTTTGTAATAACTGAGAGGAAAGTGGAAGAGAGATTGTTGAGGATAAACATAAAAAAGGCACCTGGGGTGGATGGGATCTATCCAGTTATATTAAAGGAGGCAGCAAAGGAAGTAAGCAAACCCCTAGCCATAATTATGAGAGCTTCTTTGGACTCAGGGGAGGTACCCATAGACTGGAGATGTGCAAATGTAACCCCAATTCACAAAGGAGGATCAAAGGCTCACACAAGTAATTATAGACCTGTTAGTTTAACTTCTGTTCCAGGTAAATTAATGGAGGCACTGGTTAAAGAAGCACTGCAGGATCATCTAGACAAGAATTCAGTTATAGCTCAGACGCAGCATGGTTTTGTTAAGGGCAGGTCTTGCCTGACCAATTTGATGGGATACCATGATGTAGTCACAAAAGAACTGGATGCAGGGAATAACTTTGATATTATATATTTGGATCTTAGAAAGGCTTTTGATACTGTTGCACATGGAAGACTGCTGCATAAATTGGAGCAGTGTGGCATTGGAGGCAAATTGCTGCTATGGATAAGGGGATGGTTGAGTGGCAGAAGACAGAGAGTGGTAATCAATGGACACTGCTCAACGTGGACTAATGTTATTAGTGGAGTTCCTCAGGGTTCAGTGTTGGGTCCGTTATTGTTTTCGGTGTTTATGAATGATATTGATGATGGGATATCAAGTTTAATGTCCAAGTTTGCAGATGATACAAAGGTTGGCAGGGTTGTTAACCCACACTACTGACGCTATGCTGTTGCAACAGGATCTGGAAAGGTTGAACAGATGGGCTGAGAGGTGGCAAATGAAGTTTAACATTACATTTGTCAAAGTACTACATATGGGAAACAGTAACCCCAGAGCAACGTATCAACTCTGCGGTACTACACTAACAATGGTGGAGAATGAAAAGGACCTGGGGGTAATTGTGCAGGCAGATATGAAGTTCTCTGAGCAGTGCAAACGAGCTGCAAGAGTAGCTCATGGTGTCTTGTCAATGATATACAGGAATTTTTCTAGCAAGGATAAGGAGGTGATTATTCCCTTGTATAAGGCAATGGTTAGGCCACATCTTGAATACTGTATACAGGTCTGGAGGCCTCATTTCAAGAAGGATGTAGAGCTGCTGGAACGGGTACAGAGAAGGGCAACAAGATTAGTGAATGGAACAAAGGGTTGCTCTTACGAAGAAAGGCTTAAATTTTGCAAATTACAGAGTCTGGAGACTAGGCACCGGCGAGGTGATCTGATAGGGGTGTATAAGGCTTTGAATGGTTTGAGCATGCTCAATGCCAATGGGATTCTTCATCTTGCTCAGAATAATCACCTCAGAGGGCATAAATTCAAATTGAGGAAGGACGGATGTCGGATAGATGTGCGGAAATTTGCCTTTGGCCAGCGGGTGGTTGGTTGGTGGAACCGACTTCCATCACTTGTTGTTGAAGTTGATAGCCTAAACAAATTTAAAGCTCAACTGGACAGGTATTTCGAACGAACGGAGGGGTGAAATGGGAGTGGTGTGTGTGTTTTTTTTTTTTTTTTTTTTTTTTCCGGCTGATGCTGAATAAGCTTGCTTTCTTGCATCATATGCCTCTACTAATGCTAATGCTAATATCAGGCTTAGTGTCGAAGTTTGCAGATGATACAAAGGTTTCGCAGGATTGTTAATGACAGTAATGGCAATGTGCTACTGGAACAGGATCTAGATAATTTGGGCAGATGGACTGAGAAGTGGCAACTGAAGTTTAACCTTGACAAATGCAAAGGTTGTTACTTCTACCCATATGCAAAGCATATGGGTAGAAGTAACAACCTTTGGGTCACTTCTACCCATATGCAAAGCATATGGGTAGAAGTGACCCCAGAGAAACATACCAACTGTGTGGTACTACACTTAAGGTGGTAGAAAATGAAAAAGACCTGGGAGTAATTGTGCAGTCAGATATGAAGTTTTCTGAGCAATGCAGACAGGCTGCCAGGGCGGGTCATGGGGTTTTGTCAATGATATATAGGAATTTTGCTAACAGGGAGAAGGAGGTGATTGTCCCTCTGTATAAGGCAATGGTTAGGCCATGCCTTGATTACTGCGTATAGGTCTGGAGGCCTCATTTTAGGAAGATGTAGATTTGCTTGAGCGTTTACAGAGAAGGGCAACAAGATTGGTGAGGGGATCCTCTTACCAAGAGAGGCTTAAGTTCTGCAAATTGCAGTGGCTGGAGACTAGGCACCTGCGCTGTGATCTGATTGATGCGTATAAGGCCTTGAATGGGTTGAGCATGCTGAATTCTGATGGGATCCTTCCACTTGTTCAGATTACAAACCTTAGGGAGCATAAATTCAAATTAAGAAAAGACAGATGTAGATTAGATGTGCGGAAATCTGCCTTTAGCCAGCGGGTGGTTAATTGCTGGAACAAACTTCCATCTATCGTCGTAGAAGTTGATAGGCTAAATAAATTTAAGGAGGAATTGGACAGGCACTTGGAGGGAATGGTGTGATGATTTTTTTTTTTTTTGGCTGATGCTGCATAAGCTCATACACTTTCTTTCTTGCATCACATGGCACTACTACTAACTACTACCTTCGCTACCACTGAAATTAAACTAATGCATTAACTAGTCTACAGTTAGTCAACCCTCCCATGCTACCAATGGCTTTTAGCCATTAAGTGTGTTGTATACGGTCTGTGCCATGTGTATGCAATAAAGTTCTTCTCATTTGATCCTTAGCCACCCTCCCCACTGTGTATTTGCAAAGCAGTGGTACTTCTCCAATGCAAGATTACCCATAGCTGCCAACTTTTCACTTTCAAAAAGTTGAACATCAGGCAATTGAAAATATGAAAACAAGACAAGAAAAAAAGTTATATTTTTTTTTTTTTTGCAAAAGGTTGGCCATCACAAAAAACAGGTTTTTTTTTGGAAAAAGTGAAGGTTATTTTGTCAAGTCCACAATTTAGTAGATTTCATTGATAAAATACACATTTCTTATTAATATATAACCATAGGACTGTTAAACCAGTAAATGCTTTCAAATAACTTTCCCTAAGATTTTTCTGTATATGTTGATTTCAGTTTGTATTGTCTCTAAAGCAATTAGCTGCTATAAAGCAACTGATTATGATTACTTTGAGAATGATACTGTTGCAGACATTGACCTTTTCAGAAATGTTAGATCAAAGTTTTGTTTTAACAATAGTCAGAACATTGTTTTCTTGGGATGTCAGAGAAGTGATGTCACACAGATAT
The DNA here is from genome assembly GCF_048544385.1 of Mastigoproctus giganteus. Taxonomy (NCBI): domain Eukaryota; kingdom Metazoa; phylum Arthropoda; class Arachnida; order Uropygi; family Thelyphonidae; genus Mastigoproctus; species Mastigoproctus giganteus. Next base: position 192,160,901 of record NC_143583.1, read on the forward strand.
AAGTAATGCAGAATTGGAATTTGGGAAGTTAAATGTGTAAAGAAAGAATAAGAATATAAAGGGAGGAGGGGTCATGCTGTTAGTTAAGAAACTAAAAATCTAAGGAACTGCATCCAGTTGAGAATGGTGGACAGTAGTGTTGAGTCAGTTTGGTGTGACATAAGCACTTGGAAAGCAAAATTGAAAGTAGGCTATAGGCCTAATGGCTGTGATGAGTACAATGAACAACTGTACAGGGAAATAGAGTGGGTCAGTAAATCAGATTGTCTTAAATTGAGGGATTTTAACTTCCCAGATATAGACTAACTTGTGGATCGGTCACTCACACACTAGTAAGATTTTGGGAATTTATTGGATGACTGTTTTCTACAGCAGCATGTTCGAGAGGAGTAATACTCTTGATCTGATTATCAGCAGTGATTATTCATACATTAAGAATCTTCAGATAAAGGAACCACAAGGTGGCAGTGATCACAGTGCACTGATGTGGGATTTACTCAAAGATGTAACTACCATCAGTGGTAAAGGGAAGAGTTATTGCTTTCGTAAAGATGACTACAGTGGTCTCAGAGATATTTTAAATTCTGTACAGCGAGACCAAATGATGATGTTACAAACAGCAAATTTTAAATGGGAAGCATTCAAGGAATTAATCTTGGAAGCTACTAGGCTTTTCATACCAACTAAGAAATTATGTTTGTGATTTAAGCCTAAATGGATGTCAGATGAACTAATGAGATTCATGGCAGAGAACAAAAATACGTGGGATGCATATAAAGTATCAAGTGACAGAGACTTACGGTAGATATAAGCTAGTCTGTAATCAAGTCACAAAGGAAGTTAGGCAAGCGAAGGCCAACAACAAGAAATCTTTGGCAAATGGTGGAAAGAAAAACAGTAAAGATTTCTTTATTTAAACTCTAGAAGGAAGGGGATGAATCAGATTGGTTCACTTGATATCAATGATTTGACTGTTGATGATCCTGCTCAGGTAACTAACAAACTGAACATTAAACATATGAAAGGCAAATGGGGTGGATGGGATCTCCAGTTATATTATAAAGAAGCACTGCAGGATCATCTAGACAAGACTGCAGTTATAGTTCAGACCCAGCATGTGTTTCTTAAGGGAAGTTTTATCTGACCAATTTGATTGGATACTATGATGTGGCCCCCAAGGAACTGGATGCAAAAAATAATTTTGATATCATATACTTGGATTTTAGGAAAGCTTTTGATACTGTTGCACATGGAAGACTACTATACAAGTTGGAGCAGTATGGCATTAAGGGCAAATTGCTGCTATGAATAAAGGGATGGTTGAGTGGGAGAAGACAATGCTAATCAATGGACACTGCTTTTCATGGATTAATGTTATTAGTGGAGTCCCCCAGGGTTTGGTGTTGGGCCCATTGTTGTTTTCTGTATTTATAAATGATACTAATGAAGGTATATCAGGTTTAATATCAAAGTTTGCAGATGACATGATGGTTGGTATTGTAGTTAATGACAGTGAGCTACTGCAACAGGATCTAGAAAGTTGAGTAGATGAGCTGAGAGGTGGCAACTGAAGTTTAACATTGACAAATGCAAGGTATTGCATATGGGTAGCAGTAATCCCAGAGTAACACATCAACTGTGTAGTACAACACTCAAGGTAGTGGAAAATGAAAAAGACCGGGGGTAATTGTGCAGTCACATATGAAGTTTTCTGAGCAGTGCAGACACTCCAAGCATAGCCCATGGAGTCTTGTCAATGATACATAGAAATTTTGGTAATAGGATAAGGAGGTGATTATCCCCTTTTATAAGGCAATGGTCAGGCCACACCTTGAGTACTGCATACAGGTCTGGAGGCCTAATTTTAGGAAAGATGTAGAGCTGCTGGAACAAGTACAGAGAAGAGCAATGAGATTACTGTTACTAAGAAAGGCTTAAATTCTGCAAATTATAGCATCTGGAGACTGGGCACCCGCGAAGTGATCTGATTGAGGTGTATAAGGCCTTGAATGATTTGAGCAAGCTCAATGGTGATGGGATTCTTCCTCTTGCTCAGATTGTGTACTGAGGGAGCATAAATTCAAATTGAGGAAAGACAGTTGTAGAATAGATGTGTGGAAATTTGCCTTTAGCCAGCAGATGGTTGATTGCTGAACATACTTCCATCTGACAAAGTTGAGAGCTTAAATAAATTCAAGGCTGAACTAGACAAATTTTTGATGTGAATGAATGGGTGAAATGGGAAGGGTTTTTTTTGGCTGATGCTATATAAACTTGCTTGCTTTCTTGTGTCATATGCCTGTACTAATTCTAAAGGTATGATTAATATCATTTACACACAAAGTTCACAGCCTCCAATTATTCTTTATAAAAGAAAAAGTTAAGCCACTCTCTTTGTTTGTGAAGAAAGGAAGACAAACTAATTCTTTAGATTTTGTTACTATTTATATATTTTTTAGAAGCAACAGACTAGAAATTTGAATATTTTATAAATGTTCATTGGCTTATGCTCGTATTAAAGAGAAGATGCTTTTTCACTGGATAAAGATGCCTTATTTTATATTAGCACTGTGTTGCAGTAACATTTTGGGCTAACCTGTGAAAAGAGAAAAGTTTAAGCTTGACATTCGTCATACATATTTAAATTATATGTTACATAAAGGAGTTAATAAACTTTGTTCTTTAATTAATTTTTGATAATGCTTTCATGTCATTTATTTGATGACTGATTAACACAGTATGATTAGACAATTTAAACAAGACAAGAATGGTTGGGAATTCCCAACCACTTAACTAAAATTTGTTTAGTATTAAACAGAGCTGGGAATCATATGTAAATCAGTTAATCATCTTAACCAGAATTATAGATACGTAAAATACCCTAAAGTGGTTTGAGGTTCTTTACAAGCTCTGCACCTCACTGCATCTTTGTATCTTTTTTAATAAACAACTGGGATTTTGCTCTTTGCTGATTATGTCCTCTTCATTTGGCCAATATGCCTCAGTTGGTCAGCCCTAGCTGAAGAGGCTGTAAAAAATTTTTCTGCCTTGGAAACTTTAATAGTTACCTTACCTTCTTTAATCTGAAACTGAATTCAACTAAAACTCAATACATCAACTTTTCACTAATGCCAAGGCCCTCTCTTCACTAATTTTTTTTCCAAGCGTGTTACATGCAGATCGGTAACACGTGTATACATATGCAGTTTTGGAATCTTTTTAGACTTCAAAGCCCACAAACCCAAGCCTTCAAACTCCCCCATAGAACACAATAGCATTTTTTTTTAAATAAAAAAATATATATATATGTTTATATTTTTTTCTTAGTACGAACCAGAGCTGTAATGCTCACATATATTTTCTGTAACCCTGTATATGTTCAACCTTTGATCAGTATTAGCTTCCTCTAATCTGAAATGTAGCTTTTCTATAGAAACCTGGATCCTTAAGTGGACCTACAAATATGCTTGTTTTCCTACCTCCCTGCCCAGACCATAGTTTCTTGAAGAGTTTTTAAATCTCCTTTCCTCCCTGCACACCAATTTTCAATAAGTAAGAATAACTTCATGATGAAACATTTAAATAACAGGTGAATTAGGTCATGTTAACATCTAGGATTCTGTTAGAATTAGGGTTGGATCAGCCTATCTCAAAAATACACCTATGATAATTTGAAATCTGAATATACCTGAAAATCTGATTTCCACTAACTAAACTGTACAATACGGCTAATGAACAAACTTGACCTTGATCCAGATCAACGGTCCCAAAATAAACAACACACAGATTCATTAAGAAAAATGTGATCACGTAAAAATGAGAGTAATGCTTTCTGTTAAATTTATACCTCTATTTATAATGGTAAGTTACAATGGTTTCATTTAAACCATTTATCATTTAAACCTCTAATTCCAACCATCATTTGTTACCTTTTTTTCCCTACATATAAGGGGACTGCAGCCCTGAAATGAGATCCCCAAGAATATTTGGGACTGCCAGCCAAGGATCTCAATTCAAACGTGATACAGTGTTTACATGCCAAACCTTCTCTTTATGAAAAGATGGTATATCAGATTTAATTTTAGACACCACGCAAAGCCTTAGGAAAAACTTGCAGAAGTGTTATTAGAAATAAATCAGAAAATGTAATAACAGGTTACACTGATTCCATGGGTGTGCGCTGCACACACTCAATACATGCCCCTGGTGTATACATACTTCATATTATATTTGATACACATAGTATTATATTTGATATGCAAATAGTAAATGAAAATTTTACACAATTAAAGGCTAATTTGAATCCAATTGAATAAAATTCAAAATAATTTCTCAGAGAAGAGTATACAATCTGCAGCACAAGAATTGTTACCATGGTGATGACAAAGTAAATTTACTAAATATTAACTATAAGCAAATGAACAGATTATATAACCTGTCAATTATGCCCATCTACCAGTCTAACTATGAATAATAGGAGTGTAATCGAATGAGTCAATTTGCTATAAGTGAATGAATCAATTATAAATTCTCAATTATGCCCATCACTACTTGTAAAGGTCTTGCATCTGTGGAACAGAAACTCCAAAATAGCATATAGTGTGGATGGTTAAGGGCAGTTCAGGACAAAAAAAAAAAAAAAACACACTCTGGCATTAGAATACAAAGTCCTCTATACTGTTCTATCAATGATTTATCAGACCTTTTCAAGTGGAAAAAAATAATAACAAGATACACTTGGAATACTTCTACAGTTTGCATCCACAAAAAAAAAAGGACAAATTCCACAGATAGTTTGGGTTTTTATGGTGCATCAGCAACTAGGGCTATAATATCCATAGATGATTCAAAGCAAGTCAATTAGATTGGTAAGCAGCTAAGCACTATCCTTGGAATGAACATCTTAAGAGATATGGGTTACAAAGCATATCCTTGGGGGTGGGGAGCCTAGCTGAGGTGTATAAGGTACTAAAGGAAGCGAGTAAATTGAATGAGGAAAGTATATTCTTACTGGCAAGGAAACCAGAAACAAATTTAGCATTAGCTGAGGCATATGATACAAGAAATCAAGCTTATATAGCATCAGCCAAAAAAAAAAAAAAAAAAACCCTTTCCATTTTACCCATCCGGTCACTCCAAATGTTTGTCTAGTTCAGCCTTAAATTTATTTAACCTATCAACTTCCAAAACAACAGATGGAAGTCTGTTCCAGCAATCAACTAACTGCTGGCAAAAGGCAAATTTCCACACATCTATTCTACAACTGTCTTTCCTCAATTTAAATCTATAACCCCTCAGGTGACCCTCTAGTCCACGCCGATCGGACACGTGCTTTTGAGCTCCCGCCCTTTTGCCCCTTTCAACGTTTGTCTGCGAGAACCCTCAGTCAAGATATATATATTTCGATTCCTCTTCGGAAGAGCTTTCGAGTAATAATAATTTTGTGTGTGTAGATTTAGCGGAGTTTCAGTTAGGTTAGAAAATAATTTATTAACTTCAGCCATGGAAAGCTGGACATTCCAATAGCGGCTTATTCCACTCCCCGTCCACCCCAGCTATTGCCTCCAGCTATGGCCAGCGAAGGTCAAACAACCACAGCAACGGAACCTACAGCTACTGCCAGCAGTGACCAAGATACTGGAAACCACACCCTGCGACAACAGGTGAATACTTCAAGGTCCAAAAGGTCAGTAACTGTTAATACTTATGCTAATACCGTATCTAATGGATTATGCTTGACGCCAGCAAAAACCTCTCTCGCGCGACCAACAATAGTACATACGCGGTCGAACAACGCTCTTACAAATGAAGCAACCGCTATTACTTCCCGGGAAAATGGAATAGTAATTTTCGCTACCAAGGAAAACACTCCCTTAGAACAGTACCTTACAGCGATTGCGGAGAAAGTACCACCGAAAAATATTACCCACGCATCCCGTGTGGCGGGAACTGTGCAGGTGTATTTCAGCCACCCCTCATGGGCGCAAACTATCCTGCAAAATGGAGTAGACATCGGTCTTCATCACCTAGAAGCGGCGCCAATTGCCTTAGCACCAACGAAAGTCACAATTTCAAACGTCCCACCTGAAATCCCTCATCACTTTCTGAGAGGGATTTTATCCAAATACGGATCAGCTACCGGGAAAATACGCACACTCTCTGCAGCAACCACGAAACCGGAATTTTCGCATATAAAAAGCTTCCGCAGGCAAGCACTTATGCACTTCGCCAACAATGACGCAGCAAACATCCCAAAACTCATCAACACCGATCTAAACGGAATAACTTACACCTTCTATACCTCCATTTCCTCACAATGTTTCTTCTGCCACGAAGAGGGTCACATCAGGAAAAACTGCCCGCATATCTCTAACTCTTCTGAAAGTAATACCGAAATTCAGGCGGCACCAACCTGGGTCAGGCCAGATGCACAAAGCGAGCTGACTGTTGGAGAAAATGGGGATGCTGAAGAAACTGTCAAACAGTCTGAGATGCTCCCCACAACAAACTCTTTAGAAAAAGAAAATTCAAAAACCACAGAAGACCAGGACGCAATCTCTTCAGGAGACCGAAGAGTTTTATCTCAAAAGCAACCCCCAAGGCAGACCACGTCCAAAGCCACAAAACAGAAAAAGACAACGCACACGGCGGCAGGAAAAGAGCAAACCGCAAACAAAAACAACAGGGGCGACGAAAATAAATACAGAACACCACAGAAGATAAACGGCCAGATCTCAAGTAAGTCCATCATACCACCGAGTATGGAAATAAATAAACAGCTACAAACTACTGACGATCCAAATGAAGAAGAACCCGAATTTCTGGGCACTGAAGAAGAGACCAACTGTGATTCTCACTATTCAAGTGCTTCAGAGGACGAGGAAACCGATTTTCCCTACGCTAAAGGTCCTTTAACTGTGGAGAAACTACGATCCTTTCTACGGGAAGTACGCGGCTCGCCACAGAAGCTGGTGACAGCTCTGAAGTTCACCTCTAACATACCCGAGCTGATCTCACAACTTACGGGTCTGCGTTCCAAACTAAAAGGAAAGAAAGACAGAGCAGATGTGAATAGATCCAAACGCCTGTACTACTTGATTAACGGGCTTGAACAGCAATATCATCAATCAGGATGTTAACCGCCCCAAAACTTGCAAAACCCTTATCTTTATCCCTGCAGATAATGCTGACTCTTAGCATGCTATCACTTAATGCAAGAGGATGCTCCTCTGCATCGCGCAATAAGCTGATCCTTCACCAGGTCCAACGACATCATGCCGACCTACTCTTCCTACAAGAAACAAATATTAAAACAGACACAAGGCCATCCTTGAAATGGGCAGATTGGCCATATGTATTTCATCATTCTCCAACACAACAACATCATGGGGCAGGAGTGAGTATCGGCCTTCATCAAAGGTCAGCCTGCAAGCTCAATGTGATAGCAGAGATCGCTGGCTACGCAATTTACGCCCTCCTGGATACACCCCAGAAGGAAACCCTGCACCTTTTTAACATCTACATGCCACAGCAGGACAGACTCGCTATCCAAATAACCAACTTCATACAAAGCCACCTCTCTACCATAGATCAAGAACATATCATTCTTGCTGGCGACTTCAACTGCACTCTTGACCCAAAAATGGACAGAGCACGATGCACTGAGCACCGCACAACGTTAATCAATAACCTGCAAGCCTTGATAAACAACAATGAATTGGTCGACGTATTTAGACACCAGCACCCAGAAGAAAAGTCCTACACCTGGAGATCAGCAAATACAGCATCAGCAAGACTACCTTACCAAGCCCGACTGGACAGATACTACATCCCAAAACACACCATCCCCCTGGTCAGAAGCATCACACATTTGCCATCTTATATCTCAGATCACTCCTTTATCAAATTACAGCTCTCTTTCTCACCCAATCACTACAAAAGTAGAGGTGCTTATTGGATGTTCAACAATAGCCTTCTTCAAGACAAGGAATACATCTCTAAGCTGCAAGACCTGATATCCAACCTTGCCCAATCCAAAGACAGATTGGAGCCCATGAACACATGGTGGCCTACATTTAAAAGTAAACTGAAATCATTCTCGCAAACCTACAGCCATCAGAAAAGTCAACAAAAGCGTAATAACCTCTATCAACTTGAGCAAAGGCTGAAAAATCTCCCATCTGAAAGTCAGACCTACCAGTCAACACTACAAGCCATACAAACCCACTTAGAACACTCTGCAAAAGGCGCCCTGCTCCGATCAAGATACACCCACATAAATCTATCTGATGCCCCGACCAAATACTTTTTCTCATTAGAAAGCAGACATCAGAAATCAACCACCATCACTGCCATTCAGCTGCAAAACGGAAACATCACTGAAGACCCAGAGGAAATCTTCTCTGAAGTAACAAGATTTTATAGAGAAATTTACAGTTCTCAAGAAACCTCTACAAAGGCAACGGAGGAAATCCTTTCAGGACTTAAAAAAATCTCCCATACGGCCCATTGCAGCATGGAGAAACAAATCACCCTACAAGAACTAACAGCAGCATGCAAAGGCCTTTCCAAAAATAAATCACCAGGTCTGGACGGACTGACTTCTGAATTCTTCCAAACGTTTTGGGATCAACTCGGAATGCTACTCTTTGAAATGCTTGAAGAAGCTCAGTTCCATGGACTACCAGCTTCGGTCACCACCTCTGTCGCTCGACTGATTCCCAAGAAAGGAAATCGCGCCAATCTACAAAACTGGCGCCCGATTTCCTTAATGAACACGGACTGTAAAATCATTTCCAAAGCCATCGCCAATAGATTAAAAGCCACTCTCCCTGATATCATCGATCACCAACAAACATATTCTGTACCTGGAAGATCGATTCACGACAATCTACATCTGATCCGAGACCTCCTCTCCACTGCAAACAGCCAAAGAGAATTCCTAGCACTAATTAGCCTTGACCAGGAAAAGGCATTCGACAGCGTTGAACACAGCTACCTATTTCAAACCTTGAAAGCCTTTGGATATGGACCTTACATCATCGGAACAATCCATCTGCTATATAAGGAAGCCAAATTCTGCCTGAAACTCAACAACCAGCTCACCTGCCACTTTCCGTATTCCAGAGGGATAAAACAAGGCTGCCCACTCTCTGGACAACTCTATGCAATTGCCATAGAACCATTCCTTAATAAAATTGCCACCAGTATACAATCCCGACGAACGCTGCTACCAGAACCCCACCTAAATATAACCTACTCAGCATACGCAGATGACGTCACAATTGCAATACGACACGAGAGTGAATTTGAAGTCATTCAAAAGGCTCATGATCTTTATGCTCAAGCATCAGGCGCAAAACTCAACCACTGTAAGACCAGCGGCCTGTGGGCTGGCAACTGGAAAACTAGAACCGACTCCCCCATCCAAGGCACATGGTCCAGCGAGGGACAGAAATACCTAGGTGTGTACCTCGGCAATACCCTCCTTTTCTCCCAGAAGAACTGGCCCGATTTGCTGAGTCGTTTCAACAAAGTACTCGGAAGATGGAGAAGCGTGTGCGCCACATCTTCGCTGAGAGGGAGAGTGCTTGTGGTCAATCATATGGCGGCAAGCGTTCTCTGGCACACCTTCAAAATTCTCACTCCACCTGCTGACTTCCTCCACCAAATCCAGGCATCTATCCGAAGCTTCCTTTGGAACAAAACCAACTGGATATCCTGCTCCAAACTTAGCCAACCACTTACTCACGGGGGTCAAGGGTTGGTCTCTTTAGACGACAAAATCACAGCATTCCGGATCACCTTTCTTCTTAAGACGCTGCAAACAAAATACGCACAATCCAACACTACGGATAAACTACTAGCCACAGCCACTAGAGGACTATCCCTTTCAACAATATTGAGAATGGACATGGCACCAGTACCACTCAAACTACCGCCGTTTTATAAAGACGCACTATACCGCTGGAAAAAGCTAAACCTTCACCATAATCTTGAGAGAACATCCCTTCCCGGAATACTTTCAGAACCGCTCTTCTACAATAAAAGAATAATAGACCCTGCAAATGATGATATTCTCTTCTTCCCTACGTGGAACTGGGCAGGAATAAGAACCATAGGCGACCTCCTGACACCAAGCCTTGAATGGAAAGGATCAGAAGATTTGCCCATTAAAACCATTAATGCAAAGCAGCAACACATACATCTAAAATCAGCGATCACACAAGCTCTTCCAGACATCACTACAACTAAAGGGATTGGAAATGTCACTGGATCCTCGCTTACACCAACCTTCGTCATCACATCACCAGAAGACACGGTACCTCTGTCTCCTGCACCCTCCAAAAAAGTCTATCAGCTAATCATGTCTCGCCATGCAACCACGATTTTCCAGTCATCCACCTGCCAAGCTGTCCCTGCACCCCTCTCCACTCACCACAAGCCACCATCAAACTTTCAGTGGAACCTTCCGTACAGGACGAAATGTTCCAAATCGGACGCAGACATCCAGTGGAGACTGTGGCACAACATCCTTCCCACCCCAGTCAAGCTACAAATCTTCGGGTTACGCTCCTCAAACTACTGCCTCTTCTGCGCCACCCCAGGTACCCTGGAACACATATACCTGGCATGCCCTGTGAACAAGGAACTCGTCAAATACGCTTTGGATGCAGCAAAGCTTGCCTGCAACCACGCCCACACTCCGGAGGACTACTGGTACCTACTTCACTCTGAGCAGACAGCACACACCACCTGCAACTTCCTATTCATTGCGGCCAAGGCCGTCATTTACAGCTTCTACTTGAAGCACACAAGAAGCAGTGATGACGCGCCACCTGTAGACACATCGGCGCAACATCTGAAGTGGAGCCTACGGAGGAAGTTGCAGAGCAGACTTCTACTCGAATTCCACTGCAAAAGACCAGAAACTGTGGATCATCTTAACAGCGAATGGAACAGTGGCGGTCACCTCTTCACCATCACTGAACAGTCCATCATCTTCAACGTGTGACACTTAACAGGAGAACGACCCAACCCCAAGAAACTAGTTTTTTTTCTTATTTCCTGAAATTAAAATATTGAAACCTTTGTATTTCTTTCTAAAAAGTTTTCTTTATCTTTCTTTTTTGCTTTGTACATAGAATGTAAATACAGTAGTTGTTGTTGAAAATGTATCTACTGTTCACGTTTTAATAAAAAAAAAAAAAAAAAAAAAAATATAACCCCTCAGGTTCTTAATCTGAGCAAGTGGAAGTATCCCGTGAGCATTGAGCCTGCTCAAACCATTCAAGGCCTTATATACCTCAATCAGATCACCTGGTAGGTGCCTAGTCTCCAGATGCTGCAACTTGCAGAACTTGAGCCTTTCTTCGTAAGCACACCCCTTTATTCCTCTCACCAATCTTGTTGCCCTTCTCTGCACTCGTTCTAGCAACCCTACATCCCTCATAAAATGAGGCCTCCAGACCTGTATACAGTACTCAAGGTGTGGTCTGACCATTGCCCTATACAGAGGGATAATCACCTTGTCTCTGCTAGCAAAATTCCTATATATCATTGACAAAACTCCATGACCTGCTCTCGCAGCCCTTCTGCACCGCTCAGAGAACTTCATATCTGACTACACAATTACCAAGTTTTTTTTTTTTTTTTTTTTTTCATTCTCCACGTCCCTGAGTGTAGTACCACACAGTTCGTATGTTTCTCTTGGGTTACTCCTACCAATATGCAGTACTTTGCATTTGCCAATGTTAAACTTCAGCTCACTTCTCAGCCCATCCACCTAACTTTTCTAGATTGTGTTGCAGTTGCATACAGTGTCATTAACAACCTTGCAGACCTTGTATCATCTGCAAACTTGGACAATAAGCCTGATATACCTTCATCAATATATCATTGATAAATACACAAAACAATAATGGGCCCAGCACCAAACCCTGGGGGACTCCACTAATAACATTAGTCCATGTAGAGCAGTGTCCATTTATTACCACTCTCTGCCATCTCCCACTCAACCATCCCTTTATCCATTGCAGTAACTTGCTATTAATGCCATACCACTCCAATTTGTACAGCAGTCTTCCATGCGCAACAGTATCAAAAGCTTTCCTGAAATCCAAGTACATGATATCAGAATTTTTTTGCATCCAGTTCCTTGGTGACCACATTGTAGTATCCAATCAATTTGGTCAGACAAGACTTCCCCTTAACAAATCCATGCCTTGTCTGAGCTATTACTGCTGTCTTGTCTAGGTGATCCTCTATCACTCTTTAACCAGTGACTTCATTATTTTTCCCAGAACAAAAGTTAAACTAACAAGGTCTATAATTATTTGTGTTACCCTTTGAACCCCCTTTGTGAATTGGGGATACATTTGCACATCTCCAGTCCATGGGGACCTCCCCTGACTCTAAGGATGCTCTCATAATTATGGCTAAGGGTTTGTTTACTTCACTTGCTGCCTCCTTCATTATAACTGGACAGATTCCATCTGCCCCAGGTGCCTTTTTTTAAGTTTAACTTCAACACTTCGCTCTCAGTTATTACAAAATCACTCTCCCTGTTAGAGTTTGATAAACTTCTAGCATTCCCCTCCTTGAATAACTCCTCACGTGTGAATGTAGATGCAAAATACTAATTCAGTTTATCAGCTACTTGAGCAGGATCATCAAAGATCCTGCTCAAGTAGCTGATCTTGCCAAAGATCACAAAGAAAAACAGCAAAGAATACTTTACTTATGTAAACTCTAGAAGAAAGGGGATTTAAAATCATCATCAAAAATAACAGGAAGCTGGATCTCATAATGTGGAAGCTGGATCTCTCAAGACAGAATTGAACTGTCAATTTTTTTGGCAATGGAAAAAATTTGTGATTGGGTAACTTTTTTTTTTTTTTTTTTTTAATACTCTCCTGGCAGATGCAGAATAAGTCCACTTCCTTTCATTACTTGGCCATTCTAATATGTAATAAAAATATTGTATTAAAATAACAGATGGAAATATTTTCCACATTACAAATAATTATGTTTATTTATAAATCACATCAAATATAGACATATTATTGCAACACTTACAAATACAGGATGCAGAGCACAAAATAAAGCAATATCAGCTAGAGAAATCCTCCTGCCTACAACATAAACTCTACTTTGAAGGTAACAGTTTAATTCCTGCAAAAGAGAGAGAAAAAAAAAAAAAAAAAAAAAAACCCCATAATGAATAAATATTTGCAGTAGCAATGATGTTGTTAAGCATAAAAACAGCTTTAGCTTAACACAGAATATGTACAGATATTCAGGAAAGATAACCACAAAACTTTATATCACGTGAAAGATTAAAAAAATATAAATAAAAAAAATGAACAGAGAAAGATAAAAACAGAAAAAAAAAAAAAAAAAACTTTACCCGTTTAATTACTCTAACCAACACAATTTTTACTTCCATGAAGTTAAATGCTGTTTTCATCAACTTTTATGCATAGATTTTGAAAATCACCATGATAGTTTCACATTATGTCATTAAATATAGAGGTAGTTACATTTTACCAAAATATGCCAATTTCACATAATATGTGACATATTGATTTATTTTAATAGATATAAGCTAATTCTCTTAATTTTAGCAATCAATTCTGGCCTCGGTTTTCTTGTAATAAACATAATCAGACTTCTACCTATGATTCTTAGGTTCAAATTCCAATGCAAGAATTTAAAGAGAGTGAACTTGGCATTTTTGATGAGGATTTTTGTAGGCTGTGCCAAGGTTTTCCAAGTATTAACTGATTGGGACATGTTCTCATGGTTGTAAATCTATCCTCCACACATATAATAGAACATAATTTTTTTTTATACTTGTATAACAAACTTGAATTAAATAAAGGTATATATTCCTTTATTTTGAATTTTAGTCAAAATAAAGGGATATATACTTTTTTTTTTACATTAAATGTTAGTACATCTTTTGATGTAGACACAATAGAAACTTTTTATGGTGATTTTCAGAATTAGCACTGTTTATTTCATCCAGAATCACATTTTCATTGTGGTGGTATGACAAAAAATATTTTTTGTTTGCTAATGTTATTAGAACGACTATATTCACAACACTTTAATCATGATCCACATGTGGACTACCAACAATTTTTCATGGACTGTGGAAATAATTTGTATATGAAGTAATTATTTTAGTATTGCATTTTTTGTAAGTTTGTAATTTTTTGTAATTTGACATGGCATTATTAAAAAAAAAAAAAAAAGCATATATTTTATTGATTGCACTATATTTGATCTGTAATAATATGCAAGTTTCATTCCTTGCATTCTATAACAAATGTCAACGTCCTGTAATAAAAGAAAATAAAAATATGTCATTATTCATTTGATCTTTTATTAATTTTGTGATGATTTATATTTATTATAATAGACTACAAAGAAACTATCCATTGACTCCTGCTTTGCAGCGAAAATTCTCTGCCATCACCATGGCAAAGCACTTCATTGTATGTTGGCTTTATAAAAAGAAGTAGGTTGACTGTATAGCCAATTCAGGACCACACTTGAGCTTGCCACCTATATTAAAAAAAAAATGACTACAAAGGTGTGCTTCACTGGATCAAACAAGCAGTAATCACTGCAGGGAGGGACTAAACTGAAACTTTAAGGAGGGTGGTTCATGATTTGGATTCTCCTTGTGAACTCCATTTAGAAGGAAAGCTACTGTAGTACTGGATATTAACTGTGCATGAAATAATGAAAAATTGACAAAAATTAGCCCCTCAATACTGGCTATGCATGAGGATTAGGTTAGCAACTTTTTCACAGCCCTTAGGGACACTTGCTGCACCAATCATATACACTTGTGCATGAGAGAATTGCTTCCCAATTTCACACTTTTAACCTGTGGAGAATTTCAGCTGGTTTTGCTTTCTCGCTTAACAGAAATTTGATGATAAAGCTCTGTTCTATGCTTGTACTGTTTCTAATGCACATGCAGGCATGATTATGCATCAAGAACTGAGAGCAGTGTTGCAATCAGCTTCCATGAAAATAGTTCTGTCATTCTGATGCATATACACTGTTAAAAAAGAAAATGTCCAAGTCAACTTTGGAATACTTTCATATTTAAGAAAAAAAAATATGCCATCAAATAGGCCTACCTGGTCAAAGGTTCAAATAAAAATATCCAAAAACAGATTTCATCATGCAATGCTTATGGAAAAATTCCAACAAAATTATATAAAAAATATGAAATTATAAAAAAATATAAAATTATGCTAAACAGATCATCAGAAACAGTAAATAAATTTGAAAAAAATCACTTATTTGAGAAAATATGTTTATCCATTTCCATTAAAAGCACCTGGCATATTAAGAGGAGTAAAATGTTGGATGTAAATTGACCTGATAGTTAAAACTGACGGTAATACTGGTACACATCACAAGAAGTGAAAACAATAGATATTTTATTATTATTTTAATGGATAGCATGTGGTAACCATAGTCCATCAGAAATATAATTTTTTTTTGTATAAATTATAATGAAGAAAAATTTTTTTAATTACAAAATATAAATTACTTGTGCAATTGAACTTCGCAAATCCATCATCCAGCGCTACCCATTTTACAGCTAACAACTGTTTTTAAGAAATTTTTTCAGAATCCACACTTAAGAATCTGACATTTAATTTTTTGTGATTGGCCATTTGCGCAAGCAGTGCATCAGAGTTGATCGTGTGGGGAAAAATTTCACCTAAGATCCATAAAAGTTTTTCCCACATTCTAAGAAGATCAAGAAATTTGTTAGGTCATGAGATCACTTACTGTGCATAAAGATTATTGAATACTTGATAATTAGTGGATTACTCAAAGAGACATGGTTTTACGACTCATACATTAGGCTAGCATAACTCATTCAATGAACATTAAAAAAAAAAAAAAAAAACTTTTTAGACTGTCATCTTTGTAAATAGCATCAACACAGCAACTCTTATCCTTTATTAAACATGCTGCCTAAAAGAAAAGCAGTGGCCAAGAAGGTTGGGGGAGGGGGTTAAAACACAATATACTGTGGAAAATGTTGCACTGTTAAAGAAATTTCAGCGAAGCAATTGTGAAAACTTAACCCAAAATAATATTAATGTTTTGTTAGTTTATCCTGCTGAATTTGTGAGCAGGACTTCTATACATACACATGTTCATTTCATTTAGATGACTTACTATAAATCCATCCAGCACACTAATGTTTTAAAAGTTAGCCACTAATCATTGCTAGCTGGAATCATTTAAAATGTTTGTTCATGAATGAAAGGAGGGAGAGATTGTATGTGTACTTCACAGCTGTGCAGAATTAAAATTTGAAAGACAAAGTGAATTACAAAATACAAAAGCGAATTAGCTATTTTTGTAAAAGTCCTATTTAAAAAAGGTTTATCATGTTATTTCTCTTTAGTATAGAAAGTGAACAGTTTAGTGTAGTATTTAAATGCATATTGGCAGAATATAAATGCAAAAATGATTTTTTGTTAATTATTCCAACTTTAGAACACAATTGTGTACAGTTTTAATAAGGGAGTACAAGTTATGAAGTACATCAATATTTCAGATATTTTAACATTATTCAGCAGTTTGGCAGGTATTCCACAAGTGAAATAAAATTAATTTTACTAAGCAACTAGTTTTTTTTAATTTTAGAAATGTATGGAAAATATACTCCATCTGATTATTATGGAAAGAGAGAGTGGAGGTCAACAATTAAGTTTAAAAAGGCAAAAATTTCTAACAGAACATTTTGGAAATAGTAGTAGTGGCATGTGATGCAAGAAAGCAACTGTATGAGTTTATGCAGCATCAGCCAAAAAAAAAAAAAAAAAAAAAAAAAAACACACACCATTCCCTCCAAATGCCTGTCCAGTTCCTCCTTAAATTTATTCAACCTATCAACTTCCACAACGACAGATGGAAGTTTGTTCCAGCAATTAACCACATGCTGGCTAAAGGCAAATTTCCACACATCTATTCTACATCTGTCCTTTCTTAATTTGAATTTATGTCCCCTTAGGTTCGTAATCTGAACAAGTGGAAGGATCCCATCAGAATTCAGTGTGCTCAACCCATTCAAGGCCTTATACACCTCAGTCAGATCACCACACAGGTGCTTAGTCTCCAGCCACTGCAATTTGCAGAACTTAAGCCTCTCTTGGTAAGAGGCTTAAGATCCCTTCATTCCCCTCACCAATCTTGTTGCCCTTCTCTGTACACGCTCAAGTAAATCTACATCCTTCCTGAAATGAGGCCTCCAGACCTGTACACAGTACTCAAAGCGAGGCCTGACCATTGCCTTATACAGAGGGACAATCACCTCCTCCTCCCTGCTAGCAAAATTCCTATATATCATTGGCAAAACCCCATGACCTGCCCTGGCAGCATGTCTGCATTGCTCAGAAAACTTCATATCTGACTGCACAATTACTCCCAAGTCTTTTTCATTTTCTACCACCGTAAGTGTAGTACCACACAGTTGGTACATTTCTCTGGGGTTACTTCTACCCATATGCAGTACTTTGCATTTGTCAAGGTTAAACTTCAGTTGCCACTTCTTAGCCCATCTGCCCAAATTATCTAAATCCTGTTGCAGTAGCATACTGTCATTAAGAACCCTGCCAACCTTTGTATCATCTGCAAACTTCGACATTAAGCCTGATATACCTTCATCAATATCATTGATAAATATACAAAACAACAGTGAACCCAACACCGAACCCTGTGGGAATCCACTAATAACACTAGTCCACGAAGAGCAGCACCCATTGATTACCACCCTGTGTCTTCTCCCACTTAACCATCCTTTTATCCATTGTAGCAACTTACCCTTAATACCATTCTGCTCCAATTTGTACAATAGTCTTCCATGCACAACAGTATCAAAAGCTTTCCTGAAATCCAAATATATGATATCAAAATTATTTTTTGCATCCAGTTCCTTTGTAACCACATCATAATATCCTATCAAATTTGTCAGACAAGACTTTCCCTTAACAAACCCATGCTGTGTCTGAATTATTGCATACAAGTTGTAGCAGTATGGCATTAAGGGCAAGTTGCTGCTATGGATAAAGGGATGATTGAGTGGGAGAAGACAAGAGTGGTAACCAATGGACACCACTTCATGGACTAATGTTATTAGCGGGGCCCCCAGGTTCAGTGTTGGGACCATTATTGTTCTTTATTTATCAATGATATTGATAAAAACAAATGTTAGCAGGGTTGTGAATGATAGCATGCTACTGCAACAGGATATAGAAAAATTGGGCAGATGGGCTGACAGGTGGCAACTGAAGTTTAACATTGACAAATGCAAAGTACTGCATATGGGTAGCAGTAACCCAGGAGTAACCTACCAACTATGTGGTACTATGGTACTATACTCAGGGTAGTGGAGAATGAGAAGGACCTGGGAGTAATGGTGCAGTCAGATATGAAGTTTTCTAATTGGTGCAGACAGGCTGCCAGAGCAGGTTATGTATTCTTATCAATGATATACAGGAATTTTTCTAGCAGGGATAAGGGGGTGACTATCCCTTTGTATAAGGTAATCAGGCTACACCTTGCGTACTGCATACAGGTGTCGGAAGGATGTGAAGTTGCTAGAACAAGTGCAGAGACGTGCAACAAGATTGGTGAGGGGAACAAAGGGGTGCTCTTACTCAGTGGTGTATTCGGGCCGGAACGATGTTCCAGTACTTTTTCTAAATGTCATAATAGAAAAATCATTAAATTTATACACTTAATATTATGAAACAATGGCATAATCAAAGGGGAGGGAAAAATATCTATTTTACCCATTGCTACTAAAAATATATTAATTGTAATCTTTAAAATTAAAATTTCTTTAAAAATTTATTTAAAAACAAAAACATAAATTTCACAATGAAATTTGAAGGTTTTTTACTAAAGTACGTGTTAGATAAAGAGATCAACAAATGAGATATACTATGATGCATGTAAATGCTGCATTTTGATTTGCCATGAGCTGAACGCTAGAACTGGTTGTTCTATGAACCATGAGTCTGAAGTCTGATTCAGTTACTGTACAGTTGATGTGGCATTATCATACAGTTTTCTGGAGAATGATCGTTCCAGAACTTTTTTTTTTTTTAAGCAATACACCTCTGCTCTTACTAAGAAAGAGTTAAGTTCTGCAAACTGCAGCATCTGGAGACTAGGCACCTGCTAGGTGATCTGCCTGAGATGTATAATGCCTTGAATGGTTTCAGCAGGCTCAATCCTGATGCTCAATGATCTGAGCAAGAGGAAGCTTAATGCTTCCTCTTGCTCAGATTACGAATGTGAAGGGCATAAACTTAAATTGAGAAAGGCCAGTTGTAGAAAAGATGTATAGAAATTTGACTTTAGCCAGTGGGGATTTGATTGCTGGAACAAAGTTCTATCTGTCATCGTGGAAGTTGATAGCTTAAATAAATTCAGGGAAGAACTGGAGAAACATATGGAGCAAGTGGATGAGTGAAATGGGAAGGTTTTTTTTTTTTTTTTTTGGGCAATGCTGTATAAGCTTATTTTCTTGCCTCATATGCCTCTATTAATGTTAACCTGACGTTTTATTTAAATCATGTGCCACTATACACATCCAAGTTTCAATACCTTTATCATTAAACTAAATGCTGACAGCATTTTGATTCTCTCTCAGACTACACAGAAGGGATATAAATCTAAATTGAAAAAAAAAAAAAAAAAAAAAAGTTCCTTATAAAATGGATGTGTGGAAATTTGTTTTCATTCAAAAAGTACCTGGTAATGGAATAAACTTCCACCTAGTGGTTGTAAAGATATGATATCTGAAAAAATTATGTGGTCTCAGTCCCAATCTCAATGATATTCAATTAGCCCACCAAGCCCCAATTATTGGTAACCTCAACCACTGCTCATCTCAGTGTCCTAATTATTCGCTGCACAATTTTTCCTTTCACTTCAAAGTAGTACTTGTGCCTATGCCCACTCTGATATTCCCTGTCGGACTTAGTAATTTAAAATCTCCTCGTTTTGCTTGCTTAAAATGTCTCCACCCCATTCTGTCAAATTGATTTGTTGGCTCTATTGTTTTTGAAACTCTACTAATCAATTGGAACTCTGACTTCCTTTCTCCAAAACTCAGTTTTCTCCAGTCCAACTTTCCTAACAGTGAAGTAAATTTTATCTTGAAATTTGAATATTCACAACTCCAGCAGCTTCAGTTTTCTAGTCACACAGACCCAGCTGCACGAAATATGAAGATTTTGCAATTACAAGTGACCTCACACAGATTGTTCACTGACTTAACAGATCTAACCACATATCCATCACTCTTGATCTTTTTCTGAAAAACTACCCTTCAAAGTACAGTCAAGGTGAGTGGTCCTCTGGCTACCTGATATCACGACTTCCCCAATGCAGACTTTCTTTCCTGGCCATTCTCAGCCTCATGATATTTAGCATTATAAGAATGCAAAATAGGATGATCTGCAAGATTTCGATTATTCTTTTCCTTGGTTGGATTACTGTTTTAAATCTTCTGGTGTCAATGTTTGCTCAGATAGAGTCAGGTGACACTATTCTTGTTATCTTTATTAAGTTATCCTTTATTCTGCACTGCGCCTTAAAATCTCTTCCTATATCTAAACCTTGGTTTTCCAATAAGTGAGCTAAGGCCATTCAAGACAGGAATGTATGTGTGTGAGAGAGAGAGAGAGAGAGAGAGAGAGAGAGAGAGAGAGATGGGGCTTTAGGAGCATATAAGCTGCGGGGCTATATTGCATCTATTCATAGAAAAAAGCTAAATACAAAGTTCAGATGTAACTCCATTTTTATTACCAAGATAAGACAGGAATGTTACATATCAAAATTGGCTATCATCCAAATCTACAAGTTCATTTTCTGCCTACACTAAAGCTTGCAACAATTGTAAAGCAGTTATTAATCAGTTCAAATGTGCAAAGCATTAATCAGCCTAGATTTTGAGCAGACTAAGAGTAGAAAACAGTGGTCAAGCATTATAGTCTCTTGCCAAAGCTAATGGCCACAAATGTTGCCAATCTATACTCCCAGCTCTGTTAAAACCTGATTGTTCAAAAAATAGAGCTGATTTATTAGTCTCCTATTTTTCTTCTAACTCTTGCATATACAATCTTCATAAACCACCCCACTACCATTCCCAGTACACTCCACTCAATGCCTCTTATGGTCTTCTATCAAAAGGATGTGAGAAAAATTTTTCACAAACTCAATGATTGTTGTTGTTGTTTGGTTTTTAGGAGCATTAGCAACTAAGGCCATATTGCTCCGGGAATATGCGGTGGTCATTCCCTGACCTTTCCGCATCCTCTGTATTCGGTGGTGATGGGCTCGAACCCCGGTCTAATCAAGAAGCGTGTGCTACGCACTGCTGCTCCTTCCCACCTGGCTACGGAGGCGCCCAAACTCAATGATAAGAAAGCTCTGTGTTCTAATGACATTTTTCCACTTGTTCTTAAAACTGCCTGAGTTTGCTCCTGTTGTGTGTTCCTTTCATTATTCTTTCTTATTCCACTACTGTTTTTCCTCTCTGCTTGGAAATTTGCTGATATACAGCCAGTCCCTAAAAAGGTGACAAATACCCCCCCCATCCAATTATCTTCCTATTGTCTTTACCTCTGCTCTTTCCAAATTAATGGAGGAATCCATTAACTGCTAAACTATCTCAAAACCTTCCATCTGATCAATGATTGCTAATATGGATTCCACTGTTGAGTTACATTACCCATCTAAAGACAAATTCAATGGAAAATTTTGGTGAAACGCAAGCGGCATTTCAAAGGCTTCTGATTGTGTCTGGCATAAAGGTCTTCTAAACAAGCTTCCATTCTACTGTTTTTTGCCAACTTCCATTACCAACTGTTTTTTCGCAATTGGAAGTAATCTCTCTGATCACTCCCTTCAAGTGATGGATAGATGGCTCTCTGTCCTTTAACTTCCACACTAATGCAGGTGTTCCCCAAAGTTCAGTTCTTTCTTCCTCTCTTTTCCTCATATATTAATGACCTTCTGCTGGGATATCCTCTATACAGGTGACTCCCGCTTAACACTGATAATGCGTTCCGGAAAAACAGAGCGCTAAGTGAATCCGCGCTAAGCGAGCGCCGCATTCCCATAAGATAACATATGTATTTGTGAGTTGCGGTCGGTGCCATAGGATATTTCCTAATCAATAATAAACGGCAGTGAAAAGATGCACAAATGTCGGTCAAAATATTTAATATTCAAATATTTATACATATAAAATATTCTGCATTACATACGTATATAATTATGTGGTAACTACTTACATATCAAAATTAAACTTAAAATTCCAATTAAAATAATGAATTTAATTGATCTAAATTGATTTAATTTAATTGATGAATTTAATTATGAAAAATGTGTCGATTTTGGGTTGAGCTTTACTAGTACTTAAATGGTTCCAATAGCTTACTAGTTTTAAATGGTTCCAATTTTTTTTTTTTTTTTTTTAGGTGAGTTTTCTTCTGATCATCATATAAGCTAATCTAACTCTCTCTCTCTCTTTATTATTTATAATATTTAACTTAACTGAATTCTGCATTGGATATTATCTTCAATAAAATTAGTTGGTCTTTCCATTTCAATCCTAATAGCCGGCCTTGTCCTAGTTGCTTGCAGTGGAACTGCTATCTTTCCTGCTGCTAAAATTAATTCTTTATTTTTTCCATAATTGTTCTTACAGTTAAACTTGCAAGTCCTAAATTATGGCACACATCCGCTTGTCTTTGGCCAGATCAATTCGCTTCAAAACGTCTAATTTAATTTTAAAATTCAGTCATTTTCTTACATTTATAGTCTTCATACTGCACACCCAGACGTTGTTGCTTTTTCATTCTTATCGGCCATTATTAACTCTTCGAAAATGTAACTGTGTTGGTTGCCTTAATTATGATACAATGTTCAAGTAAACTGTCCGTTATGCACAATGTCTAATACTGTACTGAGTGATGACTAGACTTCGTATAAATGCATATAACGCAAATATTACAAGCAATATACTTGATCATTTTTTAAAATGTTGATCTCGGAACTACGTAACAAGTCACTGTACTGCAATTAAATTAGCGCACGAGAGAATTTCACTGAGCATGGGAATATTTCTCAAGTCGGCGTGGGAAACGTTTTAACCGTATTTTTATATTCATTTTCAAGCTATCAGCTCCATCAAATGAAACGATTTCGTTAAATCTGCCAAAAATGCAATCTGTAAAAGAGCGTTATAGTGAGTTGTGACAGCGTTATAGTCAGATACGCATTATAATATAAGAACAGCGTTATAGCAAATCAGCGTAAAGCAAACCGCGTTATAACGGGGGGGGGGGGGGGCTGCTGTATTTAAGTCAGGGTTGTCTCATGGTTTCTGCATTTTTTTTGTCCATATTTAGGTCATTTTCAGTCGTTCTGTCCATATTACATTGTTTCTTCAGTTGGGAGAAATAATTTGATGTGTCTGTTCAAAATTAGACCTGTTATAACCTAAGTAATGGGATTTCCCGTTTTGGCGGGAAAATTGCCTTGAACAAAGGAAACTATCTTAAAAACTAAAAATATATTAAATCTATTACTAGATCTAAGTTCCCCATTAAAGATAACCTTAATATAACTTGTTTTCTGTCTAATATAGTTAAGAAATTTGGGCAAGTCAAGGGTTCTGACAGTAAGATCGTTACCGCTATAGCGATTACACCGTGCAATAATATGCTCAATAACAAAAATATATATGAGCTATCAAGAACAAAAAACTCTTACCTCAAATAAATTACTTCTCTTCATCTATGGTTACCTAAAGAATCAAGGGATCCACGTTAAGTGCTTCAGGAAAATACACAATCCAGCTGAGTTGTCCTAGGATCACTGTCTGCTGTCTACATCAAGTGAAGTGTCATGCAAATGCGACTGTTCACCTCTGCAACCACAGAACCATAAAGAGGATTTAAAAAAGGTGGAGGCAATACCTGAAGTCACAAAACTTGGGCTTAAAACAGAAAAGCCAAAAGGAAAAAATCCTCACATCTTAATTTTTGATGTACCAGAGGCAACATTAAAAAAAAGACCTAATGATGGATATATACTATAAAAACTTCAGTAGCATAATGACAATAGATGAATTTGCTGCTGAATTCCTTCTAAAAAGAGGAACTGAAAGCAAAATAAATGGATTATTTAACATAATAGCAGAAATCACACCTAAAATATGGAAGGCACTGAAGGAATAACAGAGAATCTATGCTGGCTGGACCAGCCATAGATTCAGGGAACATTTCCCCATACAAAAGTGTTTTAAATGTCATAAGTATGGTCATACTGCCAGGGACTGCAGTCAAAAAGAAACTGTCTGTGGTCACTGTGCAGTCACTGGCCACGATTACAAAAGCTGCAATAATAAGTCTCAGCAGCCAAAATGTGCTACCTGCAAGGCTGACTGAGTATGCACACAGCATCAGGGATGACAAATGCCCCTGCTATAAAAAAAAAAAGGTAAAACCGATACAATCTAGGACCAATTATGGGTCAGACTGAAAATATAAACTTGACTAGGGCTCTACATTTCGTCCAATTGAATGTTCAAAGAGCAAGAGCTGTTGTAGATAAGATCAAGCTCAAATTAGAAGAAAATGACAAAGACATATTGGTACTCCAAGAACCATACACACATATGAGTAGGGTTCAAAGATACCCAAGAAACTACAAAATCATTGAATACACCTCAGGAATCCCTTCTACAGCAATAGTAATGAAAAATACTCACCTTACAGTCACAAAGGTAGGTCACATCTGCTCCCCAACATCAGTGTGTGCTCATATCACTAGTGCTGTGGGACAGTTCTATGTTATCTCACTTTGTTCCAGACATGGCAAAGATATAAATCCTAAACACCAGACTGAACCTATTGGTAACTCTTTAGAGGACTTCCATATCAGCTGGTGTATAATCTTGCTACCTCTACTCTGACAGATAGTGATTGGAGGGAGTCCAAGTAGTGTGTATGTGGTGGGGGGGGATTGTAGAAGCCACGTTATGTCAAGGATCTCAGTATATTCCTACCATGTGTATGCCATATCCAAAAACTTCAATTACTTCATGCAGCATGTCCCACACTTTTTCTTACTATTGAATACACCATGAATTGTCAAATTAATAGAGTAAGCTTATATGCAAAAAGGGGCTTAGAGGGGAACAGGTATTCTGTGTGTTACCAGACAGTCTAAAACACTGATGGATCCAATATCTTTCTATTACAGAAGATTTAGGCGAAGTCCGGTTGGCCTGTCTCCCCAAAATCCACTCGTGCACACTTTCTCGATGGTAAGCCCTGTTACGTCACAGGTGGCAACGAACTTGTAGAGTGGTTCTCTTCAAGACGCCAAGACCAAACCCTCCAGCATATGACAGCAAGACGAAACAAATGGCCCTCAGTGGCTTTTACTCCCCCTCTTACGGCAGCAAGAGGATCAGAGTGGAAGCAGAGGGTGCTAAGAATCTCTGAGTATGACCAGGCTGTCATGCACAGAAACTGAACTTGGCCTGTTACAATGCAAGATCGCTCATCGGTGAAGACAGATTATTAGACCTAGAAAAGGAATTAGAAAATGTGAATTGGAATATCATCGGTTTGGCTGAAACAAGAAGAAGAAATAAATCGCCTATAAGTTTATCAAGTGGAAATCTGCTGTACACCAATGGAAACGGTGAAAGGAGTGACGGTGGAGTTGGGTTTCTGGTCCATAAAGATTTAAAAACAACATTTTGGAATTCAAAAGTACATCACCAAGGGTGTCAAGAATAATACTCAAGATTTCTAAGAGGTACAAGCTAAAGGTTATAATGATTTATGCACCAACATCGAGCCATGATGATGAAGAGGTTGAAATGTACACCGAAATTGAGTCTTCTAGATAAGCAGGAAACCCACTACACTATCATAATGGGGGACTTCAATGCTAAGGTTGGAAAAAGACAAAACATCGCAGAAAGGAGAACTATAGGAAATTTTAGAAATGCTGAAAGAAATGAAAGAGGTGAAAGATTTGTGGAATTTGCAGCATCTCAAGGATTGTCAGTAATGAACACTTTTTTTTCAACAAAAGGGTGAACAGAAAGTGGGCATGGAAGAGTCCAAATGGATTAACAACTAATGAAATCAACTTCATCCTCACTAACAGATGATATATAGTGAATGATGTTACCATCCTGAATAAGGTAAATGTTGGAAGTGATCACAGAATGGCAAGATGTACACTTGATATAGATAGAGAAAAGGGAAGGAAAAAACTGACTCGAGTAAATAATACAAAGATCTTTGAGATAACAGAAGAGGAGAAAAAGCAATATGTACTGGAACTTAACAAATTTGAGCTTCTGCAGACCACTCAGGACCAAGATATCGACGAGGAATATTACAACTTTCTGAAAGTCATAAAGCCCAAGAAACCTATAGGGAAAAAGAAATCCAAAGAAGAAAAAATTAGTCAAGAAACACTTGTCATGATGAACCAAAGGCAACAAATGAAGAGCAAGATAAATACTGACAAGGAGAAAATTGAATATACTGAGCTATACAAAGCCATTAGAAAGAGACTCAGAGTAGACATAAGATTTAACACAAGAAAAGTAGAACAAGCATTAAGGGAAAACAAAGGACTTAACTCAGCAGCTATGAGCAGTAATACAGAAAGACGAATGATACTGAAACTGAAGAATAGCAATGGCGTACTTATAAATAGCAGAGAAGGCAAAATTCAAATAGCAGAAGACTATTACAGAGAATTATACAAGGAGCAAGGGAATGATGCCAGCAGTGGGGAAGATGGATCGCAACACATACGACATACCCGATATCCTTCCTGATGAGGTAGAATATGTGTTGAAGAAAATGAAGAATCAGAAAGCCCCGGGAGAAGATGAAGTTACTGTAGAGTTGTTAAAATTGAGAGGAAGAGACATAACACAAAAACTGGCAAGGCTCTTCACAAAGTGCATTAGAAAAGGTGTGATGCCTAAGCAGTGGAATAATGCAATCATAGTTTTGCTGCATAAGAATGAGAGAGATAAATCAGAAATTGGAAATTATAGACCAATTAGCTTGTTATCCCATATCTACAAGTTGTTCACAAGGGTCATTACTAACAGATTAGAAAGAATACTTGATGAGAATCAACCGAAAGAGCAAGCTGGCTTTAGAACAGGATTCTCAGCTATGGATCACCTTCACGTAATACCACAGCTAATGGAGAAAGCAAATGAATAAAAAACACCATTATGCCTGGCATTTGTGGATTATGAAAAAGCATTCGACTCCATACAGCATAAGACAATGTTTCGAGCACTGAAAAGACAAGGCATAGATACCCCACATATTATGATTTTGAAGAAAATATATGAGAGTGCTACCTCCTTTATTAGACTAGACAAAGACAGTAGCAAATTTAAAATTGAGAAAGGAGTTTGACAAGGAGACACTATCTCCGATGCTATTTACTGCTGCCCTTGAGGAAGCTTTCAGAAGATTAGACTGGTCGCAGAAAGGAGTCAATGCGAATGGAGAGTACCCAAGCTGTTTACGATTTGCAGATGACATTGTGGTCATAAGCCACGATCCAAAAGAATTAGAGGAAAATCTTAATCAGTTATGCACAGTTAATAAGGATTTTGGACTAAAGATGAATATGCTAAAACTAAAGTAATGATGAACAAGTATGCCACAGAAAGAGACAATGATTGAAGGAGCAGTAATTGAAAAGGTGAAGTCATATACTTATCTGGGATGGGACAAGTTATTAGCTGTAATAATAACAAATGGCTGGAAGTCAAGAGAAGAATAAATTTTGAATGGATAGCATTCAGGAAATATAGTCACATACTGAAGAGCAATATCCCAGTTTGTCCGAAACGTAAAATAATGAACCAATGTATACTCCCACCAATTTTCCTTGGTGATTTTAATGTTCACAACTCCAGCTGGCTTCCGTTTTCTAGTCACACCGACCCAGCTGGTTGAGATGCTGAGGCTTTTGCAATTACTAATAACCTTGCACAGATTGTTAATTTACCTACAAGAATACCGGACAATCCTAATCATACAGCCAATACGCTTGATCTTTTTCTCACAGACAACCCTTCTAAGTACACGGTTGAAGTGAGAGGTCCTTTAGGCACTTCAGATCACAACTTGGTGATTGTCTCTCCTCCAATGGAACCTTTATCTCATAGGTATTCCCAACCTCGTTTTGTTTGGCATTACAAGAATGCAAAATGGGATGACCTGCGAGACTTCTTTTCCTTGGTCGGATTACTGTTTCAAAACTTCTGATGTCAACGTTTGCTCAGATCGTGTCAGTGAAATTATTCTTCAGGAATGGAATCCTTTATCCCACACTCCACTTTAAAATCTCGTCCTTTATCTAAACCTTGGTTTTCCAATAATTGTGCTAAGGCTGTTCAAGAGAAAAATGTTGTATATCGTAATTGGCTTGTTTCTAATTCTCCAGTTTCATTTTCTGCCTACACCAAAGCTCGCAACAATTGTAAAGCAGTTATTAATCAGTCCAAACTAGAGTTTGAACAGGCTAGGAGTAGAAAAACTTGCTTCTTGCCCTAATGGTAGCCGAGCATTCTGGTCTCTTGCCAAAGCTATTGGCTGCAGCTTTTGCCCATCTCTGTTCCCACCTCTGTCCAAACCAGATGGTTCTGTTGTCACTTCAGCCAAGGATAAAGCTGACCTGCTAGCATCCCATTTTTCATCCAACTCATGCATTAATGATCTTGGTAAAACACCTCCCACCATTCCCAACACGCTCCATTCAATGCCTCCTGTCAAAAGGATGTCAGAAAGATTTTGTTCTTTGCCACCTTTTTTCACTTTCTTATTCCAAAAGTTGTTTTTCCTTCTGCACGGAAATTTGCTCATATCCAGCTAGTTCCTAAAACGGGTGACAAATCCCTCCCATCCAATTATCGTCCCATTGCAATTTCTTCTACTCTTTCTAAAGTAATGGAGAAATCAATTAACTGCCAACTCTTAAACTACCTAGAAACCTTCCATCTGATCAACGATCGCCACTATGGATTCCAACAGTGTCGATCCACTGGTGATGTTCTGGCTTATGTTACCCATTTATGGACTAATTCAATGGAAAGGTTTGGTGAAACACAAGTAGTTGCTCTTAACATCTCAAAGGCTTTCGATCCTGTTTGGCATAAAGGTCTTCTAAACAAGCTTCCATCTTATGGTTTGCCAACTGTTTTGAGTAATTGGTTATCCAGTTTTCTCTCTGATCGCTCACTGAGGGTGATGGTAGATGGCTCTGTCTTCTAACTTCTCCTCTAATGCCGGTGTCCCCCAAGGTTCATTTCTTTCCCCACCCTTTTCCTCTTGTATATTAATGACCTTCTTCCATTGACTAGAAATCCTATCCATAGTTTTGCCAATGATAGCATATTGCATTCCACTTTCCATTTTGAGAAACCTTGTCCTGCTCAATCAG
The DNA here is from genome assembly GCF_048544385.1 of Mastigoproctus giganteus. Classification (NCBI taxonomy): domain Eukaryota; kingdom Metazoa; phylum Arthropoda; class Arachnida; order Uropygi; family Thelyphonidae; genus Mastigoproctus; species Mastigoproctus giganteus. The sequence continues at coordinate 192,190,475 of NC_143583.1, forward strand.
CATCAATTTCTCGAAAATCTGCTACCAATTCCTTAAATGCCGATCTACAGGTAATTCTCCAGTGGGGCAAACACAACTTGGTTGATTTCAACCCTTCTAAAACTCAGTCTTGTCTTTTATCTCTTCTTTCGTCTTCTCAACCTTCAACCCAAGCACGGTACAAAGTACTATAGGTTCTAATACCTCTTGTGTTTGGGGTTTACATAAAAAAAAAAAAAAAGACTTATGGATGTGAAACTTGGGCACTTTCTGCCTACACCAAAGCTCGCAACAATTGTAAAGCAGTTATTAATCAGTCCAAACTAGAGTTTGAACAGGCTAGGAGTAGAAAACTAGGAATAAGCAGAAAACTCAAGTAAAGGAGATTCTTATCAAAACTAAAGAACTAAAATGGTCTTCAGCAGGACACATAGCTTGAAGACATGACAGATGGACTAAGAAAATAACAGAATGTTGCCCAAGAGGAGCTACAATAAAACTGGAAGACAACGGTGGAGATGAATATATGAAATTCATGAGTTTGTGGGTAGTAAATGTGTGGCATCCACTAAAAACCCTGTCCTGTCATTGCACAAAACAGAAGGAACTGGAAAGTTGCTGGAGAGGCCTTCATCCTGCAGTGGATTGAAAATGGATGATGATGATAATATGAGAAAAGATTTAAAACACCCAAACACTTCCTAGTTCATTTCACAAATATACGTGGATTTTAGCATTAAATCAGCTCACACACCAACCATAAGAATAAGTATTTACTGTAACTAAGATATTTACATTTACATATTAAAATAAAATAAAATAACTATTTACAAAAACTACTATTATATTAAATTAAATTATATACATGTAAAAACATTAAAACTGTGATAAAATCCTTAAGATAAAATACACTAAAATAAACCGGATTAAAAGCGATAAAAACAATAAAAGTCTCTGGAGATTTCGGAAGCATCGGCTTCCTTCCTCAGCAGTAACAAAACTTCCTGCAGCACGTCCATATATAACAGGCTCACGGTACCTATACACGTGGTGCAGTCGGCGCATGGTCTGAACTGGAAGCGGAAATAGCTCGGGAACGTGTTAAGCAAAACCGTTCAACCGTACTTAGGATGATAGTTTCAAACAGAGGATGCATACGCATACCTCTGTCCCTATTCATAATATTGTGGTTGGATGAACAGATTCGTAGGCTCTCGAGCCATTTACGGTTCCAGAACCCATGCGCTCGATCCACGATAACCGCATCCTCTGGGGAAATTTGATGCTGCTTCTCCCAAAAATGTTCAGCCACAGCAGACTTATTGTAATCAGCAGTTTTTATAGCATTTGCATGCTCCCCCAGACGATCCTTGAGCCGTTGTTTTGTCTTGCCCACATAACATTCCCCACAATCCGGGCATTTTATCCTGTATACTACTCCACTACTCAGGTCCTTTGCTATTGGGTCTTTTACCTGAGACAACACTGTGTGCAACCTCCGCCCAGGAAGCTGCACACAGCGTGTTTTATAACCCCGCAAAACTCTAGCGAGATGCTCATTAACGCCCGGATAGTAAGGAATGTATGCGGTAGCCACAGGAACAAACGGTTCCTGACGGTTAGACTCTATTCCTCTACTAAATCTGTCTATGATCCTCTGGGGGTATCCACATTTTCTAAGGTCTGCTGTGACTCGTCTAATTTCACATTCTTTGTCCTCAGAGGTGGTACAGTGTGACCCTGCTCTATCTAGTAGAGCTTTCACTACACTATTCTTATGCTGCCCAGCTTGTGCTGAACTATAATGGGTGTACTGGCCTCTGCACATAGGTTTTTTAAACACAGAAGTTTTGAGCCTAGGGCCTACCCTAGAGACCAAGTACATCCAAGAAAGAAAGGGTACCTCCTGTTTCCACCTCTGAGGTAAATTGTATAAATTGGGAGAAGCTATTAAGCCAATGGAGTGCATCATCCTCTCTCCCTTTCTGGACCACGGTAAAGGTATCATCAACATACCTTTTCCATTTCTTTATGGGAAACTGACATCCACTAAAAACCCTGTCCTCTAACTCCTCCATGGCCAGATTGGCCACGATGGCGCTAATAGGAGATCCCATGGCTGTACCGTGAACCTGTTTGTACATAACACCTTGGTACACCATAGTGGTGCTGACCAGACAAAGTTCCACACCCGAACAAATATCCTCTACATTTAAAAGCGATCTATTACTCAAAGAGACATCATTACTCAAAGATTTTCTAACACAATATATTCCATGTTTAATTGGAATGCATGTGAATAGTGACACCTCGGGAACGTGTTAAGCAGAACCTGCTTAACACGTTCCCGAGCTATTTCCGCTTCCAGTTCAGACCATGCGCCGACTGCACCACGTGTATAGGTACTGTGAGCCTGTTAATATGGACGTGCTGCAGGAAGTTTTGTTACTGCTGAGGAAGGAAGCCGATGCTTCCGAAGGCTCCAGAGACTTTTATTGTTTTTATCACTTTTAATCCGGTTTATTTTAGTGTATTTTATCTTAAGGATTTTATCACAGTTTTAATGTTTTTACATGTATATAATTTAATTTAATATAATAGTAGTTTTTGTAAATAGTTATTTTATTTTATTTTAATATGTAAATGTAAATATCTTAGTTACAGTAAATACTTATTCTTATGGTTGGTGTGTGAGCTGATTTAATGCTAAAATATGAATTTTCCCAACCTCAGAGGCCTTTTTCAGAATATACGTGGACTCAATTCTAATCTCGACGATGTCCATTTCCACTTGCAGTCTGCCAAACCCCATGTACTTTTTCTGACAGAATCTGTTATCAGTTGATTCAATTACTGCTCATCTCAATTGCCCAAATTATTCACTATATGATTCCTTTCGCCTCAAAGATGGTTGTTGTTATTATTATTTGGTTTTTAGAAGCATTAGCAACTAAGGCCATATTGCTGTGGGGATTGGCCATATTGCTCCGGGGTCATTCCCTGACCTTTCCGCATCCTCCGTATTTGGTGATCACTGGCTCAAACACCGGTCTAATCAAGAAGCGTGTGCTACGCACTGCTGCTCCTGCCCACCTGGCTACGGAGGCGCCCTCAAAGGTGGTACTTGTGCATATGTCCGTTCCAATATTCCCTGTCAGACTTGGTAACTTGGAATCTCCTCTTTTCGATCTTCTCTGGCTTAAAATCTCTCTACCTCATTCTGTCAAATTCATCTTTTGTCTCTATCGTTCTTCAAATTCCACTACTCACTTGGGCATCTCCGTAGCCAGGTGGGAAGGAGCAGCAGTGCGTAGCACACGCTTCTTGATTAGACCGGGGTTCGAGCCCGTCACCACCAAATACGGAGGATGCGGAAAGGTCAAGGGAATGACCACCGCATATTCCCGGAGCAATATGGCCTTAGTTGCTAATGCTCCTAAAAACCAAACAAACAAACAAACTACTCACTTGGAGCTCTTTGACTTCCTCTCTTTGCAACTTGACTTTCTCCAGTCCAACTTTCCTAACAGTAAGGTAATTTTCCTTAGTGATTTTAATGTTCACAACACCAGATGGCTTCCGTTTTCTAGTCACACCGACCCAGCTGGTTGAGATGCTGAGGCTTTTGCAATTACTAATGACTTTTTTTTTTTTTTTTTATGGAAACCCCAAAAATGAGAGATATTAGTAACTATAGTACTTAGTACCATGCTTGAGTCTGAGGTTGAGAAGATGAAAGAAGATATTTGTTGACATCAGACAAACTTCTGTAGACTATAAGTTTCAGGAAATACGTACGTCCAGTAAACGGCTGTTGAATGAATAAATGAGGAAGATGAAAAGTTTGTTCTGTGAGTTTGAAATTGGACAGTAAATGGATGTTGGCTGGTGGTGGCGTGTGTTGGGACTGTTCTGAAAGAGAGAGCAGGAATAATAGAAGCCAATTCAGAAGAACAGTGCCCGTGGAAGTATCTGTAGAACAGGCATGCAGCAGAAACAGTACATCTGTGAGACAGCGAGTGGAGAGACTCTGTTAGAGAGGAGTCATTAATTAACCTAACTGCCCTCTCCTAAATGGAATCTAGAAGCCTGAGAGAGGTTCTGGGGGCACCGCTCCAGATGTGGAAACAATATTCCAGGGTAAGGTGGATTTGCGATTTGTACAGAGTGAACAGCTGTTTGGAAGAAAAGTAATGCCAAGAGTGAAAGAGAAAACCAAGTTTTTTAGATGAAGAGGAAGCAATATTTGTAATGTGCTTGTGCCAAGAGAGAGATTAGAAGTCAGGGTAATCTCCAAAAGAGATACATCCTTTTGCCTAGAAATCGGAGTGTCACCAAAGATAAGCATAGGAGCAGAAGAATCCTTTTTGCAAGATATAAGACAAGACAGTTTTAAAAGGATTGAAATCAACTAAGTTGTCTTTGCCCCACTGGAGAATAACCTGGAGATCAGCATTTAAGGAATTGGTAGCAGATATTAGAGAAGTTGAAGCTGATTGAGCAGGGCAAGGTTTCTCAAAATGGAAAGTGGAATGCAATCTGGTATCATCAGCAAAAGTATGGATAGGATTTCCAGTCAATAGAAGAATGTATTAACATACAGGAGGAAAAGAGTGGGGGGAAAGAACTGAACCTTGGGGGACACCAGCATTAGTGGAGAAGTCAGAAGACAGAGAGCCATCTACCATCACCCTCAGTGAGCGATTAGAGAGAAAATTGGACATCCAATAACAAAAAACAGTTGGCAAACCATAAGATGGAAGCTTGTTTAGAAGACCTTTATGTCAAACACAATCGAAAGCCTTTGAGAAGTCAAGAGCAACTGCTTGTTTTGCCAGTTTCTTGCTAAATTTTAATATAATTGTAAAATTTTAATACAATTTTTAAAATTTGGATAATTTTAGATCACTTGGACCTAGCTAAACTAACAGAAATAGAAAGCCTTTACCAATTAGTATTTGAATGGTGCTAGACCTCTTAAACATACCATTCAGTGTATCCTAATATCAGTAATTTGCGTCATCATCAGTTAATATTACTTGCATTTATTTTATTTTATTATTAATTATTTGTTTATTTATAAGGTATAACACATGAAACCAATTCAGACTATCTAAGTCTTTGGCTACTTGGCCTCATGGTTCACTGGATATACCTTTAGGTATAATTGCAGTTTAGTGTCACGCTTCATGGTCAGCTCTCAATTCACTGCTGGGGCTCCAACTTGTTGTGAATTGTTCTGATGGAGCAGTTCCGACGTCACTTAACCTGTAATTCTGATAGAGCATGTGTAGCGCTCAATGAATGCGATTCCACAGAATAAAAAATAATTTTCTACATTTTCAGAAAGAATTATGAAACTAAGAACTTTCAGTAATTGTATACTTTTAACGTGTTTAACACATCATGGCAGATCACAAGTTACTATCGGCTCAAACTTGATTGAGCATGTGTGACGCTTACTGATACAGTGAGCATCGCACTTGCTGGTCTATATACTGCATACTTTGAGTTTTGTTTTTTTTTTCTTGTTTATTTCTCTTATCTGTATTCTGGGAAAATAGCTATTTCAACAAGTTTTCTGAAAGAATAAAAAAACAATTATTTCCTGACTATATAAGAATTTGATTATAAAAATAATGAAAGTAGGTAATTATAAAAACAATGGAAATAGGTAATTTTTATAATATCTAAATCGCTGATCAATATTCCACTTTATCCATTATGACACTTCACTTTCTTCAGTACTACAAAGAAAAAAAAATGAATTGTCAGGTTGAAACCAATTTGTGTGGTTGTTATAGAGATTTCAAAGTATTAAAAAAAAAAAGAAAAAAAAAAAGCATTCTCCAGATGTAGGTAGGAAGGGAGTGAAGGATTGGGTACCCCTGGTCTGGGAAGCCCACCCAGAGCCAGGGAAAGAGAAGAAAGCGTGCAGAGTTCTGGACCTGAAAATAATAATAATTATGACAATGTTTTGTGATTATTTGTATATATATTTGTAATAATTTTTACATATCGCAGTGTTACTAATTAACATATAAGACACACTTGCCTTTCAATCGTAAGTTCCTTGTCCTTCTATGGGTGGCACTTGCCTTTCTGTCATACAGTCCTTCTGCAGGAAAAGTACTTATAATCAGAATGGGCCAATAAATTTAAGTACAAAGGGACATGTGTATATGTAATCTCTTGTTTCTGCAGCACTGAAGATAATCTTCACAATCCACCTGGTAAATAGTAGGCACTTGAGGCAATTCAGCATAGTCAGTTCTGTATGTTGTGGCATGGTGGCACAGTGTTTGGATAAGGCACCAACTGTGGTCTCCCACATCTGCACCATCAGTACTCTTGTGACGAATACTTCACGCCCTTCCTACCTATGTAAAAGCCAGAAAAGTGTTGTGTAGTTTTGTGTTGGGTTCTGATCTGGCTTCTGGCCGCAGAGCCCCTACCTGTCCACACCACCGCTGGGAGGCGAACCAGATTGTCCAGAGTACTCTGGCTGCTCTCCGTCAGGGATTGCCTGAGTTTCCTGAAGGGGGGGAAAAGAGGGTCCTCTAGATGTAGGTAGGAAGAGAGCGAAGGATTGCACCAAGGCCTTCCAAATGCTTAGATAGGGCCAGCCCAGAACCCTACATGCTTTCTTCTCTTTCCCTGGCTCTGGGTGGGCTTCCCAGACCAGAGGTACACAATCCTTCTATCCCTTCCTAGCTATGTCTGGAGAAGGCTTTTTTTTTTTTTTTTTTCTTTTTTTAAATACCTTGAAATCTCTATAGCAACCACACAAATTTTGGTTTCAACCTGGCAATTCATTTTTTTTTCTTTTCAGCACTGAATGAAACGAAATGTCATAATGGATAAAGTGGAATACAGATCAGTGATTTGGATCCTCTTTTTGGAACACCTAAAACAATCCATAAAGAAATGGCTGCTGAGTATGGAGAGAACTGCCAGGGTTAAAGTGTTGTTGCACATTAGTATAACCAGTTCAAATGTGGAAGAATCTTGGTGCATGATGAAAAATCCCAGGATGCCCAGAATTGCTGTAATAGAAAAGTGTTGCAAAAATTGAGACAATCTTAGAAGATCACTCTATTAGCATAAAAGCTTAGCTGCAGAGCTCCAAATTAATCTAGGGTCTGTGGAGAACATCAGCCAATAACAGTTGCATATGAGTAAAATAAATGCTAGATGGGTTCCTACACTTTTGACCTCTTACCTAGAAAAAGGGATGTGCACATGATATATTATTGATGTGCCAGAAAAGCAAGATGAGTTTTTTCATGGCTGGTAACGATGGGTGGAACTTGTATTCATCACCATGATCTCGAAACTAAACAAATGTCAAAACAGTGGGAGCATGCAGAATCACCCCTCCCAAAAAAAAGGCAAAAGTGCAACCAAGTGCTGGCAAGGTGATGCTCAGTTTCTTGAGATCAGCATAGTGCAATATACCTAACAAAAGGGATGTACTTTGACAGCAAAGTATTATTCCAATCTCCTCATAAAAGCTACATGCTGCTATAAAAGAAAAATGATGAGGAAAGTTATCAGAAGGTGTGCACCTGCTCCACAATAATGCCCTGTGCATTCCTCACATGATGCAGTGAGGCGTGCCCACGAATGTGGATTTTAAATATTTCCGCATCCTGTTTATTCCCTTCAACCTTTCAAACTCTGATTTCTTTCTCTTTCCTTCATGGAAGACACTTTGCTGCTGATGAGGTGATTTCTGCTACCAAGTCATTGTTTGAAGGATAGTCTTGAGGACTACTACAAAACTGGCCTGCAGAAGTGTATTGAGAGGTGGTAAAAATGTGTCTTTTTGTATGGTGACTATGTTGAAAAAGTGTAATAGATTGTGTTTGTTTCAGCCTTCTATCATAACTACTTCTGTGTGAATACAAATGTTTTTTGAACCCCGTTGTATATTAATCATCACTTCTTCTATTCAACTACTCACTCTATACAAATCTCAAATTTGCCAAACCATGGAATATTGTTCTCACAAAAGCTTTATTTCTGAAATAAAGACCACCCTTTTGGGGTGGTCCTTATTTAATAAAAAAGGAGAAGAAAAAAAAAAGGGATATGCATAATTAATGTTATATAATAATTGAGAAAAATATAATATCCTTTGCTTCCTGCCATAAAAAAAAAAAAGAAAAAAAAACACCAGAAAACTTCAGAGTGAATTTAAATTTTCAACTTATGTAAAAAATATAGTGGGAATATTTACGGTACCTTTAAAACAACATGCATTTCAGTCTGACAACCAAATTTACTTCTTTGCAAAAGCCAATACTCTAGCCACTGATAAATCATGGCTTGATCTTCTGGTGTGTTCCCTGAAGAAAAAAGAATGGTTAGTAAGTAGAAATCAATTCATGGTCCAAATCATATATTCAAAAAGGCAAACAGAAATGGTCCAAGAGTTTTAAACATATTGGGGACTCAACTGATTTAAAAATTTTTACCATGAGCACTGCAAACAAGTGGAAGGTGTGTATGTAATGGCTACTAGTGACCACAAATGAATTACTTGCATCCAGCTGTTGCAGACCTGTCTATGATAATGACAGATTAATGACAAATTCTGCCAGGTAGAATAATTTTAATAATAAAGCTGGATATGGTAGATTGCAACTTCTTGAGTGTATTTTGGTAAAGTAGAAATTGTTCAATCTATATTACTGCCTGTATCTATAGTTTATGAACAAGAGTAAGACTGAATAGTGTTATGGTGAAATTCTGAATTCACTTGAATTCAAAATGCAAGAGGACAGTATCAGTAGTGCAGGAAGCTCGGCACAAGAGATCTGATAACTATAGGGAAAGTTATAGAACCTTGTGTGATGAGTATGTCTATGCAATAAATTGTGCAAAGAAAGTCTTGACAAGAATTTGTAAGAGTGTGGGCTGTAGGAACTTTTGAATTTTGTTTAAAATTATTAATGAGAAGTAAAAATTTGTAAATATATGTGATTCTGAGCAGACTGAGTAGGTTGGTCACCCATCTCTTAAGTAAATGAAGATGAATTGCTTTCCCAAGACACTGGAGGATGACAGTGATGAAGAATTAGATATTACATGAGATTCAGTGAGACTTTCTCTAGCTGAGCTATGTGAAGTCATGGACCTTGTAAAAGATGGCAAGGCTCTGGGGCTGGATTTCCTTAAGGCACAAATTGTCCAAGTTTTTCTATAAAGAGACCTGTTACATGATATTTAAACATATCATAGGTATGTGTTTAATACGTTTAATTTTTATATGTTTAATTCCTGTTTGAGAGACTGTGCTTTTTCCCACATGGAAGTCTGCATTACTAAAGATTCTCATGAAGAGTCTTGATTGTACCTCAAACTGGAGTTGTGATGGCCTGTTCTTCTACTCTCTCCACTGGCTAAGTTTCTGAACAATTGCTTTATCATTTGACTAATGATTAAATATAACAAAGCATGTTTATTCTCAGGAAGGCAGTATGGAACCCTCTGTTCCACTCACCAATCTTGTTGCCCTTCTCTGTACTCATTCTAGCAACTCTACATCCTTCCTAAAATGAGGCTTCCAGGCCTGTACACAGTACTCAAGGTGTGGCTTGACCATTGCCTTATACAAGGGGATAATCACCTCCTTATTACTGCTTGCAAAATTGCTATATATATCATCAACAAGACCCCAACCTACTCTGGCAGCCTGTCTGCACTGCTCAGAAAACTTCATATCTGACTACACAATTACCCCCAGCTTTCTTTCGTTCTCCACTTCTCACCACATAGTTCGTACGTTTCTCTGGGGTTACTGCTACCCATATGCAGTACTTTGCACTTGTCAATCTTTTGAACATAATGCAATATTGTCTGTACTTCAACTTTGTGGAAGAAATTTTATATTACAACAAGACAATGACCCAAAACACCGCACTAAGCTGTGCAGGGACTTTCTAGCAACTGAACAACAGGCGGAGATTTTACAAATTGTGATGTGGCCACCCTCCAATTGCCCAACTTAAATCCAATAAAGCTTTTATAGTATGATCCAGAGCCATTTGCTTGCCCCATTCTTATTGTTTCACTTAGTGGTAAACATTCAGCAAGTTGATACGTGTTGTGTTGTATGGTTTTTTCTTTCTATATATTGAAGTAAAAAATAATTCTGCATTAAATATGTAGGAACATATTTAATACAGAGTTAATTTAATTCTTTTTTGAAGTTCACTCTTTGGGTTTTAAAAAGAACTGATGGCAAAAGAAAATATGCATGATGTGAATAGTATTGCTAGTAATTCCACCGAAGTGCATGACACCAAGTTAATATTACACCTGCCAAAAAAAAAAAGTGTAGGCTTCATTAGCATTTGTAGAGGCATATGATGCAAGAAAGCAAACTTATGCAGCATCAGCCAAATATAAAAAAAAACAAGTCCCATTTCATCCCTCCGTTTGTTCCAAAATACCTGTCCAGCTCAGCCTTAAATTTATTTAGGCTATCAACTTCCACAACAAAGGATGGAAGTCTGTTCCACCAACCAGCTACCTGCTGGCTAAAGGCAAACTTCTGCACATCTATCCTACATCTGTCATTCCTCAATTTGAATTTATGCCCTCTCAGGTGATTATTCTGAGCAAGAATCCAATCATCATTGAGCATTTTCAAACCATTCAAAGCTTTATACACCTCAATCAGATCACCTTGCAGGTGCCTAGTCTCCAGACATTGTAATTTGCAAAATTTAAGCCTTTCTTCGTAAGAGCAACCCTTTGTTCCATTCACTAATCTTGTTGCCCTTCTCTTTACTCGTTCCAACAGCTCTGCATCCTTAAAACAAGGCCTCCAGACCTGTATACAGTACTGAAGATGTGGCCTGACCATTGCCTTATACAAGAAGATAATCACCTCCTTATTCCTGCTAGAAAAATTCCTGTATATAATTGACAAGACACTATGAGCTACTCTTCCAGATCATCTGCACTGCTCACAAAACTTCATATCTGCCTGCACAATTACTCCCTGGTCCTTTTCGTTCTCTGCCACTGTCAAGGTAGTACCACAGAGTTGATACATCATTCTGGGGTTACTGCTTCCCATATGTAGTACTTTACATTTGTCAATGTTAAACTTCATTTGCCACCTCTCAGCCCACCTGCTCAACTTTTCTAGATCCTATTGTAGCAGTGTACTGTCATTAGTGTCCATAACAACACTGCCAACCTTTGTATCATCTGCAAACTTGGACATTAAGCTTGATATACCCTCATCAATATCATTTATAAATACAGAAAACAACAATGGACCCAACACTGAATCCTGAGTGACTTCACTAATAACATTAGTCCACGATGAGCAGTGTCCATTGATTACCACCTGTCTTCTGCCACTGAACCATCCCTTTATCCATAGCAGCAATTTGTCTCCAATGCCACACTGCTCCAATTTGTTCAGCCGTCTTCCAGGTACAACAGTATCAAAAGCCTTTCTAAGATCCAAATGTATGATATCAAAGTTATTCCCTACATCCAGTTCCTTTGTGACCACATCATAGTATCCAATCAAATTGTTCAGGCACAACTTTCCCTTAACAAAACTATGCTGTGTCCGAGCTATAACTGAAGTTTTGTCTAGATGATCCTACAGTGCTTCTTTAACCAGTGCCTCCATTAATTTTCCTGGAAAAGAAGTTAAACTCACAGGTCTATAATAAATAAATGTCACCCTTTGATCCTCCTTTGTGAATTGGAGTCACATTTGCACGCCTCCAGTCCATGGGTACCTCCCCCCCCCTCCCCCCGAGTCCAAGGAAGCTCTCATAATTATGGCTAAGGGTTTGCTTATTTCCTTTGCTGCCTCCTCTAATATAACTGGATAGATCCCATCCACCCTGGGTGCCTTTTTTTAATGTTTATCTTCAGTAATTTCTCCTCCACTTTCCTCTCAGTTATTACAAAATCATCTAGCTCACTGCCAGAGTTTAACTCACCTCTGGCATTCCCACCCCTGAATAACTCCTCATGGGTGAATGTAGATACAAAATGTAGATACAACTGTTGATGATCCTGAGCAGGATCATCAACAGTTGAACCATCAATATCTCATCCATCCCTTTCCTTCTAGAGTTTACATAGGTAAAGAACTCTTTTCTGTTTTTCTTTGCATTCTTTGCCAAGGATTTCTCATAATCTGCCTTTGCCTGCCTAATCTCCTTTATGACTTGGCTACAGACTAGCTTATATCTATCATAGGCTTCTGTGTCATGTGTTAATTTGTAAGTATCCCATGCATTTTTCTTCTCTGCCATATGCCTCATTAGTTCATCTGACATCCATTTTGGCCTAAACCTTGAACAATATTTCTTAGTTGGTATGTAAAGCCTAGTAGCTTCCAAGATAAGTTCTTTGAATGCTTCCCATTTTGAATTTGCTGTTGGTAACATCATCAGTTGGTCCCACTGTATAGAATTCAAATACTGTCACAGACCACCGTAGTTGCCTTTACGAAAACAAAAACCCTTCCCTTTACCCCTGATGTTAGTTACCTCTGAGCAAATCCCACTTCAGTACACTGTGATCACTGCCACGTAGTGGTTTCTTTATCTGCAGATTCTTAATGCATGAATAATCACTACTGATAATCAGACCAAGGGTATTACTCCATCTAGTTGCCTCCCAAACATGCTGATGTAGAAAACAATCATTCAATAAATCCACAAAAGCCTTTCTAGTGTGCGAGTGACCAACCCACAATTCCAGTCAATATCTGGGAAATTAAAATCCCCCATTATAAGACTCTCTGATTTACTGGCCTACTCTATTTGCCTGTACAGTTTATTACACTCATCAGAGTCATTAGGCCTATAACACATCCCTACTCTCAATTTTGATCTCCCAATGCTGGTCACACCAAACTGACTCGACACTGCACTGTCCAGCGATGTCAACTAGCTTCACTTCCATGGATTTTGTGTTTTTACTAATAGCATAACCTCTCCTCCCTTCCTATCCTGTCTGTCCTTCCTGTACACATTGTACTCTCCAAATTCCAGTTCTGCATTCCTTATATCTGTGTGACACCACGTCTCTGATATCCCAACAATATCTGCCTTTGATGTTTTGAGCAATACCTCAAATTCATCAAATTTATTTACTAAACTCCTAGCATTGGTGTATATGCACCTGTTCTTATTCTTAGCTATGCTAATGCAAACCATGTGTTTACTTGTACCGCAATGACTCCCAGCAGTCTCTGAAATACTCTGCATCTTGTTTTGCAGGCTGCTGCTCATTCCAATAGAAGCAGTTCAAGAATCACTTTCACCTCTGCCAGTGGCTACTGTTAATCTATTAGTCCTTGTCTCCTCAAGCTAGCAGTTTTCCGACCCACCTAACACTGCCTCGATAGCATCAGCAAATATTCTTGCACCCTTTCTACTTAAGTGTATCCCATCCCTGTAGCAGTCTCTCCTGTTAACAAGTACAGACCAGGCTGAAAAAATTTTTACCCCTTGGGCCTTGCACAATCTTTCCAGGGCCAAATTGATCGACAAGGCTCTCATCATATACTCCCTCCTATCGTGTCTGGGCAGAATTGCAGACACTTTCAAATTCAACCCTAATATTTTTTTCCACAGTGACCTGTACTTGTTAAGTAATTCTGCCGGTCTCCTTCTCTTAATATCATTAGTGCCAATGTGTACAACAATATCACCTTTTATGCCCTTAAAAGATGATATCAGTTCAACGTCATCTTTGCCCTTTCATCAAAAGGTATGGCAGTTCATACATTCAGTTTGGATTTATTTAAATAAATGATGATCACAGTGCATAATATATGGGGATGTACTCAATACTAAAGCCATGTAAAAGCCTTTTAAATACACAGCACTCAGATCTAAAAATAAATCCAGAAAATGTTTTGAAAGATGTTCTGAATTTAAAGTACAAAAGATTATGCTGTTTCATATTAATTTAGAAATGCTGGTCTGTGATAACGTTTTCACAAGTCTTTGGTGAAATGAGAAAAAAGTCAACATAAGTGAGCTTTTCATAAAGCTAAGTTTGTGTAATCAATACCGCCATGACTTCACTGAAGTAAGAGAAACTGGTCTGTAGTTACCTACTTCATTCTTAGAACCATCTTTACACACTGCAGATATACCAGTGCTTCTCTAAGCAAATCACCCTTGACAACAAAAATCTTAATGATACTATTAACTCTCTTACCACTTCTCTCAAAAAAACATATACGAGGGGTGATCACTTAATTCGCAGACTAATGAATGATCATATTTTAATTGTTGTTGTCCGAATCTTCTGGATTTCTCCTTCTCGAAATACTCTTCCTGGAACTTTACACATTTTTGCCACCATCGCACCCACACATCAAGGGCTTCTAGCAAGCCATTTTTTGAAATGGCTGTGAAGTGCTTCCATTGTGTCTCTGTGAGCATCGTTGTCAGACACAAAACACTTGCCTTTCAGAGCTTTCTTAAGACATGGAAACAGGATGATATCACAGAAGGCTAAGTCATGTGAATATGTTTGTTTTATTTGTTTGTTATTTGGTTTTTAGGAGCATTAGCAACTAAGGCCATATTGCTCTGGGGATATGCAGTGGTCATTCCCTGACCTTTCCGCATCCTCCATATTTGGTGGTCACAGGCTCGAACCCCGGTCTAATCAAGAAGCATGTGCTAAGCACTGCTGCTCCTGCCCACCGATGTGCCAAAGTGAATAAGGGGAATGTGGCACTACCTTGGCACCCATGGCAGTGATCACTGGCTACACAATATTAGCCACATGGGGCCTGGCATTGTCTTGGAGAAACCACCTCACACCAAAAAGTTCTTGATGTTTCTCGAGAATGGCACGGCAAAGTTTGACTCAGGTTCTCAGAGTATGCTTCCTTATTCATTGTTGTTCAAGGAGGTACAAAATGTGTAACAAGAAATGCCTTTTATGTCAAAAAATACAAGAACCATTTTTTTTTCAGCCAAACGAAAATCTCGAAATTTCTTAAGTGAATCAAAATGATTCCACTCACTCGACTGTTGTTTGTCTCTGGATCATAGTGAAAAATCTAAGTTTTATCATAGGCGCCTCCATAGCCAGGTGGGCAGGAGTAGCACACGCTTCTTGATTAGACCGGAGTTCGAGCCCATAACCACCAAATACGGAGGATGCAGAAAGGTCAGGGAATGACCACTGCATATTCCCGGAGCAATATGGCTTTAGCTGCTAATGCTCCTAAAAACGAAATAGCAACAATTAAGTTTCATCAAGTCACTATTCGATTTAAGAAGTTTTGACCCTGTGTTTCAAACGATTAAGCATGTTTTTTTGTACACGTCTACTCTGTTTTTGTTTTGGAGTCAAATTGTGTGGAATTCAGTGGGCACAGATTGGCGACATTTTCAGGTGATCTTTCACAATATTGTGAGCACTACTGTATGAAATGGACATTCTAACAGCCAATTCACAAAGTGTAATTCGCCTGTCTTCATCCAAGATTTCCTGGACTTTTTCAATTTGCTCAGAACTTGTTGAGGAGGAAGGCTGACCAGGTCTTCACTGAATCTCTTGTGCCATTTAAATATGGCCATACTACCAAGACACTAAAAATACCATATGCTTCATTCATCTCTTTAACTGTTTCTGATTAATTTAAGCCTGTCTGACACAATGACAAATCACGTATCGCTGCTTAATCTGTATATCCAACATGATACTTGCTTCAAAATGATCATAAGTAACATGCAGCTTAAAAAAAAAAAAACTCTTCACGCAACACCAACTCGACAACCCCTTCACGCAACACCAAATATTGGCATGTGCACATAGGCTACTCAGTAGAGATCAGGAAGAGCGCCTCTAGCGGCAGTTATGAAAAGTTTGCGGAGTAAACATAAAACCTTGCACCAGTCTGTGAATTAAATAATCACCCCTCATATATATATATACACAACACCTACCTGCAGGACCTTGCTTCTTCAAGCTTCAGTTTTTCTAGTAATTTCCATGTTGACTTTCACAGTACTCAGGTTCACTAACATCTCTCTCTTTCAAAAGAGGAATTTTGAAAGTCCTCTGCATTCAAGGCTATAGTTAGCATTAGAAGAAGCATATGATGCAAGAAAGCAAGCTTATACAGCATCAGCCAAAAAAACCCCCTTCCCATTTCATCTACCCATTTGCTCCAAATGTTTCTCTAGTTCTGCCTTGAATTTACTCAAGCTGTCAACTGCTAAGACAGATGGAAGTTTGTTCTAGCAATCAACAACCTGCTGGCTAAAAGCAAATTTCCACACATATTCTACAACTGTCTTTCCTCAATTTGAATTTATGTCCCCTCATGCGATTAATTTGGGCAAGAGGAAGAATCCCATCAGCATTGAGCTTGCTCAAACCATTCAAGGCCTTGATACACCTCAATCAGATCACCTCGCAGTTGCCCAGTCTCCAGATACCATAATTTGCAAAACTTGAGCCTTTCTTAGTAAGAGCAACCCTTTGTTCCATTCACAAATCTTGTTGCCCTTCTCTGTACTCATTCCAGCAGCTCTATAAAATGAGGCCTCTAGACCTGTACACAGTACTCAAGGCGTGGCCTGACTATTGCCTTATACAAAGAGATAATCACCTCCTTATCCCTGCCAGAAAAATTCCTGTATATCATTGACAAGTCACCATGAGCTACCCTTGCAGACCATATGCACTGCTTGGAAGTTAGCTGATCTCAGCCAACATGCAAATTGGCTTGTGAACATATGCATCTACAGATATAATATGCTTTAGCTATGAGCACATGCTTGGTGCAGCTAAAACCAGTATTTATTTTTTACCATATGAGTCTAATATGCAAATAACATTATACAATCACAAAAAGGTTTTTCTTTCAAAATCCTCTTTTTTTATGTTATTTTCACCACACAAGCATGCATCTCTAAATGTAAAAGACAGATCAAATAAATATTTGATGATAATAACAACATACAGCATTCTAATTTGGGTAGATAAATTAGAATTCTATTAGTTGTTCTAAAACAATTTTTTTTTTAGTTTAAATAATGCAATGCTATACCAGTGATTTAATAGTATTATTTTCCTAAAAGAATTAACTTCATTTTTGAGTTTCTGTAAAAATAAGAATGATTTAATTCATATTATTTTAAACAAGCAAATTATTTCTTACCAAAAAGCCCATTTTTTGCAGATAATTCTACCAAATATCTGCTTGTGGCAACAAAACCAGATATTCCATTACCATCATGTGGAACCTATTTAAAAAAAAAAAAAAAAAAAAGCTCAGTTAATAACTCTCTCTTATTGATGTGATGTACTCTAGTATGATATCACTAAGTCAGTAACTATTGTTCAAAGCAAAATAAGAGAAATGAAGGGGAATAAAATCATCATAATTTAAAAGTCTTAACTTCATCAAGCACACAAAAAATATTCAATTTTCAGATAACATTTTCCAGTGCATATTATAAATTATGCATTACATTTGAAAATGTTTGAATATTTGTTTGAATGTTTGTTTTGTATGGAAGCATCCACAAAAATGTTGAATGCAGCAAGAGAACCACACACACCTGATTTTGTAGGTGCATAAGCACATTATAGCTTGGCTAGGCATGTGCCATTAAGTTTTTATCCTTGATCTTTGTCACAAACATTCTCTCAAGACAAAATAAGGCTTGCTACCTGTGAGTCTAAAACACCAATGGAACTGAGTCAGGCAACACTCTTGAGTCAAGTGAACTGAATTTCGATAAAGTCTGGTTGTTTTGCAAAAACTAAATCCTTTGCTTGCACTTCACAATGGTATGACTTTTTGTAACCCTGGGTATACCCCAGTATGCAAGTCCTGAAGTGGTGCACTCAGTACAGGGAGGTGACCATTCAGATATTATAACAGTATTCACCATAGAGAGTAAGGAAGCCACGGGCTTTTGTGCACTGGCAACAAAAAAAAAAAAAAAAAAACCCACACATAGATAAGAAAATACAGAGTATGTGCTTCCCTCCTCACATACGTAAGTATCCAGACAATCTCTGAATTTATTCAAACTGTCAGCCTCAACTACCTGCAAGAGCAACTTGTTCCAGCAATCAACAACTTGTTGGCTAAAAGAAAAAACTTCCCATAATCTAGTCTAAAATTCTTCCCCCCATAATTTGAATTTATGGTCCCTACTAGTAATAGTAGTAGTGGCATGTGATGGAAGAAAGCAAGTGTATGAGCTTATGCAGCATCAGCCACACACACACACACACACACACACACACACACACACACACACACACACACACACACACACACACACACACACACACACACCATTCCCTCCAAATGCCTATCACGACAGATGGAAGTTTGTTCCAGCAATTAATAATCTGCTGGCTAAAGGCAAATTTCCGAACATCTATTCTACATCTGTCTTTTCTTAATTTGAATTTATGCCCCCTTATGTTCGTAATCTGAACAAGTGGAAGGATCCCATCAGAATTCAGCGTGCTCAACCCATTCAAGGCCTTACGCCTCAATCAGATCACTGCGCAGGTGCCTAGTCTCCAGCCACTGCAATTTGCAGAACTTAAGCCTCTCTTGGTAAGAGGATCCCTTCATTCCCCTCACCAATCTTGTTGCCATTCTCTGTACATGCTCAAGCTAATCTACAACCTTCCTAAAATGAGGCCTCCAGACATGTATGCAGTACTCAAGGTGTGGCCTGACCATTGTCTTATACAGAGGAACAAACACCTCCTTTTCCCTGCTAGCAAAATTCCTACATATCAGTGACAAAACCCCATGACCTGCCCTGGCAGCCCGTCTGCACTGTCAGCGAACTTCATATTTGGCTGCACAATTACCCCCAGGCCTTTTTCACTTTCCACTTCCCTGAGTGTAGTACCACCCAGTTGGTATGTTTCTCTTCGGTTATTGCTACCCATATGCAGTTTTATTTATTTATTATTATTATTATTACTTTTTTTTTTTTTTATTTATTTATTTATTTTATTTTTTTATTTATTATTATTATTTTTTTATTTATTGATTTTTTTTTATTATTATTATTTTTATTTTTTTTATTTATTTATTTATTATTATTATTTTTTTTTTTTTTATTTTATTTATTTTTTTTTTATTTATTATTTATTTTTTTTTTTTTTTAGGCCCTTGCCACTGAAATCTTAGGAAATTAGGTGGCAGGGCCTGCCAGAGTAATTACTTCTAATGCGATCCCTCTATGCCTGACCTGCCTCCTCGGGGTTAAGTGTGGGCAACGGGGGGTCCCACTAGGGGCCCAACGGCTAAAAGGTCAGAGGAACAACACAACATGACACTACATAACATAAACATGTACCTTACACTTTTTAAAATCTCTGGCCTTCACAGTGTTCTGTGTTTCACAAACAGAGTACACAACACGGAGATGGGGGAAACCCCTTGGGCCGTTAGACAATGAACACTTTACCCATATGCAGTACTTTGCATTTGTCAAGGTTAAACTACAGTTGCCACTTCTTAGCCGATCTGCTCAACTTTTCTAGATCCTGTTGCAGTAGCACACTGTCATTAACAACCCTGCCAACCTTTGTATCATCTGCAAACTTCGACACTAAGCCTGATATACCTTCATCAATATCATTGATAAATATACAAAACAACAGTGGACCCAACACCGAACCCTGTGGGACTCCACTAATAACATTAGTCCACGAAGAGCAGCACCCATTGATTACCACCCTCTGTCTTCTTCCACTCAACCATCCTTTTATCCATTGTAGCAACTTACCTTTAATGCCATTCTGCTCCAATTTGTACAATAGTCTTCCATGCACAACAGTGTCAAAAGCTTTCCTGAAATCCAAATATATGATATCAAAATTATTTTTTTTTCCAGTTCTGTTATTCTTTATAACAGTGAAAATTTCACCTTTCCTAACCCCTTTCCGAGCCTTATAAACCTCAATCAGATCACCTCTGAGGTGCCTGGTTGCCGAGCTCTGTAGCTGACATAATCAGTCTTTCCTCATATAGTTTCCTTTTTGCTGATTCACCATGCGAGCTGCCTGTCTTTTGACACTTTCAAAGAGTTCAATGTCTTTTTTCAGATGAGCTTCAAATGTGGTCTTACAACTGCCTTATATAGTGGGACTATCTCTACAGGATAATGTACAATAAATCATCAATAGGACGCCATGGGCTTTCCTGGCTGCCTGTTTACACTGCTCAGAAGATCCAACCCCGGGGGCTCATATCTGGTGAGTATGGGCTTGGCAAACCCAGGGTCCTGAGCTGGATATCATCATTCTTCTCTTTCTTGGTGATGCCTCTCTCTCTCTCTCTCTCTCTCTCTCTCTCTCTCTCTCTCTCTCTCTCTCTCTCTCTCTCTCTCTCTCTCTCTCTCTCACACACACACACACACAGGGGGGGTAACTCGGGAAAATTTTTTTTTTTTTTTTTTGGCTGGTGCAGCATAAGCCTCAGGCTTCCTTGTACCATATGGCTAATAATAATAATAATAATATCTGCTTGTATCATAACTCCCAGATCCCTTTCTTCCTCTACTGTTTTTAATTAAATCTCACCAAGTGTATAATTTACTTTGGGGTTGCTATTCCCATAGTGCAAGACTGCTGCATTAAAACATAGCTGCCACTTTTCTGACCAGGTCTGAAGTCTGTTCAAATCATCCTGAAGGAGTGCTACTTGGCACTAATCATTAACGACTCTACCAATCTTTATGTTGTCTGCAAATTTTGACATCATGCCTTCTATCCCTGGTGTTGATGTTGTTTATAAAAATCAGAAACATTTGTCTAAGGACTGATCCTTGGAGATCCCACTCCTGACATTACACCAATCTGAAGAATATCCATTAATCACAAGTCGCTGCCTTCTACGCTGCAGCCATCCAGAAAAATGCTGCAGATGACTCTCATCAACCACTTTGCTAATTGGAGGCTTGAATTGGTGAAACCCATGTTTAGTCCCCAGAGAAAAGCTCCGGTAACTCTCATCTCTTCTTTATGATTTCAATCTCATTCAGTATGATTGATGTCCTTTGAAATTATGATGAATGTCATGGTGAGATCCACACTTCCTTAAATTTCAAAGGTACAACACTGAAATGGTATTTACAGATCAGCTGCTTGAGTCCACCAGACTAAACCTATTGGTAATTCTCTAGGAGGCATCAGATCAGCTGGTGTATAATCTCACTGCCTTTATTGTGAGACAACAACTAGAGTCCAAGTGGTGTGTATGTGGGGAAAATTGTCGAGGCCACATCACATCAAGGGAGTTGGGTATATCCTTGATCTGTGTATGTCATATTCAAAAATTTCATTATTTCATACAATGTGTCAACCTCTATGCTTGCTTTAATGGTAACCATGAATAGTCAAACTAACAAGAAATTTAACTGCTAAAAATATCTAAATCTCTAAAAAAATTTCTTTGTTCTATTTCACAAATATACATTGTCTGAGTTCCAATCTCTATGACGTCCATTTCACCTGCAGTCTGCAAGAACCCACTTACTCTTTCTGACAGAATCCCGATTATTGGTTGCCTCCACCACTGCACATCTTAGTTATTCAAGTTATTTGTTGTACGATTCCTTTCACTTTAATAGTGATATCTGGGCATATCTGCTCTGATATTCCCAGGAATTTGGAATCTTCTTTTTTCAAAATTCTCTGGCTTAAAATCTTTCTATCCCATTCTGCAAAATTCATCTGTTGCCTCTATCATTATCCCAATCACTAATCACTTTGGGAATTATCTGACTTCCTTTCTTTGAAAGGTCACTCTCCAGTCAAACTTTCCTAACACTGAGGTAATTTTCCTTGGTGACAACAGTTGGCTTTTGTTTACTGGTTAGAATTAGCATTAGTGGAGGCATATGATGCAAGAAAGCAAGCTTATGCAGCATCGGCCGAAAAAAAACAAAAAAAAACTTCCACTTCACCCCTCCATTCATTCGAAATACCTGTCCAGCTGAGCCTTAAATTTATTTAGGCTATCAACTTCCACAACAAGGGATGGAAAGTCTGTTCCACCAACCAACTATCTGCTTGCTAAAGGCAAATTTTTCGCACATCTATCCTACATCTGTCTTTCCTCAATTTGAATTTATGCCCTCTCAGGTGATTATTCTGAGCGAGAGGCAGAATCTCATCAGCATTGAGCATGCTCAAACCATTCAAGGCTTTATACACTTTAATCAGATCACCTCGACAGTGCCTAGTCTCGAGACACTGTAATTTGCAAAACTTAAGCCTTTCTTCATAAGAGCAGCCCTTTGTTCCATTCACAAATCTTGTTGCCCTTCTCTGTACTTGTTCCAGAAGCTCTACATCCTTCTTGAAATGAGGCCTCCAGACCTGTATACAGTACTCAAGGTGTGGCCTGACCATCACCTCCTTATCCCTGCTAGAAACATTCCTGTATATCATTGATAAGACACCATGAGCGACTCTTGCAGCCTGTCTCCACTGCTCAGAGAACTTAATATCTGACTGCACAATTACTCCCAGGTCCTTTTCATTCTCTACCGCTGTCAGTGTAGTACCACAGAGTTGATACGTTGCTCTGGGGTTGCTGTTTTCCATATGTAGTACTTTACATTTGTCAATGTTAAACTTCATTTGCCACCTCTCAGCCCATCTGCTCAACCCTTCCAGATCCTGTTGCAGCAGCATAGCATCAGTAGTGTCCTTAACAACCTTGCCAACCTTTGTTTCGTCTGCAAACTTGGACATTAAGCTTGATATACCATCATCAATATTATTTATAAATACAGAAAACAATCATGGACCCAACACTGAACCCTGAGGGACTCCACTAATAACATTAGTCCACGATGAGCAGTGTCCATTGATTACCACTCTGTCTTCTCCCCCTCAACCACCGCTTTATCCATAGCAGCAATTTGCCTCCAATGCCACAGTGCTCCAATTTGTGCAGCAGTCTTCCATGTGCAACAGTATCAAAAACCTTTCTAAGATCCAAGTATATAATATCAAAGTTATTCCCTGCATCCAGTTCTTATGTGACTGCATCATAGTATCCAATTAAATTGGTCAGGCAAGACTTCCCCTTAACAAAACCATGCCGTGTCCGAGCTATAACTGAAGTCTTGTCTAGATATATTAAAGTTATATTAAGTTATATTAAAGGAAGCAGCAAAGGAAGTAAGCAAACCCCTAGCCATAATTATGAGAGCTTCTTTGGACTCAGGGGAGGTACCCATAGACTGGAGATGTGCAAATGTAACCCCAATTCACAAAGGAGGATCAAAGGCTGACACAAGTAATTATAGACCTGTTAGTTTAACTTCTGTTCCAGGTAAATTAATGGAGGCACTGGTTAAAGAAGCACTGCAGGATCATCTAGACAAGAATTCAGTTATAGCTCAGACGCAGCATGGTTTTGTTAAGGGCAGGTCTTGCCTGACCAATTTGATTGGATACTATGATGTATTCACAAAAGAACTGGATGCAGGGAATAACTTTGATATTATATATTTGGATCTTAGAAAGGCTTTTGATACTGTTGCACATGGAAGACTGCTGCATAAATTGGTGCAGTGTGGCATTGGAGGCAAATTGCTGCTATGGATAAGGGGATGGTTGAGTGGCAGAAGACAGAGAGTGGTAATCAATGGCACTGCTCAACGTGGACTAATGTTATTGGTGGAGTTCCTCAGGGTTCAGTGTTGGGTCCGTTGTTGTTTTCGGTGTTTATGAATGATATTGATGATGGTATATCAAGTTTAATGTCCAAGTTTGCAGATGATACAAAGGTTGGCTGGGTTGTTAAGGACACTACTGACGCTATGCTACTGCAACAGGATCTGGAAAGGTTGAACAGATGGGCTGAGAGGTGGCAAATGAAGTTTAACATTGACAAATGTAAAGTACTACATATGGGAAACAGTAACCACAGAGCAACGTATCAACTCTGTGGTACTACACTGACAGTGGTGGAGAATGAAAAGAACCTGGAGGTAATTGTGCAGGCAGATATGAAGTTCTCTGAGCAGTGCAGATGGTCTGCAAGAGTAGCTCATAGTGTCTTGTCAATGATATACAGGTACTTTTCTAGCAGGGATAAGGAAGTGATTATTCCCTTGTATAAGGCAATGGTTAGGCCACATCTTGAGTACTGTATACAGGTCTGGAGGCCTCATTTCAAGAAGGATGTAGAGCTGCTGGAACGAGTACAGAGAAGGGCAACAAGATTAGTGAATGGAACAAAGGGTTGCTCTTACGAAAAAAGGCTTAAGTTTTGCAAATTACAGTCTGGAGACTAGGCACCAGCGAGGTGATCTGATAGAGGTGTATAAGGCTTTGAATGGTTTGAGCATGTTCAATGCCAGTGGGATTCTTCATCTTGCTCAGAATAATCACCTCAGAGGGCATAAATTCAAATTGAGGAAGGACGGATGTCGGACAGATGTGCGGAAATTTGCCTTTGGCCAGCGGGTGGTTGGTTGGTGGAACCGACTTCCATCGCTTGTTGTTGAAGTTGATAGCCTAAACAAATTTAAGGCTCAACTGGACAGGTATTTCGAACGAATGGAGGGGAGAAATAGGAGTGGTGTGTTTTTTTTTTTTGGCTGATGCTGAATAAGCTTGCTTTCTTGCATCATATGCCTCTACTAATGCTAGATGATCCTGAAGTGCTTCTTTAACCAGTGCCTCCGTTAATTTTCCTACAACAGAAGTTAAACTCACAGGTCTATAATTACTTATGTCAGCCTTTGATCCTCCTTTGTGAAATGGGGTCACATTTGCACATCTCCAGTCCATGGGTACCTCCCCTGAGTCCAAGGAAGCTCTCATAATCATGGCTAAGGGTTTGCTTACTTCCTTTGCTGCCTCCTTTAATATAACTGGATAGATCCCATCCATCCCAGGTGCCTTTCTTGTGTTTATCTTCAACAATTTCTCCTCCACTTTCCTCTCAGTTATTACAAGATTATCTAGCTTACTGCCAGAGTTGAATACACCTCTGGCATTCCCCTCGCTGAATAATTCCTCATGTGTGAATGTCGATGCAAAATATTCATTTAGTTTGTTAGCTATCTGAGCAGGATCATCAACAGTTGAACCATCGATATCAAGTGGACCAATCTGATTCATCCCCTTCCTTCTAGAGTTTACATAAGTAAAGAAAACTCGTTGCTGTTTTTCTTTGCATCCCTTGCCAAAGATTTCTCGTAATCTGCCTTCGCCTGCCTAACCTCCTTTGTAACTTGGTTACAGATCAACTTATATCTGTCATAGGCTTCTATGTCACATGTTAATTTATATGTATCCCATGCATTTTTCATTTCTGCCATATGTCTCATTAGTTCATCTCACATCCATTTAGGCCTAAACCTTGAACAATATTTCTTAGTTGGTATGTAAAGCCTAGTAGCTTCCAAGATAAGTTATTTGAATGGTTCCCATTTTGAATTTGCTGTTGGTAACATCATCAGTTGGTCCCACTGTATAGAATTTAAATACAGTCTCAGACCATCGCAATAACCCTTCCCTTTACCCCTGATGGTAGTTACCTCTTTGAGTAAATCCCACTTCAGCACACTGTGATCACTGCCCCCTAATGGTTCTTATATCTGCAGATTCTTAATGCATGAAGAATTACTACTGATAATCAAATCAAGAGTATTACTCCCTCTAGTTGCCTCCCGAACATGCTGATGTTACATGGCCCCAGCTAGTCAAGATGCTGATGCTTTTGCAATTACTAATGACTTTTGCACAGATTGTTCATTTACCTACAATATTAGACAATCTTAACCACAACACTCTTGATCTTCACATGTATTTCTCAAAAATTACAACATACAGAAATCCAAGTCTAATGTCAACAAATATCTTTAGTCTTCTCAATCTTTTACCAAGCACAGTACTAAGTAAGGGTTCTAATATCTCTTGTGTTTGAAATTTGTTATATTTTACTTTTCTAATATATTTTCGATTGATTCAACAGTCAGAAAAGGTCACAAACTTCTTGTCATTTTACTGTCTGAATAGGGAGAGAGAGAGAGAATTCATCAAAAGAGAAATGATATCAAACATGCATGAATGTCAGCAAATCTATTACATCAGTGGTAGTTTATCTGTATGAGTTTATCACCATAATCCACTGGTGGATTATGGTAGCTGCATATCTGGTGAAATGACTACCATTGTAGAAATCAACTGTAATTATGTGCAAAATCACACCAACCATCATTTTTCAAAAAAAGAACCCCCCCCCCAACCAGAATGGATGAATTTCATTCAAATGCACCCATCCACAAGGCTATAAATAAAAAATAAAATAAAATGTTCTTGTTTATACTCTGGCACGACCACCAGGTCAGCGGAGTTTACAATCAATCAATCATATAAATGTTAATCGTATTTAGCAGTCGCAGGCTTGTACCCTAATCCACTCAAAGAGCATTTGCTATTTCACTCATGCTCCTGACCACTCGGCTACATCAGGCCTGAACAAGTTAAAGTAATCTAACCTTCTTCAAAATCTAAATGAAGACAATACTGTGACTTTGAAGGAAAATCTATAGAATAGAAGATGCTGCTCCTTAGAAGTGCAAGGCAAAAGAGTGACACTAAACTAAACTGTACAGAGATACAGGAAAATGCATGGAAATGGCCATATAAGAATATCATTCAAATAGCCAATGCTAGTAGAATGAACTAAAAATAAACAAGTGTTGATCTCTATCCCAGATGAATGATTTCCAAACGTGTCACAACCAATAAATCAAATGCAGTTTTCTCTGCAGCTGTGATGGAGCACACAAGTTATCCAGCCTCCACAACCCCTAGAAACTGAAATGCCTGAACATGGAGAGCCTAGCCGATACAAATCAAGCAATCAGAATCCTCCTCCTAAATTTAAAAGGAGGATAACATAAATATACAAATGCTTTTTTAAAATGTAACTAACAAGGTAATCTCTGAAGTGGTATCAAAATCTGATATGAAATTTTACACATTAGTGTACAGAAAAATGATAAATATAAAATCATTCATTGTCATCCAGTAAAGTATGGGCAATACCCTGGTACAACCAAGTAACAGGGATTTATTTAAATAAAATAATGATAATAACAATATGTGAAATAGTTAAGTGCAGCTTTAACAAAGTAAAAAAATAAAAAATGTAAAAAGCTTATCACACAAGTTTGCAGAAGTTGAAAATTTGATATCGAGTCTAAATTAGATTTGACTTAATGATATCAAAGTAGCATTGAATCTCAATCAAAAAAGGGGAGCATCAACACCAAGGCCCAAGAGCACAAACTTCATTTGCTGCTGCTGCCACCAGATCAAGTTGCCCACATGTTCCATTGGTAATCTCCTCCAAAGAACTACAAAATCCACTTTTGGTCATAACATATACCCCGACTTCCTCACTTAACAAATCTATTTGCAGACAACCAAAGTTATTTACATTGAACAAACTCATGTTTCAATTAAACGAGCTGGGAGTATCTTGCGTATTTTTAGTTTAGGCTATTTGTCATCTCTACCTGTTTTGCCATATCTAGATCGCTATACTCCAGTATCTAGTTAGCACTTGTCTTCGCATCATGGGTGTAGTTGTAGAATGAAGTGACTGTACGGTCGAGTTCTGTGATTGGGTGAATATGAATGTGTAATCACCTCAGGGGCTCACATCTGGTGAGTATGGGCTTGGCACACCCAGGGTCCTGAGCTGGATATCATTATTCTTCTCTCTCTCTCAGGATAACTTGGGAATTTTTTTTTTTTGGCTAGTGCAGCATAAGCCTCAGGCTTACTTGCACCATGTAGCTAATAATAATAATAATTAAAATTTGTTTTTCTGATTGTTTGAAGAATACCATCTGATTTCAAAGGAAAATGCAAAATTATTATTTGCACATGTGTCGTTCTTGTGTAGTTGTCGCCAATGTGGTGTCGAATGTTTTTCTGTGCTGCTGGATATTTTTATGTGATGTCATGTTCTCTTTGCTGTTGCCTCTGTGGTGCTGTTGGTCATTTTTCTCTGCTGCTGCATGTTTTGCTGCCGTCGCTCATTATTTTCCTTTTTTTTTTTTTTTTTTTGTTCCTTCTTCAGTACCAATGGAGCAAATTACTGTGAAATTGTATGGTTTGGAAAAGGAAGGTTTAAGACTGTGATTGAATGGCGTACGAGTATTAATTTGATAGCTTCTGAGTACAAGTGTAGGTGTGGATGATTTGAGATTGGCCACACAAAAAGACGTTCAAGATGGTTTTGAGTGGATGTGTAGGAAGAAAGGGGCCAATGCTCATCCTGTTAAAAGGTCTGTGTGAAAGGGCTTGTTTTCCAAAAGTAAGCCGAGTATGATCAAGGTGCTTTCTGACTTATTTTTAAGTTTTGAAGACACTGTGTGAATTTGTGATACATGAGATGAATGTGAGTCAAACTACGGTCAGTGACTTGAGGAGTTTTTGTCGAGAGATGTGTGTAGATATGTGTGTGTGAAAGAGAGTGGTATGATTGGCGGTGTAAGTGTGATTGTTGAAAGTAAGTTTGGTAAAAGGAAGTACAATAGAGGTAGAAGAGTGAATGGGCATTGGGTCTTTGGTGGAGTTGAGTCAGATATATCATGGTGTTTTTTCAGGGTTGTTGAGATTCTGACTAAAGAAGTTCTCCTGGACATCATTATGATTTCCATTTTACCTGGTACTACTATAGTATAGTTGTTGGAAGTCTTACAATTGTCTAGGTGAAGGGTTTCAACATATAGCTGTTAATCACTCACTTCATTTCAGCGATCCTGAAACTGGTGAAAACACCAACAGTATAGACGGTTCGTGGGGTGCTATTAAACGGCAACTGCCATCAAGAACAGTCGATGATCAGTTCAACTCCTACCTCAGAGTTTATGTGGTGGCGTAAGCACTTTGGCAGCAGTGACATAATAATGGATTTTATTCGTGGAATTTGCTAAGTGTACCAGCCGGCATGTGAGGACTGATGAGGTGAGTTTTCTTTGTATTCAAGTAGTCATTTTTGTTTAGTATAAAAAAAAAAAAAAAAAAAAGGTTAGGTTTTTACGTGACTTTGGGTGGAATTCAAGCAGAAAACTGGTCATTGGCCACGGCTAGGAGTGAGTTCTCCTTGTATTGAAGTCATTGTTTTTGTTTAGACAAAAGGTTGTTTTTATGTGACTTCGGGATTCAAGCAAAAAATGGAGTTGTTTTTAAGAATTTGTATTTATTTTAGTTCCGTACCGTTCTGTTTTTCTTTATTTAGGCTGCGACATATTGGGATGTCACGTGTGTCCAAGGAGGACAAGGGCAGGGGAAAGCAGTTAGTGGCAGTTGCCAATCACTGCCTTCTTCTTGACTTTTAATTGAAGTACGGAGGGGTAACCAGATCCTGGAGTATTACCCTAGATCAAAAGTTTTGAATTCGACTTTTGACTAATTATTATTGTTAAGATTTTACAGTTTCTCTAAATTTAATTTTTCCAATCAACTGTTTCCCCCCACCTGTGTTGTGTGGATGTGTGTTTTTTTTTTTTTTTTGGAAAACACACACACACACACACACACACACACACACACACACACACACACACACACACACACAAAACAGCTGTATATGATGTTCATTCTTCAGTGGACAAAATCAGCTACATAAACAACAGTTAACTATGACTCCTCATCATTGCAATTATTGATTTTTTAATTTTAACAAAAATCGGTTGGCATTTATTTCAGAAGTGCAGTTATTTGCCATCCTTGGTTTAGTCTAAAAATGTCATTTAGATTAAACCGATGGGGGAATACAACTCGGTAAAATTCCAGATCTTGGAATCTTGGGTTGTTAGTCCATATGTTGACAAGTGGACAGGAACAAAGCAGTGATTGGCAGGTGCCACTCACTGCTTTCTCCACCCACTGTCCTCCTAGATTGATATGCCTAGAGGATAGGTTCCTAAACTTTCTCAGTTCACAGTACCCTTAGTGTGAACATTAATTTTTTCACAGCACCCCTAAGCCAAAAGAAATACCCAACAGTTCAGTTTATTGTTTCCAGGGCGAGTAGAAATGTCGAAACCGACTACCTCGAGCTAGTAGTCCGCACCGTGTCCGATATATTTCAAGTATCGCTGTGTTAACCTCGAAAATTCAAAACATCCCGAGGCACCCCTGTGAGTTTGCTGTGGCGCCACGGTGCACAGTTTGGGAACGGCTGGCCTAGAGTGATTTCCCCCCCCCCCATACTTGTCACTGTTTTTAAATCAGCAACTAGTTTTCCGATTTTAAAACAGCAGGATGGGCGGGAAATAAACACCCGGCCATACTCCAATATAGGGTGCACTCTTGTAATTGGCTGTCAGAATGGGGGAAATCAGTGATTGACAGGTTGTGACTCTGCCCACTGATGCATCCCCTCTTCATTTCAGGTGGACGTGACACAACGTCACTGGAGCGCTAAATGCAAAATTTGTCATATACTTTCATTTGAATGCTTGTTTCTGTTGTGACCGGTGTTCTGCTGCTACTTGTCGCTGGTTTCTGTTGTGACCGGTGCTCTGTTACTGCTACTTGTTGCTGGTTTCTGTTGTGACCGGTGCTCTGCTACTGCTACTTGTTGCTGGTTTCTGTTGTGACCGGTGCTTTGTTGCTACTTGCCACATGGTCCTGAATTTGTGTCGTTATCCCGTTCCATCCTGCAGGTAAACTGTTTCTTTGTTTTTTTCTGCCATGTGTCGCCGTCACATTTTTTTTTTTTTTTTTTTTTATTTCTTTGGTTCTTTTTGTCTTTGTTCAGTCCCAATGGAGCGAGTGAGTGAGAGAATGTTGCATGGTTTGGAAAGGGACGGATGTAAGACTGTGGTTGAATGGGGTATGAATGTGAATTTGATTGCTTCTGAGTATAAGGTTTTCAGTGTGGATGTGATGAGATTGGCCGAGTGAAAGGGCATTAGGGATAGATTTGAGTAGGTGTGTGCAGAAAGAAAGGGGCCAATCCTCATCACATTAAAAGGTCTGTACGCAAGGGATCATGGTTTTCTGAAAGTAAATGATTGAGGTCCTTCTCACCCATTATTGGGCAGAGAAGGTACCGTGAGAATATGTTTCGAGTGAGATGGGTGCAAATCAAACCACGGTGAGTGACTGGTGCAGTTTTTGTCAAGAGGCGTATGTGCAGCTGTGCTTGAACAAAAGGAGTATGATAGGCGGCGAGGGTGTTGTGGTTGAAATTGATGAGAGCAAGTTTGGAAAGAGGAAGTATAATAGAGGAAAAAGAGTGAATGGGCACTGGGTGTTTGGTGGGATTGAACGAGGCACATCACGGTGTTTTTTCAGGGTTGTTGAAAATAGGAGTACAGAAGTACTCCTTGACATCATTAAAACTTCCATTTTTCCCGGAACAACTATTGTTTCGGACTGCTGGAAGTCTTATGATTGTCTGGAGGATGAAGGTTTTAAGCACATAGCAGTAAACCACTCGCTTCATTTTACTGACCCTGAAACTGGAGCAAACACCAACAGTATCGAGGGAACATGGAGTGCCATTCAATGGCAACTGCCATTTAGAACAGCATATGGTCAGTTCGACTCATACCTCCGGGAATATATGTGGCACTGTATGCACTCTGGCAGCGAAAATCGAATGATGGCTTTCCTGCAGGGGGTTCGGGAGATATACAAGCCTACAGGCCAGGACTGATGAGGCGAGTTTAATTTGTATTTCTGTGTTATTTTCACATATCATTAACCTAGTATTGTGTCCGCTGCATTCTTTAAGAAAAAAAAAAGAAAATTCTATGTTGCCATTTTGTACTTATGCAAAATTTGCAGAAAATGCAGTCAACACCTAAAAACAACAAACGGCCTCCGTAGCCGAGTGGTCAGGAGCGGGAGTGCAGTAGCACACGCTCTTTGAGTAGACCGGGGTTCAAGCCCCTGACTGCTGAATACGGTCGATCTGCCAACCCGCACTGGACCAGTGTGGCAGATTATGGTCCATTTCCTTCAGCATGAATTGTTGAGGAGGCATCCATCCTGCAGTGGGTTGATAATGGCTGCACTTTACCTTTTTTTTTTACTTATGCAAAGAGCAATTTTATTGTTCTTTGTTGCACGTGTTAATTGACTTTCGTTTCTGTTTACGAAAAAACGTTGGGTTTTTAGGTTAGTTTTTACGCAACTTCGGGAGGGATTCAAGCAAAAACCAGTCGTTGGAGGAAAAAAAAAAAAAAAAAATATATATATATATATATAAAATTTGAGTCATGTTTTTCATTTCTGTTTAGTGAAAAATGGTTAGGTTTTTAGGTTCCCGTTTTATGCGACTTCGGGAGTTATTTGGTGAAAATTGGTCGTTTACTGCGTCTAGTTTGTTTCATTTTGAAAAAAAAATTACTGTGTTATTTTTATGTATAATTATTTTGGTTGCTGCTCCGAAAAAAATTGTATTGCCGTTAATTTCGTTGTTTTTCAGCTCCGCCATACTGATTTGTCGCATGACATTCGCCATGTGCAGTCGTCGAGAAGAGGGGGAAGGCAGTGAATGGGCGGAGTTACGAACCGTACGTCACTGCTTTTCTCCATCTTCCCGACGTGGTTTTCAAAGGGGCACCGTGTTCTGGAGTATTACCAAACACCCTACCTAAGCTACGCAACCCCCTCCTCGACGACACAAAACAATCAGAAAGAAAGCGCCTTCACAATAATCACCCAATCACAGAACTCGACCGTACAATCACTCCGTTCTATGACCACGCCCACTGAGCGGAGACAAATGGTACCCAAATAATGAATTTAGCCAACAACTCTCCTGTAGAGAAATGGTAAAATTTTAATTTTGAAATCGTAAAATCTAAATAACAATAAATACCCAAATATTAACACCTAATTCAAAAATTTCTGCCCAAATACGACAAAAACACCACCACCGACAACAAATAGTCAACACCTAAAAACAATCAAGACATACACCGGTATGAAATACCCTGTATACGCAATGAATGAATGATGCTAACGCTACCTGACACTTCGCTATTTCAGCAGTTCCCTTTTCTAGTTGAAAAGCACTGACAAGAGTTTCCAAGACGCCAGTACTGATACTATCCATCGCTACACCTTACTACAGAAAATTCGCAAACTATTCCTCGAATAACTAAAGAAGTAACACCATAAACACTTCGCAAAAAAAACATGCAGCAACCATAAAATATGACCAATATTCAACACTTCCCAAGCAACGCACTGTGTAACAGGGTTGCTTACACGCAATATATACAGGTTCATTACGGAAAGCCGCCAGAGGCGCGCTAAGGGGTAGTGCACAGAGAAGTAAGATATGTTACTACAATGTGGTGCCCAGAGTAGTAACATAACTTACTACTCTGTAGGGTAGTGACTGTTTATTATTATTATTAGCCATATGGTGCAAGGAAGCCCGAGGCTTATGCTGCACTAGACAAAAAAAAAAAAAAAAAAAAAAAAATCCCGAGTTACCCTGAGAGAGAGTGTGTCAGAAGTAGAAAGGAATCATCAAGAAAGAAAAGAATGATGATATCTAGCTCAGGACCCTGGGTGTGCCAAGCCCATGCTCACAAGATGTGAGCCACTTTGATTTCAGCTTCCAAACAGGTAGACACATCAAAAGAAAAAAAAAAAAACAGTAATTTTTTTCTTTAGGTCGCAGCCACTCTGATGCCGAACCCCTCCCAAAAAAAAAAAAAAAAAACACTGGGTGCGCTAATGAAAGAAGTGCCAGTTTTGAATCCAATCTTTTTGATGTTATTCGGTCGGATTTAGCAAGTTAGGTGACATTAAACACAAAGCAGAATATATATATACTATGTATGAGTAGAAAATGCAAGAAAATGGGAAAGGCAAGAGAAACAGAAATTGCACCTCAATATTTTTTATTAATTACTTTTAATTTTATCATTATATATATATATATATATATATATTTTTTTTTTTTTTTTTTTAACTGGTTAGTGATGTACTCCAGCGTGAAAATTCTGTAAGCAAGATAGTGGGCATATTGTGCTTTTTGTGTGGAAAACGCTTCATCAAACTGCGAATTATATTACAGCACAGAGGAATTCAGATGGATCTTAAATCCACTTTAATATCTATTAGATTTCAAACTATTTTCTTAAAAAATATAAGCAATAGTCCGATTTCGAAGCCGATTCACTTTTTGAGAATCATTTCGTCAAAATTTGTAAAATAACGCAACGGTTATTCAGCTCATATGGCAATACCCACGAAAAGCAATTCCACCATAGCGGCTGCTCACCAAGCAGAATATGCATGTATGGAAAAAAGGAAATTAACATATTTGGGTTACCAAAAACAAACTCATCTACCCATGTGTATTATGTCCATGAATTTATTTATGATATAACACATGTACCATTTTGTCTCTTTAGCTGGAAGAAAAGTGTGACAGACTAACTCAGCCAAGAGTGAAAAAGCATAAGAGTTCCTCACGTCATTGACAGTATTTGAATCTAGATCTTTTCTACTCAATGGGGGTGGATGGCCATTGTTCCTCACTCCATGTATAGGGTAATTAAAAAAAAACTGTGGTATTAGAGCTACCCGAGAATAACCCATCTACGAACACGTGTATTATGTCCGTAAACTGCGTGTGTTCTCTGGTCGGTTTGCGTTTTGCTGGACGAAAAACTTCTGTCCCGGTGGGGGGGGGACTTCGCAATCCTCCCCTTAGGCTAACTCAGACCGAAGTGAAAACAGCACACGAAACTTAAGCACTTTATTTACGAGATTCGAAAGAAAATCTCGTAATTGCCTAGTGTGGGAGGACAGTGATTATAACCCGCAAAAAACATTGCTCATATTGAGTATAGTGGACGTAACGTGATTGTTACGCATTTCCTGTGATTTCCTTCAAATCCTCGTTAAGCAATCTCTGTGATGCTGCACAACTTTGCAAAACCAGCCAGTGTCAGTTATGTGAGTGGTGTGTTTCTTCTGTTGTTCAACTGGTCACTTATTCATCAGGAGACTCAATCATCAGAAAGGAACCCCCCAGCATCAGCCCATTGCAGGGGGAGCTGAACAAAGCAAGGAGGAGAGGAACATTCACTGGACCACCATTGTTCTGGCCAGAACAAGAGCAAATGTGTTCCAGGAAAAGAGTGGACAGTGTGAAACAGTTAAGAGCAGGGAAGACAAGAATGGGGGTGGGGAATGTAAGAGGAAGGCATCCACACAAGGCAAATGAAGAGCAGTAACCTAAGGAGGTGAGGGCCCTTCCGAAAGAATATGGATGAGAAAGCAAGAGTCAGAGTTAGCTGCGAAGGCACTCAAACAAAGAGAATGATCCCATTCTCATAGTAGCATAGTATTTAGGGTCAGACGCCACCGTTGATTTCCCACATTTGCGCCGTATGTGCTCTATGATCAAATGCCGTACTGCTGCAAAAGCCAGAAAAAGTCTCATGTCTGGTTTATGAAGTATGGTGTTTTGTTCTGTTATTATGTCTCTGGCTGCTTGGCCACAGGGCCCCTAGTGGGACCCAACGTTGCCTACCACCACTACCGAAGGTCAGCCAGGTTGCCCATGACACTCTGGCTGGGCTCTGCAAGAGCAGCCTGAGCTTCCTTAATAATAATAATAATAATAATAATAACAATAATAAAGTATCATTTTTTTTGTGGCAGTTGTAGCTTTGGTATATTTTGATATACCAAAGTAATTTGTATAACAAAAGTACTTGTATTACAAAAGTAATTTGTATAACAAAAGTAATTTCTATAACAAAAGTATTTGTGTAACAAAAGTAATTTGTTATAGAGACATGTTATTATTGGCGTGAAAGCTGTTTTGAAGAATAAAGATGAGGTCTTCCGGGTGAGACGCGAGACACTGGCAACCAGGGCTGCATAATTTCGTATCTTTTTTGTGAGGTATTTCAGATGAAGTTGGAATGAGCAAACTGTGTCGACGATAACTCCCAGGTACTTTAATTCTGTTGAAAACTTCTTTGTTCCATTGATTCTGATGAGCGGGGTTCTTCTGATATCCAGCTTGCCTTTGAGGAGAGAATTAGTTTTAGTTGGGGATAAATGGAGATTGTTCTTGCGGCCCATCCTTGAAGAGTATGGAGGATCTGGTTTGCCAGGGCCTTCAGGCGGACTCTGCTGTCAGCAGCCACAGTGATATAAGATCATTGACATAAGCTTGCGCTTCCCATGATCAGAAGAAGGCGTATACCGTCATCTCCAGAAATCCCACTCCTGATAATGCGAGACAGCAAAGGAACCTCATGATAAGAAGGAGCATGTCATTAGCAGAAAGAATCAGATCCTCCGTATAGTCACTGGAGATGCAGTAGCGTCCGAAGAGCTGCAACAAGACAAAGTTGTTTCCCAGGACTGAAAGAAAGTGAGGAATCGTCAGAATATCCCACCTAAGTTCAGAGCGCGTACAGGTCAATAAGAGAGGGTCAACAAGTGAAAGTACCTGGATGTACTTTCGCTCGTACGGCGAGGGGGGAGACCGCCGACAGAATATCCCACCTCAATGAAAGCAGCAGCACCCTTGCAACCAGGTAGCCTGACAAATGAGAACGATATCTGGCTCGGCATTCCAAAATTATATCCAATGAATCGCCATCAGGACATCCTACATAGGTAGGAGAATACACAGGTTAGCAGCTTCAGTTCACAGTCTGATGTTCCCAGTTATAACATTCATTTGTTCAAGAAAAGTGAAACGGTAACAGAATTGATCAGATTCATCTAAAATAAGGAAAGCCCACATAGCTAGGCCGAGATCAGTGGGTATTATGGTACAGTATATGGGGATGAGGCACTGTGACTTATTAGCTAAGATAAGGTTGCCGAGTTGAAGATTTAGAGACGAAAAGTGTCAGAGGACTAGACGGCTGTAGCGGTGTTCACAGGGGTTGTTGTATTTGTCTTTTCAGATTAGTAGTGTTGGAACAGGTCGTTGGCAAAGGATATGGAGGCGACGATGCTCGGATGAGAGGGGGGCAGTCAGGAGGTGCAGTCCATATGAAGATCAATGTAAGTAGGAACATTCATGCAATATATGGTGCCAAGTCTCTTCTTCGCCACAATTACAGAGTGCATCCAACTGTATGTCGAGATCCTGAAAATTTCCACTAAAAGCATAATGGCTTGGGAGGAGGAAATGAAGTTTTGGAGTTAATCAAATTGCAGTGTGCTTGCCAATGAAGGTTACTGTGAAAATAAATTTCACAGTAACTCCATGTATTGTGTTAAACTCCATGATTACATCGCCTTTTTGGCACGCTGTCCACAGCACATGCGCCGAGGTGTAAGGGTATTTGAGATTGGTTCTCTTGGCAGACATCCGTGTGAAAGTTGTTAGCTAAATTTCCGACTTCCTGATAAAGTGGGAAAATTTACAGCATTCTGGGGCTTTCCTGTGAGCACCTGGAGACCTGCTGTGTAAGTGTTCAAAGCAAGCCCTAGAGAGTTGTCGGATTAACGGTTGCATTCTCAGTAACAGGTTTGAAACATGTACGTTGGAACCACACCTCTGCTTCAAAGGAGACAACAGGAATGAATACAAGGTTGTTAATTATTTGCAGAGAATTGCGCCCTAAACGTTAGCAGTTGGCAAAATCACCGTCTTCCCCACAACGGGTGCTAAAGACCTGAGTTCGATTCCTATTGATGCCGTGTAATTTTTATGGGGCTTTTTCTTAACGCGGCTTAATTAGTCGGTCTCAGTCGCGAGTAGCATGGTTTTTTGTTCTCCCGAAAACTCCGGTTTTCCATCCAGTAAACAGAAAATCGACGCAATTTACAAACCTATTATATTCAGACCACCCGAATAATTAAATTCATCTGCCGTGCTGTGTGTCTAATGTCTGTTAATTGCGTGTGTTATATGGTCGATTTGTCTGTTTTGCTGGACGAAAAACCTCTTTTCTGGGGGGGAGGAACCTTGCTATCTACGCCTGAGACAGACTAACTCAGCCACAGACGACGCAATTTACAGACAGTATACAATGAGCAAAATGGCCTACTTCATGACGAACCTAAAACCATACTACATCAGAAGGAAACTGCCTTTAAGACACCGCTCCCTCCTAGTAATTCTGGCCAGAGAGAAGTTAAACTCCTTGATCGTCTCATTGGAGGGAACGATTGTAATAGTAATCGCAAATGATTGAAAAAAGATAAAAGCTTACACAGCTTCAACAAAAAAAAAAAAAGTTCACCCATCCATACCTTTCAAGAAATTGTCTAGTTCATCTCCCTTGAATTTATTCAATCCATCCACTTCCACAACAGATGGAAGTCTGTTCCATTAATCAGACACCTGCTTGCTGAAGTCAAACTTCTGCATATCTATCCTGCAACCACCTTTCTTCAACTTGAATTTATGTTCCCTCGTGTGTAGTCTCAGCAAATGAAAGAATACCATTAACATTCAGCTTACTCAATCCATTCAAGGCTTTAAGCCCCTCAAGATCTTCCTGTAGACATCTAGTCTCGAGTGCTGCAATTTTCAGAACTGAAGCCTTTCTAGGTAAGAGCACACTTCTGTTCCCTTCACCAGTCTGGACGCCCTTCTCTTCACTCGTTCCAGAAAATCTATATCCTTCCTAAAGTGAGGCCTCTAACCCTGTATATAGTACTCTAGATGCGGCCTAACCATTGGCCGTGTGCAAAGGGATAATTACATCCTTATCTCTGCTAGCAAAGTTTCTGTATATCATTGATAAAACTTCGTAAGCTGTCCTAGCCCGATGTCTGCACTGTTCAGAGAATTTCATGTCTGACTGCTTAATTACTCCTAGGTCATTTTAATTCTCTACTGCCCAGAGTGTAGTACGACAAAGTTGATAAGTTACTCTGGGATCACTGTACCCATGTGCAGTACGTTGCATTTCTCAATGTCCAAGCCCATCAACCCACTTTTTCTAGATCTTGTTTGGTTTTCATTCAAGAGTATACCAAGATGTTTAACAGAGCAGCGGCTGGCGAGAGACTTGTCCTGGTAACAGATTGTAGGATGCCGTTTAATGTGTAGTTTCCTTTTAACAATAGTGACAATGTTTGCTAGTAGAAATGGCTAGATTGTATAAGCCGGACCACACAGACAGCGCATGCTTGACAACGTTGCACTGGATTCTAAGACACCGTAGTAGAGCTATAGACGAAGATTATTTGGTTATTTGCATAAGGTTATGGCTGCATAACGGTAGGAGTGTATCAGCCACTGTATCATCCAGTACCATATTCCAGGTTTAATAATTAATTGAATAATTAATAAATGAATCCTAAGGGCATCCGCTATTATAGGCAGGGAGGCGAGATGGTAATTAGTAATCATGCTGGGCTTCTCGAAAGTTAAAGTAATTTTGGAGGCGTTTGTACATTTCCACTGGACAGCTTGCGGTGCGGTCCATACCGAAAACACTTGATCACCAAATGAAGTCAAATGTGCCTTGGAAACCAATAACACGGCACAAGCATATTTCATGACATTGGAATCATCCTCTTTTGAAGCCATATTGATTGGGTCTTGCAAGGCCTTTGGTGACATAGTTCTGACTGAACTGGGTTATAAACAGTAGGTAAAATAATTTGCCAAGGACTGGGAGTAAAGAAGTGGTTGGTAGGCCTTGCAGAGGTCAGCAGGACATACAGGACTTTCGGGATTAGATTCAGGTTTGAGTGTTTCCACCTTGATGGGGAAGGAGCCATCACGGAAGATGTTCAACAGATCCACCAGGTTTGGGGCAAAAGAGGAGGAACAGAATCATTTCACGACCTCTCCCTCAATGCGGTCTATGCCCAGTGCTCTTCCGTTCTTATGGCATTTGATGGCGCTTTCCACTTCATCTTAATACAGTCGGTGGTTCATCTTGTATCAGAAGAATGGCTATGGAGAAAATTATTATATTAGGGTCAACTAATTCGATACATAAACCCGTATTTGTACCTGTAAATTTCCTGTGTTCTGTGGTCGATTTGCCTGTTTCCTGGATGAAACCCCCCCATTTCTGGGGGGGATAACCTTGTTATCTACGCCTGAGATCGACTGGCTCAACCAGTGAGTGAAAAAGCCCATTAAAGTGGATACGGAGCAGTAGAGTGTGTTTAGTGTCAAACGGCACCGGGGGTTCCCCCCATCTCCGCACAGTATATACTGTGGGTGTGAAACAACACTGTCAGTGCCAGAGGTCTAAAAGTGTACGGATTATGTATATGTGTAGTGTCGTGTACCATTGTCAGTTTAGGTATAGGTATGTTGAGGGTCTGACGGCTCCGGGGATTTCTCCCATCTCCGCGTATGTTCTATGTATCGAGTGACAGTACCCTGTCTATGCCAAAGGTTTAAAAATAATGTATAGGTCATGTGGTATGTAGTTTGTTGTGCCCATTGTTCATCCGTCCTGTTGGCCACCGGGCTCCCAGTGGGACCCGGCGTTACCATACCTAGCGACGTGGACGCCGGCCGGGTGTACCAAGAGACTAATTATACTCTGGCAGGTCCTGCCACTTACTTTCCTGGGATTTCGGTGACTAGGATCAAAATAAAGGTTGGAGTTATCGCTGTTGATTTAAGTAAAATTGCATTTAGAACGCGCTGCATGGGGTTTTACGCTGAAAGAACTATTTCTAGAGAGCCTAAAAGGTCGGGCAAAATTTGATGTGATTTAAATTTGGACACGTGGGGCAATCGCTGTACGAGAGAAAGTAATGGGAGGGAGGGTGGAGACGGGGGGATGAAATAGGAAGAAGAGGGGGTCTGATAGAAAGGTGGTCCCCCATTTTCAGTAGGACATGCCCATGCCCCACGACATGGAGAGGCGAGAGGAAAAAAATATGGAGAGGAGAAGAGCAAATACCCCCTCCCCGAGAAGAGAGAAAAAAAAAAAAAAAACGCACAAGGGAGTGCAGTTTTGGGTCGACAGTAGGCCATCCAAATCATCCTAAAGTCTTGTCTTTCTGTGGTATGCTGAATTTTTTTTTTTTTTTACTTGTTTGACCTCCTGCATTCTTTCTAGTCGGGTTGCCTTTGGTATATTTCTATCATTGTTTTCCTTCTAGAAAATAGATCCTGGGCTTACACCCCAGGGGCTCACATCTGGTGAGTATGGGCTTGGCACACCCAGGGTCCTGAGCTGGATATCATCATTCTTCTCTTTCTTGGTGATTCCCTTCTACCTCTCTCTCTCTCTTTGGGTAATTCAGAATTTTTTTTTTTTTTTTTTTTTTTTGCCTGGTGCAGCATAAGCCTCAGGCTTCCTTGCACCATATGGCTAATAATAATAATAATAATATTTACTGAGTGCCTTGTAGTCCTCTTGAGTGTCTAACAGTCTGGGATATAATGGATTGCTGTTATTAGGCGTAGTCGTAGGTGATCATACAAACCGTTGTCAGTGTTAACACCATTCAGTCATGGAGGCACTTTGCATCCCGACGAATTCCCAGTGTTATGCGATATTTCATTCAGAGAAATCGTGGCGCCATTAAAACGCGATGACATATTAATACAAAATGCATACTAAAACTCCTTAAAGACTACTTCATTCCAAGTCTTTAAGGCATGGGAGCGAATACAGACCGGCCTCGATTAACGCGATTAATTCGTCTCGCGAGCGCATCGCGCAAAACGGAAACGCGTTAATCGAATATAATAATCAATAGGAAAAATTATAATTGGTCCTTGACCTTCTGGAATGTCTATAAAGAATTTAAAAAATACCTTTTAAATAACTTTTTAACTGTATACAATGTAAAATATAATGAAACTAATTATGGAATTAAATGTTTATTGCATAAAATAGCGGTTCCCAAACTGCGCCGCGGAATATTTTAAAATTTTCGAGGGAAACACAGCGATACTCGACAGCTGTCGGACACAGCGCCAACTATTAGCTCGAGGTAGTTCACAGTTTCAACATTTCTCATTAAGTTTTTTGGACCCTTGATTTTTTAAGGAGTCCTTATGTGCTGTAATGTAATAACTAGATCGTATGTATAGCTTAGCTTAATTTTCAGCACTCACCTCGTAGTAATCCGCTTAGCTGGTGGAGGGTTTTACCACATACATAGTGGTTATAGGATTCTAATACTTTACAGGGATTATGGGTTTAAAATGAAAGACTCAAATTTACCCTCGAAGTAGAAAACGATAATAAAATTAATTTTCTAAACCTCACTATATACAAAATAAACACATCTTTAGGCACCAAAATATACAGAAAAAACACACATACAGATAAATTCTTACATTACCACTCACACCACCCTCTATACATCAAAAAAGCAGTTCTATACAACCAGATATACAACGCTGTAAAATATAGCCCCACACAGACAGACCTATCTGTAGAATTACAATACCTCACCAAAAAATTCATCGACAGAAAATACCCACCACAACTAATAAAAGAAACCATCACCAAAGTTCATAATAACACTAATAACCCAAACAAAATTATTAACCACGTGAATAAGAATAAGATACATAAACCCCTTATCGCGCTCCCATATCATCAATAATACGCTAGAAGACTTCAACAGATTTTTAAAAATACAGATATCAAATTAATATTCACATCTTATAACAAATTAAGTTCCAAATTCAATTCATACAAGACAACACACGAGTACGAGACACAAGATTAAAACATTATATATTTGATCAGATGCCAATCAGATTGCCAAGCATGTTACATAGGCAGTACAACAGCAAAATTCGGGACATCAAAAATTTCCAACACGCGTGCATACTACCACTTTAATAGCTTCAAAACTAATTCAGCAAGTACAGAACTAACACAACACGTCCAATCTCAAAATCACAACGCACTCATCGATTCAGCCATCACAGTAATTAAATTAAATTCTAGCTACAAAATCCTTGAAAACGAAGCCCTCGTTATTGAATGGTTTAAGCGCCATACATCACTCAACGTGTTAAACAAAAAGATTCCCGCCAATTTCTCCCCCATTTGGAATTTAGCACGTATTTAAGTTTCCACGTGCACTGAAATGCATTTCGGGAACCCAACCCGTATATAACACAAGCGCGCTCTCCCCCCCCCCCCCCCACTATAGCTAACTGAAGACGAGGGAACTCGAAAGTCGCTCGTGCGCGATTATTAGCTTATATTTTCCTTTTCTTTTTTTTTCTCTTCATTAATTTAATTTAATTAGGCAACCATGGAAGGTGCACTTTCCTTTCTTAAAAATTTTTTTATAGCCCATAACTTAATTTTAAACCCATAATCCCTGTAAAGTATTAGAATCTTATAACCACTATGTATGTGGTAAAACCCTCCACCAGCTAAGCGGATTACTACGAGGTGAGTGCTGAAAATTAAGCTAAGCTATACATACGATCTAGTTTTTTGGACCTAAACGGAACTGTTAGGTATTTCTTTTGGTCTAGGTGTGCCGTGAAAATATTACTGTCATACTAAGAGCGCCGTGAACCGAGAAAGTTTGGGAGCCTCTGACATAAAATACACAATGAAGAAATGACTGTTGCGGAAATATTTGAACAGTGTTGACTTTCTCTTTTCATCAATCAATTTCCGATAGC
Source organism: Mastigoproctus giganteus (assembly GCF_048544385.1). NCBI lineage: Eukaryota > Metazoa > Arthropoda > Arachnida > Uropygi > Thelyphonidae > Mastigoproctus > Mastigoproctus giganteus. Next base: position 192,234,066 of record NC_143583.1, read on the forward strand.
CGACAACAATCTTCCTGGGCCCTGGCGAAATAAATATTGCAGAGAACCTCAAACCTTTTGTTTGAGGTTCTCTGCGATACGAAAGATTTCAACTAGTTCTTTTACTGTTATCTCCTTCGCGCTAACATCTGGCTCATTTAAAAATTTTAATTTTTAAATGCAAGTCTGCATTGACTTTATTAGCGGGAGACAAACAAGTAACACGTCTTCTTCCGATTTTTGATGGAACACGCCATGGCGGGCAGCAGGCAAACGTTTGTTTATTGACCGTAGACTCGCGGTAAGCTTAACGCGCGATTTCAAATCTTTTTCAACTATCGCATAAAAAACAAAGATCGCGTTAACTGGAAATTTGCATCGTGTAAAGTGGTATAATTTTTCAAATAGCGTTAACTGAAAATCTCGTTAATCGAACTCGCGTTATGCGAGGCCTGGCTGTATAAGAGAAAGTTTACCATAAAGATGAGACAACACCACTTATAGTGTATTTCCTAAAGCAACATTTTAATGAAGGAATCAAGTCCGATGTCATGAAAATATTCGTAAATAGGATTGGCTGATCCTGGCCACTGCAATCCCGGATCTCAATCAATAATTATTCCGAGTAGGAGGGCAATATGAATAGGAATAATGCACATACCATTCAAGAAGTGAAAGGTGAAATTGAAGTTGCCATGAATGGCATCTCTATTGAAATGCTTGCTGCAGTTATGCCAGCTTCAGTTCAGTCGACAACTATTAACTAGAAGAAAAGGGGTGAATTTAAACGCAGGCGTAGAAACAGTCTGATAAAAAAAAAAAAAAAAAATTGCTTCACCGCGTTATATTTGGCTGCCTTGCCTACAATGACAGCGACAGACTTGACGTTCTGCCCACTTTAGAAATTCTTTGGGCTTAATATAACGTCAATAATCAAAACTTTTGTTACGTTTCTTTAATGGGAAGTTTTTCTTCCGCATACCATTTGGTTGCTCGTTTAGATTGGATGCGTTTAGTAACAGTTTCTACGAGCAGTTGGTATTTGAACGACCCACTAACTGATGAAGGCAGGATTGAATTGGCCATATAGAGAATGTATAAAGACATAACTACTGTCAAGGGTAAAAGGAAAGGCATTTGCTTTTGTAAGGGTGGCAGCAGAGGTCTGTTTTTAAATTGTATGCAGTGGAACCAAGTGATGACACCATTATCGACAAATTATAAAGGGTAAGTATTCAAGGAAGTTGCTAGGCTTTTCACAGCAGAAAAATAAATACTGTTCAAGGTTTAGTCCTAAATGGATATCAGATGGATTGAGACTATTGAGACACGTGGCAGGGAAGAAAAGTGTATGGGATGCATAAAAATTATCAGGTAATACAGAAGCTTATGCCCTAGATATAAATTAGTTTGTCACAAAGGAGGTTAGGCAACCTAAGGCAGATCATGAGAAGTCACTGACAAAGAATGCTTATATTAATATTATAAGGAGTTGAATCACACTGGGCCACTTGATGTCTATGGATTAACTGTTGATGACCCTACTCAGGTAGCAGACAAATTGAATAGGTATTTTGCATCTACATTCACGAATTACAAATTCTGTAGGGAAGGCGATACCAGAAGTTTATCAAACTCTTAACAAGTAGCTAAATGGTTTTATGATAACTGAAAGGAAAGTGGAGAAATTGTGAATATAAAAAAGGCACCACCTGGGATGAATGGAATTTATCCAGTTATATTAAGGGAAGCAGCAAACCCCTAGCCATATTTTTGAGAGCATCGTTGGATTTAGGGATGGTCCCTATGGACTGGAGATGTGCGAATATATCCCGAATTCATAAAGGGGGGTAAAAAGGCAACGTGAGTAATAACAGACCTGTTAACACTATTCCAGGCAAAATAATGGAAGCACTGGTTAAAGAAGTAATGCAGTCCATTTGGACGGGCATTTATATAATAAGCACAGCATGATTTTGTCAAGGGGTGGGCTATGATGCAGCGACCAAGGAACTGGTTGACAAAAATAATTTTGACGTCACACACAGGGTAGCCATAATTAAAGTATCCCGATTCAGAGCTCTCTGTAACTCTTAAGTAATAAGCGGAATGCCACCAAAATTAGTAAGTAAACTTTTCCAAGCATAGGGAGAAGGATCCCGTGAAAAAATATATTAGTTCCAAAATCGACCGATAGGTGATAATATGGCGCTGTATAAGAGGAAAGACATGACAAAGTACCAACAAATTATTATTATTATTATTATTTGCCATATGGTGCAAGGAAGCCTGAGGGTTATGCTGCACCAACTAAAAGAAAAATTTTATGAATTACCCCGAGAGAAAGAGAAAAGCAGAATGGAATCACCAAGAAAAAGAAGAATGATGATATCCATATCAGGACCCTTGGTGTGCTAAGCCCATACTCACCAGCTAAGCCCTTGGGGTTAAGAAATTTATTCTCCGGCGAGGAATCGAACTCCGGCTCTCGCGTGACAGGCGAGGATTCTAACCACTATACTGCAGAGGATAAATAACTAAGACAAACCTTAATGAAATTAAGAATTTTTATTTGTGCTCTTTTCAAAAAAACTGAAACTAAATTGCACTAAAGCTTTTAATCCAAACTAAAAAATAAGACACCTAAAAGAGCAGAAAATTTGCATAAATCTGAGTTAATTTTCCCAGCAGTAGAGAGCTATAAAGGCAAAACGCGAACATCGCAAGCGTATTCTGTAAGTTTACTGTTAACAATGCGTCTCTCTGCCTGATCGCGCTTTAATTGCGAAGTTCTTCTGTGTTAATGGATGCAATTCAGCAGCCGCTCTGCGTGAATTTAGAAGAACTTACGTCAAGGTAAGTCCTTTTCAGCTGCAGCAGTTATAAGGATGATTAATAAATTTGATATCGACTGGTCCATGGATACAGCTGCTGCTACTAGTAGCAGCGCACGGGGAGTAGCGAAGCAATTGGATGTCCCATGTGTGGAAAATTCTTCGGAAACTAATCCACTGTTATCCATGCAAGGTCAGTCGCCAACAGCAGCTGCAAAGAGAGATGATCCTGAAAAACGAATGGCATTTACTCTGTTTTTGGCCAGCATGGAAGTGGACGATGCCTGGCCACAGAACATTCTTTGGGGAGATGAGACCCATTTTTATCTGTATGGGACTGTCAGCACTCAAAACTGCCGAATATGGGCTTCAGAAGCATCGCATGCTATTATCAGCACTGTGCTTATCCCACTGCACTAGCCAAAATCAGCGTCTGTTGTGGTTACTTCAAATTTCATCCTAGGGCCATACTGTTCAAGGAATTGCACCCAGCAGAAGCAGCCGCTGTTCCGTTACAGCACAGAGATACCACATGCTGAGCAGTTTGATTATTCCTCAACTGCAGCAAAGAGGATGCATGTATGAGCCAATTTTTATGCAAAATGGGGTTCCTCCTCATATACTACCAGTGCAGCAGCTTCTCCGGCATCACTTTTCTGCAGAGTCATTATTCGTTTGTTTCCCATTGCATGGCCACCACGTTCGCCCGACTTTACACCGTGTGAATTTTGGCTGTGGTGTCAACTCAACGCCAATGTCTATCAAGGAAGTTCCCCTAACCTGGCTGTCTTAAAAGACAACATAGTGCAGAACACTATGTTGTTGTTGCATTCTGCAGTCGAGAACTGCATCTAATGCAATTTCTGGTCCAGGACAATGGTAATCACACCGAAAACCAGCTCCATCAGCGACTTCATCGATCATCGGGAGTAAACTGAGTTTGGAGCTGTGAAACCATTTCCTCTGGCAGTTGTTTCTTTGCAAAGAGCACAAATAAAAATTTGTAATGTCTTAGTTATTTGTTGGTACCTTGTCATGTTTTCCCTCTCGTACAGCGCCATATTATCCCCTATCGCCAAGTTTTGCAACTTTTTTTTTTTTTTTTTTTTTTTCCACGGGATTTTTTAGCCCATGCCTTGAATAGTTTACTAATTTTGGTGGCATTTTGCTTATTAGAGCTACAGAGAGCTCTGAATAAAATAGTTTAATTTTGGCCACCCTGTGCTTGCATTTCATGAAGGCTTTTGATAGTTACACATAACAGACTGCTGTACAAACTAGAGCAATGTGGCATTAAGGGCACGTTACTGCCTTGGATAAAGGGATAGTTAAGTGAAGACAGAGAGTAGTTCAATGGGTAATTCTCTTGCTGGACTTATTATGAGGCATATGGTGCAAGGAAGCCTGGGGCTTATGCTGCCCCAGCCAAAAAAATTCCAAAGTTACCTTGAGTGAGAGAGAGAGAAGTACAAAGGAATCATCAAGAAAGAGAAGAATGATGATATCCAGCTCAGGACCCTGTGTGTGCCAAGCCCATACTCACCAGATGTGTGCCCCTGGGGAGTAATGTAATGGAGTTTCCTAGAGTTCTTCCGCATATCAAATATTGGGCCCATTGTTGGGCACAATATTTATCAATGATGTTAATGAAAGAACCAGGTGGTTATAAAATACGTTTCCCTATTCAGGAGACTAGTGTTAAACTGGTTAGAGTTAGTGCAGTGAAAATCGTGGGTATGTCATTTAGGGTATGGGGAAGAGAAGAAAAAAAAAAAAAGCTTGAATTTCGCCACCAGGGGAAAAACGGCGCGGTACATATGTGAAGTTATTTACTTCAAGACATGTTGCTTATACAAATGACATCCTGTTAGATAAAAGCAGAATGGCCAATGCCGTCAATAACCATTATGGCTCTTACAAAAAAAAAAAAAAAAAAAAAAGTGCTCTTTTAGTAAAACTGTTGTACTAGAATAATAGTAACGCTAATGCAGCACTACATGAATATTAGAAACTTAAAGGATCTTTAATGTCAGTGGGGCTTCGAAAACTAATAAAGAAATTTGAAATGACCGGGCAGTTAGGTGTAATTCCAGGCAGGGGACGACCATGTATCGGAATAGAGGTAGCAGATAAAGTGGCAGTTGCAGTGGCCTCAAGGACAGAATACGAAACACTAGTCAGTAGTACCAGAAATGTGTCAAGAGACTTGAAAGCAGAAACTTGGTCTACTGTACGTAAAGTGCTTCAAATAATTTTACGCTGGTCCCTGTACGAGATTCATGTAGTGCAAGAACTAGTCTTGTGATCAACAACGAATAGACTTTGCTCTACAATCTCTGGCTTGTATGGCAGTTGACAATACATAGGCTCGAATGATCTTGTGGTCTCATTCGGCACATTTCACTCTTCACAGGGTTGTAAATGCACAAAACTGCCGAATATGGGGAACTTCTTGTCCATTTGCTGTGAATGAAAGCCATCCCGAAGAACGTTCTAAATCGCCTGTCCTCCTTTCCTTTCCCTGCAATAATCTGTCTATTGCAGGATTTAGGATTCTTTCCTGGATTTATTCAAACTAAGGACTTTCACAACAGATGGAAATGTGTTCCAGCAATCAGCAGTCCGATGGCTGAAGGCACACTTCTGTACATCTATCCTGCAACCATCTTTCCTCAAATTGAATTTATGCTCTCACGTGTAGTCTGAGCACGAGGAAGAATGCCATCAGCATTCAGCTTGCTCAATTCATACAACAGATCGTGGTTCAAATCCAGTGTCATCGCAAATGTTAGGCAACTTAGAAATTGCTTATTGGTGGCAGTTCAGGAGGCCCACCCCTTTTTTTACATTGCTTTTTGATTGGTTGAAGTTCACCAGTATTGAACATTTAGTGCAGCAAATTTTATTTTGCATTCTAGTGGCACACAGGGTCGCTGCACTACTCTTTAAAAACCATCACAGACTTGAAAGAATTTCTAATAGCTCCATCAATGAGCTAAGTAATCCAGTCTTAGGTGAAGAAATACAGAATTACTTCATGAGTTATTAGTCTGAAGTTTGAAAAAATTATATTTTTACGATATGTAAGCATTATTAGCAATTTATATTGTCTCTAGATTTTTTAAATATTTTTTCACAAAGGAATATAAAGGTGGGGATTTTTTATTAGAAAAAAAAATTAAAACAATTATTCTCACTCAAGAAATTTAAATGATCACCTTTTACATCAATAATTCTTTAGATAAAATAGGAAGAAAAAAAAAAAAAGAAAGAAATATTGAAGTCGGGCAAGAAAAAAGAAAGAAAAGAAAATAATTTCTAATAGAAACTAAAAGAAAAAGAAAAAAAGTTAAAAGAAAGAAAACAAGTTACGTCATAGAAGGGCTTCCTGAGAATGAACTCATTTGCACCTGTGTAATATATATAAATTACATTTATGAACATCGATTTATGAAAAACCAGTTTCTGGGGGAAGCTGAACATTGATAGTCTTTCGTTCTGTGGTGGTGGTGTTAGCCGATCTCAAGCATCTACACCCGAGACTGACTGAGCCATGTGTGAAATCGGAAACCCAAAGTCTTTGTGGACTTTGGGTTTCCGATTTTATTAGCACGGTGTCATGAGTACGGTGATTAGAATGGTCTTACAGCAATATAAGGCGCAAAGACACAAAAAAAAAAAAAAAAAAAGAGCCAAATTATAAGGACCCAAGCCTGAAGTTATAAGCTCATATGTATTATGCCCCTAAATTGAATGTTTATTGTCAATTTTATTGTTTTATTGGATGAAAAACCAGGGTTTCCACGGGGGAAGCCCTCGTGTCCATTCCTGAGACCAATGAACTCAGCCACTCAGTGAAAGAAAGCCCATAAAAATACTTGTCATTGACGGTATTTAAAGCAGAATTTTCCCACAGGATGTGTGTAGGGCGGTGATTATAACTACTGTGGTACCCATGCAGACTAAGATGCGAAGACATCATCAAAGAAAATGAGGAAAGATTTACAAGATATTGTTTTATTGTTACAAGATATTGTGTATTAATCCTGTTGTTCTAATATAATATGTATATACCCATTACTTTCCCTCTTGTTCATAGCTCCTGGGTGTAGTAATTCACAATAAAACTGATTATGATTGCAGTTTTATTAGGTATTGATGAATACATATCTAGCTTATTATCTGAGTTTGCAGATGGTTAACGACAAGAATCAAGGCATACTATTGTAACAAGACCTAAAAATATTAGGCAGGTGGGCTGAGAAGTGGGAATTGAGGTTTAAAATTTATAAAAGTAAGCTACTGTGTATGGGCAGCAGTAATCCCAGAATAATACCAATTAGTATCAAAATGAAAGTGGTGGAGAACAAAAGAGATCTAGAGGTAACTGTAGCCTAACATGAAGTTTCCTGAAGAATGCAAAGAGGCTGGCACTGGTTTTGTAAATGATACAGCAATTCTGCCAGTAGGGACAAGGAAGTGATTATCCTATAGTATATGGCAACAGTCACGCTACATCTTCAGTACTGTATACACTACTCATACACAAGAAACCCTTGTGTAGATCTATTGAAACTAGTGCAGAGAAGGGTAATCAGATGGTCATTGATGCAAAAGGGATATTCTTACCATGAAAGTATTCACTTCTGCAAACTGCACTGCTTAGAAAGTAGAATGTTTATCGTTTTAAATGGATTGAGCAAACTTAATGATGGTGGTATTCTTTCTCTTTCTTGGATGACATAAATAGACATAAACTTAGATTGAAAAAAGGGATGACTGCGGGATGTATGAAAATTTGCTTTCAGAGTAATTTATCATTGGAACAATCACCTGAGTTCATGGAATTGGGAATTTTAAATAAATTTAATAAATCTAATTAGACAATTACAATGCATGCCAGATGAGTTGCAAAGTGCTTTTCTTTTCTTTTTTTCGGCTGATGTTATCTAAGCTCACTTCCTTGCATTATTTGCAACTACTAATTATTGGCCAAATTAACACTACTCTCATTGGCCAAAAATTAAAATTTTGCAATTTTTAGATTTTTGCAACTTTTTTTTTGATATTTGTAACCTTTTGCAATTTTTAGATTTTTTCAGTTCACACAAGAAATAATTTCTTGTATGAACTGGAATTTGGTAGTCATGCATCTATAACAAAGCTAATTTTCTGTAAAAAATCAAAGATTTCACTGAAGTGGTGCAACGCATTAGCATTAGTAGAGGCATATGATGCAAGAAAGCAAGCTTATGCAGCATCAGCAAAAAAAAAAAAAAAAAAAACACATTCCCATTTCACCCCTCCATTCATTCCAGGTACCTGTCCAGCTCAGCCTTAAATTTATTTAGGCTATCAACTTCCACAACAAAGGATGGAAGTCTTTCCACCAACCAACTGCCCACTGGCTAAAGGCAAACTTCCACACATCTGTCTTTCCTCAATTTCAATTTTTCTGAGAATGAAAATGATTATTCTGAGCAAGAGGAAGAATTGCATTAGCATTGAGCATGCTCAAACCATTCAAGGCTTTACCATTCAAGGCTCAATCAGATCACCTCGCAGGTGCCTAGTCTCCAGACACTGTAATTTGCACAATTTAAGCCTTCCTTCGTAAGAGCAACCCTTTGTTCCATTCACTAATCTTGTTGTCCTTCTCTATACTCGTTCCAGCAGCTCTACACCATTCTTAAAATGAGGCCTCCAGACCTGTACAGTACTCAAGGTGTGGCCTGACCATTGCCTTATACAAGGGGATAATCACCTCCTTATCCCTGCTAGAAAAGTACCTGTATATCATTGACAAGACACTATGAGCTACTCTTGCAGACCATCTGCACTGCTCAGAAAACTTCATATCTGCCTGCACAATTACCCCCAGGTCCTTTTTGTTCTCTACCACTGTCAGCGTAGTACCACAGAGTTGATACGTCACTCTGGGTTGCTGCTTTCCATATGTAGTACTTTACATTTGTCAATGTTAAACTTCATTTGCCACCTCTCAGCCCATCTGCTCAACTTTTCTAGATCCTGTTGCAGCAGCATACTGTCAGTAGTGTCCTTAACAACACTGCCAACCTTTGTATCATCTGCAAACTTGGACATTAAGCTTGATATACCATCGTCAATATCATTTATAAATACAGAAAACAATCATGGACCCAACACTGAACCCTGAGGGACTCCACTAATAACATTAGTCCACGGTGAACAGTGTCCATTGATTACCACTCTCTGTCTTCTCCCCCTCAACCACCCCTTTATCCATAGCAGCAACTTGCCTCCAATGCCACACTGCTCCAATTTGTGCAGCAGTCTTCCATGTGCAACAGTATCAAAAGCCTTTCTAAGATCCAAGTATATAATATCAAAGTTATTCCCTGCATCCAGTTCTTTTGTGACTGCATCATAGTATCCAATCAAATTGGTCAGGCAAGACTTCCCCTTAACAAAACCATGCTGTGTCCTAGCTATAACTGAAGTCTTGTCTAGATGATCCTGCAGTGCTTCTTTCACCAGTGCCTCCATTAATTTTCCGGGAACAGAAGTTAAACTCACAGGTCTATAATTACTTGTGTCAGCCTTTGATCCCCCTTTGTGAATTGGGGTCACATTTGCACATCTCCAGTCAATGGGTACCTCCCCTGAGTCCAAGGAAGCTCTCATAATTATGGCTAAGGGTTTGCTTACCTCCTTTGCTGCCTCCTTTAATATAACTGGATAGATCCCATCCACCCCAGGTGCCTTTCTTGTGTTTATCTTCAACAATTTCTCCTCCACTTTGCTCTCAGTTATTACAAGATTCTCTAGCTTACTGCTAGAGTTGAATACACCTCTGGCATTCCCCTCGCTGAATAACTCCTCATGTGTGAATGTCGATGCAAAATATTCATTTAGTTTGTTAGCTACCCGAGCAGGGTCATCAACAGTTGACCCATCGATCTCAAGTGGACCAATCTGATTCATCCCCTTCCTTCTAGAGTTTACATAAGTAAAGAACTCTTTGCTGTTTTTCTTCGCATCCCTTGCCAAGGATCTCTCGTAATCTGCCTTCGCCTGCCTAACCTCCTTTGTAACTTGGTTACAGATCAACTTGTATCTATCATAGGCTTCCATGTCACCCATTAATTTGTATGTATCCCATGCATTTTTCTTCTCTGCCATATGCCTCATTAGTTCATCTGACAACCATTTAGGCCTAAACCTTGAACAATATTTCTTAGTTGGTATGTAAAGCCTAGTAGCTTCCACGATAAGTTCTTTGAATGCTTCCCATTTTGAATTTGCTGTTGGCAATATCATCAGTTGATCCCACTGTATAGAATTTAAATACTGTCTCAGTCCATTGTAGTCGCCTTTACGAAAGCAATACCCCTTCCCTTTACCCCTAATGGTAGTTACCTCTTTGAGTAACTCCCACTTCAGCACACTGTGATCACTGCCACCAAGTGGTTCATTTATCTGCAGATTCTTAATGCATGAAGAATCACTACTGATAATCAAATCAAGAGTATTACTCCCTCTAGTTGCCTCCCGAACATGCTGATGTAGAAAACAATCATCCAATAAATCCACAAAAGCCTTGCTACTGTGTGAGTGACCAGCCCCCAAATTCCAGTCAATATCTGGGAAATTAAAATCCCCCATTATAAGACTCTCTGATTTACTGGCCCACTCTATTTCTCCGAACAGTTTCTTATTATACTCATCAGAGTCATTAGGCCTATAGCACACTCCTACTCTCAATTTTGATCTCCCAATGCTTATGTCACACCAAACTGACTCGACACTGCACTGTCCAGCGATGTCGACTGGCTTCACTTCCTTGGATTTTATGTGTTTTTTAACTAATAGCATAACCCCTCCTCCCTTCCTATCCTGTCTATCCTTTCTGTAGACATTGTACTCCCCAAATTCCAGTTCTGCATTTCTTATATCTGTGTGACACCACGTCTCTGAAATCCCCACAATATCTGCCTTTGATGTTTTGAGCAATACCTCAAATTCATCAAATTTATTTACTAAACTCCTAGCATTGGTGTACACACAAGTATACATGCACCTGTTCTTTTTCTTAGCTACCCTAACACAACCCATGTGTTTACTTGTACCCCAATGATTCCCAGCAGTCTCTGAAATATCCTGCATCTTATTTTCCAGGCTGCGGCTCATTCCAATAGAAGCAGTGCAAGAATCACTTTCACCTCTGCCAGTGGCTACTGTTAATCTATTAGTCCTTGTATCCCCCCAATCTAGCAGTTTTCCGACCCACCTAACATTGCCTCGATAGCATCAGCAAACATTCTTGCACCCTTTCTATTTAAGTGTATCCCATCCCTGTAGAAGCAGTCTCTCCTGTTAACAAGTACAGACCAGGCTGAAAAAAATTTTGCCTCCAATGCCACACTGCTCCAATTTGTGCAGCAGTCTTCCATGTGCAACAGTATCAAAAGCCTTTCTAAGATCCAAATATATGATATCAAAGTTATTCCATGCATCCAGTTCATTTGTGACCACATTATAATCCAATCAAATTGGTTAGGCAAGACTTTCATACTGTCTTGTCTAATGGTCAAAACTGGACTGTGGGACAGTAGAAAAATGTCACATAGTCTGAGTCTCTGTATTTTTACAATGGAATGGTGAAAGTGACATGAACCTAATGAAGCCAGGCATCTAGACTGTCCAATGTACGCTACTGAAGCAGTGCGGGCAGTATGAAGGTATGGGTATATTATGTTGTTATGTACTGGTTGTGCTCATACTGCTAGGATATATTACATCCAATGAATAGCTTTCTGTTGTAACAGACCAAATTCACCCAGCAAAAATTCAATTTACATGGATTGCAGTAGATTCAAGATGTGCAAAAATTATAATTAAATGTTTCACAGAACATTTCTAAGATTTCGAACAGTTACCCTGGCCACCCAATTCTTCAGATCTGAATCCAACTGAGAATCTATATGTTCAGAGGACAGTTCAATTTCACATTTCTCTACTGACAATAAATACAACAGCTGACAAATATCCTGATGGAAGAAAAATTAAATTTGGAGCTACACTGTCAGACTGTCAGCTACACTGTCATTGCATCAATTCCACACCTAGTGGAATTGATGCAATGACTTGTGCGAGTAGTAATTTGGACAAAAGATGGCCCTGCTAGATAGATAGCATTAGTAGTGGCAGATGATGCAAGAAAGCAAGCTTATACAGTATCAGTCAAAAAAAAAAAAAAAAAAAAAGAAACACTTCCCATTCACTCTAAAAGTTTTTCCAGTTCTTCCTTGAATTTATTTAAACTATCAACTTCCACAACAGATGGAAGTTTGTTCTAGCAATTAATCACTTGCTGGATAAAGGCAAATTTCTGTACATCTATTCTGCAACTATCTTTTGTCAATTTGAATTTATGCCCCCCCTCAAGGGAATAATCTGAGGAAAAGGAAGAATCCCATCAGCATTGGGCTTGCTGAAGCCACTTAGTCTTCAATCAGCCACTGCACTTTGCAGAACTTAAGCCTTTCTTGGTTAGAGCACTCCTTTGTTCCCCTCACCAATCTTGTTGCCCTTCTTGTTCTAGCAACTCTACATCCTTCCTAAAACGAGTCTTCCAGACCTGTATGCAGTACTCAAGATGTGGACAATCACCTTATTTCTGCGGCAAAATTCTTGTGTATAAATTCACAAAACCACATGACCTGTCCTGGAAGCCTTTCTGCACAATTACTCAGGTCTTTTTCATTCTCCAGTACCTTGAGTGTGGTACCACACAGTTGGTATGTTAATCTGGGATTACTGCTAACCACACGAAGTACCACACAATTGAAATTTTAACATTTGTCAACATCAACTTCAACTGCCACTTCTCAGCCCATCTGCCTAATTTGTCTAGGTCTTGTTGCAGTAGCATACCCTGATTACTGTTAATAATTAACCTGCCAACCTTCATATCATCTGTAAAATTAAACATCAAACCTGATATGCCTTGATCAATATCATAAATAAACACAGAAAACAACAATAGATACAGTGCAGTGCTAAGCACTATAAAACTCCAATAGCATTAGCCGGCAACTAGCAGTGCCCACTGATAATTACTCTCTCTGTCTATTCCCACTCAACCGTCCCTTAATCCATAGCAGTAACTTTCATTTAATGCCACACTGCTCTAGATGAGTGCATTAAGTGAACAGCAAGTCTATGTACAAGTTAGTGCAAATGCATCATATTAGTACACAGCCAATTTTAGATTAGCAAATTTTCTTGCAGCCTGAGGCATAAGCCCTAATGCATTATAGTGAACAGCAGTCTTATGTGAAACAGTATCAAAAGCTTTTCTGAAATTCAAGTATAAAATGTCAAAATTATTTTTTCGCCCAGTTGCTTTGTTCCTGTATCATAGTCATATTTTGTTTAATTTAATTATATTTAGCATCCTTCTTGACTTTTAATAACCATTGTTGCGATTAGGTAGAACTATATTCTTCAATCTTTATGATTTGCACATAGAATAAAGTTTCAACTGTTTCCATGAAATATGAATAGATAAAAACATATGGTTTCTGTTTTGAATATGTTATGAAGTTTGTGTGTATATTTTTTAATATACCTTAGTTGTTTGGATGTGAAACTTACTTTCTTCTAAAAAAAAAATGATAAAAGCTCGCACAGTAAAATTTACAGAAATCTTTCCTCCTTTATAGATACATTAAACTCTTTTAACACAAATTTATCCATGTTCAAAAAATAATGGAAAAAAAAAAAAACGCATTCAGACAAAATATGCAGTTATGTTTCAAAGCAAATAAGGAATGTTATTCTTTATTTGCTTTGAAACATTTTCTTTCCTTCATTCTCAAGGCAAAATAGGCCCTAGGCCATGGTCTACATAAGATCAGTGGTTAATCTGGTCCTGCATAACTGTGCTAATAGTAAAGTAGTCAGTTCTGCTATAATGTGCATGCATTTTCGCAATGCAAATTTGCTCCAACACGACTGATATATTAGGGAACAATGTGAGCATAACACGATTTCCGCATTGGCTCATGCACGATTTTGTCTGCGAATAACACCAGGTGAATGCAAAACCCAGCATAAAGCTGAACATGCGATCTGCGCAGCAATACGTACAAGTTTACGAAGCTTAAAAAAATGTCAAACGTCAAATGTGTGTGAGCTATATTTCCCATTAACTGTAGTTGTACTGGTCAGAGATATACTGTTGTCATTCAGTGTTCACAAGATAACATGTGATATTGTAGGCTGACTCGTGTTTTCAGGAGCTCACATTTTTCTGTTTGAACAAAAATTTCGTGAGGCGTGTAGCATGAGCGGAGCACATTTCTGGAGGTCACTACCTTAAAACAATAAAAACAATTTGCAGTTCCTGGCTTATTGGGCTTTTCAGTTAGTGCAATCTAATTATAAATGGGTAGTAAACTCGATCTTACTGCATTTGCGATAATACCGATAGCTGGAATTCTGTGGATTTTTAAGTTATTATGGAAAAACGTGTTTCCCCTTCCATGAAATATTCAATCATATAAAAAACAAATAAATTTTCAGAATCTTCTCATTCCTATTTTTCAAGATTCGTAAACTTGTCTCACTTGTGCAATTTGTGCGTTCCGTGTTTGTCATTACTGATTGCTTATCTTTTTCAGTTTTAATTTTAGAATAAAAAAAAAGAAAATGTTACTGAACAAAAATATCAATCAAGTAAATTCCATATCTTGTCAAGGTAAAGTGTTATATTTACTGTAATATTTATTAGAAATTTAAGTTTTTTAAACCTGTGTTAGCAATTTTTTGGGTTTCTAACTTTTTTTAGTGTTTCACTTACCAGACTGAACATTTTTTTTTTGAGTACTTTGCCCCATCCCTATTTTTCCCATATGCCCTGTTGTTTTTTAATGTGCGAAATACTATAACGCAGAGATTTTCAGGAATACACCTACTGCATTACAGCAGAACTGACTGTAATATTATTATTTTAATGGTCCCCGGGTATTATCATAACTGTATTTGTGTATTGTGTGTTCAGAGGCCAATTTGCAAGTGTGAGGGGACTGAAAAATCCAGAATAACTCGGAGGGGGGGGGGAACCAATTCACTCCAAGTGAGATTGGCTACTGCAGCCCTGACTGAACAGGACTTCAAAAATACTTAGTTGTCAATGGGATTCGAACCCAGACCTCTTCAAACAAGTGACAAGTGATGAAGGACTTGTATAATTGTACTGCCGTATATTGAAATATATAAAAGCTACCAATAGAGGATATTTGGGCTCCACTTCCCCTCAAAAATTTCTTGGTGCACCACTGTAGTCCATCTTTACAAGTTAACCAAAAAACAATAGCATCCATATCTGAACGACCGACTAATCCTTTTGAACTAATCCTAATACTTTTTATCCAAAAGACACCAGCAGTTGGATAAATTGGAAGCAGCCCAGGGTGTTTGGAGAACCACAGCATCTCAACGAATGCATACACATAACAGCAGGCATGTGAAACTCACAGCAATGCTGGATCTAGGAAGATGAGCCCTGGTGCACACATTTTTAGAGTCCCCAAAATATGGTACACCAATAATAACTGCACTATTCGGGGCCCACATGGTCTTGGGGTGCTACAGAAACTGGGCCAATGCACCATGGTAAATCGAACCCTGACTGGTAGTCTTTTGATGTTTTAGTGCACCCCAAGTGCTGTCAACCTTCAAAGATTAACTGTTAAATCTATAAAAATAACAAGTGGCGATTCTTAAAGAAGTTACATTATAAGATTTAAATAAAATCTGAAAAATATATGAACATTTTATGATCATTATAGGAAATTTTAATGGTGAATCTTTAAAAACACTCAATTTATAGAGAGAGAGAGAGAGAGAGAGAACATGTTTCTTTAAAATAAAAAACTGGATTATCACTCTGTAACGAGTGATAATCCGGTTTTTTATTCTTCTTGGCATATGCACACACCACAAATTTTGCTTTTAAGTATTGAAAATACTGTATTTCCCCTTGGTTTTACTTTTGTTTTAAACAGGTGCTAACTTTGTCAAAATTAACAAATCCACCCTACCATGGGATATTGTACCTACATGTGGTGGTGATGCTCCCCCAAAAACCTCTCTTGAACTCAACTGAACAAAAGAGAGCAGTCAGGTTAGTTAACGATCCCTCCCCTTAGAAAAGTTCACTCCCTACCATACATATGTTCAGTTCTGCAACATTTTTTTTATTTTTTATTTTTTTTTTTTTAGAAAAGCATGGATGAGAGCAAATTTCTGTGAAAAGGTAAAACAGACATTTCCACCAGCAATATTCTGAATTAGCTATGTGTAATTTCAATGCTTCCAAACCGGTTCAAATACATGATCAGCCACTCAATATCTATTCATAATCCAATGTCATATTCAATGAAATTTTTCTTCTTCATTTATCCCTTCTGCTTGTTTTCAGCAGTTACATAACATAAGTAACACAAGCAGTAGTGTTCAGAAGTTATTCTTGTCTTCTCAGTCAGTGAATAGTTTTAGAATAATAGATTCCAAATCTTTTGTGTTTGGTGTTCCCCTTAAAAAAAAAAAAAAATTGAGGTAATAAAGTTGTTTGAAACAGGAAGAGTAAACACACAGATATTTTCTCTTTTAATTGGGGAAATTTTGCAATATCAACTACTCAGTGTACTGTTTTCAATGGCAATTTAGTTTTATGTGGTTTGTCATGTATTTATATCTGTTCAAGTAGGAGTTTATGAACCAGTTTACATGATTTATAGATTGATAAACAGAATAACAAACAAGGAAATAACTTTACTTCCTCTACCTGAAGCATAGTGAACCACTGTTATCTCCCAACAGCATAGCAAAAAAGAATGTTTATTTGAAGCAAAATGACAGAAATTTAAATTTAATGAAAATTTTGAAACACCAAGTTAAATTTCTTGGGGGAAAAACAGTGGTAGAATGGTGCTTTATTTCTTTATGACTCCCTATTTCATATGTGTGTGGGGGGATTTAAGTTATCCAATAATTCCTTTTTATTTTCAAGTGAAAGAATTTTATAAAAAGAACAGGACCAAACCTATTCTAGTTTTATTTAACTGGCATCTACAGACAAAAATGTTATGAAACATTTAAATTATTTTCAGCTTTATCAATTATTCACTAAGCATATTCTTATATCAATTTTTACATTGGTATATCTTTACTGCTTGTTTTGAATCTATTTTTAAAGCAAAAAGCCAAATACATCACAGCATTACAATAATGTGTAGAACATTTCGCACAGAAAATTGCATTTAAACTAATCTAATGTAATTTTATAGAATGTGCGCGCATGCACACACCCACATGCACACACCCACACACAAACAAACAAAGGAGATTATGACAACTTAAGGTTCTACATGGCCTTTATCAATTGGGGGATAGCTCACAGAATGAAAATACATTAGCATTATGGTATAACTTTAAAGGTATAGTTACAGAAGCCTTGAACATGTATATCCCTGGGCTTCTCAAATGGCGACCCATGGGACACTTCCAGCCCATCAGGTCGTTTGCACTTGCCTGCCAACTACTACTAGTTTGTGTAAAAAAATCAGTACAAGTTTAATAAATATGAATTCATTTTCATAGAAGTTATTTTGAATTTGCAGCCAAGCTGAGAATAGCTAAGTTGTAATTACTGATATTACCACTAGAGCATAGCACCTCCCTGTCATGATGAAAGGCACTTCCTGAGGGCTGATATCTACATGGTTGCCAATATAACCATTTTATAATTCAACATTATTTATGCATGTTACGCGAAGTGTCTAATTTAATTACGTGCTTCTTTTATTCCTTTTTTAGAGAGAGGGAGAAAATCTTTATTGCAACAACCTTTGATTGTAACTGGATAGAAGGTTAAATAGTGTTGCACTTTCCCTTCACAGCCAAAAGGCCAGGAGTTTACAGATAAGAGGTATTAAATAACATAAGACATTGAAGAACAAAACAAGGTGACATGAAATGATATAGGGGATTTACATAAGACATTAAGGTGACGAGAACTGGCATTAAACAAATTACATTACAAATTAAATTGTATTACAAAAATTACTAAATCTTATAAGATTTAGAACATTAAACTTAAATAACCAAATGACAACTGATACACATACGAATTACATACACTATTATCCTTGCAGTTCATGGGATTATTCAATTATAGCCGAAACTGTTGTTCCCCAAACAAAGAAACAAAGAAAAGCATCAGTTTAAATCAGAATGGACAAATGACTTTTGTTTTGCCGCTTAATAATAATTTATCCATGTTTCTGTAACAAAGTCCTGTCACTTGTTAAAGTATGTAATCTGAAAAGACATTACGAGACCAAGCATAATGAAATTCATGTAAAATTTCCCTCACTTGAATACAAAGAAAGTAAGCTAGATAACCTAAGTGTCATACAGACAGGCCAATGTTACATTGTGTGGATCTTCTGAATCGCAAGGAAAATGTACAGAAGCTTTTTTGAGAGTACTGTAGTTTCCAGTTAAGAAAATACTACCCTTCACTCACGCTGAGTTGGTGAAACTATGTATATTAGAAAAAGTAAAAGTATCGGGGGGAGGGGGGGACAGTTAAAAAGTGTAGCTGATCAATTACTTGCTGAACTGTCTGCATGCAAATACTTTTATTTAGCCATAGATGAAACTTCATATTGCACAAATACAGCCAAGCTTGCAGTTTTTGTGAGATTCTTTAATGGTAATGTATTTGTTTAAGATCTGTCGGGACTAATAGCTCTACATGGACAGACAACAGGAGAAATAATCTGCAATGAAGTTTTAAAATTATTAACTTCCAAATAACTTAGAACTGAAGATGTGCTTTCCATTACAACAGATGGGGTGCCAGCCATGACAGGTGAAAGCAGTGGGCTTGTTGGCAGGCTTAAAGAAACAAAACAGTCTTATTTCTTATCACTGTACTATACATACTGCAACACTGTGTTCAAAACTGAGTTGAGACTTTCACTTTCACTTTCTCTAGACTGAAATGACCAAATTAGTTAATTTTCTCCGATCAAAATCAGCACTGTCACACAGACAGCTAAAATAGTTTTTGAACGATGGTGATGCCAAGTTGTTTCCTGACCTAGTTGCTTACAACAATATGAGGTGGTTAAGCAAGGGAAGAATGCTGAAAAGGATAGGATTTAAGAAGTGGAATTTTGAGTTTTTTGCAGCAGATTGAAGACTGATAAAATTAAATATTTTTCTGATATTTTGAGAGCTGCCTACCATCTTTCTAATCTAGCATTTTTGATTGATATTTTTTCTTATATTAAAGATCTAAACATTTGTCTCCAAGGAAAAGAGGATTGTGATTAATGGTTATTCTCCAGATTGGGCTACCATAAGAAGTGAGGTTGTACAAGAATAAACACTAGGACCACTCTTGCTTTTGATTTTCTCAAATGACATTAATGAAGGGATAGAGGGCATGATATCAAGATTGGTATCATGTAGTTAATGATTGCTGCCAAGCACAGCTTCTTCAGACTGGATAACTTAATGTCCTTGGCGATGGTCAGAAGAATGGCAACTGTCTTTTAACACTTTCATTGCTGGCTTTTCTAATGGCCTTTATGACCCAGAATTGAAAACTATGGGATTGAGTCAATCTGGATTGGAAGAGGTAGAGAAATTTTTGGACTTTCTTCTTACTACTTTCTTCTACAGCCTCAGAAGTTTGCTCGACAAAAATATCTGGTTTTTCTTCTGTCAAACTGGGAGAAAAAGTTCTAAAAGTGGAGTGGTTTCCCTTCTAAGTGGATTAAAAATCCAATGCTCCATATTGGTGTGAGAAAGCACTGAATATGTTAATGCAGCAAAATGCAGGTCTTACACTTGGTGAATAGCAATCCCAAAATAACTTACACGCAGGGTTGGGACTGAACTAAAAAAGCAGTAGAGGAGGAAAGAGATATGGGAGTTATGATATGGTTAGACATGAAGTTCTCCAAAAAAAAAAACAGCATTGACAGGCAGCAAGGAATGTTCAGTGCATCCTGTCAATGATTTATCAAACATTTGCTTATACAGAAAAGGGAGTCGTAATCCCCTGTTTATGGCAATTGTAAGATTACACTTGGAATACTGAATTCAAAGATGGAGAATGCACTTAAAAAAAAAGAAAAGAAAAGAAAGAAAGATAAAAAAAAAAAAAAAAGACTGAGCTTCTCAAAAGGGTCCAAACCCCAACAATGTGCCTGGTGAGATCAATATATATGGAAAGACTTCAAATATGTGGGCTGCAGAGCTTGGAAACGACACCTATGAGGAGATTTGACCAATAAGGTGATTAAGTGTATAAAGTGTATAAGGCTCTGAGAAGCAAAATAAAAATAAATGAGGGTGACGTTTTTACTGTTATAAATGATTCAAATGGCAGCAACATAAAGGAAGACAAAGGTTCAGCTAGTGAAGCAGAGAGAATTCTTCAAACAGGCCTCTGAGGTTGGGTATATTCATACTGTAGATTTTAGTGTTTTGCACCAACCTTACGTAAAAATAAAAACACAAAGGAAACTGGACTTTTAATAACTGTGTTTATAATAAATTATAATAACCTATATTTACAATAAATTTAACTTTACGATAAACTATACATATAAAATATTAAAATCTGCTACATTAAGAACAATAAAATGCATTAAAATACAGTAATACCCCGAAGTTACGCGATAGGTGGGTCCGACGAAAATCGCGTAAGTCGAATTCGCGTAAGTCGGGGTACAACTTTGCATATAAATACATATAAATTTTGCTTAATTGGGACCAAGGACTAACAAAAACACTAGTTTAGAAGAAAAATATTAATAAAATTGCAGTTCTTTATACATATTAATACAAAATATGTATTAAAAAACAAATGACTTACGTAAAAAAGTTATTTCGATGTCGATGGCTTCATAAAATCTAACAAATTCGTCTGACGACACAGCGCCTTCTTTTTTTCACGCAGAATTTCTTCGTAGCAAGCTAATAATTGTTTTATTCCTTGCTTTGTAGCTATAACGCATTCTTCGTTGGAGTCTGTTTTCTAAAAATTTTAAGCCATTTACAATTGAGCCCTTTTCAATTTTCAACCTGTCAAGTTTGCAATTGTCATGTGCTTTTCGCCGTTGCTTCATTTAGGCCTGTAGCACGTGCAATATCACATGGTCTTTCATTTCCCTCAAAGCGTTTCACAATTTCATATTTTTTCTCTATCGACAGAGGCGGACTGGCCATAAGCCTTACTGGGGAAACCCCGGTGGGCCGGTGTGATTTTGGCCATAAACCATAGTATGAGGCCACTACAAATTTTCCCGGGTAAGAATTTTTGACCCAGTCCGCTTCTGTTTATCGATAATTGCTTTTCTTTTTCTCTCTGAATCTGCAGTGTCTTCACCAGGACGCTTCCTTTTCACACCTTTTAATTAAATATTTTACTCATTTTTAGGGAATAAAGCACAATTACAAAACGAGGAGGCACGCTTGATACGCATAAACAAAGCTGCGCGCGTGTAGCAACTGAATAAACAACACCATAAAGGCAGAGATACACTATTAACACCTCACATTTCTAGGGGTTACTACCATAAAACAATAACAATCCAGTTGTGTTTCTGCTAGTGGAATCTGTTATAAACTGGTAGTAAACTCGATCTAATTGCATACCGATAGCTGGAATTGTGTTGGTTTTTACGTTATTATGGTGAAATGTGTTTCCCCTTCACTGATATAAAAAACATAAAAGCAGCAAAGTTGAATTTTGTTCATCTTTCGCTCTCATTCTCCGCCGTCGCACCGTATATCGATAACATATGAAAAACGACCTTGAAGATAGTGGGCGGCAGCGTTGCCAAACGAAAAAATCAAGAACCGCGTAACTCCGAGTTTGCGTAAGTCGGGGTAGCGTAAGTCGGGGTATTACTGTATACTAAGTTAAAAGCGATAAAAAACCATAGCTTTCAAAGGCTCCAGCCTTCTTCTTCAGCGGTATTTTCTTATTCTGCAGTGCATCTTTAAATATCAGCAGGTTCATGGTACTCATCACGTGTTTCATTCTCACGCGTTCCGTTCTCTTGCGTTGTGGAACCGGAAGTGGCTCGAGCGGGAGTCATACGGAACCGTTCATCCCTTCTGAGGATAGTGGCCTCAAAGAGGGGATGAATCCGCGTAACTCTATCTCTATTAATGTTGATTGTAGAACAGATCCGCAAACTCTCGAGCCACTTACGGTCCCAGAACTTATGCGCCCGATCGGTGATGATAGCATCGTCCGGGGAGATCTGGTGCTGCTTCTCCCAAAAATGTTCGGCCACAGCGGATTTGCCATACTCCGCATTTCTTATTGCCTTAGTGTGTTCCCCCAGACGATCTTTGAGAGGGCGTTTTGTTTCCCCTACATAACATTCCCCACAATCCGGGCATCTAATGCTATATACGACCCCACTTGTGTTCTCTTTTTGAATGGGGTCCTTAACCTGAGACACGATTGTGTGCAGCCTCCGCCCCGGAAGCTGCACACAACGTGTCTGGTACTTTCTTAGTATTCTAGCTATATGATCAGTCAAACCCGGATAATAGGGAATGTATGCAGTGGATGTTGGTGTAAAAGACTCGCCTCTCCTCTGATTTCCTTTAACATATTTATCTATAATCCTCTGGGGGTAACCACATTTTGCAAGATCCGTCGTGACCCGTTCATACTCTAACTTCCTATCATCGGAGGTACTGCAATGTGATTTTGCTCTATCAACTAATGTTCTTATCACACTGTTCCTATGATGGTTGGTCTGAGCTGAACTGTAGTGCGAATACTGCCCTTTACACATGGATTTCCTGTATACCTTAGTCTTTAGCTGTCGGTCTTCCCTACAGACCAACACATCTAGGAACGGCAAAACTCCTCCTTCTTCTGCCTCCGATGTAAATTGTATGAATGGGGAGAAGCCATTTAAGATGTTCAACACCTGATCTTCACTCCCCTTCCGAATGATAGAAAACGTATCATCTACGTACCTTTTCCAGGGGCGCATAGGGAGAACACTACCATTAAATATTCTGGCCTCGAGCTCCTCCATAGCTAAATTAGCTACAATTGCGCTAATGGGGGAGCCCATGGCTGTACCATTAACCTGCTTATACATAGTATTGTCAAACACCATAGTGGTGCTTGAGAGGCATAACTCTATTCCTTTCCCAAGATCCTCTAGCTTTAGTTGTGTTCTAGTATTTAGGGTGGTGTCCCTCCGTAATGCCATGTGTGCACACCACACCCCATGGTCAATCGGAATACATGTAAATAGCGATTTCACGTCGAAAGATATCATGATTTCATTCTCTTCTATGCGTTGGCTTCTAATAAAATGCACAAAATCTTTACTATCTTTAATACTATATTCAGAAAGTCCCACTAATGGAGATAATAATTTGGCTAAGAAACCAGAAAGTGCATAGGTTGGACTGCCTATAAAACGGAAACTGCCTATAAAAACACAAAGGAAACTGGAAAGTCCAGTTTCCTTTGTGTTTTTATTTTTACGTAAGGTTGGTGCAAAACACTAAAATCTACAGTAAGCAGAGAGAACTTGAAATGGTATGGTGAAATAATGGGAGATAAACAGAACAGAAGATCTAAAATTATACAAATAACAGTCCAATATCATATTAGCTAATCACAAGTTTAGGATTGCATGTATCTACTGCTTCTAAGAAAGTATCTACTAGAATAACAGTTCTGATAAATAATGAAAAATTATGCAAACAACTACTATTAAATGATTTTGAAAACTTGTTAAGGAGACCTGCTTCTGTTGCCATTGTACACCTGCAAATTTCACAAATTTACCTCATGTTTGGTCTTTTTCTTGGGCATTTAGAGCCAAGTAGTATCCATTTTTAGCACTTTGTTCTTTCATTGATGTCATAAACCTTGGTTTGTTGGCGAATCCATGCACACATTTTTTGGACCCTTTTGGTTATGTTCAAAATTAGGCAGTCCATACTTCTCTGTGTTCTCCTCAGTCTCTGTAAAGCTTTGGCATTCAATATCCATGTCAGGACAGGGAGGATATATTGGTAAAAAACTTTTCATTAGATACAGAGTGGCAAGTTTGTCTTGAAGACTATATTAAGATTTTCATATGCCTGCCATTCCAATTTTATGCACTGTTCAATTTCCATCATGATGTTTCCAGCTGTTTAAATTCCTTTTCCAAGGTAAAGATACCTTTCCACTTCTTCTAGTTCTTGTCTATTGGCCATGATTTTCTTTGGTTTGGTATATTTGTTGAACATAACCTGTGTTTTCTTGATATTCATCTTCAAACTGAACTTCTTGCTTTCATGCTGCAATTCTTCAATGTTTTGCTGCAATCCTACCAAATCATTTGAAAATAGAATGATATCATTTGTTGTTATTTGGTTTTTAGGAGCATTAGCAACTAAGGCCATATTGCTAGAGGGATATGCGGTGGTCATTCCCTGACCTTTCCGCATCCTCCATATTTGGTGGTCACGGGCTCGAACCCTGGTCTAATCAAGAAGCATGTGCTGCGCACTGCTGCTCCTGCCCACCTGGCTATGGAGGCGCTGCAGTGCATTGATTACTGCTTGGTTTGTTACTGAGTCAAATGCTTTTTCATAGTCGATGAAATCAATACATAATGGAAGTTTGTATTCATCGTGCTGCTCTATAACTTGCTGCACTGTTTGGATGTGATCCATTATACAGACTAATTTAGCAGACTTTTGAAACCTGCTTGTTCTTTGGGTTGTGCTGCATCAAGCATTGTGCCTATTCTTCTTGAAAGTATCTTTGTGAAAACCTTGTAGACAACTGGCAATAGGTAGGTAGGTTTTTAAATCTGCCTTATCACTTTTTTATGCAGTAGGATGGCACATTTTGAAAATAGTTTGGCTAGAGCTTTACATACCAGCTGGCATCCAGCTTTCAACATTTCAACAGTGACTTTATTGGGTCTTGCTGCTTTGCCATATTTCATTGATTTTACAGCATCTTCTACAAAAATTTCTGGTACAGCGTCTGCATCTGGTGTTGGATCCAGTTGTTGTCCTTTATCCTTATAAAGATTAGAATAAAATTCAACTCATTTTAGTATTTGTTGTTGTGCCATCCTCGAGCTTCAAAGCAAACATTTGGCTTTATATATATAAACCATGTAACATAATTTTTCAACAATATTAGATAAAAAGAAATCCAAGACAGAACTTTTTCAATGATAACTCACCCACACAGTGTAGAATGGACAATTTATGAAAAACTATAACATTATATTCAATTAATTTAAATGGATAAAATTAAAATACTGGAAAAAAATTGTACCTAATCATTTATCTTTTGACATTTTAGTTCACAAATCCAGCAATTCAAAGGCATGTGCTGCAAAGGAGACAAGGTCATTTCAGAAAGATGTGTGCACTCATTTCTATTTCAATTAAGCATAGATGTGATATTTCATGTTTTGGAATTTTGTGATTTTTACTGTTACTTGGGTCACGGTCAGCTATGCACTGAGTGAGGGAGGTTGCCTTTTTAAATCTGTTTTGTCTCTAATTTAGAAGTGTCTATCTGCCCTCTTATTTTGCAGGCATTGTTATTATTTTTCTTCTTCTTTAGGAGTTTATATGAGGTTTGCTTTATTCTCTGTTTCCACTTCTAGTTATATTTTTAAAGCATTCAGAAAATGGCTGCTTTAGCACCTCCTGGTATTTGTCTTCTATTTTTCTTTTATTCTTAATCTAAAACTTTTGGTATGTTTATTCCTAATTATTTCAATTGCATATGTATAGGATGATTCAAAAATATGTGAACACTTACAGATTTTCATGAAACACTAACCATGCCCATAGCAATAAATTCTCAAATACTAATGGCAGATAAACTTGCAATTTTTTAATGTTTTCCAGAAATGTACAGCAAAGCCTCGATTAGTATGAATAATGAATCCTGCTAAACCATCATATTAAATGAATTAGTATTATTCAAAGCTATTATAACACAAAGTATGATAATTGGTCCCACCCCAATGAAAATATGCAATAAAAATTTTTAAGCACAATTTTTTATCTGTTTATTGACATATATATTACAAAAGGATAATAAAAATGTATTTTTAATTCAAGTTTATTGTAAACTAAGCAAAGAAAACATTATTACATTTTATTAAAATATTTTAGCAGGCTACATTGAACTGCCTTCTTTTTCTTTAAACCTTCATACATGCACTTGTAGTTGTTGAAAACTTTATCCATATCTCTGCGGACTTGCATGCTTCGGTCGAAGTTGAGGTCAGCATCCATAACTTGTTTTAAAGCTTCCAGAGTTTGAAATATTTCTTCATATTCTTTAATGGTGAACTCCTTCATTTGCACATTGTCTACTTCTTCATCAGTATTGTCGGCTTCTTCAAACGCATGCTGTTGATCTAAATTAAGGTCTCCATCAGTCATTTCTTCCAAGCGTGGTTCAAGCAAGTCATGGACATTTGTAGTGTCCAGTTCATCTAAACCAAGTTGTCTTCCAATGTCTTATTTCTTCAACAACAGCTTGCACTTCAGAGGGAAAGCCATCGAAATTATTTGCACAATGAGGCAAAATGTGTTTCCAGACTTCACGCATATTGCTTGCAGTTAATTCTTCCCAAGCATGGGAAATATTTTCAATTGCATCTTTGATGCTATATTTTTTCCAGAAGTCAATTAAAGAAATTGCATTAATGCCTGCTGTTTAAGCAATTCCCTGTGCAAAAACTCTTCTTAGGTAGTAGCCCTTAAATGTTGTGATTATTCCTTGGTCCATGGGCTGCAATAAAGATGTTGTGTTTTCTGATAAAATAATGACTTTTACATTCTACCAATGTACCAAGTGTAGTTGGATGACCAGGGGCATTATCTAAAATCAATAATGCTTTAAAAGCAATATTGTTATCCTTGCAATAATTTTCAACAGCTGGGAAAAAATATGTTGAAAACCAGTCTTCAAAAAGAATTTTAGTCACCCATGCTTTCTTATTTGAATGCCAAAAAACTGGAAGTAATAGCTGATTGTAGCCTCTAAGAGTGCGAGGATTCGATGAACAATAAACAAGCATTGGTTTTGAAACAAGCAATTTGAAATCACTTTCTGCATTGCCTCCCAATAAAAGTGTTAAATGAGCCTTAGCCACTTTATATCCAGGTTGACTTTTTTCTTTTTTGGAAATATAAGTTCTGGAAGGCATTCTTTTCCAAAATAATCCAGTTTCATCAACATTAAAAATTTGTTGGTCTGTGTATCCACCTTCCTCCACTATTTTCTTCAAAATATCAGGATATTTAGCTGCAGCTTCTTTATCTGCACTGGCAGACATCAGTAATTTTAACATTATGCAACTGAATTTGATTTCTAAAATGGTCAAACCAACCATTGCTTGCAATAAAAGTTTCTTCAGTTTCCGCATGGACTCCGTTTTTTTTTTCACTGCTGTAAAGAGACTCAAAGCTTTTATTTGAATTGCTGCTTTGCTAAGAATACATTTTTTGTTGCAGTCTTCCACCCACACAGATAAGAGATGCTCCATTTCTATCATTGTACTGCTTCTATTCCCAGTATTAGATGATTGCAAGCCACAAAAAGCTGATGCAACTTTAACTTTTTCTTTTATTTCATCTGTGTGTTTTATAATATTACACACCGTAGATTCATGCATTCCAACATCTCTGCCTATTTTAGAATCGCTATCGCCATGTGCATGTGTTTTTTTACATCAAAATTTTGGTCTCCATATTCTAATTTTTGGTCTCCATAATGTAATAACAAACCTCCTCTTTTTTTTTTTTTTGCACTTGCATTATTTGCACTACAAGTATTCTTCCATTTGTCCATATTTGCTAAGGGTAGATATGGACATAACAAGTCATAGAATGACTTGTTTTCAGTGATCTCAAAATTTAAAATATAATACAGTACTGTACATTTATATAGGATAACAAGCTGCAGCACGTCTTCACATGACAATATCCGTGTGCAGACTGACCAGTGAATGTTTGGTTGGTGCAATGCAGTGCGAGTCAATGATAACTCACATGTAGTTTTTGGTACAATTCAGAATAAAAACTTGTACTAACCGAATTTTGACTCATATTAAATAAGGTGTGGTATCGTTTTATAATTCATACTAAATCGAATTTCGTACTATTCGAGGCTTTGGTGTAATTTATACAGCAGGAATTTTACACACACACTCCTATCAAGCGGAAGATGTTAAAATTACTTCTGCACACAGTAAAACATCTTATGTCATTCCATTTGCAGCAAACAAATTCCATTACTACTGTACAATGTGGTTTTTATACATGCTACAAAAATGACTCCTCACAACATAAACCAATTTATAATTGGTGGAAGCAGTTTAAAAGCAAAGGTTGTATTTGCAAAGGAAAAACAGTCCAGACTGCCCCATACCACTGATGAAATAGTGAAATGTGCAAGAGAAGTTTTTTTAGTGAATCCAGAAAAGCCCACTTACAGATGTAGCTAAACTGAATATGCCACAAACAACAGTGTTGGGTATTCTCATTCTCCAGAAGCATTTATTTTTTAAAGCTTACAAGGTAAAATTTAAGGAAAATGGTAAAAAAAAAAGAAAAAAATAACTGTAAGCATTACAAGTTTTGTTGAAGCTTTTTATAGAAGTGGAAGAATATGGAGTCATAGGATGACTTGTTTTCAGTGATAAAGCTGTTTTTCAATTGAGTGGAAAATTCAACTGCACATTTCAGTATAACACTAAAAATTCTCACCAAATCAAGTGAGTAGGAATAGGTCCCTTCCCCAAAATAAACATGTTTTATGTCATTTCACATTAGAAAATTTATGGCTCTTTATTTATGGAAAATGATCAATGGGAATATTTACCTGGATACGTTGAATAATTGACTTACGCTTCATCTTCATGAAGACATTGCCAATTTCATCTTCCAAAAGAATGTGTCTTTCTCCTTTTCATGTCGATTTATGAGGACATCTCAGCAACACACACTATCTCAGTGAATAGTTCCAAGGAAGATGACACGTGTTGCATGTCATCTTCCTTGGTACTTTATCCTGTTCCAGTAGAATATCATAATGAGCTTGGGCCCTGTTGCAACATAACTTTCTCATTTCCTCTTTTTCTTTTGCTCTACACCTCACTAATTTAGGGCTCTGGTGCAGCTGCACCACAGGATGGTATGCCACTATCTGAACTTCTAGACCTAACACAGTGGGATTTCTTTTTGTGGAGCTATGTAAAGAATGCCATTTTTGTGTCATGATTGTCAACACACATTGATAAACCTGAATCACAGGATCACTGAGGCAGCAGCATCATCAATTACTACAGAATACAAGCAAAGATTTAGGAGGAAGTGGAATATTGAATCAACTTCAGCTGTGTGACATGTTGGTGGGATCACATTGAGAACCTGTAAGGTCCAAAGCAAACTGAGATTCTTTGTCCATCTGTGTTTGTCTCCACAACAATAATGAATAATGATTTTTATTTCTATAAATTTTTGAAACCATAAACTTCTTTTTTTAATCGCCTTGTATTCATATAGAAGCATTAAACAGAAATGCTGTTCTTCTGACTAGATGGAGATAATTTCACTAACCCTCTATACAGGGATGAATTCAGAAATCGTGGATAGGAATCTCTGTGCATTAGTGTATAAATCTGAACCTGTGCTTCATCAAAAGTGTGCTGAGTAGGCTGGACCATATTCTTGTCAACAATTTCGCGAACCTTTGAATCAATGCTTACCTATAAAAATTTACACATATAGATTAGCATAAGTATTACTAAAATAATTTTGAAGTACATTAATTTTATAAATAGTTACGAAATAACCAGTTATGAAATAAATAGTTATAAATAATTATAAAATAAATAAATAAATAATTATAAAATAAATAAATAAATAGTTATAAATAATTATAAAATAAATAAATAAATAATTATAAAATAAATAAATAAATAGTTATAAATAATTATAAAATAAATAAATAAAAAATTAAATAATAGTTATATATAGAAGAAAAGAATACAGCAGAGCCAGTGGAAGCAGTAACTAAAATAAATTTAATGAGTTTTAATACGACAAGTAGTTTTCGGGGTAACGAACCCCTTCCTCAGCAAGAAAAGGTACATACATACAGAAATGCAAACATAAGATAAAAATTTGGAATGGAATAAATTATACTAAATATGCTGTATGTGATCAGATGACTAGGAGAGTGTACATGAGCACGAGAGTGTTCAGTCGTTCACTAGGCCAGATCAGACGATTGTTGTTAATGCGCGGCATGCATATGGGATTGCTGCCCGCGTTTGTTGTGTTTCAAAACTACTGACTCCAAAATTGGGTGTATTCTTGTACCTCTACTGCGATTTAAAACTTAAAAAACTGTGCATTTTTTACATTAAATTTGTACATTAAAAAACTGTAATTTTCAGAAAATCATGTGAAGAAAGGGAAGGCTGTTTCAAAAAACACAAGCAGAAGAATAAATGAGGAAATGGAAAAGTTAGGACTATGAGTTTGGAGCTGGACAGTGAATGGATGTTAAGTGGTTGCACCACATGTCTGAATTGGTTTGGAAAAGAGTGATATATTTACATATATATAAGTTTGTAGGCAGAGAATGGCAAAGTGCTAATGGAACTGAAATCATAATTACAGAAAATAAAGAAGGGACCAAAGATAATAAGAAGTACTTAATGCTGTGAATCCCATAACTTCAGTGCCTTCATCCAGGGGCAAACCACGAAATCAAAGAAAAAAATGGCAATAAATAAGTAAAGCCTCTGTTTCTGACATGAAATATACGCAGCATGTGGTACATGTGCAAAGTCGGTAATGCATATAAGGTTAAAATTTAAATCATAAGGCTTGTGTATATTTCATGGCTGACCTGATAGAAGCTGAAAGTAAAGATTAAAAAGAAATAAGATAACTTACTGAGGTCATGTAGGTATATGACCATGCAGAAGGTCTGTACTGCAATGGAGTAATAAAAAGTTTCAAATAAATGTGATCTAAAGTATATATGGTATAAGCTGGTGACTCCATGTTTAAGAAATCGGAAAAATTAAGGAAATAATCAAAATTAAATTACACTAGCTACCCCATGTGTAATAAGTTGGAAATTAAGTTAGAGAAATAATAAATTAAATTCAGAATGTATAATGGGGGTAGATATTAAACACATGAAATAATGCATCCCAGGATAGAAAGGAATAACAAGCTTGCAAAGTAGCGGTAAATAGTCGCTAAACTTTGTTTAGGCGAGAAAAGTATTTTATAGCAGAAAAGGAAAATTTCGAATAATCCGTTCAATAAACTAATGGGCTTATAAGAAATAAAAATAAAGGGGGATAGGAAAGCATAAAGAATATTGAAGAAGAAAAAAAACGATAGTGCTTGGGCAGTTGCTATTCCCATTCCTATAGTAAGACCCTGAACATATGCGAGCATACCTCCAGTGTTTAAGTCAGTTATGTATGGTGTATATAAAGCTAGTAATAAAACAAAGATAATAATAAATAAAAAATATATATATACTCCTTTAGCTAGCTGATAGGGGGGTACAAATTTTCAACATTTGAAGACTCCAGAGAGGCTAGGAGTATAGACTATATATATGTACAAGTCCAGCAGCAATAGAATATCAATTAGACATGATATTATCGATAACAATTGTATAGTTAATCAACTTTTTATATTTGATAACATAGAGAGCTTTTTTGATATGGTAATATATACTGAGTGATCACTGAATTATGACCACATACCTAATACCTCGTAGGTCCTCCTTTTGCCCTCAGTACAGCAGCTATCCAATGTGGCATTGATTCAACAAGATGTCGGAAGCATTTGGGAGATATGGCCAACCAATCTGTGTGTAATGCATCCAGCAATGCAGGTATGGAGGTGATTGGTGTATTCAGATGCCTGATATGCCTTTCCATAGTGTCCCACAAGTGCTCTATGGGATCGATATCAGGGGAGTTCGGAGGCCAATCGATATGCTGGAAATCAGAACTGTGTTCCTCAAACCATTCCTGCACAAGTGCCCGTTGGCTTGGTGCATTGTCATCTTGGAAGACACCATCACCATTCGGGAAAGGAAAAATTGTAACACAGTGGGGTGTATATAGTCAGCAAGCAGTTGACAATAGCGGAGACCAGTGATATGTTGTTCCACATGCGCCAGGGGGCCCAAGTTCCTGCCAGTGAAATGCCCCACACCATACATCCACTAGCCTGCACTTTTGATACATGCATGTATGATGGATCAAGAGCCTCATATTGTTGACGCCAAATCCGTACACTACCATCCACGGTGTGCAGCAAATAACGTGACTCATCCGAACAGCACACCTTCTTCCAGTCTTCTAACATCCAAGTTGCATGCTCTTTGCACCAGGCGAGTCTTTTACGCCAATGAACCTTGGTTAGGAGAGGATGCCATAGAGGTTGTTTGCTAGTATAGCCTATACGTGAGAGTGTGCAATGTATGGTCATGCCAGATATTGTTCTGGGTTGGCTCATGTTGTATTGGGTAGTTAACACTTGGACGGTGCTGCGCCAGTTTGCCTGTACGAGTTGTCGGACCCAGTGCTCACCTCTAACGTCAACCTTTTGCTGACCTTTGCAGTTTTGCTGTCAGGTCATTGTCTGACCATTTTGACACCAGTCCTGGTGCACTTTAATTATGGCGGCTCTCGGACACCCCACCAGTTCAGCTGTTTGGGAAATCGAGGCACCAGCTCGTCAGGCTCTCACAATCTGTCCTTTATCAAAGTCTGATAAATCCTTCCTTTTACTCATCATACTTGGAATTTTACTACCTACTGAACTACTGACAACTTATCTATGCTATGTAGGTTGACTAACTGCACACTCTCATACCTCACGTGATCAACGGGTCGCATTCACTTTTAATAAGGGTGGTCATAATTCAGTGATCACTCAGTGTAAGCAGGCTGTAGGAAACTGGTTGCTTAGAAGCTTATTGTAGACATTTCTGATATCGTTAACTATCAATTTTTTGCTATTGCATATAGTGGCTATTCTGATGCTATGGGACAAAATGATGAAAGCATGTACCTTTTTTGGAGATATTAGAATGCCAATACGTGAAGCTATATACATTGAAGTTGAAGGCTTCGCGCTTATCGGTTGTTATTTTTTTGGTTTTTTTTTTTTAGGAGCATTAGCAACTAAGGCCATATTGCTCCGGGATATGCAGTGGTCATTCCCTGACCTTTCCACATCCTCTGTATTTGGTGGTGATGGGCTCGAACCCTGGTCTAATCAAGAAGCGTGTGCTACGCACTGCTGCTCCTTCCCGCCTGGCTACAGAGGTCGCGCTTATTGTATAAGTTGACAGTGGTCTGAGAGTTATTAAGATCTATATCTAAATTTAGGTAGTTGGCAGCCAGGTTATTATCACTGGTTTTTTTCCAGGATGAGCTCAGCAGGGTATATATTGACATGGTTTTGTAGGAAGTTGGGGCAATTTGCTACAAATAAATCATCTATGTATCTAAACATGCAGATTTCAGGAGGCAGTGAGGTTTCATACCAATATATATATATATAGACTGGCAATGATACAACTGGCTGGGCTATCCATAGGGATACCTATGGTTTGTTGGTAAACTGTTTCACCATTGAAAATGTAAATGTTGAAAATGTACAAATTCAATAAATTGTTCCAACAATATGTTGGTTTGCAGTCTATTATATGTTTGTATTTATTATACAGATTATTTAAGACAAGCTTCAAATTAGTTTGATCAATGCTGGTGAATAGGCTGTTGAAATCAAAGGTTTATATACGGAATATTGTTATTATGCAAGGCTTTTAAAATAGGGATATTGTTGGTGATAATCCTGCTGTCAGGTAGGACGTTAATTATGAGTTTCAGTAACTGTTCTAAGGTTATACCTGGTTTGTATGAATAACTGCACTTGCATGAAGTAATAAATCCGAAGCCTAATGGCTTATATATATAATAGTGATAAAAATAATAGGATATAATGACATTACTGAAAGTCTAAGAAAACAGGAAAAAGTATTAAATTATTAAACTAGGTTACGGATCCGGGGCACTACTAGTTATAGCAGAAATACCCAGCAACCATAATGAAATATAGACAAATGTATTTTATCAGTGTATTGGGTAGGGGTGCTGACCTGCCAAGTGTAATTACAATGGAAAAAATTGAGAATGCCTACAAGGTGAAAGCAGATTATCTGAAATAAAATGATATTAAGATTAACAGAAAAATAATAATGATAACAAAATTGGTACCTAATGCAGTGGGTCCTAGGATTTTAACTACTTCATTAGAGGGTTGGCAGCCAAACCAGAGGAGCACCCATAATAAGTTGGGGCTCTGTTTCAGTTATGATGTATACGTACAAAACATATACATCATATGTATATTTGAGGGTTGGTCACTCACACACTAGTCAAACTTTTGTGGATTTATTGGATGATTGTTTTCTGCAGCAGCAGCATGTTCGAGAGGCAACCAGAGAGAGTAATACTCTTAATCTGGTTATCAGCAGTGATCATTCGTGTATTAAGAATATGAATATAAAGGAAACACTAGGTGGCAGTGATCACAGTGTACTGATGTGGGATTTACTTAAAGATTTAATTACCATCAGGGGTAAAAGGAAAGGGTTTTTGCTTCCGTAAAGGTGAGTACAGTGGTCTCAGAAAGTTTTTAAATTCTGTACAGTGGGATCAATTGACGATGTTACCAACAGTAAATTCTAAGTGGGAAGCATTAAAAGTGGGAAAGGGTTTTTGCTTCCGTAAAGGTGAGTACAGTGATCTCAGAAAGTTTTTAAATTCTGTACAGTGGGATCAATTGACGATGTTACCAACAGTAAATTCTAAGTGGGAAGCATTCAAGGAATTAATCGTGGATGCTACTAAAAGTTTCATACCTATTAAGAAATATTGTTCAAGGTTTAGGCCTAAATGGCTATCAAATGAACTAATAAACTCGTAAGAGAGAAGAAAAATGCATGGAATGCATTATAAATTATCAAGCGACTCAGAAGCCTATGGCAGATATAAGCTAGTCTGTAATCAGGTCACAAAGGAGGTTAGGCAGGCGAAGGCAGATTAAGAGAAATCCTTGGCAAAAGATGCTAAGAAATACAGCAAGGATTTCTTTATTTATATAAACTCTAAAAGGAAGGGGATGAATTTGATTGGTCCACTTGACATCAATGGTTCGACTGTTGATGATCCTGCTCAGATAGCAAACAAACTGAATGAGTATTTTGCATCTACATTCACACATGAGGAATTATTAAGGTTTAAAAATGGCAGAAGGTTATCAAATTGTAGCAGGATACTTAATGATTTTGTAATAACTGAAAGCAAAGTGGAGGAGAAATTGTTGAAGCTAAACATAAGAAAAGCACCTGGGGTGGATGGGATCTATCCAGTTATATTAAAGCAACT
Source organism: Mastigoproctus giganteus (assembly GCF_048544385.1). Lineage (NCBI taxonomy): Eukaryota > Metazoa > Arthropoda > Arachnida > Uropygi > Thelyphonidae > Mastigoproctus > Mastigoproctus giganteus. Next base: position 192,269,473 of record NC_143583.1, read on the forward strand.
AAGCAAACCCTTAGCCATAATTATGATAGCATCCTTGGACTCAGGGGAGGTTCCCACAGACTGGAGATGTGCAAATGTACACCCAATTCACAAAGGGGGATCGAAGGGTGACATGAGTAAATACAGACCAATTAGTTTAACTTCTGTTCCGGGTAAAATAATGGAGTCACTGGTTAAAGATGCATTGCAGGATCATCTAGACAAGACTGCAGCAATAATTCAGACACAGCATGGGTTTGTTAAGGGAAATTCTTGTCTGACAAATTTGATAGGATAATATGATGTGGTTACAAAGGAACTGGATGCAAAAAATAATTTTGATAACATATATTTGGATTTCAGGAAAGCTTTTGACACTGTTGCGCATGGAAGACTATTGTACAAATTGGAGAAGAATGGTATTAAGGGTAAGTTGCTACAATGGATAAAAGGATGGTTAAGTGGGAGAAGACAGAGGGTGGTAATCAATGGGTGCTGCTCTTCATGGACTAATGTTATTAGTGGAGTCCCACAGGGTTTCATGTTGGGTCCACTGATGTTTTGTATATTTATCAATGATATTGATGAAGGTATATCAGGCTTAATGTCGAAGTTTGCAGATGATACAAAGGTTGGCAGGGTTGTTAATGACAGTAATGGCAGTGTGCTACTGCAACAGGATCTAGATAATTTGGGCAGATGGGCTAAGAAGTGGCAACTGAAGTTTAACCTTGACAAATGCAAAGTACTGCATATGGGTAGAAGTAACCCCAGAGAAACGTACCAACTGTGTGGTACTATACTTAAGGTAGTAGAAAATGAAAAGGACTTGGGAGTAATTGTGCAGTCAGATATGAAGTTTTCTGAGCAATGCAGACAGGCTGCCAGGGCAGGTCATGGGGTTTTGTCAATGATATATAGGAATTTTTCTAGGAGGGAAAAGGAAGTGATTGACCCTCTGCATAAGGCAATGATCAGGCCACGCCTTGAGTACTGCGTACAGATCTGGAGGCCTCATTTTAGAAAGGATGTAGATTTACTTGAGCGTGTACAGAGAAGGGCAACAAGATTGGTGAGGGGAATGAAGGGATCCTCTTACCAAGAGAGGCTTAAGTTCTGCAAGTTGCAGTGGCTTCAGACTAGGCAACTGCATGGTGATCTGATTGAGGTGTATAAGGCCTTGAATGGGCTGAGCACGCTGAATTCTGATGGGATCCTTCCACTTGTTCAGATTACGAACCTAAGGAGGCATAAATTCAAATTAAGAAAGGACAGATGTAGAATAGATGTGCAGAAATTTGTCTTTAGCCAGTGGGTGGTTAATTGCTGGAACAAACTTCCATCCGTCGTTGTTGAAGTTGATAGGCTGAAGAAATTTAAGGAGGAACTGGACAGGCATTTGGAGGGAATGGTGTGATTTTTTTTTGGCTGATGCTGCATAAGCTGATACACTTGCATTCTTGCATCACATGCCACTAGTACTACATTGTAGCCGACCTAACAGAGACCAAAAGGAAGGGATAAAATTCAAACATAAATAAAAATAAATAAAGTAAAGTTAATATGCTAAAATAATGCCGATTAAATCCTGTAAAAGGAAAACTGAATGAAAGTTTGAATTAAAAAATGAAGGCAAAAGGCCAGTATGAAATTTAAACAAAGTAAACATAAGATAAAGGAATAAAGTCCGGTTTTTGACAACTTACTGTACGCTTAGACTAGAATTGGTGAAATTAACTGAGTGTTACGAATTCAGAGCAATATCGGAGACCAAAGATGAAAGCCGATAGTTCTCTGTACAGTATATTTATATCAGTTGAAGTAACCCTGAGTGAGGGGAGGAAGGTATGAATTGGTCAAAGTGAACCATACCCGTGTGATGGGGAAGTAAGCAATTAAATAAATGAGGCAAAGGGAGAATCAATGACTAACAAGGTAGTGTTAGTCATTGATTCTCCTTTTCTTGTTAGTTAGTCATTGATTAACTAACAAGAAAAGACACTAAACTTTGTTTAGTGTCTTTTCTACTCGTGCACGATTAGGCCAGCCTAATCGTGCACGAGAAATAAGTTGTAGATATTAAGGATAGCAAAAAGTAATTGGAAGAAGGGGAATATAGTTGTGCTCGGGCTGTCCGTGTTTGCGAAACCCATACCAAAGTCGGTCCCTGGATGGGTGAGTGGACAAATACCTCCTGTGTTTAAGTCAGTATTGGTATTGTTATTGAAGAAATATAAAAAGAAATAAAAACTGAAATAAAAGTAATAACGTCGACAAAAGCAAGCAGGACATAACAAAACACAATACCCCCATAGATAGCCAATCCATGGGCACAAGCTTTCTACACCGTGAGACACGGCAGAGGCTAGGGGGTATATAACTATACATTATGTACAGGCCTGAAAGTAATATGAAATCACAGCAAATATATTATTTATATCAAAGTTGTTGTTTATAAGTTTTTTGAATTTTATAACATTTATTGCTTTCTTGAAATGATGGTAGAGGAAAGTTGCAGGGAAATTATTGCATAGCAATTTATTATGGAGTAGTTTGATATTGTCAGAAAAGAGACCATTGTTATTGTATTTTGTTGCAATTCTGATGCACTGGGAGAGTATTACGTTAGCATGTATTTTTTCAGAAATGTTAGAGTGCCAATGAGTAAAACTGATTACATTAAAGTTAAAAGCATCTCTTTTGCTGCAGGGAAATTATTGCATAGCAATTTATTATGGAGTAGTTTGATATTGTCAGAAAAGAGACCATTGTTATTGCATTTTGTTGCAATTCTGATGCACTGGGAGAGTATTATTCTGTTTTCTCCAGAATAAGTTCTGAAGAGTAAATACCAGCAAAGTCTTGTATAAATGTAGGGTAGTTTAATACAAGTCATCAATATATCTGTAAAGCTTTATGTCTGAGGGTAGAGAGGTCTCAGACCAGTACAGATATAGGTTAGCTAAGGCACAGCTAGTGGGGCTACCCATAGGAGTATCTTTGGTTTGCAAGTATACAGATTTGCCATCAAAAATGTAATTATTGGAAATGCAGAGATTCATGAGATTGTTTCCATAAACTGAATTACAACCAATAATGTGTTTGCAGTTACTGTAAATTTCATTCAAGACCGATTTTAAGTTGGTTAGGTCTATGCTGGTAAATAGATTTCATAAATAGGTATGAAATAAATATAAGGAAATTTGTAATTATTAAAGCTGATTTTCAGTTTCTTGCTGAAAGCAATTAACTTCTTTGTAATAATAATACTGTTTGTTAATGATGGACTTGTAGGTGGCGCTGGAATTTAATTCTGCATTTAATGTTTAGAAATAAAAGGATTTACAGATTATGGCATAATTGTAGGAGGCTTATAATGACTTATAATGCTGTAGCATCATAGTTGGGTACTGAATTAATCCATAGTTGGAAGGCTTCAATGGGGATGTTATGATGTTAAGAGAGCTTAAAACAAATGTTAAGTAGATCGTGGTATAACTGTTTTTTGAAAGGTTTAAAGCTGATTTTAAAGTATGGCCTATATCTGAAGCCAAGAGACATGATGCTTCTGAGTTCCTTGTCAGGTATAATATCAATAGCCTGTTATGATATGGCCAAAGTGTGTATCAATAAATTGTTGGAAATTGGCCTGATGGCAAATACAACTATTGGAAATGGGTTCAAGATTAAATTTATCCAAGTTAGTTGCTAGATGCTTGTAATTACAGAGCCTGAGTCCAAAAGGGTTTAGCCTATCTGAATCTGGATATAATGTTCAAGTTTTGGCAACCAGCTGGAAGTAGGTCAGTAGATTTATTAATGCAACCATTAATGTTGAAATTGTCCAGGAAAGCATTATATTTAAAAATGATGGTAGTATTATTATCTTGGCTGGTACGTTTGATGTCGGATTTTAATTTAAATTTACCGATATCTGTAATAAGGTCAAGTATGTCCTTGTAAGGTCAAGTAGGTCTCCCCAGACCTACTTGACCTTACAAGGAATGCTGTCATCCTTGAACGGGTGCATGAATTCTGGGACCGCAAGTGGCTCGAGAGCTTGTGGATTGGTTCATCTGAAAACTATGAATAGAGATAGGGGGTGTTCGGCTTCACCCCCTTTTCGAGGCTGTAATCATCGCAAAAGATGAGCATTTCTGTCTTCCACGCCCCCAAGCCACTTCCGGTTCTGGTACACACGAAGAATATACTGCTCATGCGCCTGGTCAACCACATGTGCCGTGAACCTGATACTTAAGGATGTGTTGCTTAATGTGCTGTGTTGTTGAGAAAGCAGGCAGGCGCCCCCAAAAGCTACAACTGCACAGTTTTAACGCTTTTAAGTATTTATATTTTATTGTATCTTAACTTTTTATTTTTATTTTATTGTATTTTATTATAATGTATAGTAAGTCAGTCATTGTAAATAGATTACTTTGTAATATCCATTATTTTTGTAAATATTAAACTATGTTAATTTAAAAGGTTGGTGTATTAATTTAATATTGTGAACAGGTCAAGTATGTGTTTATATGTAAAATTGAAGGTGAGGATGAATCTGTAAAGAGCCTTTAGGATGCCATGTTTAGTACAAAATAGCAGATCATGAACATTCTGTACACTGAACTAACTGTTCTCCCATTCAGAGATTGTCTGTTGAAAGTCACCCAGCTTGTATTTATGTGTAATAATGTTGGTACTTATGGGTTTGTAGTAGTAGTGGCATGTGATGCAAGAAAGCAAGTGTATGAGCTTATGCAGCATCAGCCAAAAAAAAAAAAAAAAAAATCACACCATTCCCTCCAGATGCCTGTCCAGTTCCACCTTAAATTTATTCAACCTATCAACTTCCACAACGACAGATGGAAGTTTGTTCCAGCAATTAACCACCCGCTGGCTAAAGGCAAATTTCCACACATCTATTCTACATCTGTCCTTTCTTAATTTGAATTTATGCCCCCTTAGGTTCGTATTCTGAACAAGAGGAAGGATACCATCAGAATTCAGCGTACTCAACCCATTCAAGGCCTTATACACCTCAATCAGATAACCGCACAGGTGCCTAGTCTCCAGCCACTGCAATTTGCAGAACTTAAGCCTCTCTTGGTAAGAGGATCCCTTCATTCCCCTCACCAAACTTGTTGCCCTTCTCTGTACATGCTCAAGCAAATCGACATCCTTCCTAAAATGAGGCCTCCAGACCTGTACGCAGTACTCAAGGCGCGGCCTGACCATTGCCTTATACAGAGGGACAATCACCTCCTTTTCCCTTCTAGCAAAATTCCTATATATCATTGACAAAACCCCATGACCTGCCCTGGCAGCCTGTCTGCATTGCTCAGAAAACTTCATATCTGACTGCACAATTACTCTCAAGTCTTTTTCATTTTCTACCACCTTAAGTATAGTACCACACAGTTGGTACGTTTCTCTAGGGTTACTTCTACCCATATGCAGTACTTTGCATTTGTCAGGGTTAAACTTCAGTTGCCACTTCTTAGCCCATCTGCCCAAATTATCTAGATCTTATTGCAGTAGCACACTGCCATTACTGTCATTAACAACCCTGTCAACCTTTAAATCATCAGGCGCCTCTGTAGCCATGTGGGCAGGAGCAGCAGTGCATAGCACATGCTTCTTTAGCATTAGCATTTAGCATTAGTAGAGGCATTTGATGCAAGAAAGCAAGCTTATGCAGCATCAGCCAAAAAAAAAAAAAAAAAAACCCATTTCCACTTCACCCCTCTGTTCGTTCAAAATACCTGTCCAGCTGAGCCTTAAACCTATTTAGGCTATCAACCTCCACGACAAGGGATGGAAGTCTGTTCCACCAACCAACCACCCGCTGGCTAAAGGCAAATTTCCGCACGTCTATCCTACATCTGTCTTTCCTCAATTTGAATTTATGCCCTCTCAGGTGATTATTCTGAGCAAGAGGAAGAATCCCATCAGCATTGAGCATGCTCAAACCATTCAAGGCTTTATACACATCTATCAGATCACCTCGCTGGTGCCTAGTCTCCAGACACTGTAATTTGCAAAACTTAAGCCTTTCTTCGTAAGAGCACCCCTTTGTTCCATTCACTAATCTTGTTGCCCTTCTCTGTACTCGTTCCAGCAGCTCTACATCCTTCTTGAAATGAGGCATCCAGACCTGTATACAGTACTCTAGGTGTGGCCTGACCATTGCCTTATACAAGGGAATAATCACCTCCTTATCCCTGCTGGAAAAATTCCTGTAGATCATTGACAATACTCCATGAGCTACTCTTGCCGCCCGTCTGCACTGCTCAGAGAACTTCATATCTGCCTGCACAACCACCCCCAAGTCCCTTTCATTCTTTACCACTGTCAGTGTAGTACCACAGAGTTGATACATTGCTCTGGGGTTGCTGTTTCCCATGTGTAGTACTTTACATTTGTCAATGTTAAACTTCATTTGCCACCTCTCAGCCCATCTGCTCAACCTTTCCAGATCCTGTTGCAGCAGCATAGTGTCAGTAGTGTCCTTGACAACCCTGCCAACCTTTGTATCGTCTGCAAACTTGGACATTAAACTTGATATACCATCATCAATATCATTTATAAATACAGAAAAAGAATAATGGACCCAACACTGAGCCCTGAGGGACTCCACTAATAACATTAGTCCATGATGAGCAGTGTCCATTGATTACCACTCTCTGTCTTCTCCCCCTCAACCACCCCTTTATCCATAGCAGCAATTTGCCTGCAATGTCACACTGCTCCAATTTGTGTAGCAGTCTTCCATGTGCAACAGTATCAAAAGCCTTTCTAAGATCCAAGTATATAATATCAAAGCTATTCCCTGCATCCAGTTCTTTTGTGACTGCATCATAGTATCCAATCAAATTGGTCAGACTAGACTTCCCCTTAACAAAACCATGCTGTGTCCGAGCTATAACTGAAGTCTTGTCTAAATGATCCTGCAGTGTTTCTTTAACCAGTGCCTCCATTAATTTTCCTGGAACAGAAGTTAAGCTAACAAGTCTATAATTACTTGTGTCAGCCTTTGATCCTCCTTTGTGAATTGGGGTCACATTTCCAGTCTATGGGCACCTCCCCTGAGTCCAAGGAAGCTCTCATAATTATGGCTAAGAGTTTGCTTACTTCCGTTGCTGCCTCCTTTAATATAACTGGATAGATCCCATCCACCCCGGGTGCCTTTCTTGTGTTTATCTTCAACAACCTCTCCTCCACCTTACTCTCAGTTATTTCAAGATTCTGTAGCTTACTGCTAGAGTTGAATACACCTCTGGCATTCCCCTCGCTGAATAACTCCTCATGTGTGAATGTCGATGCAAAATATTCATTTAGTTGCAGTATTATCTAGATCTTATTGCAGTAGCACGCTGCCATTACTGTCATTAACAACCCTGCCAACCTTTATATCATCAGGCGCCTCTGTAGCCAGGTGGGCAGGAGCAGCAGTGCGTAGCACGTGCTTCTTGATCAGACCGGGGTTTGAGCCCGTGACCACCAAATACGGAGGATGCGGAAACGTCAGGGAATGACCACCGCATATCCCCGGAGCAATATGGCCTTAGCTGCTAATGCTCCTAAAAACCAAATAACAACAACAACAACAACAACTTTATATCATCTGCAAACTTCGACACTAAGCCTGATATACCTTCATCAATATCATTGATAAATATACAAAACAACAGTGGACCCAACACCGAACCCTGTGGGATTCCACTAATAACATTAGTCCACGAAGAGCAGCATCCATTCATCACCACCCTCTGTCTTCTCCCACTTAACCATCCTTTTATCCATTGTAGCAACTTACCCTTACTACCATTCTGCTCCAATATTTTCAATAGTCTTCCATACGCAACAGTGTCAAAAGCTTTCCTGAAATCCAAATATATGATATCAAAATTATTTTTTGCATCCAGTTCCTTTGTAACCACATCATAATAACCAATCAAATTTGTCAGACAAGACTTTCCCTTAACAAACCCATGCTGTGTCTGAATTATTGCTGCAGTCTTGTCTAGATGATCCTGCAATGCATCTTTAACCAGTGACTCCATTATTATACCCGGAACAGAAGTTAAACTAACTGGTCTGTAATTACTCGTGTCACCCTTCGATCCCCCTTTGTGAATTGGGGATACATCTGCAGTCCGTGGGACATCTCCAGTCTGTGGGATCCTCCCCTGAGTCCAAGGATGCTCTCATAATTATGGCTAAGGGTTTGCTTGTGTTTCCTATAATGTCTGGATGTAATAAGGCCTTTGATAACTTCAAATTTGTCATATATGCAAATATCTGTAATATTATTCGTGATGATTTTATGATTGAACTTATTGTTAAGTCCATATGGATAGAGAGTTTTTAATTTGAACATGAATAATTCTTCCTGTTGATTTTGGGCATTAGGCTCAGATACTTGAGCTAGGATGGAAATATAAATGTTGGTAAAGTAGTGTGTCTGGAAGTGATTGTACTCTATTTCTTGTTCAGAGTTATGGATGTTATGGTTATTGTAATTCTTGATATCTGATCTATGCAGGTTAAACCTGAGGTGAAGCCTATTTCCAGTTTGTCCTACATATTTCATATTACAGGTTTGACAAGCTAAAAGATAAACTACATTGCTGCTTTTGCAGAATATTGCTCTTCAGTATTGTTAGAAACATGTTGCAGATGCATGTATAGGCATGTAAGACAGAGCTTCTTGAAGCATTTGTTGAATTTTAGATTGGAGTGGGGATGATAAGAATTGGAGGTGGTAACCTCAATACAAATCAGGCTAGAAGCATTGGGTGCTAGTTTGCTCTGTGTGGTGTGTGTGCGTGTGTGTTAAATGTGGATGTTGCAAGTTTGGAGAATGTGTCGAGGAGCTGAAAGTGACTGTACAGAGTACAGGCCCCCAGGGTCAGATTTAAAATACTTTGCCCATGTAGTATGTCATTACTAAGCTGCAGTTCGTAAAAAGCATCAAAAAAAGGTGAAGTGACATAAAATCATAATAAAACCAGAAATATTTCAAAAACAATACCAATGGCTAGGAAGAGGAACAGATGATTATGGAATATGCAAAACAGCCATAGTCACCAAAAACTGAAAAGTCAGCCAGGTGAAAAAATGGAGTTTGATGCGCATGCAAAGCTATTCAAGGCGGCGCAAGCAATGCCATGACAGAGCTTGTGAAATACATAATATTGATAAAAAATAATAGGATATAATGACATTACTGAACATCTAAGAAAGCAATAAAAAATATTAAATTATTAAACTAAGTTATTTTTAATTAGGTTTTTTTAATTCGAACTTTCATTCAATTTTTCTTTTACAGGATTTGCAATTATTATTTTATTTTAGCATTTTAACTTTATTTATTTTTATTTATGTTTGAATTTTATTCCTTCCTTTTGGTCTCTGTCGGGTCGGCTATGATGTATATGTTTTGTACGTATACATCATAACAGAAACAAAGCTCCTGATTATTACGGTGGCTCCTACGGTTTTGGCTGTCAACCCTTTGATGAAGTAGTTACAGTCCTACGACCCATGAATTAGGTACCATTTTCATTATCATTATTATTTTTCTGTTAATCTTAATTTCATTTAATTTCAGATAATCTGCTTTAACCTTGCAGGCATTCTCAATTTTTTCCATTGTAATTACACCTGACAGGTCAGCACCCCTACCCAAATACACTGATAAAATACATTTTTATATATATGGAATAGTGTTTCCGGATATGGAAACAATATTCCATGGTAGTAGCAGATTTCTGATAATTTAAATGGTCGGTAGCCATTCTGAAGAAAAGTATTTGAACAAAGAAAATTCAGTTTTCTGGGTGCAGAGGAAGCAATATTTGTGATGAGATACTTCTAATATCTCTTGGTATAAGAAATCTTATGCCAAGAGATATTAGAAGGCAGTGTAATCCCTAATAGAGACTAGAATTCCCTTTTGTAAGAAATAAGACAGGATTGAGTTTCAGAAAGAGTGAAGTTAACTAAGTTTTATTTGCCCCACTGGACAGGCGCCTCCGTAGCCAGGTGGGAAGGAGCAGCAGTGCGTAGTACACGCTTCTTGATTAGACCGGGGTTCGAGCCCGTCACCACCAAATATGGAGGATGCGGAAAGGTCAAGGAATGACCACCGCATATCCCGGAGCAATATGGCCTTAGTTGCTAATGCTCCTAAAAACCAAATAACAAACTAACTAACAAGCCCCACTGGAGAATTACTTGGACATCAGCATTTACGGAATTGGAGATGGATATCCAAGAATGCCATCTGCACAGAATTTCTCAAACCAGAAGGTAGAATGTAACATGTTATCATCAGCAAAACTATGAAAATGATTTCCAGACATCACAAGAGTGTCATTAATATACAAGAGGAAAAAAGTGGAAGAAAAACTGAATCACGGGAAACACCATTAGTGGAGAAGATGAATGACAGAGAGCTGTCTACCATCACTTGCAGTAAGTGGTGAGATTTGATTTGATTTGATTTGATTTGGTTTTTTATGGCGAATTGGCAGCTAAGGCCATAATGCGCCAAGTCAAATTTTAAAATGCTATTAAATATTTTGGTAGCCAAGGCTACCACGTCAAACATTTGTGTTAAAAAGGTATAATAGTAAAAGCATAAAACTTAGAGCTTTGTATAAAAATTAACAAATTGTAAAAAATTAAAGACGTCAGACGTATTGTGTCTGTCACCTATAATCTGACTGAGTGTAAATGGCTCAGTCAAATTATTAGAAGCGGTAAAATACAAGCGTCGGGCTTCTATAAAAACAGGACAGTCTATTAAAATATGACGAACGGTTAAAATAACATTACACATCTCGCACATAGGTGGGTCATCCGCCCTCAGCAAGTAGGAATGAGTTAGATGACTATGACCTATGCGGAGCCGAGCAAGAACAACTTCCTCTCTTCGGACCCTGTGTAGACTGGACTGCCATTGCGAAATTACAGGCTTGATTTGATGTAATTTATTTGTGGTCTGTCCGTGCCAAGAATCTTGCCATTGGGAAAGCAGTTTAGAACGTATTATTTGCCTGTAGTCTGTATAGGGGACTGACAGGCAATGATTATCCAGGGAAATGGCTGATTTGGCAGCAGCATCAGCCGATTCATTTCCCCGGATCCCAATGTGGCTTGGGATCCAGCAAAAGCGAATATCGAATTCTAATGTCTTGAGAGAAAAAAGAATCTGCTGGATCCTGGACAGGATCGGATGAGGGTTAAAACCCACCGATACCAGAGCCTGTAACACGCTCGATGAATCGCAGTAAATCATATACCTCTGGTAGTCGCAATTTTTAATGTGATCTAGGGCTGTTTGTATTGCATGCAACTCTGCAGTATAAATGCTAGTTTCTTGTGGGATCTTATAGGATATTGTTTTGTGAGGGAACACAACAGCAGATCCCACATGACATTCTAACTTTGAGCCATCTGTATAGATTGGCAGAAAGTCAGAATACTGCTGTCGATGTACTGCAAAGAGTTGCTGGTAGACAGATGGCGGTGTAGTAGCCTTCTCCCAGATCTTAAGGGAGAAGTCGCAAGTTGGAAAATGAGCATGCCAGGGTGGAAAGAATTGCCTTGGTGACTGGGCAACATTGTCTACCGTCAAGTTCAGCTCATTCAGCAGCCCTTGAATGCGAATACCAAATGGTTTGTTGGCAGTCCGACGGGTGTTGTAGAGATTTTCCCAACGCGGCTGAAAAACGGATGGCCACGTGGGATGATCAGGCAGGGATTTTAATTTGAATGCATACTGTAAGGACAACTGCTTACGTCGAAGAGAAAGAGATGGTTCATTTGCTTCGACGTAAAGGCTTTGGACAGGAGATGTGCGAAATGCTCCAGTGGCTGTCCGGATGGCTTGATGGTGGATTGGATCTAACCACCGAAGGGCACTATCTCTAGCAGAACCATAGACCTGAGACCCATAGTCGAGTTTGGGACGGACAAGTGCCCGGTAGAGACGAAGAAGGGTAGCACGATCTGCGCCCCATGAGGTTGACGAAAGGGCACGAAGGATGTTAAGCCCTTTGACACATCTTGTCCTCAGCTGACGAATATGTTGTAAGAATGTCAGCTTTTTGTCGAAAATAAGTCCAAGGAATTTGAATTCTGCTACAACTGGGATGTTATTTTGCCCTAGCCTTAATTCTGGGTCAGGATGAAGATTACGTTTGCGACAAAAGTGTACGCAAACAGTCTTCTGTGATGAAAATCTGAACCCATTAGCCAAAGACCAAGCTGTAAGATGGTCAATGGTTTTCTGCAGTTGCCTTTCAATGACCCTCATATTGCATGAATGACAAAATATAGCAAAGTCATCAACATAGAGGGCATTGTTTACAGTGGGTGGAAGTTGTTCTGCGATAGAGTTTATTTTGATTGCGAAAAGCATGACACTTAGAACGGATCCTTGTGGGACTCCCTCTTCCTGAGAGAAAACTCGAGAGAGGGTGGATCCTAAACGGATTTGAAACTGGCGATTCGAAAGAAAGTTTTTAATAAAAAGAGGAAGATTACCTCTAAGACCAAAGTTATAGAGGTCTTTTAAAATCCCAAATCGCCAGGCTGTGTCGTACGCTTTTTCAATATCAAAGAAAACTGCTACCAAATGCTCGGATTTAATAAAAGCATCACGAATGGACGTTTCCAATCGGATTAAATGATCCAGAGTGGATCTATTTCTTCGGAAGCCGCACTGTGTCCTGGAAAGCAGACCATTTGTTTCTAAATACCATACCAGGCGAGAATTTACCATTCTTTCCAGGATCTTGCACAAACAGCTTGTCAGAGCAATAGGACGGTAGTTACTTGGATTTCTAGGATCCTTTCCTGGTTTTGGGAAGAGAAGAACGATTGCCTTCCGCCAAGAATCCGGAAATTGTTTATTAAGAAAAATTCTGTTAAACAGAATTAACAGGTGATCCTTACATTGTGGTGTGAGGTGTTTTACCATTTCATAGTGGATGTCATCGGGCCCCACAGCACTTGCGTGCGTGAGAAAGAGTGCAGCATTTAATTCCTCCTGTGAAAAGGGCTTGTTATACGATTCAAGCCCTTTTGAATAGAAGTTCAGGGGGTTTTTCTCATTTTTCTCTTTCAGGGCCAAAAACTCTGCGGGAAAAGATGTTATTGCAGATATTTTTGCAAATGTTTCCCCTAGAGTATTTGCTACTGTAGTTCGATCTGCAATTGGACATCCGTTATGCTCGAGGATCACAGAAGGGCATGGTGGATATTTTCCCTTCATTTTCCGGATCTTATCCCAGACTACTTTTGAGCTAGCAGCCTGAGTTATGGAAGATGTAAAACGAATCCAAGATTTCCTTTGGCTCTGACGTCGTACATAACGTGCTTTTGCACGTGCACGTTTGAATGATATTAAATTTTCAGTGGTGGGATATCGGCGGAATATCCCCCACGCTTTGTTTTGTGCTTTTTTTGCTGCTGTGCATTCGGAATTCCACCAAGGTTTCGGAAATAGTGGGAACCGGCTAGATGATTTTGGGATTGCAATTGCAGCTGCTTGGACAATTGTTTCTGTGACGTACATGACTGCATCATTGATTGGCACCTGACTGACTGTAGCGATGTCAAGATTTGCCAGATGTTGAAAGGCATTCCAGTCAGCCTGATCAAGCTTCCACCGCGGTAAACTAAATGGAAGACACGGTCTACCGCTAGTTAATGTGATTATCACGGGGAAGTGATCGCTTCCATATGGGTTCTCCTCTACCTCCCAAGCAAGTGAAGGAAGGAGAGAAGGGGTGCAGATAGAAAGATCAATGGCAGAGAAAGTACGGGTAGGCATGTGGAAGAAGGTGTTTGTTCCCACATTTAGGAGGGAGAGATCATTGTCAGTGAGCATATGCTCTATGACTCGTCCCCTTCCATTGATGTCAGCACTACCCCACAGAGTGTTATGTCCATTGAAATCCCCAAGAATTAAACAAGGGGAAGGCAATTGCATGATAAGATCATCAAGGTCTTTCTGGGGGATATCAATCCCAGGTGGCAAATAAACAGAGCAGACAGTTAATAAGAACCCCACTGTAAGGCGAATTGCTACAGCTTCAATGCTAGTTGTAAGCTGCAAAGGCTGAAATGGGATCTGGTTGCCGACGAGGATTGCGACTCCTCCGTGGGCAGGACCATCCACAATTCTATCCTTACGAATGATGGTAATGTTATGCATGGTGGGGTCATCATTTGCCTTTAAATAAGTCTCCTGTATGCAAAAGCAAGCTGGTTTGTGCTTTTGCAGGAGTGCCTTGATGTCGTCAGTATTTTGCCGGAATCCATGACAATTCCACTGTAGGAATTTAGCCATTATTTGGACTTGGTGGGTCCATCAGGCGGCTTCCGAGGTGCTGAGGGCTTAATTTTGTCAGTCTTGGATTTATCTTTCCTGGGGAAGTATGGACGCTGTCCTGTGTCCATTTCTTCCTCCGCGAAGAGTTCCAAAACTGACTCATCATGTACCTCCTTCTGCTCGACATCCATGTTTTCCTGGGTACTAGGTGTTACTTCCCCTTTCTTATTCTTTTCTTTTGCTTTTGTTACTTGTGGAGCATTAGGAGGTACCGATATAGGAGTGGCAGCTGATTGGTCCTTCTGTGCAGGTTTTTGGGAGCTTAAAAGATAACGTGCAATGGGAGTAAATGATTCTTTTGGGGGGACGGACATGTCCGTCTGAGTCCCAATCGAATATTTCCCTGCTACCTTCTGGGCGTAGGTAGGTTTTTTGATGTTAAGAGGTTTCACTGCTTTTCTTGCCTCCTGGTACGATATGTTGAGCTCTGCCTTCAGCCGTTGGATTTCTTTTTCTTCTTTCCACCTCTGGCATGCCCTTGAATAGGCCGGATGTTCTCCCTCACAGTTAATGCAGGTGGGTTTGGTGGCTGAACATGCTGTTGTTTCGTGGTCCTTTGCACCGCACCGGGCGCATGCAAGGACTCCACGGCAGGCCATTTGAGAATGTCCATACTTCTGACATTTAAAACACCGTAAAGGGTTCGGAATGTATGGACGTACTGGACAGTTGATGTATCCAGCTTTGATCTCATCAGGAGGTTTGGGAGAGTTAAAAGTCAGGATAACACTCCTGGTTTTAACAATTTTCCCATCCCTTCGTGCAGTGATTCTCTTGACGGCAGTAACTCCCTGTGGTTTTAGTTCGGAGCAGATTTCCTCCTCGGTGACGTCGAGAAGGTCCCACTCCGAAATGACACCTCTCGATGAATTTAGTGTTCTGTGTGGTGTCACTGTTACGGGTATACCTCCGATTGATGTTACTCGGAGTAGATGTTCAGACTGCCCGTCATTTTTTGTTTCAATCAAGAGGTCCCCAGAACGGAGCCTCTTAACTGACTTGGGTGTACCTGCTAACCCATCCAACCCTTTTTGTATAAAAAAGGGCGACATTTTACCAATCGGTGTTTCATTGGTGGAATGCATTATTAAGAACCTTGGGACTGGCCCTGATGGTAGTTCGGTTCGCTGCCTCTTTGTAGCAATAATGCTATCTGCCTCTCCGTCGTTATTTTCAGATAGGGACCGGGTTGGGGCCCCTGAAGGAATACGTTTATCAGGATTCATGAAGTTATTTAAATTGTTCAGTGCCCGGGCTCCCCACTACCCGGCATGCAATAAATGCGCTCGGGAGTGGGACGCCAGGGCTACCCAGACACTATACCCGCACCGCCGCCAGCCTGAATCCTGTCCCTCGGACCATGAGGGTAGGGGCGTGGCATTGACACGGTTGACCCTCGCAGGCGAGCCTACTAGCCGATTGATCCTAGCCGGGCCTTCCAGGACCACCCGTCTTGTTGAAGCAGGGGCCAAAGTGGTGTATTGAAGCTGGGCCCCTCAACCACCAGGATCCCCCTTTCCGAATTTCCACGGGTCGCAGCGCACGGCAAACACGCCGGATTCCATTGATGTAAGCCCGGAACCTAGGCTGTGGGCATTGGATCCCAGTGATGCTAGTCTGGAAGTCCAGCAGCGTCACTGGGAGGTCCCCTCACCACGTACAGGTGCCCACGTCGAGGGGTAAGTGGTGAGAGAGAACAGGACACTCAACTGGGAAAAAAAATTGCAACCCATAAGATGAGAACTTATTTAGACCTTTATGCCAAACATAATCAAAATAATTTGAAATGTCAAAAGTGACTGCTTGAGTTTCACCAAACTTTTCCACTCAATTTGTTCAAAAGTAATTAATATAAGCCAATATATTACCAGTAAATTGGAATTGAT
Organism: Mastigoproctus giganteus; assembly: GCF_048544385.1. Classification (NCBI taxonomy): domain Eukaryota; kingdom Metazoa; phylum Arthropoda; class Arachnida; order Uropygi; family Thelyphonidae; genus Mastigoproctus; species Mastigoproctus giganteus. The sequence continues at coordinate 192,285,745 of NC_143583.1, forward strand.
GGAATTCATAATGACAATCATTGATCAGATGGAAGGTTTCAAGAAAGTTTTAAGAGTTAATGGTTGATGCATTTCTCCAGTACTTTGGAAAGAATAGAGGATGAAATGGGAGAATAACTGAAGGGAAGGATGACACACTGTTTTGGAACTAGCTGCATAGGGGCAAATTTCCATGCAGCAGGAAGAATACACAAAACAGGAGCAAGCTCAGAAACACAGGTTTTGAGAATAGGTGGAAAAATATCATCATACCAGGAATTTCTAAGCATTGAGATTATTCAGAATTCTTCTAATATCCTTCTGCCAGATGACCACATGAAACACCTGAGTTGCAAGGAGTTTGTTGGGAGGTTATTTACCAAGGTCATCAGTACAAGAGTTAGAAGAAAAGTAGGATGTAATGAGTCAGCTTTATCTTCGCCACCAACACCATTACCAACTGAAGTGAATATTTGCATTATTTTCATCAAGCAGATCTAGCAAATTTTCTTCTTTGACCATGGATAAGATGTGGTCCATCAAAGGCAGATATTGTTGGGATATCAGAGACATGGTGTCACACAGATATAAGGAATGCAGAACTGGAATTGGGGGAGTACAATGTGTAAAGAAAGGATAGACAGGATAGGAAGGGAGGAGGGGTTATGCTATTAGTTCAGAAACACATAAAATTCAAGGAAGTGAAGCCAGTTGACATTGCTGGACAGTGCAGTTTTGAGTCAGTTTGGTGTGACATAGGCACTTGGAGATCAAAATTGAGAGTAGGAGTGTGCTATAGGCCTAATGACTCTGATGAGTATAATAAGAAACTGTACAGGGAAATAGAGTGGGCCAGTAAATCAGAGTCTTATAATGGGTGATTTCAATTTCCCAGATGTTGATTGCAATTTGTGGGTTGGTCACTCACACATTAGCAAGGCTTTTGTGGATTTATTGGATGATTGTTTTCTACATCAGCATGTTTGGGAGACAACTAGAAGGAGTAATACTCTTGATCTGATTATCAGTAGTGATTCTTCATGCATAAGAATTTGCAGATAAAGGAACCAATAGGTGGCAGTGATCACAGTGTGCTGAAGTTAGATTTACTCAAAGAGGTAACTACCATCAGGTGTAAAGGGAACGGTTTTTGCTTTCGTAAAGGCGACTACTATGGTCTCAGACAGTATTTAAATTCTATACAGTGGGACCAACTGATGATGTTAACAACAGCAAATTCAAAATGAGAAGCATTCAAAGAACTTATCTTGGAAGCTACTAGGCTTTACATAACAACTAAGAAATATTGTTCAAGGTTTAGGCCTAAATGAATGTCAGATGAACTAATGAGACATATGGCAGAGAAGAAAAATGTATGGGATACATATAAATTAATGGGTGATATGGAAGCCTATGATAGATATTGATGGTTCAACAGTTGAGGATCCTGCTCAGGTGGCTAACAATCTAAACGAGTATTTTGCATCTACATTCACACATGAGGAGTTATTCAGAAAGGGGAATGCCAGAGGTGAAGTAAACTCTGGCAGTGAGCTAGATGATTTTGTAATAACTGAGAGGAAAGTGGAGGAGAAATTGTTGAAGATAAAAATAAAAAAGGCACCTGGGGTGGATGGGATCTATCCAGTTATATTAAAGGAGGCAGCAAAGGAAGTAAGCAAACCCTTAGCAATAATTACTAGTGCTTCCTTAGACTCAGGGGAGGTACCCATAGACTGGAGATGTGCAAATGTGACCCCAATTCACAAAGGAGGATCAAAGGCTGACACAAGTAATTATAGACCTGTGAGTTTAACTTCTGTTCCACGAAAATTAATGGAGGCACTGCAGGATCATCTAGAGAAGACTTCAGTTATAGATCAGACACAGCATGGTTTTGTTAAGGGAAAGTCTTGCCTGAATTTGATTGGATACTATGATGCAGTCACAAAAGAACTGGATGCAGAGAATAACTTTGATATTATATATTTGGATCTTAGAAAGGCTTTTGATACTGTTGCACATGGAAGACTGCTGCACAAATTGGAGCAGTGTGGCATTGGAGGCAAATTGCTGCTATGGATAAAGGGATGGTTGAGGGGGAGAAGACAGAGAGTGGTAATCAATGACACTGCTCATCGTGGACTAATGTTATTAGTGGGCCCCTCAGGGGTCAGTGTTGGGTTCATTATTGTTTTCTGTATTTTTAAATGATATTGATAATGGTATATCAAGCTTAATGTCCAAGTTTGCAGACGATACAAAGGTTGGCAGGGTTGTTAAGGACACAGTCTGTATAAGGCAATAGTCAGGCCACGCCTTGAGTACTGCGTACAGGTCTGGAGGCCTCATTTTAGGAAAGATGTAGATTTACTTGAGCATGTACAGAAAAGGGCAACAAGATTGGTGAGGGGAATGAAGGGATCCTCTTACCAAGAGAGGCTCAAGTTCTGCAAATTGCAGTGGCTGGAGACTAGGCACCTGCGCGGTGATCTGATTGAGGTGTATAAGGCCTTGAATGGGTTGAGCACGCTGAATTCTGATGGGATCCTTCCACTTGTTCAGATTACGAACCTAAGGGGGCATAAATTCAAATTAAGAAAGGACAAATGTAGAATAGATGTGCGGAAATTTGCCTTTAGCCAGTGGGTTGTTAATTGCTGGAACAAACTTCCATCTGTCGTGGAAGTTGATAGATTGAATAAATTTAAGGAGGAACTGGACAGGCATTTGGAGGGAATGGTGTGATTTTTTTTTTTTTTTTTTTTGGATGATGCTGCATAAGCTCATACACTTGCTTTCTTGCATCACATGCCATTACTACTACTACTACTACTACACTATTGACGCTATGCTGCTGCAACAGGATCTGGAAAGGTTGAACAGATGGGCTGAGAGGTGGCAAATGAAGTTTAACATTGACAAATGTAAAGTACTACATATGGGAAACAGCAACCCCAGAGCAATGTATCAACTACACTGTGGTACTACACTGACAGTGGTAGATAACGAAAAGGACCTGGGGATAATTTTGCAGGCAGATATGAAGTTCTCTGACAGTGCAGACAGGCTGCAAGAGTAGCTCATGGTGTCTTGTCAATGATATACAGGAATTTTTCTAGCAGGGATAAGGAGGTGATTATTCCCTTGTATAAGGTAATGGTCAGGCCACACCTTGAGTATTGTATACAGGTCTAGAGGCCTCATTTCAAAAAGGATTGCTTGCTTGCTTGGGTTTTATTGGCACATTAGTGACTAAGGCTATAATGCGCCATTTCAAGAAGGATATAGAGCTGCTGGAACAAGTACAGAGAAGGGCAACAAGATTAGTGAATGGAACAAAGGGTTTCTCTTATGAAGAAAGGCTTAAGTTTTGCAAATTACAGTGTCTGGAGACTAGGCACCGGCGAAGTGATCTGATAGAGGTGTATAAAGCCTTGAATGGTTTGAGCATGCTCAATGCCGATGGGATTATTCTACTTGCTCAGAATAATCACCTGAGAGGGCATAAATTCAGATTGAGGAAAGACAGATGTAGGATAGATGTGTGGAAATTTGCCTTTAGCCAGTGGGTAGTTGGTTGGTGGAACAAGACTTTCATCCCTTGTTGTGGAAGTTGATAGCCTAAATAAATTTAAGTCTCAGATGGACAGGTAATTCGAACGAACGGAGGGGTGAAATGGAAGTGGGTTTTTTTTTTTTTTTTTTTTTTTTTCTAGCTGATTCTGCATAAGCTTGATTTCTTGCCTCATATGCCTCTACTAATGCTAATCACTTTCAGCATCTTAAATCTTCTCCCCTCCAAAGGACGCCAGGTTGATTCCTTCTGCTGACAAGGTGATGACATTGGTTTTTTGGTATGCTCATTGAGTGTTGCTAGGGGATTATCTTCAGAAAGGCCATATAGTCACAGGAGTATGGGGTCTCATGAGGTGTTTGCATGAAAATATTAAAGACAAATATCAATGAGAACTCAGCAAACGAGTCTTGTTCTACAGGGACAATGTGCCTGCTCATAAATCTGTCAATACTATGCTGCTCTGCACACGTGTGGCTTTGAAATCTTGGGACTATCACCCATAGTCACCAGATGTAGCACTATCAGATTTTGACTAATTCCCAATTTGAAAAAATATCTGGCTGACATCCATTTTACGATCTACAGTGTCGGTGCTGCAGTGAATGCATTTTTGGAGGGCCAAGAGAAAACTTTCTTCACAGCTGGAATTAATGCATTGCAGCATCAGTAGCAAAAGTGTATTGACTCCAAAGGGGGCTATGTTGAAAATGTTGAAAAGTAATATGTTACCAGACTCCTCAAATAAACTCTTCATACTCAGGCTACAAGCTTTTCAAACACCCCTCATACATTCACATTAAACATACATTCATACATACATTATATACCCCCTCATACATTCACATTATACAAGGAATTCTTTATGGAAGGACATGCCAGAAATTTATCAAACTCTCTAACAGGGAACTAAATGATGTTGTGATAACCGAGAGCAAAGTGGAAAATAAATTAGCATTAGCATTAGCATTAGCATTAGTAGAGGCATTTGATGCAAGAAAGCAAGCTTATGCAGCATCAGCCAAAAAAAAAAAAAAAGTAACATAAATAAATAAAAATAACCACTTCCACTTCACCCCTCTGTTCGTTCGAAATACCTGTCCAGCTGAGCCTTAAACTTATTTAGGCTATCAACTTCCACGACAAGGGATGGAAGTCTGTTCCACCCACCAACCACCCGCTGGCTAAAGGCAAATTTCCGCACATCTATCCTACATCTGTCTTTCCTCAATTTGAATTTATGCCCTCTCAGGTGATTTTTCTGAGCTAGAGGAAGAATCCCATCAGCATTGAGCATGCTCAAACCATTCAAGGCTTTGTACACCTCTATCAGATCACCCCGCTGGTGCCTAGTTTCCAGACACTGTAATTTGCAAAACTTAAGCCTTTCTTCGTAAGAGAACCCCTTTGTCCCATTCACCAATCTAGTTGCCCTTCTCTGTACTCGTTCCAGCAGCTCTACATCCTTCCTGAAATGAGGCCTCCAGGCCTGTATACAGTACTCTAGGTGTGGCCTGACCATTGCCTTATACAAGGGAATAATCACCTCCTTATCCCTGCTAGAAAAATTCCTATATATCATTGACAATACACCATGAGCTACTCTTGCAGCTCGTCTGCACTGCTCAGAGAACTTCATATCTGCCTGCACCACCACCCCCAGGTCCCTTTCATTCTCTACCACTGTCAGTGTAGTACCACAGAGTTGATACGTTGCTCTGGGGTTGCTGTTTCCCATATGTAGTACTTTACATTTGTCAATGTTAAACTTCATTTGCCACCTCGAAGCCCATCTGCTCAACCTTTCCAAATCCTGTTGCAGCAGCATAGTGTCAGTAGTGTCCTTGACAACCCTGCCAACCTTCGTATCGTCTGCAAACTTGGACATTAAGCCTGATATACCATCATCAATATCATTTATAAATACAGAAAACAATAAAGGCCCCAATACTGAACCCTGAGGGACTCCACTAATAACATTAGTCCACGATGAGCAGTGTCCATTGATTACCACTCTCTGTCTTCTCCCCCTCAACCACCCCTTTATCCATAGCAGCAACTTGCCTCCAATGCCACACTGCTCCAATTTGTGCAGCAGTCTTCCATGTGCAACAGTATCAAAAGCCTTTCTAAGATCCAAGTATATAATATCAAAGTTATTCCCTGCATCCAGTTCTTTTGTGACTGCATCATAGTATCCAATCAAATTGGTCAGGCAAGACTTCCCCTTAACAAAACCATGCTGTGTCCTAGCTATAACTGAAGTCTTGTCTAGATGATCCTGCAGTGCTTCTTTCACCAGTGCCTCCATTAATTTTCCGGGAACAGAAGTTAAACTCACAGGTCTATAATTACTTGTGTCAGCCTTTGATCCCCCTTTGTGAATTGGGGTCACATTTGCACATCTCCAGTCAATGGGTACCTCCCCTGAGTCCAAGGAAGCTCTCATAATTATGGCTAAGGGTTTGCTTACCTCCTTTGCTGCCTCCTTTAATATAACTGGATAGATCCCATCCACCCCAGGTGCCTTTCTTGTGTTTATCTTCAACAATTTCTCCTCCACTTTGCTCTCAGTTATTACAAGATTCTCTAGCTTACTGCTAGAGTTGAATACACCTCTGGCATTCCCCTCGCTGAATAACTCCTCATGTGTGAATGTCGATGCAAAATATTCATTTAGTTTGTTAGCTACCCGAGCAGGGTCATCAACAGTTGACCCATCGATCTCAAGTGGACCAATCTGATTCATCCCCTTCCTTCTAGAGTTTACATAAGTAAAGAACTCTTTGCTGTTTTTCTTCGCATCCCTTGCCAAGGATCTCTCGTAATCTGCCTTCGCCTGCCTAACCTCCTTTGTAACTTGGTTACAGATCAACTTGTATCTATCATAGGCGTCCGTGTCACGTGTTAATTTGTATGTATCCCATGCATTTTTCTTCTCTGCCATATGCCTCATTAGTTCATCTGACAACCATTTAGGCCTAAACCTTGAACAATATTTCTTAGTTGGTATGTAAAGCCTAGTAGCTTCCACGATAAGTTCTTTGAATGCTTCCCATTTTGAATTTGCTGTTGGCAATATCATCAGTTGATCCCACTGTATAGAATTTAAATACTGTCTCAGTCCATTGTAGTCGCCTTTACGAAAGCAATACCCCTTCCCTTTACCCCTAATGGTAGTTACCTCTTTGAGTAACTCCCACTTCAGCACACTGTGATCACTGCCACCAAGTGGTTCATTTATCTGCAGATTCTTAATGCATGAAGAATCACTACTGATAATCAAATCAAGAGTATTACTCCCTCTAGTTGCCTCCCGAACATGCTGATGTAGAAAACAATCATCCAATAAATCCACAAAAGCCTTGCTACTGTGTGAGTGACCAGCCCCCAAATTCCAGTCAATATCTGGGAAATTAAAATCCCCCATTATAAGACTCTCTGATTTACTGGCCCACTCTATTTCTCCGAACAGTTTCTTATTATACTCATCAGAGTCATTAGGCCTATAGCACACTCCTACTCTCAATTTTGATCTCCCAATGCTTATGTCACACCAAACTGACTCGACACTGCACTGTCCAGCGATGTCGACTGGCTTCACTTCCTTGGATTTTATGTGTTTTTTAACTAATAGCATAACCCCTCCTCCCTTCCTATCCTGTCTATCCTTTCTGTAGACATTGTACTCCCCAAATTCCAGTTCTGCATTTCTTATATCTGTGTGACACCACGTCTCTGAAATCCCCACAATATCTGCCTTTGATGTTTTGAGCAATACCTCAAATTCATCAAATTTATTTACTAAACTCCTAGCATTGGTGTACACACAAGTATACATGCACCTGTTCTTTTTCTTAGCTACCCTAACACAACCCATGTGTTTACTTGTACCCCAATGATTCCCAGCAGTCTCTGAAATATCCTGCATCTTATTTTCCAGGCTGCGGCTCATTCCAATAGAAGCAGTGCAAGAATCACTTTCACCTCTGCCAGTGGCTACTGTTAATCTATTAGTCCTTGTATCCCCCCAATCTAGCAGTTTTCCGACCCACCTAACATTGCCTCGATAGCATCAGCAAACATTCTTGCACCCTTTCTATTTAAGTGTATCCCATCCCTGTAGAAGCAGTCTCTCCTGTTAACAAGTACAGACCAGGCTGAAAAAAATTCTACCCCTTGAGCCCTGCACAATCTTTCCAGGGCCGAATTGATTGACAGGGCTCTCATCATATACTCCCTCCTATCGTGTCTGGGCAGAATTGCAGACACTTTCAATTTCAACCCTAATTCACGGCTTTTTTTCATCAGTGACCTGTACTTGTCAAGTAATTCCGCCGGTCTCCTACTCTTAATGTCATTAGTGCCAACGTGTACAACTATATCACCTTTTGTGCCCTTAAAAGATGATATCCGCTCTACAACGTCATCAACTTTTGCCCCTGGCAGACATACCCTGGTCCTATTCCACCTATCCTTTTTACAAAGCATGTTTCCCGTTTCCCTGACAATAGAGTCACCAACAACTACTAGTTCCTTTGGGACCAGCGCATTCTGCCTTGGGGGTTGCCGCTGTGTTCCGCGATGACCAAGTGCAAGCTCTGGCATTGGTGTGGGCAGCTGAGAGCTTGATGGGCCCCTCACTTGTAATCCTTCGAGGGCATCCACCCTATCCTTCAAGCTCTCATATAGGCCCATAACAACGCTGAGTTGTCGCCTTATCTCCTTACACTCCTTGCATCGCACACACACAAAGACATCCCCCATGGCAGTATCATGTCCCATACTTGACTGCTCCGCAAACATCAAGCAAATAGTGCATCTTACAAGGCTGTGATTCAGAGGACAACTGCCCCCCTCAGTTCTCCCCTGGGCCACAGCATTCCCATTAGCTTGAGCCCTTTGCTTTGCTGCTCTGGTTTGAGTCATGATTTAGAGTTACTTTCAATAAAATTTCGATTTCTGTACAAAATTAAATCCAACAATTAAATTGTTGAAGATAAACATAAAAAAGGCACCTGGGGCAGATGAGATCTATCCAATTACATCGAGGGAGGTCCCTATAGGCTGGAGGTGTGCAAGTGTATCCCCCAATTGACAAGTGGGGGGAATCAAAGGGTATATGCATAATTACAGAAATAATGCAGGACCATTTAGATAAGAGTGTAGTTATACTTCAGTCAAAGCATGGATTTGTTAAGGATTGATACTGAGGACCAATCTAATTGGATATTATGATGCAGTAATGAAGGAACTGCATGCAAAAAATAATTTTGATATCGTATACTTTTTTTTGATATCGTATTCCCCAGGGTTCAGTGCTAGGACCACGGTTATTTTCTGTATTTATTAATGCTATTGATGAAAGTATATCAGCTTTAATGTCTAAGTTTGCAGATGATACAAAGGTAGGAAGAGTAGTTAATGATAGTAATCAAGGTATGCTAAAGAAACAATATCTAGAAAAATTAGGTAGGCTGAATTAGGCAGCTGAAGTTTAAAATTTATAAATGCTTGGTACTGCATGCAGGTAGCAGCAATCTAGAGTAATGTTGTTTGTTATTTGGTTTTTAGGAGCATTAGCAACTAAGGCCATATTGCTCCGGGGATATGCAGTGGTCATTCCCTGACCTTTCCGCATCCTCCGTATTTGGTGGTCACAGGCTCGAACCCACCCCGGTCTAATCAAGAAGCGTGTGCTACGCAATGCTGCTCCTGCCCACCTGGCTACGGAGGCACCTTCTAGAGTAATGTACCAACTGTGTTGTACTACGCTGAGGGTAGTAGAAAATTAAAAAATACCTGGAAGTAATTGTGCAGTCAGATATGAAGTACTCTAAGCAGTGCAGACAGGATGCCAGGACAGCTCATGGGATTTTTTGTTAATGATATACAGGAATTTTGCTAGGAGATGATTATCCTATTATATAAAGCAATGGTCAAGTCACATCTTGTGTACTGCACACAGGTCTGGAGGTCTCATTTTAAGATGGATGTAGACCTGCTGGAGGAGTGATTGCAGAGAAGGAAAAAATGACTGGCAAGAGGAACAAAAGTGTTCTCCCACTAAGATAGGCTTCAATTCTGAAAATTTCCTAGGTGCCTCTGAGGAGATGTGATTGAGGTTTTTAAGGCTTTGAATGGATTGAGTAAGTTCAACACTGATGGCATTCTTCCTCTTGCTAAGGCTACACATGTGAGGGGGCATAAATTCAAATTAAGGAATGATGGTTGCAGGACAGATGTGTGGAAGAGGTTGATTGTTGGAAAAGACTTTCATCTATTGGTGTGGAAGTGAGTAGTTTGAATAAATTCAAGGAAGAACTTTAGAATGGATGGACAAGTGAAATGGGAAATTTATTTTATTTTATTTTTTTTGGCTGATGCTGTATAAGCACACTTTCTTGCATCATTTACTACTATTAATACTAAACACGCATATTCATTTTTCACTTTTTATACATATTAATGTTTGATGAGAGATATAATTTGTAAAAAAGTTATGAATTGTACAAAAATTTTTATTTACCTGTTTTAAAAATTGATTCAATTTTAATCTGTTAAATTTTTAAATCTCATTATGATGAATTTATTTCTCTTGATGTTCTGCACTTTATAATCAGAAAGTATCCACATATGAATTTCAGTATCCAATGTTATAAACAGCATGCCAGAAAACAACAGTGCACATGCATGTATCATGTAATTATTATTATTATTATTAATAATATAATAATAATATAACAGTCATCACTTGTTAATGAAATCCCAGGGGTTCACATCTGGTGAGTATGGGCTTGGCACACCTAGGGTCCTGAGCTGGATATAATCATCCTTCTCTTTCTTGGTGATTTCTTTCTACTTCTGACTGACTTGTTCTCTCTCTCTCTCTCTCTCTCTCTCTCTCTCTCTCTCTCTCTCTCTCTCTCTCTCTCTCTCTCTCTCAGGGTAATTCAGGAATTTTTTTTTTTTTTGGCTGGTGCAGCATAAGCCTCAGGCTTCCTTGCACCATATGGCTAATAAAAGGTTTGAAGATATATTTACTGGTCTCATATGGAGAGGCCTAGGTTTGAGTCCCATCATAGACCAAAGGAATTTCTAAAGAACTCTTCAGCCAGGGCTGTAGTTTAAATAACACCTCCTCCTGGTATAATTAATATGTTCCCGCCAGTACACTGGGAACAATCAAATACCATTATGTACAGAATTTTATAGAAATAGGGATGCGAACTGACCTTTCAACAGTCATAGCAAAATCCAGACTAGGCAGCAATCCATGGCAGAAGCATTAAATTTACATATCACAGCATTGGCTGAGCTATATAAGCTAAATAAAAAGGGAATCAAAATTCATTAGAAGTACAACTTCTTGGTGTTTATTCACATGCACATTTGTAAAATCACATGAAAGCATGCTTTCCAGAAACAATTTATGTGAGATGGTATTACTGTATAGAGAATGTGGCTGAAGTGCTAGAATTACACCAAGTTTTCTACATGTTCTCTTAATTTTGTTGAACAGCGTATATTACGATGGTGAGACAGTGAAGGGGTCAAAGTAATTAGAAAAGATAGATTGTCTGTTGTAATTCCAGGGAGTTAGCATGTATGAAAGATGTTAGAAAAAATTTTGTTCATTGGCAAATAATCATAAATAAAAAAAAAGAGAAAAAGAATTTCCATTACTACAAGCTGTTCTTTTATTACCCAGTTTATTTATATACTGATATAGTAATCATTTGATAACATTAAATTTTATGAAAGAATTTGCTTTCTTATGAGCAAATAAGTAACCAACCACCACCATGTGTGTGTTAATAAAGGAGGTTATAATTTCATTGTCAATAGTGATGCCATGTTTGAAATACTGTGTCTAAGTCTGGAGGCTGTTTCTAACGAAAAACATTGATACCCTTGAAAGGAACACAGATAAGTTGTCTTTGGTTTGGTCAATTACAGAGCTTGGAAACTAGTCATGAGGGTGATCTGATTGGGGGAGAGGGCGAAGTGAATGATAGTAAAAATTTTTACACTGAAAAGGAACACAATGACTAGAAACATTTATAAATATAAATTATGGAGAAAATTAACAGACTGGACTTAGGGAAGTTTGATTTGGTCAAGTTATTAACATCAGCATTAGTAGTGGCATATGATGCAAGAAAGCAAGCTTATATAGTACTAGCCAAAAAAAAAAAAAAAAAACCATTTCATCACTCCATTCAAACGTTTACCCAGTTCTTCCTTGAATCTATTTAAGCTATCAACTTCCACAATGACAGATGGAAGTTTGTTCCAGCAATCAACCACTTGCTGGCCAAATGCAAATTTCTGTACATCTATTCTGCAACTGTCTTTCCTCAATTTGAATTTGGCCCTCTCCTGTGTGTGGTCTGAGCAAGAGGAAGAATTCCATCAGCATTGAGCTTAGTCAAACCATTCAAAGCCTTATATACCTCGATCAGATCATCTCACACATGCTTAGTTTCCAGATGCTGCAATTCGCAGAAATGAAGACTTTCTTGGTAAGAAAACCCCTTTGTTCTCTCACCAATCTCATTGCCATTCTCTGCAAACTTGGACATTAAGCCTGATATATCTTCATCAATATCACTGATAAACATAGAAAACAATAATGGTACCAACACCGAACCTTGCAGGGTTCTACTAATAACATTAGTCCATGAAGAGCAATGTCCATTGATTACCACACTGTCTTCTCCCGCTCAACCAGCCCTTTATCTATAGTAGCAACTTGCCCTTAATGCCATACTGCTCCAATTTGTACAGCAGCCTTTTATGTGCAACAGTATCAAAAACTGTCCAGAAATCCAAGTATATGATATCAAAATTATTTTTTCTTTGTTCCTTTGTGACCACACCGTAGTATCTAATTAAACTGGTCAGACAAGATTTCCCCTTAGAAACCCATGCTGTGTCTGAACTATAATTGCTGTATCCTGCATTGCTTCTTTAACCAGCGATGCCATTATTTTCCCCAGAACAGAAGTAAAACTAACAGGTCTGTAATTACTCGTGTTTCCCTTTAAATCCCCCCTCCTTTATGAACTGGGGATACATTTGTACTTCTCCAGTACATAGGGGACCTCCCCTGAATCCAAGGATGTTCTCATAATTATGGCTAAGGGTTTTCTTACTTGTTTCGCTGCCTCGTTTAATATAACTAGATAGATCCCATCCACCCCAGGTGCCTTTCTTATGTTTAACTTCAACAATTTCTCCTCCACTTTCCTCTCAGTTATTACAAAATCCTTTAACTCCTTGTTAGAGTTCGATAAAAAATGTTTGGCCTTCACTTTCCTACAGAATTCTTCATGTTTGAACATAGATGCAAAATATTCATTCAGTTTGTCAGCTACCTGAGCAGGATCATCAACAGTCAGACCATCGATATCAAGTGGACCAATCTGATTTATCCCCTTCCTTCCAGAGTTTACATAAGTATTCTTTGCTGTTTTTCTTTGTACCCTTTGCCACAGATTTCTCACAATCAGCCTCGTAATCAATTAAACTAATCAGGAACTACAAATACCTGGGAGTAATCTTAGATGACCAACTAAATTTCATAGCCCATGCCAAATACGTTGTCCACAAAATAAAGAAGATAGCATGCCAACTGATCAAAATCACTAAAACAGCCTGGAGAATCAAGCCATCTACTCTGAAGCTCTATTATGAGTGTATTCTCATCCCAATAATTTGCTACACGTCTGGCACCTGGGCCAAAAGATTAATCACAGACTGGTAAAGACATATCTGCTCCAGGCCCAATGTTTTTTTCTCCCTGTTATTTCAACATCCTGTAGGATCATCTCTATGGTCACTGACCAAGTCATACTGTATTGGCAAACTATCGATACAGTACAAACTGGCCTATCATTAACTACAATATCACAGAAGAAGACAAATACCAGTTAGCGTAAACAACTTCAACGTAAATCTAGAAATATCAATCAAAAAAAGATAGCAGCAACATCACAAAAGCCATGACCGAGGTCTGGCAAGAGGAATGGACCGAATCGGACTTGGAAAGAACTACGTTTCAGATTTAGCCCTCAAAATGTTAGCCTTCAAAAAAGTGCCATTCAATATATATGATTATCAATAATTAGCTGCATAATCATTATTTTATTTTAATCTATTTTATATTTTTATTTTATTGCTAATTATATGTTTATTTATAGGGTATAGCAATGTAAACCAACACAGGCTATCTTAGTCTTTAGTACTTTCATGCCAATGTTTTAGCACACTTTGAGTACCTATATAGTACCAATACTACACTTATAGTAGTTGTTATTTTGGTTTTTTTTTTTTTAGGAGCATTAGCAACTAAGGCCATATTGCTCCGGAGATATGTGATGGTCATTCCCTGACCTTTCCGCATCCTCCTTATTTGGTGGCCACGGGCTCGAACTCCGGTCTAATCAAGAAGCGTGTGCTATGCACTGCTGCTCCTGCCCACCTGGCTATGGTCTTATAGTAGTAATTAGATTACAGACTGATGTAATGTTTAATCTACAATTGATGGCATTAATCTGATCTGATATATCTTTTACATCTATTCCAATATTTCATAACACACACACACACACACACACACACACACACACACACACACACACACACACACACACACACACACACACACACAGAGGCCCAGCTTTACGACAGTTCAATTTGCGCTGTTTCACATAAGCGCCCTTTTAAAATAATAATGAAAAAATAAAAAATATATATATATAAAAAGAAAATTTGAAAGCGCAAGTGTAAACGCAGCATAGAAAGTGGGTACCTAGATTGTGCCAGTGTCGATGTCAGTTGCTTTCTCCACATCCACCAGTGATCACGTGTTATGAGCTGTGCCTTAAAGTTTAATAATTTCCTGTGTTCATTAGTGCCTTATTATTTTAAATAAATTGTGCAGCCATGTCTTCTAAGCGTAGTGGTGAATCTGTGCCTGCACATGTTAAAAAAAAGCTGCAAATCTCTAACAACTGAAGTGCAAATGGACGTTATTCGTCATACAGAATCTGGTGAGTGGTGTTTGGAGGTGTGCAAGACCTTAAATTCTACTGTTATTGCACCTTCTACTGTTACGACCATTTTGAATAATGCTGAGAAGATAAAGCAGTCACATACAGGAATTGTTAATGTAAGCATTTCTAGAACAACTTATTCAAAGAGTGAGACAATGGAGAAGCTGGAGAAGTTATTAGTGCTGTGGATAGATGATATGAACCAAAATAACATTCCTGTAATACAAGCAGTGGTTATGGACAAGGCTAGGAGCTTGTTCAATGAAATTAATGAGGAACTGGGAGTGAATTAATCATTTTTAGCTAGTAGGGGGTGGTTTTCCCAGTTCAAAAACTGGACCAGAATTCACAATGTAAAAATTACTGGTGAGATGGCTAGTGCGACACTGCAGGTGCCTAGGAATATTCTCCCATATTCCAAAAGTTAATGGATGAAGGCTGCTACACCCCAGACTTGGTCTTTAATGTTGATGAAACGGGCACTGTACTAGAAGAAGGTGCCTGGCAGGATGCATGTAGCCTGTGAAGAGAGGTCTACCCCTGGTTATAAAAGATCAGCTTACATTACTTCTGGGTGGTAATGCATCAGGCACTTTTAAGTTAAAGCCAATGTTGGTGTACTATTTAGAGAATCTATGTGTTATGAAGTGTATTGTGAAGACTCGACTTCCTGTTTTCTGGTGCTCTAATAAGAAGGCTTGGGTGACCCTTTTTAGTGAATGGTACACTTCATACTTTTGTCCAGAGGTGGCCCAATTTTGTGCAGCAAACAACTTACCAAAAATGTTGTTTTAGTCCTTGACAATGCTCCAGGACATCCAGCCAACCTTGAAGATATCTCTAACAACGTTCTGAATGTGAAGGTCATTTATTTGCCATCCCACCCAATACCACCTCACTGTTGCAACCAATGGATCAGGGCATTATTGCGACCTTCAAGGTGTACTATTTACGTACAACCTTCAAAGGGATTGTCGAGGCAGTGCAGGCATCTAACTGTGACTGTTAGGGACTACTGGAGGTCCTACAACATGCTTAAGGCCATAATATTGCTGCAGCCTGGACAGAAGTGTCGCAATCATGCATGAATGGCATTTGGAGGAAATTGTGGCTTGCTGCTGTGTCTTACTTTCTTGAGTTTGAGCCAGTTTCAGCCATGGCTGAAGATATCACTCAGATGGCTGAGAATGTTGGCCTTGACAAGGTTGACATTGATGATATCAGTGAGTTGCTGCAAAGCCATGGTGAGCCTCTTTCAAAGGAGGACTTAGAGGAGCTGGCTGCACAACTGGCTAAACAGGATTCTGAGGAGGAAGAGCAGGAGATTGTGCCAATTAGGACCCTCACCACAAAAACACTTCAATCAGTTTTGGCCCAAATACAAACAGGCTGTGAAACTCTATGTGATAATGACCAAAACTGGGAATGCAGCATTTCCATCCAAAGAGCTGTTACTAACATAATGAAGCCCTATGTTTTTAGAAGAGAGAAAGACTCAACAGATGTCATTGCTGCAGTTCTTTTCTAAGGCCAAAGAACCTGCAGAACCGGTCGACCCTCCATCAGGCCCATCCCATTAATGCCGTCCCATTATGCCACTGCCAAAGAACATCAATGCCTGACATCAGGCATCTCTCATATTGTGGAAATATACTTCACAACTTTTTTGTCATCATTACATCACTTGGGCACCTACCCACCCACCGAAGAAAGGCCAAATAGCCCTGAAACGGTGCCGTCTGGGTGGTGGTATTCACTGAGAATAAGTAACAACAGTCTTCTCCTTCGGGTGAAGCATTACTTATTCGAAGTAGTGCAATGTAATGGCAACTTGTCATGAAGGTATTCACAACATGAGATGTAACTTAAACGATGCCGCTATTGCAAATTTGCTAATCTATAATTAGCTGTGTATAAATGATGCAATTGCACTAAAATACACATAGCAATTGTAAAAGCTAAATAAATAACAAATACACCAAATTAATCATAAAATCACAGACGAATACTAAACTACTAAACTTAAATCAAATGTTGAAGAAAAACAAAATTTCAACCAATAAATAAAGATCACTTAACAGCTACCAAAAACACATATAGTTCTCTTAGCCCCTAAACAAAAATCAGTGAAATAAACCTGTGGTGGATGACATTGAACACTCTGCCAAAATTTTAAAGCCAACTGGATTGGAATCTTCTAACAGTGAGCAGAGTATTATGGTATGAGGGCTAAAGGTTATATAGTTAAGTCATTTTTTTTTTATTTTGCTGATGCTGCAAAAGCTTCGCTTATTCGCGTCCTTTACTAATACTAATAAAAATGAGATATAATGAAATGACAAACTGCAGAAAGGTAATGGAAAAAGAGAATGATCAGTAATTAGAAATATCTAAAGTAAAAAATATAAAGAAAATAGAAAAAACAAAAAATCCAAAAAAAAAAAATCTTACCTCTCTGGGTGATAGAATTGAAACGTGATCTTCATAAATAAGTTTGGCTTTTTCTTCTACCATTTCTGGATTACACTCATTCTTCAGATCTTCACATGCCAACCAAAATAAAATATTTTCTTCACTATATTCACACTGTAAGAACTGTTGAAATATCTTACGTCCAGCTGAAAAAATGAAAGAATGACTACAGTCAGTAAATATCAGCTGATCCAATTAAATTTTTAAAGAGGACATCTTAAAAATTTATCTGTGTATAAGGAACGAATAAACATATTCCATCTAGAGTCACTGGTTTATTGTTGCTTATCTATAAGAAAGCTGAAATAAATTTACAAGAATATATGTTTTGCAGAAATTATTCTATTCTACTTTCTTCGTATATTAATCAACAAGTAAAAACTAGTATGTTATTTACATATTACAATATTTACATAATTTGTCAAAATTTTAAGTTTAATTGAAACACACAAAATTATTAAACTATCACCTTGCCACTACCTACTCTGCTACTCAGTTATAAGGCAAATGAACAATTATAGTCTTAATCCTTGGAAATCGGTTAAAAATCCCTAATTGTATTATATCTTATTTGGAGAAAATAACAACCTTGGTTGGGAGATAATAAACATGGATATGAGATTAACTGAGTCTAATGGTGATGTCATCTTGGCATTCTTTTGTTACTTTACATTATGGGGGGGAATTATAGCTGGAGTGTGTTTTTGCTTTGGGGTGGGGGGGACTTACTTTTTTTTGAGAATTTTTGGTGCATCTAGTGCATGCACATGTGTGTGGGGGGATGCACAATTAGCTTAAGAAACAGGATGTAAACACCCTACTTTTATAGGGTACTCAGCCCAAATCCCCTTGTTTTTAGAGTAAAACATTCAAAAGTATAAAAAGGCATTTTTAAGATTTGAACTCTCTCTCTCTCCAATGAAGAACAGATTCTCTGAATACACTTACTTTTAAGTTGAAGTTAACTGACAACTTGAGTTAAATAATATTTAATTTAACTGCCTCCAAAAACTCAGCAGGTTTTCCAGCTATGCACTGTATGTTTAGTGTCCAGCAGAATGATCATACAAACTCGTGAGAGAAGTCTAAACTAAGTTCACAATTTACCAAATTTTCTAAAACTATACAACTATATATTAAATAACTCAATTTATAATACTTCAACAGATCAGAGTAGCACCACAGCAGTAATGTCTTGAGAAAAAACAAAACCTAGGGACCATTAACAGCTTTTGTGAGACTCCCACTCCAATTGGTTGACTGTTGTGTTTTTACTCTTTGGATAATTTTACTTACTTACTGTACATATAAACACTTACAGTAAAATTTGCTAGAAATGTTGTGTTAATGATCAGTTGGTTAACTGCATAATATTTGTGACATTCCTTACACATGAGAGAACAGTCTGACATAGCAAAACTAAGTTCACAATTTATTTCTAAAACCATACAACTATATATTAAATAATTCAATTTATAATACTTACAAAAAAAAAACAAAAAAATGAAAATAACTGACTGACAACAAAAGCAGTGGTCTAACTAGTATTTCTAGGCTTCCGAGCATCAGCAACACAAGTCAGAGAAACTGTCATTCCACACATTTTTAGTTTTTGAAAATAAATATATTTTTTAATTTAGTATTCTTTAAGTTTTTATTGATCTTTATGTTAGTTATATCTTTATTGCTTTCCAACTTGGAGTAGGGTATCTATCATTCCTGGGCCATGTTGTTTGCATTCATTTCCATGTTGTGTTGGAAATGAAAAAATCACCAGAATGAAGTTTGCTTGATGGCTAACTGAAAAACCATGGCAAACAATCAGAGGTGTTTTAAAATTACATGCTGAATACTTTTTTAATATTTTGTTAAGTAAATAGATAGACATATATTGAAGATGTCTGAACACAACTGTGGAGAACATTCATTCCAAATGCTACTTCCCACTGATGTTCAAGAGCAATTTTCCGACAGGACAGGACAAGACAAGACAGTACAGCACAGGTTATATGTACTGTTCAGAAAACTGAAAAACTCTAAAAAGTGAATTCGTCTCATATCCCAAGTTTGCTGAATAAATTGTTTGACAGTTGTATTATAATCCAAGATATTATGACCCAGATGATGTGTTATACATTCCTAGTATAACACATCATAATGTGTACTCTGGAATGACTCTTTATTTGCACCGATTTTATGACAATTGAAGGTGCTCCAACACTCGTTCCCACAGCTGTCAAGAAAGTGTTCTGTGCCAATCATGGAGGGGGTCTAAAACCCATTACTTTTATTCCTATATGCAGGGGTACCTTCTTGAACTGCTAAAAAAAATAGCTTATGTATTATTTGCACTTATATTTATTTTATCTATTTCCATTTTTTACTGTCCATCTGACATGTTCCCATATCTGATTTAAAAAAAAAAAAAAAAAAATTATGAACTTAAATATCTATTAGAATCACGTAAGTGTAAATTTAATATTCCTTCCATATAATATTCACTTTCCATATTTATCACTGATAAATTTTTAACTGGAAAAGTTTAGCAATAAAAAAATTCTTTACACCAACCATGTACACATCAACAACATTGCTATGATAACTTAAGAGTTTCAGTTTCCTTCTTTTTTTTGGCTACTTGCAGCCCTGAATTTTTGCTGTTGGTTGCAAAATATATTTTATTATTTTTTTTAAATATCTGTTTTTATTAATGAAGTTTTTTGATCATATTACACAATATATTATCAAAATTAAGAAAATTTTAGATTTCCATTTTAAATTATTTCTTGTTCCTTTCCCAAAAAAAATAACAGGTGAAGTAAAAACACGCATGTGCCTGCTGTTATTATGGTTTTCGTGCATTCAGTAGAGGATTAATGCAATATTATTATTATTAGCCATATGGTGCAAGGGAGCCTAAGGCTTATGCTGCACCAGCCAAAAAAATAAAATAAAACTCCTGAGTTAGCATTAGCATTAGTAGAGCCATGTGATGCAAGAAAGCAAACTTATATAGCATCAGAAAAAAAAAAAAAAAAAACCTTCTCATTTCACCCATCCATTTGCTCCAAAAGTTTGTCCAGTTCTTCCTTGAATTTATTAGTATTAGCATTAGCATTAGTAGAGGCATACAATGCAAGAAAGCAAACTTATGCAACATCAGCCAAAAACAACCGCTCCGATTTCAACTCTCCATTCATTCCATATACCTGTCCAGCTCAGCCTTAAATTTATTTAGGCTATCAACTTCCACAACAAAGGATGGAAGTCTGTTCCGCAAACCAATCACCCGCTGGCTAAAGGCAAACTTCCACACATCTATCCTACATCCATCTTTCCTCAATTTAAATTTATGTCCCTGCAGGTGAGTAATTTGAGCAAGAGGAAGAATTTCATTAGCATTGAGCTTCCTCAAACCATTCAAGGCCTTATACACCTTAATTAGATCACCTTGCAGGTGCCTAGTCTCCAGACACCACAATTTGCAAAAGTGAAGCTAAGCTTGGTAACAGCAACCCTTTGTTCCATTCACCAATCTCGTTGCCCTTCTCTGTACTTGTTCCAGCAGCTCTACATCCTTCCTAAAAAGAGACCTCCAGACCTGTATACAGTACTCAAGGCCTGACCACTGCCTTATACAAGAGGACAATCACTTCCTTATCCCTGCTGGCAAAATTCCTGTATATCATTAACAAGACACAACGAACTAATCATGCAACCTGTCTGCACTGCTCAAAAAACTTCATATCTGACTGCACAATTACCCCAAGGTCCTTTTCATTCTCCACTAACCTGAGTGTAGTACCACACAGTTGGTATGTTACTCTGGGGTTACTGCTACCCATATGCAGTACTTTACATTTATCAATGTTAAATTTCAGTTGCTACCTGTCAGCCCATCTGTTCATCTTTTCTAGTCTTGAAAATCAATATGTTTGATTGTTGGAATAAACTCCCATCTGGTGTCGTGGAGGTATGTATTTTGAATAAATTTAAGGAAGAATTAGGCAATTTATTCGAGGGAATGGATAAATGAGGTAATGTTTATTTTATTTTTTGTTGATGCTGTAGTATAAACTTACTTCCTTGCATCATTTCCCATACTACTAATATCTTTTTTTAATCACAGTATAGAATGGATGATACTACACTCAAAATGGTGGAGGATGAAAAAATACCTAAAGGAATTACTGTATGGTCTGATATTCTTGTAATTAAGATTTTTTTAAAGAATATTAAAGAATAAGAAGATCAAGACATCTCATTATTATTCCAAATGGGAAATTCATTAGACACTAAGGAAACAAACTTTCTTTTAAAGTTCAATTTTTATTCTGACTCAAGAAGAAAATCTTGTCATAATATTAAACGTGTAGTGATGTCAAATGGCTGACTGACCAGATAGGTTTAAATGGTATGACAATATTAGAGTTAGGAACCTGTACATCCAAACAAATGGTTTCAGTTATCCACTTTGCACCACCTCACACAGTTTTAATCATCTTGACTGGTAAAGTTAACCCAGAAGTTAGAATGTTATGTTCAGAATATAGCTTTCTTAGAAGTCTATAGAAAATCAGTGACTTTCGAGTGCTTATATCTAGTAATGCTAAAACAGGGAGATTACTGATATTACCATTGTAGTTATGAGAGCCACTGTTGAGCTGTGGGCAACTAAAAGCATTTCTTCCAAAAGCTTGGAAAAGATAGAACAGGGCTAGGAAATTCTCGTAGGTCACGATCAGAGGGAGTATATGATGAGAGCCCTGTCGATCAATTCGGCCCTGGAAAGATTGTGCAAGGCTCAAGGGGCAGAATTTTTTTTCAGCCTGGTCTGTACTTGTTAACAGGAGAGACTGCTTCTACAGGGATGGGATACACTTAAATAGAAAGGGTGCAAGAATATCTGCTGATGCTATCGAGGAAGTTTTAGGTGTGTCGGAAAACTGCTAGCTTGGGGGGGATACAAGGACTAATAGATTAACAGTAGCCACTGGCAGAGGTGAAAGTGATTCTTGCAATGCTTCTATTGGAATGAGAGGCAACCTGGAAAACAAGATAAAGGGTATTTCAGAGACTGCTGGGAGTAACTGCGGTACAAGTAAACACAATGGTTGTGTTAGTGTAGCTAAGAATAGGAACAGGTGCATGTACACTTGTGTATACACCAATGCTAGGAGTTTGGTAAATAAATTTGATGAATTTGAGATATTGCTCAAAACATCAAAGGCAGATATTGGTGGAATATCAGAGATGTGGTGTCACACAGATATAAGGAATGCAGAACTGGAATTTGGGGAGTACAATGTGTACAGGAAGGACAGAAAGGGAGGAGGGGTTATGCTATTAGTTAAGAAACACAAATTCCAACTGATGTTGACTGGACACAAAATCCAACCAGTGATGTCGACTGGACTACACTGTCCAGTCGACATCACTTTACAGTGCAGTGTCGAGTCAGTTTGGTGTGACATAAGAATTGGGAGATCAAAATTGAGAGTAGGAATGTGTTATAGGCCTAATGACTCTGATGAGTATAATAAGAAACTGTAAAGGAAAATAGAGTGGGCCAGTAAATCAGGGAGTCTTATAGTGGGAGATTTTAATTTCCCAGATATTGGCTGGAATTTGTGGGTTGGTCACTCACAAACTAGAAAGGCTTTTGTAGATTTATTAGATGATTGTTTTCTACATCAGCATGTTCAGGAGGCAACTAAAGGGAGTAATACTCTTGATCTGATTATCAGTAGTGATTCTTCATGCATTAAGAATCTGCAGATAAAGGAATCACTAGGTGGCAGTCATCACAGTGTGCTGAAGAGGGATTTACTCAAAGAGGTAACTACCATCAGGGGTAAAGGGAAGTGTTCTGCTTTCGTAAAGGCGACTGTAGTGGTCTGAGACAGTATTTAAATTCTATACAGTGGGAACAACTGATGATGTTACCAACAGCAAATTCAAAATGGGAAGCATCCAAAGAATTAATCTTGGAAGCTACTAGGCTTTACATACCAACTAAGAAATATTGTTCAAGGTTTAGGCCTAAATGGATGTCAGATGAACTAATGAGACATATGGCAGAGAAGAAAAATGTATGGGATACATATAAATTAATGGAAGCCTATGATAGATATAAACTAGTCTGTAACCAAGTCACAAAGGAGATTAGGCAGGCAAGGCAGATTATTAGAAATCCTTGGCAAAGGATGCAAAGAAAAACAGAAAAGAGTTCTTTACCTATGTAAACTCTAGAAGGAAAGGGATGGACGAGATTGGTCCACTGGATATTGATGGTTCAACTGTTGATGATCCTGCTCAGGTGGCTAACAAACTAAATGAGTATTTTGCATCTACATTCACCCATGAGGAGTTATTCAGGGAGGGGAATGCCAGAGGTGGGTTAAACTCTGGCAAGCTAGATGTTTTTTTTGGTTTTTAGGAGCATTAGCAACTAAGGCCATATTGCTCTGGGGATATGCGGTGGTCATTCCCTGACCTTTCTGCATTCTACGTATTTGGTGGTCATGGGCTTGAACCCCGGTCTAATCAAGAAGCGTGTGCTACGTACTGCTGCTCCTGCCCACCTGGCTACGGAGGTGCCGCAGTGAGCTAAATGATTTTGTAATAACTGAGAGGAAAGTGGAGGAGAAATTGTTGAAGATAAACATAAAAAAGGCACCTGGGATGGATGGGATCTATCCAGTTATACAGGGTGGCCACTGAATGACTGAAGTGTTTGAAAAAGTCATAACTTGTTCATTTTTAATCTTTTTTATTTTCTTTTTTTACAGGTTATAGAGCATCCCTTGGAGATTAAAATGGCTATGTATGATGTCCAGCAACGAGTAAAACTCATTGGGTTTTTCTATTCCAATGAAAGATCAATTATTGAAACTCAGAGAAAATACCAGCAACATTTTAAAGCCCTCCTAGCAATAACATGATTCGAAACATAATTGCCCGGTTTGAAAGAACTGGATCAGTTGGCGATCTTCTGGGAAGAGGTCCTAAGTGCACTGTGCGCACTGACGCAGCGGTGGAAGCTGTACGACAGAGTGTCCTTGAGGATCCATCTGCCTCTACCCGTCGTCGCTCTGCTCAACTAGGCTTCACCAGAACATTGCTTCAGAAGATTCTGAAAGGATGGTCAGTGTTTCATGGGCCACATTTTAATCTCCAAGGGATGCTCTATCCCTTGGAGATTAAAATGTCCATACTCCTAGCATTAGTGTACAAGCAAGTATACATCCTCAGAAGCATTGTGTTGTTATCTACAATGCCTCACTTTTCCTGATGCTGTATGTTCCAACAGAAGCAGTGCAAGAATTGCTTTCACCTCTGTTTGTGGCATCTGCTAGTCTACTAGTCTCTGTATCTCCCAGGCTAGCAGTTTTCCAACACACCTAATGCTGCCTTGATATCATTGACAAGGCAGCAGTAGGGCACACTTAGAAAAATTCTGTCCTATGAACTATGCATAGTCTCTCTCTCTCTCTCTCTCTCTCTCTCTCTCTACCTCTACAGCGCTAAACTGACTGACATGGCTCTCATCATTTACTCTGTGCTATCATGTCTGAACAGAATTGCAGACACAATAGAAGGGAGAAAATGATGATGCCTCTGAAAAAAATTTTATGGAAAAATTAATCTGATTAATCTGTCAATGAAAGATTATTCCCACTTATGAAACTCAAATTAGGTCTTAAAACTAGTTAAATGATTGAAGAAGTACTGTACACTCTCATCTGATCTTTGAGCATATGAGAGGAATTTTTCAAAATTAATCACAACTGTCAAGTTTATAGAAAACACTTCTAGGAAACCCTCTTTTAGGACATGATATGAATTGATACTTTTTAAAAAGGGGAGAATTATTAACAAATGCACATGCTTTCTTTTGGAGATGCCACTTGATTATTATGATCAGATGATCGTCTGTCCACTGTCCTGTGTATTGTATCTGCTCTGCATTACTCAAAAAAATTTGTACAGTGTAATCTCACTATCTTCAGTAAAGGTTCTGAAAATAAATTCTGGATCGTAAAATAAAGATGATTCATTTATGTTGTGCATTATCTCCAACTGCATTAGATATACATTACATTCCATTTTAATTAATCACTGATAT
Source organism: Mastigoproctus giganteus (assembly GCF_048544385.1). Classification (NCBI taxonomy): domain Eukaryota; kingdom Metazoa; phylum Arthropoda; class Arachnida; order Uropygi; family Thelyphonidae; genus Mastigoproctus; species Mastigoproctus giganteus. Next base: position 192,310,961 of record NC_143583.1, read on the forward strand.
GTATCAAATATTTTAATATCTTTCCAAAAAGCTTATTGATAATAAGTGCCAGATAATATAGATTGATGTTTGTTCGTTATTTGGTTTTTAAGAGCATTAGCAACTAAGGCCATATTGCTCCGGGGATATGCGGTGGTCATTCCCTGACCTTTCCACATCCTCCATATTTGGTGGGCACGGGCTCGAACCCTGGTCTAATCAAGAAGTGTGTGCTACATCCTGCTGCTCCTGCCCACCTGGCTACGGAGGCACCATATAGATTGATGTGGTCTTTAGTCTAATCTCAAATGTTAAAGCACTATGTTTTAACCTCTAGTTTAGTACTAAAAGTTGCCATATCACACATCATTTAAATTAATCTTTAACAACTTCGTTTCCCCAAAAATTGTCTGCACTCCCTTTAAGCTTAAAATCAAGGAAAGAGCATTTCTAAGTGATCAAAGGAAATTATTTAGTCTGGATTCCTATGATGCACCAACAAATCAAGGAACTTCAGTGTTCTACGGAAAGATCTGAACTGTGAATTAAGTAAATACATATCATATACATACTAGTATACCTACTATGTGCATGTGTGTACTAGTATATATATACTAGTACACACATGCACATTCTAAAAAAACTATATCTCTTAATGTATTGCTGGCCACCATAAATGCTAAGGTTAAACACATATCTAGATTTATAAAACATTTTTATTCTTTAAAGTATCAAAATTTGCATAGTAAGAGAGTAACAGAAGAAAGACACAGTTTTCTTCATGAACTTTGCTTATAGGCTACTGTTCTTTCCATTTGATTCTAATCCATTTTAGCAGTTTCTTTTAGACTCAAAAGAATTAATATATTCTCATATTAATTTTTCACTCAATGCCTGAAGACTGCTTTTCAGTTGAAAGAACAATATTCCAGAGAACTATGATTTATCCTTACTATTGTCCAATGAAAAAAATGACCAGATAATTTATTAAAATGTGTTAAAATATCATTCATGAATAAATGTCAAGTAAATAACAAGCCACGAATACATCCATATGTGAACAGTTTCCTTATCTCTCTGTGTATATTAACATCAACTGCAGTTCTATAAACATACTGAAATAATTCTATGATTATTCCTTTTCACTGACAATAAAGTTACAACATTAATTTTTATATTTCAATCTATTCTCCTTGTGGTCTCATGCACATTACAGTATTATACACATGAAATGTGAAAAGAAACGTTCAGCATAATGTTTGAACAACTCACATAGAATATAATGAAGAGGGAATTTTGCTTTTGTCAACTCTAATTTCATTATTCAAGGAGTTTGTTTATTTGTTATAACTTTCAGTTCTTTCATTCCGTTCCATTTTTGTAAGAAAACTACCTCCTATAAGCAAACTTATGGGATGTAGTAATATATCACTGCATAATGCTGTCCCATTTTCTATGAAAGCAGGAATAGAGTTCAAAGTTAATACCCATCAAAGTATGCATTTTTTATTAATTATTAATTTCTTGATTATGTAAGAAATTAATAAAAATTTCCTGATCTATTTTGTGATTACTAATATGCAACACCCAGATGTATAATGCATTCAAGGATGTAGGTAAATATGCTGTAACATCATATTAGGGCAGAGTAGACTAATTATATAATTCAATATAAATGAATTATAGTTATTTAAGGAATCACAGTGTGAGTGTTATGATCTGATTTAAACTGTTTATTCCTCATAAGAGGAAGACTCTCTTTAGAAATATGATGAAAATTCCAAATGACCCTTTAGGTACGTGTAAGCAGATTCTTAACACTTGATTAAATGACAAAATGACTGAGATAACATATTAATAATACACTTCAGACACTGAAAATTCTAATACACATGTTAAGTACTGAGTGTTATACATATGTAGATAATAAATTTGACAATTCTTGTTGAAGGAGTTCATATAAACAACAGATGAAAAAGGACAAATTTTCAGTTCACAAGATGAAAATTTTATTATGAAAATGGTTTAAAAGTTCTAATAAAGCTACACTGTTTGCTATGGTTCAATTTACAATTCAATAAATGTGATTAAATGATGTCATGGACAGCATATTCTTTAAAGTGAATTGAATCTAGATGGCCAGAGAGACTTAAATGTAATATTGGTTTCAATTTTTTTTTTTTGATATTTTGTGGTACACTTGTTGCAGTATATTGATTATGGTATACTTATACAGGGAGGGGGGGTTAAAAAAAAAGATTTGTATTCACTCAGAAGTAGTTGTGATAGAAAAGTGATTTATTTTATTTTTTTATTTTTTTACTTGATACCTGGAAATCTCTATCAATCACACAAATTTTGGTTTCCATCTGACAATTCTTTTTTTTTTTTTTTTTGGCACTGAATGAAGTGAAGTATCACAATGGATAACATGGAATACAGATCAGTGATTTTGTTCTTCTTTCTGCAAGGGGAAAACACCCAAAACAATCCATGAAGAAATGGTCACTGCTTTTGGAGAAGACTGCCCAAGTCACAGTGTTGTTGCACATTGGTGTATACAATTCAAATGTGAAAAAACTCAGCGCATAATGAAGAAAATCCCAGGATATCCAGCAATTGCTGTAACAGAAGAGTGTTACAAAAATTGAGGTGCTAATACTGGAAGATTGCTGTATTAGCATCACAAGAGGACGACTCTAAAGAGCTCTGAAGTAGTCTAGGGGTCTATAGAGAACATCATCATTGCATATAAGTAAAGTGTCTGCTAGATGGGTTTCCAGACTTCTGATCCCTTACTAGAGGAAGGAAAGGGCACAATGTGCACATGAAATGTTGTCAATGTGCCAGGAAAAACTAAAATATTGCAGCATCCTGCTTATCCCCTCAACCTTGCACTCTCAGCTTTCTTCCTCTTTCCTGCCCTGAAGTCCGTGGTAAACACTTTATTGCTGATGATGAGGTGATTTCTGCTAATATAAAATAAATAATTGACAGTGCTACTACACTATTATATCATGTGGTAGATTAAATAATTTGTGCAAGAAATGAATAAAAATTTCCTGATCTATTTTGTGATTACTAATATGCAACACCCAAACGTATAATGTGTTCAAGGATGTAGGTAAATATGTTATATCATGTTAGAGTAGACTGTAATTATGTAATTCAATACAAATGAAAAAATTAGTTTAATAAAAAATGACCTAATCTACTACATGATATAATAGTGTAGTATCTATTAATTCATTAACATGATTTAACCCCGGGGGCTCACATCTGGTGAGTATGGGCTTGGCACACCCAGGGTCCTGAGCTGGATATCATCATTCTTCTCTTTCTTGATGATTCCTTTCTACTTTTTACTCTCTCTCTCTCTCTCCCCCCCAGGGAATTTTTTTTTTGCTGCTTCAGCATAAGCTTCAGGCTTCCTCGAACCATATGGCTAATGACTAATAATAATAATAATAATTATGAACAATCACACAGAACCCTCCTCTTCAAAATAAAAAAATAATAAATATATACATCATTATGCACCTAAAAAATATACTTCTGTGAAATTTCTATAGGGAATTCAAAGAGCTGGTTAAAAATTACCAGCTCACCATACAGAAAATATTTCACATGATGAAGAGATTTGTATGGAGAAATGAATGTAGTTTTGTTCATTCATCTAAAAGAAATGTTATTTATTTCACATACCTGGACACGTCATGAGTTTATCAAACGATTCACCCCAAGATTTTATCTCCTCTGTAGCTGATCTTAAAATAGGTTGGATATAGGAGGGAAGAGAGCAGAAGAAAACAATTATTATTACTTCAATTTTAATAAAGAATTATTAAAATTATTAGTGTATGTTAATTATTTTACATTGAAATAAGAATCATTATAATTATTATTTTAATTTACACATTAAATGAAAAAAGTAGTTAAAAAAAATTATTTTCATTCACCTCTGTGGCATTAGAGAGCTTTACTGATTCCACATTGGTTCCTCTCTAATATGAGCCAATTTGAAATCAATAATAGCACCAATTCTGTTAACATGTACATTAGTGGACAAAACATAAGTAAGAAAACATTTTCTGTCAATAATTTAATTACTGTTTAATATTAAATTGGAATTAGCTAAAAACAGCTTTTAGAACGTAAATTAGCAAAAATAATAAAAATAAATAAATAAAAAACAAAAAAGGAATCAAAATTATGTCCATACAAGTGCCTAAATCTCATCAGTGTGGTAACTTGAAATTTAAAAGATAGGATCATTAAGGCTAAATTAAAATCAAAATTCACAAAAATTTAAAATTTTAAAGGAATTTTTCTAATTTTTTGGCAATATCCATCATATTTCATTTTAAAGCTCTTGACACAAATCCAAAATTTGCAGTTTCTGCACCTTAGCATGAAATCTGCCATAGAAACAAATGTAACTGGGAGCTCATGAGGGACTCAAATATCTTGTGATCTGCTAATTGACACACCCCCAATTTGGATCTCAGAAAAGAATAGTCAAGTGCATACTGCTCTGGTTGAAGGTAGGGAGGTGGACTAGAACCAGAGTGTTTGTCAGGAGCTAGAATCCTAGATGATGTTACCAACAGATTGTCAGAGTTTAAGGGATGTAAGGAGAGCATCATTCTTCATGTGGACTAATGATATTAAATGTTCACAACCTAACCATTTGTTAGATAAATATATTATCATGTTGAAAAAAATGCCGCATGTTATGTCAGAATGCATAGGAAAGATTATATGCTGAAAGCCTTATGGATTAACTCAAGACTTCAGGGAATCTATTTTGTAGAGATGATATTCATTTGAACAAAGATGGTGCAAGGACTTTTACCCCTATCATTGAGGATACCTTAAGGGTTCAGGGAAATGCTAGTGGGGGAGATAAGAGTAATATAGATTTTTATTTATCTAATGATATGAGTCAAAGTAATGCCTGCACTCCACTCAAGAATTGTTGTTTGTTGCTGCAACAGCCAATGTTAGCAAGATGCTCTGAAGGTAGCAAAATTCAATGAGTGTGAAGGTAAAGATAGGGAAACAAGCCTAAATAACTTCAAAGGGTTTATTAGGGTAGTAAACAATAGAAGAATATTTAGTCTTAACTGTGTCGACAGTAATATCAGGTGTGTTGTCAATAAAATGGCTGAATTTGAACTCATGGTCAGGACAACTAATGCTGACATAACAGGGCTAACAGAATCGTGATGCCACCAAAAAATTGAAAACAATGAGTTCCATTATGGTATGTATAATGTATTTAAGAATGATGGGGAAGACAGAAGTGATGATGGGGTCATGCTTTTTATCAAAAGCAGCCTGAGTGTGAACAGATGTTTGCTGAGTCTGAAGTTACATCGTCCAGCATAAAATCTGTATGGTGTGAGTTTGATGGCAGCAAAGGTATAATGAGAGTGGGAGTAATCTACAGACCAGACAACTGTGAAGAGTATGACAAGAGTCTCTACATACAGATGAAATAGGCTAACAAGCACAAGTGTCTAATTATAGATGATTTCAATCTACCCCAGATTGATTGGAATAAGTGGGAAGGACACACACACCATGAGGAAAAATTTTTTTAAATAAACTAGATTATTATTTGCATGTTAGAGAAAATACTAGAAATGTTCTTCTTGACCTCATCATTACTCATGAATCAGCTGACATCACAGGGCTTAAAGTACAGGAGCAATTAGCAGGTAGTGTTCACACAGTTGTTAGTTGGAAGATGAAGAAAGGTGTTGCAGTAGTTAAAGGTAAAGGCATGGGTTTTAATTTCAGAAGAGGGAATTTTGAAAGTTTAAGGCATTATAATTAATTAATTAATTCAGTGGATTGCAGGGTGAGGGCAAATATATTTGTATTATGGAATACCTTAAAAGCAAATATCACAAGAGCCATGAACACATATATACCATTAAGAAAACAATGCAGAGGGAAATTGCAGAAATGAAAGAATGTGCAAAAAAAAAAAAAAAAAAAAAGGATAGCATGGGACAATTACTGAGTGACAAAAAGTACTGAAGCCTACAACAGGTACAAGTTGATCTGTAATAGTAACACAAGGAATTTTTTGTGTATGTGAATACAATGAAGAATGAAACTAATCAGATCAGACCCTTGTGCACTGGTTGTGGGAAAGTCTTAGATAACCCAGCTGACGTTGCGGATGAACTGATTAGGTACTTTGCATCTTTCTTTATTGACAAAAGACCCTTCATGCTGAGAAGAGGCTGAGCCATATGAAATTAGTGATTTCAAATTACAGATGAAAAACTTTTGAACATAGAGGCAAAAAGGCTCCCAGAGTTGACGGTATATACACAGTAATTTTGGGGGAGGCTGCCAGGGAGTTTATTGAACAACTAAGGTTAATTATAAGGGCATTTTTGGACTTCGAAGATATCCTTTGGATTGGAGAAGTCCAACATATCACCAATACATAAAGGCGGTTCTAAGAGTAAAGTCAATAACTACAGACCAGTTAATCTGATTTCAGTAGTGAAAATCTTAGTAGCAAGGATTAAGAGCACAATCCAGAGACATTTAGATAGATATGGTATTCCAAAGGACACACAACATGGTTTTGTTAAGGGAAAATCATGCTTAACTAACTTAGTAGGCTAAGTTAGTTAAGCATGAGCTGGATGTAGGGAACAATACTGACAGAGTTTATTTGGATTTTAGCAAAGCATCTGACTCAGTCCCTCATGCAAGATTACTGTATAAGCTGGAACATGTTGGGATTGCTGGAAAGGTTCTATGATGGATTGCTAGATGGCTGTATGGCAGAAATGGGTTGTGATTAATGGATATTCTTAAGATTGGCATATTCTTAAAATTCTTAAGTGGTTCCTGGACCACTGTTGTTTCTAATTTTCATAAACAACATTGATGAAAGGATAGATGGCATGATCTCAAAATTTGCAAACAACATAAATATTGGTAGAGTCATTAATGATCAGTGCCAACCAGAGCTCCTTCAAGACAACTTGAAAAGACTTCAAAAATGGTCAGAAAAGTGGAAGCTATGTTTTAATGCAGCAAAATGTAAGGTCTTCTTCCTCATCAAGTTCTCTGCCCACAGCAAGTTCGGGGCTCCATTGATGGCATTTTTCTCTATCTTGTGCTTTCCTTTTAATTCCTGCATAATTTCCTCTACCCATCCAATCCATCATTCCAATTCTCCTTCTCACAACAGCTCTCTTCCCACACATCTTCCCCCTCTATCGCTTTCCTCAGTGCTTTCTCTTCTCAAAACATGTCCTATAAAGTTCTTTTGTCTTCTTCTTAGTTCTTTTACTAACGTTCTCTCTTCTCCTACTTTCCTCAAAACTTCCTTACTAACTCTGTTTCACCTGTTTCATTCTCCTCCACACCCACATCTCGAAAGTTTCTAGCCATCTGATATCTTCTCTTCCCAGTGTCCATGTCTCTGACCCATATTATTAGCAATCAAAATCTGGTTGTCTGCAAATCTCATTGTCTTTATCTTCTCCCCTCCTACTTTCTGCTCTTTTTTGTACTCGATCATCAATGCTTCTGCATATATATTAAATAGTAAGGGCGACATGGAATATCCTTATCTTACACCCCTACCAATGTCTACTTCTGAATCCTCTCCATCAATCCAAACCACAGCTGTTTGTCCTATGTAAAGTTCCCAAATTAGTTTTATATCTCTTTTATCTAAGCCAACCTTTTCTAGTACCTCCATCAGCTTAACCCAATTCACTCATTCAAAAGACTTTTCAAGATCAACAAAACAGATTGCAAGATCTTTTCCTATTTCCATGCTTCTTTCTGCTAGTGTTCTTAATATTCCTACTGCCTCTCTGGTCCCACATCCTTCTCTGAACACGAACTGATCTTCTTCTATGAACTTGCACTCTTTCATTTTTGCTTTAATGCTCTCGGAGAGAATTTTTAGTAATATTTTTAAGGAATAAGAAGTTAAATTGATTGTCCGATAGTCAGTACAATTTGTTGCATTCTTCTTCTTTTCTATTCCTCAAGTGCAAGGTCTTACACTTGGGAATAGCAATCACAAAATAAATTATAAATGTAGTGGGGTTGAATTAAAAAGAGTAGATGAAGAAAAGATTCTGGGAGTTATGATGTGGATAGATATTAAGTTTTCTGAGCAGTGTAAACAAGCAATCACGAAAGCCCATGGTGTCCAATTGATGACTTATCAAACATGATCTGTAGAGATAGTTAGCATTAGTAGATGCATACGATGCAAGACAGCAAGCTTACATAGCATCAGCCAAAAAAAAAAAAAAAAAAAACTTCCCATTTCACACATCCATTCACTCCAAAAGTTTGTCTAGTTCAGCCTTGAATTTATTTAAGCTGTCAACTTTCACAACGACAAGTGGAAGTCTATTCCAGTAATCAACTACTGGCTGGCTAAAGACAAATTTCTGCACATCTATTCTACAACTGTCTTTCCTCAATTTGAATTTATGCCTCCTCAGGTAAGGAATCTGAGCAAGATGAAGACTCCCATCAGCACTGAGCCTCCTCAAACCATTCAAGGCCTAATACACCTCAATTAGATCACCTCACAGAAGCCTAGTCTCCAGATGATGCAATTTGCAGAACTTAAGCCTTTCTTGGTAACAGCAACCCTTTGTTCCACTCAATAATCTCGCTGCCCTTCTCTGTACTCGTTCCAGCACCATACATCTTTCCTAAAATGAGGCCTCCAGACCTGTATGCAGTACTCAAGGTGTGGCCTGATCATTGCCTTATACAAGGGGATAATCATCTCCTTATCCCCACTAGCAAAATTCCTATATATCATTGACAAGACACCATAAGCTAATCTTGCAACCTGTATGCATTGCTCAAAAAACTTCATATCTGACAGCACAATTACCTCCAGGTCTTTTTCATTCTCCACTACCTCATAAACGACATTGATGAAAGGATGGATGGCATGATCTCAAAATTTGAGTCTAGTACTGCACAGTTAGTATGTCAGTCTGGGGTTGCTGCTACCCATACGCAGCACTCTGCATTTGTCAATGTTAAACTTCAGTTGCCACCTCACAGCCCATCTGCTCAACTTTTCCAGATCCTGTTGCAGTAGCATACCATCCTTACTGTCATTAACAACCTACCAACCTTCGTTTCGTCTGCATACTTGGACATTAAGCCTAATATACCTTCATCAATATCATTGATAAACACAGAAATCAACAATGGGCTCAACACAGAACCCTGGGGAACACCACTAATAACATTAGTCCACGAAGAGCAGTGTCTATTGATTACCACTCTGTTTTCTTCCACTCAACCATCCTGTTATGCATTGTAGCAACTTGCTCTTAATGCCATACTGCTCCAATTTGTACAGTAGTCTTCCAAGTGCAACAGTTTCAAAAGCTTTCCTAAAATCCAAGTACAGACACTCCCTGACTTATGCAAATTTGACTTTACTTAAGTTTCTGCTAGATGGTGCAAACTGAAAAAAAAAAAATATATGGAAATGTATTTGCATCCCATAGGAATAAATGGAAGTATTATGAAAATATTGTAATGCGAACCCAATAACACATTGCTTTTTTTTTTGTTAATTCGTTCCAAGACTTCAGAAGTCGAAATTTCTGCTATATAACTATGCTATTCAACTCTCTAAAAGGTCATTTTTATAATGGAAATTGTATTAGTTTTATATAAATTTATGTCAAATAAGCACAACACAAAAATCACTTTTAACTAAAGGATTCAAAAACAAAACACACGGCCAACACGTTCACAAATGCTACTATTGGCTGAGAGGAAGGGCAATGCTGTCCGGCCGGAGAATGCACTACACTTTCATCGTTATCATATGTTCCTTTATAAGAACTGATTTTGAATGCCATTGCTATATTTCTCTGGAGGTCATGACCATAAAACAATAAAAACAATTTGCATGTTCCGGTTTATTGGTCTTTTCTGTTAGTGAAATCTATTATAAATGGGTAGTAAACTTGATCATATTGCATTTGCAATATTACCGATAACTGGAATTGTATGGATTTTTACATTATTATGGTGAAATGTGTTTACCCCTTCACTGAAAACTTCAATCATATAAAAAACATAAATAAATTTTCTAAATCTTCTCTTCATTTCTATTTACTTATTACAATGATGAAGGGAAAGCATCCAATGGAAAGTGCAAGTGGTGGCAGTGCTAGGAAATTAAAAAAAATTGATTTAGAAATGAAGATGAAAATAATTAAGAAGTAAGAAGCAGGACAAAGTTTGTCATCTATTGCATGGAAATTAGGTCTCGCTACTTCAAGAGTGAATTCTATTTTAAAGGACAGTGCACGCATAAAAGAACATATTAAAGGATCAACACATTTAAGATCAACGGTGATCACAAAATAGCATCAGGTGCTATATCAGAGATTAGCATTAGCATTAGTAGAGGCATTTGATGCAAGAAAGCAAGCTTATGCAGCATCAGCCAAAAAAAAAAAAAAAAAAAAAAAACCCACTTCCACTTCACCCCTCTGTTCGTTCAAAATACCTGTCCAGCTGAGCCTTAAACTTATTTAGGCTATCAACCTCCATGACAAGGGATGGAAGTCTGTTCCACCAACCAATCACCCGCTGGCTAAAGGCAAATTTCTGCACGTCTATCCTACATCTGTCTTTCCTCAATTTGAATTTATGCCCTCTCAGGTGATTATTCTGAGCTAGAGGAAGAATCCCATCCGCATTGAGCATTCTCAAACCATTCAAGGCTTTATACACCTCTATCAGATCACCTCGCTGGTGCCTAGTCTCCAGACACTGTAATTTGCAAAACTTAAGCCTTTCTTCGTAAGAGCACCCCTTTGTTCCATTCACTAATCTTGTTGCCCTTCTCTGTACTCGTTCCAGCAGCTCTATATCCTTCTTGAAATGAGGCATCCAGACCTGTATACAGTACTCTAGGTGTGGCCTGACCATTGCCTTATACAAGGGAATAATCATCTCCTTATCCCTGCTGGAAAAATTCCTGTATATCATTGACAATACTCCATGAGCTACTCTTGCAGCCCATCTGCACTGCTCAGAGAACTTCATATCTGCCTGCACAACCAGATGGAAAATCTATTAATAATAGATGGAAAATCAGATTCAGAAGCAAGTGCCCCGAGTCTAATGGCATTCAAGCAAAAGTAAGAAGTATTTATGAAGATATTAACGATAAGTATGGCGAACCCCAAGCCAAGTTCGTGGCAGTAGATGACTTTCATCAACCGGTGAAATTCCACCACTTTGCTTATTGGCGGCTTGAAATGGTGACACCCATGTTTAGTCTCTAGAGCAAAGTTTCCGGCATCCCCCTCCCCCCAATACTTTTCCTTCAACCCATGCACGGTACTAAGTACTATAGGTTTTGATACCTTTCGTGTTTGGGGTTTTCATAAAAAAAAAAAAAAAAGCAACAGGTAGTTTAATAAGTTCAAGCATCAGCCTGGTTTCCACAATGTTAAAGTACAAATTTTTTAATTGCACATTTCTGTAATTTTCTCTGCACATGAGATAAAAAAATTGAATAAATAATTCAAATTACATGTTCGTTGAACATTTCTATTTTGCTTCAATCAAATTTAGCGAGCATGGTTGCAAGTGCTGCATAAGCATTTAGGGAAATTCCGGCTTATGTGAAATTCGACTTACATAAAGAGTTCTGCAGAACGCAACCCTTACATAAGTCGGGGAGTGGCTGTATATGATATTAAATCTATTTTTTGCATCCAGTTCCTTTATGACCACATCATGTTATCCCATCAAAGTCAAACAAGACTTCCCCTTAACAAAACCTTGCTGTGTCTGAACTATAACTACAGTCTTGTCTAAGGAAGCATTAGACAAATGAGTTGAGTAGTTTTTTTTTGCTAATGCTGTACAAATTTGCTTTATTGCATCATTTGCCACTTTTAATACTAATACTAAAATCTCAGCTGCAATACGACTCTAAGAATACACTTCCTTCATTCCTATTTAAACTTTTTCTTACAGCTCTTGCCAAGTTTATAGGCACAGAACAAAATGTGCAAAGATGTTCAGCCAATCAAAATCAAGTCTCTAATCCAGTCAATTAACCCTGAAAGGAATGGGGCAGAAAACTGAATGCCTAGTATTATGTGAATGTCCATTATTAGCTGAAAGTGTATCTTGTTTCTGAAGTTAAGTTAGCAAATAGGGATTGTGGAAATGTTAAAATTAAAATTTAACATACTCAAGAAGAGAAACTGTTTCTTAACTAATAGCATTTTGTGATTTTTTGTAAAATATACCTATTGTACAAAAGAAATTTTTATTTCTAAAATTGTGCTTTGTTCAGTATTTTGTTTTTAATAAGCTGCACAGATGACATTATTAAAATCTGCATATTGAGCAGAAGATACCTGATGGAAAACTAACAGTTTAAGTTAAATAAAGTAAATAAGTGAACTCTGTTTTACTCTGCTATACAAAAAAAGTTATTTTCCAAAATAAGCACAAGCATTTTTTCATTAAACTTTTGTGGAATGAATCACTTGTTTCCTTTGTGCAGAACTATGCCTAGAAACTTGACAAGAACTGCAGATAACCATGGAAAGGTTAATGATGAACACAGTGAATGTTTTTACCAAGATACTGCTGGCATAGAAAAGCATTACAAAGAAAAGTAGAAGTCCCGTATGCTAGCAGAGTACTGCTGAACACTGATCAGACAGGGTCCTGATCATAATAAAAGAACAAGCATATTAAAAAAAATAAATTTCCTATATTTTTATGCCATTTACTGTAACAAATTGTTAAAATTTTATTAAAAATTTTAATAAGAATAACCTACATTTCTCTGTACTGTAATGTGTGGGTGCTAGCCAATATATGGCTTCAGATATTTGGATTCAGTTCATCAAAATCCATGAAATATACCACGTTTCAGAAGGGGGAAAAAATAAAATAAAAGCTTAAAATTTGTTTATTGTTCATTGTTATCAATAATCTACTGTAAATGAATAAATATTATAATTCAGTTTTAGGTAACTGTTAGCTCAATCCAAGTTATCCTTTAAGTAATATCAGTGTTTAAGAAATCATTAAGAAGAATACTTTCAGGACACTACTTACAATGGTTCATAATCTTCAGTATAGTACTGTTCTATAAAGGATAAGGGCTCCTGGGATTGCTTCGTGCCATCCCTAGTTCTGAGACAATTTCCAAGAGACAGACTAAAAAAAAAAAAAATATGTATCATTAAATGCAATTCATAAATCATGTAGTTTTCAGCAATCTGCACTGAACTCACCATGCTACACCATATAACAAATTGCTAGAATTTATTTTATAAAATATTCAATTTAAAAAGAAAGGTTTTTACACTGATCTTTTAGGATAAAAAGTTTTCATATATGATGAATACTATATGAAACTTGCAGTGTTAACTCTTTCACATTTTAACTGAAACTGAAGTCTAATAAACTGTTTAAATAAAACGTTTAAAAAGTCTTTAAAATTTAATAACATGTATATTTATATTTAATAAAGGGTATAATAACACTACACTATTCTCAGGTTATGAAAAAGGAATACATATGCTATTTTAAGTTATGCTATGTACTATGTGATACAGCTACGTTTTATAATCATGTTTGTATGGTTACAGTTTTATAGTTTTAGACTTAATAAAAAATACTTCTAATATTAATTATATACTCATGCAGAATTACATAGAAGAGTACCAAATAGCATTATTATCATTCTTATATCAATATGCTGAACAATGGTGGTAGAATTCTTTGACATTCATATTTTCAGCAATTTTGAATGATAAATAAGAAAAAATTCACCTATATTATGAGATAAACACAAATAATAACCGCACTATCAAATTTAAACACAAAGATAACAAAAACCTATAATTTTTAAGTAATAAAATATGCCTATTCGGCAGCTCTCAAAAAGCACTCCACTCATTATGTAGATAGCATTAGCATTAGTACAAAGTATTCAAAGTATTTTTGTTTACTGCAGCCTCCAGGGTTTCCCCTATTGCCGCAATGATTCTTGTAGGTTTTTTTAAGCCGGCGAGTGTGTGTATGGGGAGGTTTTTGTTTGAGTGTTTGTTTTGTTGAGCGTTGTATGCCGGCACCTGGAGACTTTGTAGCCAGGAGGCAAGAACAGATATATCTTGCGTCCTGACTCCCGTCCCTAGCCACGTGGAGGCGCTCCAGGGAGTCTGGTTTTCACAAAAGGAGGTTCTTGAACCTCTATATGTTTATACAATAATATTAAAATAGAGATAAATATAGCAATAAAAGAGTAAATCATCAAGTGTGGATAGAGTTGGTTTAGTTGAGTGGGGATCAATTAATGGAGTGAATGTTTCTAGTGTGTTTTACATACAATATGGTAATAATTTAAAATAAGTTAAGTTTCGTCAGGAGATTAAAACATAGCGTGTGGATGAATTTAGATTTAGTTAAGGGGAGCAGTAAAGTAGTGGGTGTTTCTAGTGAGTTTAGCATGTTCAATGTTTAGGTTGTCCAATGATCTATACCAAATATTGGCCCTTGTAGGGGCCCATCCTGCCAGAAGAGGGCACGGCGTAACAATCAATTCCATGCACCTGCGGCAGCCACAACGGAGCCGCGGCGACAGACACAAACCAGTGCACCACAACCGCGGCACCCCCGGAGCCACAGCAAACCTGAAAAAAAGTGAACACTTCTAAGTTAGTAATTACTACAATTTTACAGTTGACAATATAAATACTTGGCAAAACAGCCACTGTCGCAACAACACTACGGCCGAAGACACAACCAGTGTCCTTAACCACAGCGCTACCGCAACAGCAACTTAACAGTTCTAAGGTAGTTAAGAATATCTTATAATTATCATAGCTATACAGTTCACAGTTATCTTTGCTCGTCCTACAGGGTTTAATTTCATCTTGAGGGGAAGCACCGCATTCAAGACACACATTCTTGCAGGGCTCAATCCTGTCCTAGAGTGTGTGGAGATGAGTTCATTGTGTGTTTTGCGAGTAGAAGGACGGACAAGCCAGTGTGGCAGGGTAGTTAACGGGAAACATGATTATTGCCAGTGGCTTCGACCCAGTCCTGTAGGGCTATAACCAAGTGAAATTCTCGATTGCTCAGCTTCTCGTAGATCTCGGTCCTGTCCTATGAAGGTAGGGTCCTCACTAATAAATAAAAAAAAAAAAAAAAAAAAAAAAAAAAACGCACATACTGAAGACACTATGTGGCCTATGACATCGACCCAGTTCTTTAGGGCATGTTCAGTGTTAGTCACTAATTTCAAGGAAGCTACATCACAGTTATGTGTGCTCCGCT
This sequence comes from Mastigoproctus giganteus, assembly GCF_048544385.1. Classification (NCBI taxonomy): domain Eukaryota; kingdom Metazoa; phylum Arthropoda; class Arachnida; order Uropygi; family Thelyphonidae; genus Mastigoproctus; species Mastigoproctus giganteus. The sequence goes on from NC_143583.1 coordinate 192,326,306, forward strand.
GCTCCTAAGCTGTGGGATGTCTTGTTCTTGAGTCCTTACTTTTGCTTCTTATTCAGTTCAGTATAATTGTGCTTCCGTTCTGCGTTACTTCCTATTTTCTTGTTCTGTTGAGTCCCTTCCACTTCATTCGTTCTTTTCATTTTCCCATTTACCTACTGTCTCTCTGTGCTTCCTGCTGGAGGGCCGCCCTTCACCTGAATAATTTTCCTGCAAAAGCTGAAAGAAGTTTGAGCGATTCTGCCCCAGCTATCAGTTGTGGGAATTCTCCAGCGTTAGTTACGTTAGTCCTCAATAGCAGGGGATGTCTCAGATCTGTGTAGAGGTAACAGTCAAGTATGAGGTGTTTCACTGTTTCTTCTTCACCGCAATGACAAAGGGGGGAGAGAGTTAGGCCTAATTTGTGGAGTTTGGAGTTGAGACTACCATGTCCTGTGATTAGAAAAGTAGTATGCATGCTTGGTGTCCACCAGTTCCTGGATTTGTCTCGCAGATATATTTGTGGGAAGAAGGTGAAGGTGTCTCTTCCCTTAGTTGTTGTTTGCCAGATATCCTGCCATTTTGTGCCTATGTCCCTATAAATTCTTGCTTTGTTTTCTTTTATACTTTGGTTGGTGTCGTTGGCAATTCCTCCCAGCGTAGCCTGTATGCCTAGCCGTTGGTTGTGTGCCAGGTAGTGGTAGATTACATCAAAGTATACGGGTGGTCTCCCGCACAGTACTTGGAGGGCCTCAGTAGAATTAGTACAGAGGCATATGATGCTAGAAAGCAAGCTTATGTAGCATCAGCCAAAAAAAAACAAAAAAAAAAAAAAAAAAAAAAACCACTTCCATTTCACCAGTCTGATCATTCGAAATACCTGTCCAGCTGAGCCTTAAATTTATTTAGGCTATCAACTTCCACAAAAAAGGATGGAGGTCTGTTCCACCAACAAACCACCTGCTGGCTAAAGGCAAATTTCCGCACATCTATCCTACATCTGTCTTTCCTCAATCTGAATTTATGCCCTCTCAGGTGATTATTCTGAACAAAGGGAAGAATCCCATCAGCATGCTCAAACCATTCAAGGCTTTATACACCTCTATCATATCACCTCGCCGGTGCCTAGTCTCCAGACACTGTAATTTGCAAAACTTAAGCCTTTCTTCGTAAGAGCAACCCTTCGTTCCATTCACTAACCTTGTTGCCATTCTCTGTACTCATTCCAGCAGCTCTACATTCTTCTTGAAATGAGGCCTCCAGACCTGTATACAGTACTCAAGGTGCGGCCTGACCATTGCCTTATACAAGGGAATAATCACCTCCCTATCCCTGCTAGAAAAATTCCTGTATATCATTGACAAGACACCATGAGCTACTCTTGCAGCCCATCTGCACTGCTCAGAGAACTTCAGATCTGCCAGCACAATCACCCCCAGGTCCTTTTCATTAACTACCACTGTCAGTGTAGTACCACAGAGTTGATACGTTGTTCTGGGGTTGCTGTTTCCCATATGTAGTACTTTACATTTGTCAATGTTAAACTTCATTTGCCACCTCTCAGCCCATTTGCTCAACCTTTCCAGATCCTGTTGCAGCAGCATAGCATCAGTAGAGTCCTTAACAACCCTGCCAACCTTTGTATCGCCTGCAAACTTGGACATTAAGCTTGATATACCATCATCAATATCATTTATCAATACAGAAAACAACAATGGACCCAACACTGAACCTTGAGGGACACCACTAATAACATTAGTCCACGATGAGCAGTGTCCATTGATTACCACTCTGTCTTCTCCCCCTCAACCATCCCTTTATCTATAGCAGCAATTTACCTCCAATGCCACACTGTTCCAATTTGTGCAGCAGTCTTCCATGTGCAACAGTATCAAAAGCCTTTCTAAGATCCAAATATATAATATCAAAGTTATTCACTACATCCAGTTCTTTTGTGACTACATCATAGTATCCAATCAAATTGGTCAGGCAAGACACCATGCTGTGTCTGAACTATAACTGAAGTCTTGTCTAGATCATCCTGCAATGCTTCTTTAACCAGTGCCTCCATTAATTTTCCTTTTTTTTTTTTTTTTTTTTTTTTTGATTTGGTAGTTGTTGGTGCATCGGCTTCTGTGGCCATATTGCACCTCCCAAGGTTTTTGCAGTACTTTGATCCAAGCCCGAGGCGGGAATCGAACCCGCGACCTTTGGGTTGCCGGGCAGGTACTTTACCCACTCGGCTAGCCCGGTCGGCATTAATTTTCCTGGAACAGAAGTTAAACTCACAGGTCTATAATTACTTGTGTCAGCCTTTGATCCTCCTTTGTAAATTGGGGTCACATTTGCACATCTCCAGTCTATGGGTACCTCCCCTGAGTCCAAGGAAGCTCTCATAATTAGCATTAGCATTAGTAGAGGCATTAGCAAGAAGCAAGCTTATGCAGCATCAGCCAAAAAAAAAAAAAAAAAACCCACTTCACCCCTCTGTTCGTTCAAAATACCTGTCCAGCTGAGCCTTAAACTTATTTAGGCTATCAACCTCCACTACAAGGGATGGAAGTCTGTTCCACCAACCAACTACCCGCTGGCTAAAGGCAAATTTCCGCACATCTATCCTACAACTGTCTTTCCTCAATCTGAATTTATGCCCTCTCAGGTGATTATTCTGAGCAAGAGGAAGAATCCCATCAGCATTGAGCATGCTCAAACCATTCAAGGCTTTATACGCCTCTATCAGATCACCTCGCTGGTGCCTAGTCTCCAGACACTGTAAATTGCAAAACTTAAGCCTTTCTTAATTTTGGTTAAGGGTTTGCTTACTTCCTTTGCTGCCTCCTTTAATATAACTAGATAAATCCCATCCACCCCAGGTGCCTTTCTTGTGTTTATCTTCAACAATTTCTCCTCCACTTTACTCTCAGTTATTACAAGATTATCTAGCTTACTGCCAGAGTTGAATATACCTCTGGCAATCCCCTCGCTGAATAACTCCTCATGTGTGAATGTCGATACAAAATATTCATTTAGTTTGATAGTTACCTGAGCAGGATCATCAACAGTTGATGATCCTGCTCAGTTGAAAAGAAAAATGCATGGAATGCATATAAATTAACATGTGACACAGAAGCCTATGATAGATATAAGTTAGTCTGTAATCAAGTTACAAAGGAGGTTAGGCAGACGAAGGCAGATTACGAGAAATCTTTGGCAAAGGATGCAAGGAAAAACAGCAAAGAGTTCTTTACTTATATAAATTCTAGAAGGAAGGGGATGAATCAGATTGGTCCACTTGATATCGCATTGCGGTACATGGGATGTGTTACATTAACTAAGAGTAGAAACAGGTGCATGTATCCATGCATGTACACCAATGCTAGGAGTATAGTAAATAAAATTGATGAATTTGAAGTGCTGATCAAGACATCAAAGGCAGATATTGTTGGGATATCAGAGACATGGTGTCAAACAGATATAAGCAGTGCAGAATTAGAATTTGAGGAGTAGAATGTTTACAGAAAGGACAGACGGGGTAGGCAGGGAGGAGGGGTTATACTGTTAGTTGAGAAACAATATCTAAGGAAGTGCATCCAGTTGACAAGGGTGGACAGTGCAATGTTGAGTTTGTTTGGCATAACATAAACACTGGGAAAGGGAAAATGAGAGTATGAATATGTCATAGGCCTAATGACTCTAATGAGTAGAATGAACACTTGTGCAGAGAAATAGAATGGGCCAGAAAATCAGAATGACTTGTAATGGAGGATTTTAACTTTTCAGATACTGACTGGAAATTGTAGGTTGGTCACTTGCAAGCTAGCATGATTTTTGTGAATTTATTGGAGGATTGTTTTCTACAGCAACATGTTCGAGAGGCCAACCAGAGGGACTAATGCCCTTGATCTGATTATCAGCAGTGATTATTCATGCATTAAGAACTTGCAGATAAAGGAACCACTAGGTGACAGTGATCACAGTGTACTGATGTGGGATTTACTTAAAGATGTAGCTACCATCAAGGGTAAAGAGAAGGATTCTTGTTTTCATAAAGGTGACTACAGTGATTTCAGACAGTTTTTAAATTCAATACAGTGGGATCAACTGATGATGTTACCAACAGCGAATTCTAAATGGGAAGCTTTCAGGTACTTAATCTTGGAGGCTACTAGGCTTTTCATACCTACTAAGAAATACTGTTCAGGGTTCAGGCCTAAATGGGTGTCAGATGAATTAATGAGGCTTGTGGCAGAAAAGAAAAATGCATGGAATGCATATAAATTATCAGGCAACACAGAACCCTACACCGGATATAAGCTAGTCTGTAATCAAGTCACAAAGGAGGTTAGGCAGGTGAAGATAAATTACGAGAAATCTTTGGTAAAGAACAAAGAAAAACAGCAAAGAGTTCTTTACTTATGTCAACTCCAGAAAGAAGGGTATGAATCAGATTGGTCCACTTAACATACATGGTTTGACTATTTATGATCCTGCTCAAGTAGCTGATAAACTGAATGAGTATTTCGGATCTATATTCACATGAGGAGTTATTCAATGAGGAGTGCCAGAAGTTTAACACTAACAGGGAGCTAAGTGATTTTGTAATAACTGAGAGCACAGTGGAGGAGAAATTGTTGAAGTTAAACATAAAAAACACCTAAGGCAGATGAAATCTATCCAGTTATAATGAAGGAGGCAGCAAGGGAAGTAAGCAAATCCTTAGCCATAATTATGACAGCATCCTTGGACTCAAGTGAGGTCCATGGACTGCAGTTGTGCAAGTTCAGACACAGCATAGGTTTGTAAAGGGGAAGTCTAGTCTGACCAATTTGATTGGATACTACGATGTGGTCACAAAGGAACTGGATTCAATAAACAATATTGATATCATATACTTGGATTTCAGGAAAGCTTTTGATTGTGTTGCACATGGAAGAATGCTGTACAAATTGGTCCAGTGTGGCATTAAAGGCAAGTTACTGCAATTGATAAGGGGATGATTGAGTGGGAGTGGGCAGAGACTGGTAACAAATGGACACTGCTCTACATGGACTAATGTTATTAGCGGAATCCCCCAGGGTTTAGTGCTGAGCTCATTGTTGTTTTGTGTATTTATCAATGATATTCATGATGGTATATCAGGCTTAATATCCAGGTTTGCAGATGATACAAAGGTTGGCAGGGTTGTTAATGACAGTATGCTACTGCAACAGGAACAAGAAAAGTTAGGCAGATAGGCTGAGAAGTTTAACATTGACAAATGCAAAGTACTCCATAGGGGCAGCAGTAACCCAAGATAAATGTAACAACTGTGTGGTACTACACTCAGGGAAGTGGAGAATCAAAAAAGACCTTTGGGGTAATTGTGCAGTCAGATATGAAGTTCTCTGAACAGTGCAGATGGGCTGCCAGAGCAGGTCATGGAGTTTTGTCAATGATATATAAGAATTTTACTAGCAGAGACAAGGAGGTGATTATCCCTTTGCATAAGGCAATGGTCAGGCCACACCTTGAGTACTGTATACAGGTCTGGAGGCCTCATTTTAGGAAGGATGTAGTGTTACTAGAACGAGTACAGAGAAGGGCAACCAAGATTGGTGAGAATAACAAAGGGGTGTGCTTATGAAAAAAGGTTAAGTTCTGCAAGTTGCAGCATCTGGAGACTAGGCACCTACCAGGTGATCTGATCGAGATGTGTAAGGTTTTAAATGGTTTGAGCAGGCTCAATGCTGACGGGATACTTCTGCTTGCTCAGATTAGGAACCTGAAGGTGCATAGATTCAAATTGAGGAAAGACAGTTGTAGAACAGCTGTGCAGAAGTTTGCCTTTAGCCAGTGGGTAGTTATTTGCTCGAACAGACTTCCATCTTTTATTGTGGAAGTTGATAGCTTAAATAAATTTAAGGCTGAACTAGACAAACATTTGGAGTGATCAGATGGGTGAAATGGGAAGGGTTTTTTTTTGGCTGATGCTCTATAAGCTTTTTTTTTTTTTGCATTATATGCCTCAACTAATGCTAATGCTAATAAACTGTTCTGTTCTGTTTTTTTTTTTTTTTTTTTTTTTGGTAGTTGTTGGGGCATAGGCTTCTGTGGCCATAATGCACCTCACAAAGTTTTTGCTGTACTTTGATCCAAGCCCGAGGCGGGAATCGAACCCGCGACCTTTGGGTTGCCAGGCAGGCACTTTATCCACCCGGCTAGCCCAGTCGGCAAACTATTCTGTAATTAATTGTAAACATCATACAGTATATGAGAATATATAAATATAATAAGTGTAATGTGTTATAAATTAAATACAAAGTTTTACACATAAAGAAACTAGTAAAAAAATATATATATTTATTATATATACATAAAAGGTTAATTCACAAAGTTATGTTAATTCAGTCAGAATAATTTAGCATTAGCATTACCATAGGCATATTATGATGCAAGAAAGCAAGCTTATGCAGTATCAGCAAAAAAAAAAAAAAAAAAAAAAAAACAGTCCCATTTCATTCCTCTGTTCTTTAGAAATACCTGTCCAGCTCAGCCTTAAATTTATTTAGGCTATCAACTTCAACAACAAGGGATGGAAGTCTGTTCCACCAACCAACTACCTGCTGGCTAAAGGCAAATTTACGCATCTTATTATTATTATTATTAATAGCCATATGGTACAAGGAAGCCTGAGGCTTATGCTGCACCAGCCAAAAAAAAAAATTCAGATGTTACCCTGAGAGAGAAAGAGAGAGTAGAAAGGAATCACCAAGAAAGAGGAGAATGGTGATATTCAGCTCAGGACCCTGGGTTTGCCAAGCCCATACTCACCAGATGTGAGCCCCTGGAGTTATCTATATATAATGCTATATACAAGAAGCAAGGAAATGAAAATGATCTATCCTACATCTGTCTTTCCTCAATTTGAATTTATGTCCTCTCAGGTGATTATTCTGAGCAAGAGGAAGAATCCCATCGGCATTAAGCATACTCAAACCATTCAAGGCTTTATAGACCTCTATCAGATCACCTCGCCGGTGCCTAGTCTCCAGACACTAATTTGCAAAACTTAAGCCTTTCTTCGTAAGAGCAATCCTTTGTTCCATTCACTAATCTTGTTGCCCTTCTCTATACTCGTTCCAGCAGCTCTACATTCTTCTTGAAATGAGGCCTCCAGACCTCATTTCAAGAATTACTTGAGTACTTCTTGAAATGAGTACAGTACTCAAGGTGTTGCCTGACTATTGCCTTATACACGGGAATAATCACCTACTTATCCCTGCTAGAAAAATTCCTGTATATCATTGACAAGACACCATGAGCTATTCTTGCAGCCCGTCTGCACTGTTCACAGAACTTCATATTTGCCTGCACAACCACCCCCAGGTCCTTTTCATTCTCTACCACTGTCAGTGTAGTACCACAGAGTTGATACGTTAATCGGGGGTTACTGTTTCCCATATGTAGTACTTTACATTTGTCAAATTTTAACTTTGTTTGCCACCTCTCAGCCCATCTGCTCAACCTTTCCAGATCCTGCTGCAGCAGCATAGTGTCAGTAGTGTCCTTAACAACCCTGCCAACCTTTGTATCATTTGCAAACTTGGACATTAAGCTTGATATACCATCATCAATATCATTTATCAATACAGAAAACAACAATGGACCCAACACTGAACCCTAAGGGACTCCACTAATAACATTAGTCCACGATGAGCAGTGTCCATTGATTAGCACTCTCTGTCCTCCCCCTCATATCCCTTTATCCATAGCAGCAATTTGCCTCCAATGCCAAACTGCTCCAATTTGTGTATCAGTCTTCCATGTGCAATAGTATCAAAATCCTTTCTAAGATCCAAATATATAATATCAAAGTTATTCCCTGCATCCAGTTCTTTTGTGACTGCATCATAGTATCCAATAAAATTGGTCAGGCAAGACTTTCCCTTAAGAAAACCATGCTGTGTCCGAACTATAACTAAAGTCTTGTCTAGATGATCCTGCAGTGCTTCTTTAACCAGTGACTACTTTAATTTTCCTGGAACAGAAGTTAAACTCACAGTTCTATAATTATTTGTGTCAGCCTTTGATCCTCCTTTGTGAATTGGGGTCACATTTGCACATCTCCAGTCTATAGGTAACTCTCCTGAGTCCTCATAATTATGGCTAAGGGTTGGCTTACTTCCTTTGCTGCCTCCTTTAATATAACTGGATAGATCCCGTCCACTCCGGGTGCCTTTTATGTTTATCCTCAACAGTTTCTCCTCCACTTTCCTCTCAGTTATTACAAAATCATCTAGCTCACTGCCAGAGTTTACTTCACCTCTGGCATTCCCCTTCCTGAATAACTCCTCGTGTGTGAATGAAGATGCAAAATACTCATTTAGTTTGTTAGCCACCTGAGCAGGATCCTCAACTGTTAAATTATCAATATCCAGTGGACCAATCTGATTCATTCCTTTCCTTCTAGAGTTTACATAGGTAAAGAACTCTTTTCTGTTTTCCTTTACATATATATTTTACTTGGTTACAGACCAGCTTATATCTATCATAGGCTTCCATGTCACCCATTAATATATATGTACCCCATGCATTTTTCTTCTCTGCCATGTCTCTTTAGTTCATCTGACATTCATTTAAGCCTAAACCTTGAATAATATTTCTTAGTTGGTATGTAAAGCCTAGTAGCTTCCAAGATAAGTTCTTTGAATTCTTCCCATTTTGAATTTGCTGTTGGTAACATCATCAGTTGTTTCCACTGTATAGAATTTAAATTCTGTCTCAGACCATCGTAGTCGCCTCGACGAAAGCAAAAACCCTTCCCTTTAGTAAATCCCACTTTAGCACACTATGATAACTGCCACCTAGTGGTTCCTTTATCTGCAGATTCTTAATGCATGAAGAATCACTACTGATAATCAGATCAAGAGTAATACTCCCTCTAGTTGCCTCCCGAACATGCTGATGTAGAAAACAATCATCCAATAAATCCATAAAAGCCTTGCTAGTGTGAGAGTGACCAACCCACAAATTGCAATCAACATCTGGGAAATTGAAATCGCCCATTATAAGACTCTGATTTACTGGCCCACTCTATTTCCCTGTACAGTTTCTTATTATACTCATCAGAGTCATTAGGCCTATAGCACACTGCTACTCTCAATTTTGATCTCCCAATGCTTATGCAACACCAAACTGACTCGACACTGCACTGTCCAGTGATGTCGACTGGCTTCACTTCCTTGGATTTTATATTTTTCTTAACTAATTGCATAACCCCTCCTCCCTTCCTATCTGTCCTTTCTGTACACATTGTACTCTCCAAATTCCAGTTCTGCATTTCTTATATCTGTGTGGCACGACGTCTCTGATATCCCAACAATATCTGCCTTTAATGTTTTGAGCAATACCTCAAATTCATCAAATTTATTTACCAAACTCCTAGCATTGGTGTACACACAAGTATACATGCACCTGTTTCTATTCTTAGCTACCCTAACACAACCCATGTGTTTACTTGTACCGCAATCATTCCCAGCAGTCTCTGAAATACCCTGCATCTTGTTTTCCAGGCTGCTGCTCATTTCAATAGAAGCAGTGAAAGAATCACTTTCGCCTCTGCCAGTGCTACTGTTAACCTATTAGTCCTTGTATCCCCCCCCCCAAGCTAGCAGTTTTCCGACCCACCTAACACTGCCTCGATAGCATCAGCAAATATTCTTGCACCCTTTCTATTTAAGTGTATCCCATCCCTGAAAAAATTCTACCCCTTGAGCCTTGCACAATCTTTCCAGGGCTGAACTGACCGACAAGGCTCTCATCATATACTCCCTCCTATTGTGTCTGGGCAGAATTGCAGACACTTTCAAATTCAACCCTAATTCACAGTTTTTTTCAACAGTGACCTATAATTGTTAAGTAATTCCGCTGGTCTCCTACTCTTAATATCATTAGTCCAACGCATACAACTATATCACCTTTTGTGCCCTTAAAAGATGATATCCACTCTACAATGTCATCAACCTTTGCCCTTGGGAGACATACTCTGGTCCTATTCCACCTATCCTTTTTGCACAATATGTTCCCCGTTTCCCTGTCAATAGAGTCACCAACAACAGCTAGTTCCTTTGGGACCAGCACATTCTGCCTTGGGGGTTGCTGTTGCTGTGTTGTGTGATGTTCAAGTGCAAGCTCTGCCGTTGATGTGGGCAGCTGAGAGCTTGATGGGTCCCTCAATTTAGATCCTTTGAGGGGCATCCACCCTGTCCTTCAAGCTCTCATATAAGCCCATAACAATGCTGAGTTAGCATTAGCATTAGCATTAGTAGAGGCATTTGATGCAAGAAAGCAAGCTTATGCAGCATCAGCCAAAAAAAAAAAAACCACTCCCACTTCACCCCTCTGTTCATTCAAAATACCTGTCCAGCTGAGCCTTAAACTTATTTAGGCTATCAACTTCCACGACAAGGGATGGAAGTCTGTTCCACCAACCAACCACTCACTGGCTAAAGGCAAATTTCCGCACGTCTATCCTACATCTGTCTTTCCTCAATTTGAATTTATGCCCTCTCAGGTGATTATTCTGAGCGAGAGGAGGAATCCCATCAGCATTGAGCATGCTCAAACCATTCAATGCTTTATACACCTCTATCAGATCACCTCGCCGGTGCCTAGTATCCATCCAGACACTGTAATTTGCAAATCATAAGCCTTTCTTCGTAAGAGCACCCCTTTGTTCCATTCACTAATCTTGTTGCCCTTCTCTGTACTCTTTCCAGCAGCTCTACATCCTTCTTGAAATGAGGCCTCCAGGCCTGTATACAGTACTCTAGGTGTGGCCTGACCATTGCCTTATACAAGGGAATAATCACCTCCTTATCCCTGCTAGAAAAATTCCTATATATCATTGACAATACACCATGAGCTACTCTTGCAGCCCGTCTGCACTGCTCAGAGAACTTCGTATCTGCCTGCACAACCACCCCCAGGTCCCTTTAATTCTCTACCACTGTCAGTGTAATACCACAGAGTTGATACGTTGCTCTGGGGTTGCTGTTTCCCATGTGTAGTACTTTACATTTGTCAATGTTAAACTTCATTTGCCACCTCTCAGCCCATCTGCTCAACCTTTCCAGATCCTGTTGCAGCAGCATAGTGTCAGTAGTGTCCTTGACAACCCTGCCTACCTCTGTATCGTCTGCAAACTTCGACATTAAGCTTGACATACCATCATCAATATCATTTATGAATACAGAAAACAATAATGGACCCAACACTGAGCCCTGAGGGACTCCACTAATAACATTAGTCCACGACGAGCAGTGTCCATTGATTACCACTCTCTGTCTTCTCCCCCTCAGCCACCCCTTTACCCACAGCAGCAATTTGCCTCCAATGTTACACTGCTCCAATTTGTGCAGCAGTCTTCCATGTGCAACAGTATCAAAAGCCTTTCTAAGATCCAAGTATATAATATCAAAGTTATTCCCTGCATCCAGTTCCTTTGTGACTGTATCATAGTATCCAATCAAATTGGTCAGGCAAGACTTCCCCTTAACAAAACCATGCTGTGTCCGAGCTATAACTGAAGTCTTGTCTAAATGATCCTGCAGTGCTTCTTTAACTAGTGCCTCCATTAATTTTCCTGGAACAGAAGTTAAACTCACAGGTCTATAATTGCTTGTGTCAGCTTTTGATCCTCCTTTGTGAATTGGGGTCACATTTGCACATCTCCAGTCTATGGGTACCTCCCCTGAGTCCAAGGAAGCTCTCATAATTATGGCTAAGGGTTTGCTTACTTCCTTTGCTGCCTCCTTTAATATAACTGGATAGATCCCATCCAACCCAGGTGCCTTTCTTGTGTTTATCTTCAACAATTTCGCCTCCACTTTACTCTCAGTTATTACAAGATTCTCTAGCTTACTGCTAGAGTTGAATAGACCTCTGGCTTTCCCCTCGCTAAATAACTCCTCATGTGTGAATGTCGATGCAAAATATTCATTTAGTTTGTTAGCTACCTGAGCAGGATCATCAACAGTTGACCCATCGATATCAATTGGACCAATCTGATTCATCCCCTTCCTTCTAGAGTTTACATAAGTAAAGAACTCTTTGCTGTTTTTCTTTGCATCCCTTGCCAAAGATTTCTCGTAATCTGCCTTCGCCTGCCTAACCTCCTTTGTAACTTGGTTACAGATCAACTTGTATCTATCATAGGCTTCTGTGTCATGTGTTAATTTGTATGTATCCCATGCATGTTTCTTCTCTGCCATATGCCTCATCAGTTCATCTGACATCCATTTAGGCCTAAACCTTGAACAATATTTCTTAGTTGGTATGTAAAGTCTAGTAGCTTCCAAGATAAGTTCTTTGAATGCTTTCCATTTTGCATTTACTGTTGGTAACATCATCAGTTGGTCCCACTGTATAGAATTTAAATACTGTCTCAGTCCATCGTAGTCGCCTTTACGGAAGCAATAACCCTTCCCTTTACCCCTAATGGTAGTTACCTCTTTGAGTAAATCCCACTTCAGCACACTGTGATCACTGCCACCTAGTGGTTCATTTATCTGCAGATTCTTAATGCATGAAGAATCACTGTTGATAATCAAATCAAGAGTATTCCTCCCTCTAGTTGCCTCCCGAGCATGCTGATGTAGAAAACAATCATCCAATAAATCCACAAAAGCCTTGCTAGTGTGTGAGTGACCAGCCCACAAATTCCAGTCAATATCTGGGAAATTAAAATCTCCCATTATAAGACTCTCTGATTTACTGGCCCACTCTATTTCCCTGTACAGTTTCTTATTATACTCATCAGAGTCATTAGGCCTATAGCACACTCCTACTCTCAATTTTGATCTCCCAATGCTTATGTCTGGGGGGGGGGGGGTAGTTGTTGGCGCATCGGCTTCTGTGGCCATAATGCACCTCCCAAGGTTTTTTTTGCAGTACTTTGATCCAAGCCCGAGGCGGGATTCGAACCCGCGACCTTTGGGTTGCCAGGCAGGCACTTTACCCAACCGGCTAGCCCGGTCGGCTGCTTATGTCACACCAAACTGACTCGACACTGCACTGTCCAGCGATCTCCACTGGCTTCACTTCCTTGGATTTTATGTATTTCTTAACTAATAGCATAACCCCTCCTCCCTTCCTATCCAGTCTATCTTTTCTGTAGACATTGTAGTCCCCAAATTCCAGTTCTGCATTCCTTATATCTGTGTGACACCAAGTCTCTGATATCCCAACAATATCTGCCTTTGATGTTTTGAGCAATACCTCAAATTCATCAAATTTATTTACTAAACTCCTAGCATTGGTGTACACGCAAGTATACATGCACCTATTTCTATTCTTAGCTACCCTAACACAACCCATGTGTTTACTTGTACCGCAATGACTCCTAGCAGTCTCTGAAATATCCTGAATCTTGTTTTTCAGGCTTCTGCTCATTCCAATAGAAGCAGTGCATGAATCTCTTTCACCTCTGCCAGTGGCTACTGTTAATCTATTTGTATTTGTATCCCCCCAAGGTAGCAGTTTTCCGACCCACCTAACACTGCCTCGATAGCATCAGCAAATATTCTTGCACCCTTTCTATTGTCGCCTGATTTCCTTACACTACTTACATCGCGCGCACACACAAAGGCATCCCCCATGGCAATATCATGTCCTGTACCCGACTGCTCCATAAACATCAAGCATTCAGTGCATTTTAAAAGGCTGTAATTCAGAGGGCAACTTCCCCCCCCCCCCCCCCCCCCCCCCCCCCCGCCCCTAAGTTCTCCAGAGCCACAGCACTCCCATTAGCTTGAGCCTTTTGCTTTGCTGCTCTGGTCTGAGTCATTATTTCGATTTAATTTCAATAAAATTTCAATTTCAGTACAAAATTATAATCCTAAATTTGTATCCCAACACAGTTATAATGCTATATATATTTTTCAGTATCGAGTATTATCTACGAGTTTCATTTATATAACTTCTGTATCAAGTTATGTGTTAATTAATTATGTTACGTTTGTAAAATCTAAGTCGTTATATGTATTTAGTTAAAAAGTACAATTTAATTGACAGTGAAGTTTAACAAGATTAATAGATTTTACTGATTAATTGACAATATTATATTATATACTATACTAAGCTAATGCTATCTAGTTCGGGATATAACGTTATATCGTATAACAATGGCGGCAAGTTACGGTAAATCTACGGACACTTTAGTATTAATTAACTTCCAAATCTCGCTGGCTCAATTCAGAATAAACTAATGATCCTGACTAGGTCTATAAGCTACTTATAGAAAATAATTTAATATAAAAATTGGTCAATAAAGCGGCTAAATATGGCTAAAAAACTTCTCTTTCAGCGGAGCTGCAACTTGTAACACGTGGATTTGATACCCTTACCGATACTAAGTAATACTGTACCTACAAAATCTCTATCTACCGTATTTCCCCATGTATAAGACACACCTTAATTTTTGGGGCCGAAATTTGAAAAAAATGTATTACATAAAGTTATTGAACTCAAGTTTTATTCATGATAAAATTCATATAACTCCTCATCACTGTCAAAACTCCCATCCATTAGCTTGTCCTCATCTGTGTCTGATGACGAATCACTGTCTTCATATATTGCCTCGTCCTCAGTTCCATCTATGGCATTTGATATGCCCCACTTCTTAAAATGACTTGACAATGATCTCAATCTTGATATTATCCCAGATCTTTTCACCCAGGTACAAACTTCTCCTACAGTTGGTTTCCTCACTCTTCCTGCTGGTGTCAAATTGTCCCCAAAAGACTTCATCCATTGGTTCCATTTGTCTCTCGTGGCAGCTTTGAAGGGGTTTGTTAATGCTGACATCAAGTGGTTGGAGCTGGGATGTCAAGCCTCCAGGTATGACGGGAAGTTTTGTTTTTTGCTCTGCAGCAATCTTCTTTGTGTTTTTTTGTTATGTGTGCCTTGAACTCATCGAGCACCAATAGGGCAGGTCTGCGTAAGAGCCCACCTGGTCTCCTGCTCCAAACTTTCTCAAACCATATCTTCATCCCATCCTGATCCATCCAACCCTTGTCATGAACATGGACAATCACGCCTCGAGGAATGTCTTCTTTTGGCATTGTTTTGTGTTTGAAAATCAGCATAGGAGGCAGCTTGGTTCGGTCGACACAACAAGCTAGAACAACTGTATAATGCCTCTTTTCATGTCCACTTGTCTTCACAGTTACAGTTTTCACCCCATTCTTATCAACAGTTCTGTTACTTGGGACATCAAATTGAAAGGGGACATCGTCCATATTTGCAATCTGTCCCAACTCAAACTGATGTGTCTTCCGACATTGAATGACAACAACGATGAAATTCAAGGACCTTCTGCTCATAGCTTTCAGGCATCTTTTGGGCAAGTCTGGTGCGTGTAGGCATGCTTGGTCCATTCCGTTTCATGAACCTGAAGCACCGATTGTGTCCTCCTTTGAAATTAGTAACTTCTTTTTTATCGGCAATTCTTCTTGCCTCATGCTGAACCATCTTTGTGGACACAGGAATTCCAGTTGCCCTTTGCTCTTCAATCTATATCTTCAATTCCCTCTCTAAATCAGGACATTTTGCTGACTTGCCTCTCATGGCCTTCTACTGCCGTGGCATTTTCAGTAGGGTTTCTTCTTCCCGTAGCCAGTCTCAGATTGTTTTCTCAGTTGGAGGAGGACCAAACTTACGTTCAGCAGCACGATTTCCATTCACTTTTGCAAAGTGGATCACTTTTAACTTGAATTCAGCACTGTATGAAAATCTTTTCTTAGCCATTTCTGGGCAGAACGTGGCAAAACGTAACCTAATATACCGGTAACAAGTGCGAAACAACGAGCGCAAAAACAACAAGCATGAAAAAGCGGGAAATGCAAGTAAAAAAATCTACAACCACTGTATAAGACACACCCAGTTTTTAGACCCCAAATTTTTCAAAAAAGGGTGCATCTTATACATGGGGAAATGCGGTAAGTTAAACTTTAAACTAAGTATCGTAACTAGGAATATAAAGCTACTCGAGAAAATAAGTTAATATGCCAATTTAAGCTAATAAAACAGAAAGAACTTCTCTATTCCAGGAGCAGTAAAAACTTCGCCTCAATTTAGTGGTTCAGAGACATAATATCACCTTTTTTGCTCTCAAATGATAACTGTTCTATAAAATCTCTAAATGCTCTTGGCAGATATTTCAAATATTTCAACTTGCCATTCTGTAAACTATTTTTCTGATTTCCTTGACCAAAAATAACTAGTTTCTGACTAGCAGCTTCTGCAGTGGGTGGTCCAAGTTATCAGACAAATGTAACATTTATGTTGAATATACAGATGTTTTTAGTATATGGTATCTGTATCCTGATACCATAGTGCTCTGATTGCAAGCATTTTCATGTAATCAGCTTCATCAATAGAACAATGCAAGTACATCCAATTGAAATTCATAGCATTCATCAATACGGTATATCATGCCATGATATACCAAATTGCCAAGCAAATACAGTGCAACTTCCCTTTAATGGACAGCCATGGGGAACGAAAATGTGTCCGTTAGAGAGAAGTGTCCACTAACAAGAAGTCTGAGGGAGAAAAAAAAAAAAGAAAGAAAAATCGTTAAACGTTTAATGTAAAATTAAATTAAAATATATACAGATTTTGAACAATATTTTTGTAAATAATATACAATTACATACACAAGAGATAAAGAAAAATCGTTAAACGTTTAATGTAAAATTAAATTAAATTATATACAGATTTTGCACAATATTTTTGTAAATAATATACTTACAATTGTGCTATGCATATTATGACTTTATCTTAAGAAAAATACATACAGTAATCACTTATTTTCTTCTGCACCTTCTTCTGGCTGATAATTTTGTTTTCAACATTTGTTTGGAGTGAAGAAACCATCGAAAGTCCTTCAGTATCTTCTTCAGCGGCGAAAAACATTTTTAAACGATTGATTTGAATGAGCGCTTCTTCTATTTTCATTGGTGGTTCGTCGTTAATATGTTCTTCAACAGAATGACCTCCTTCCATCTCTTCATCCTCATGAGGAACTTCTTGAAAAATATCGATAATAATGTCGTTGATATCTAGAGCACCATCTTCTGTAGTGAGATTTGAGTCTATATCTTTGTAGCCAGGGTCACTTGCAGCGGAAGTATCACACATTATCAATAGATGTTGAAGTTCTTGTTCTTCTTGGTGCTCCACATTGCTGTTCACAACTTCAATTTTTGCGTTTGAGAAGCCAGACTTTACAAAACAGTTCACGACAGTTTGTTTTCTAATTGCGTTTACTGAAGAGGAAATCCATTGAATCGCATCTAGGATGCTGATTTTCTTTGCAAGGTCACTCGCACATGTTACATCGTTCATGTTTGCAATGAGATGTCTTAAAACACGTTTTCTGTAGTGAAGTTTAAAATTTTTTATTATCCCTTGATCCAAGGGCTGACACTCTGCAGATGTGTTTGGTGGCAGAAAAATGATTTGAATGTTGGACAATTCAATGTGCGGGTGAGATGCAGCATTATCCACGAAATGAATAATTTTTCTGTTTTGACGAATCATGTTTTGGTTAAAGTGACTTATCCATTCGCTCATGATATCTCGTGTCATCCATGCTTTTTTATTAGACTTCCAGTCAACATTCAAAAGATTCAACTTTATGCCCTTGAAACAACGAGGATTTTGTGGTTTTCCTATAACAAGAGGTTGTTCAAAGTCTCCCAGCATATTTGTACACAATAATACAGTCAAGCGTTCCTTAGAAATTTTTCCGCCCTGGAACTTTTCGTTTTTAAGACTCATTGTTTTTTTCAGGAAGAGCTTTAAAAAAACAACCCTGTTTCATCACAGTTGTAAATATCCTTAGCTTCAAAATCACGACATAAATCTTCCAATTTGACGGTCCACTCTGTTACAACCCTAGTATCAACAGATTCACCTTACTTACGGAAATTTTATGCCGAGTTTTGAACTTGTCTAGCCATCCCACAGAAGCTTAGAACTCATTTACTCCCATAGATTTCACAACCTCCAAAGCCTTTTCCCTAATAATAGGCCCATTAATGGGAATTTTTTTGCACGTGCGCGACAAATTTGAAGTCCAACAATTTTCGGGAATGATTTTTAAACCTGATTATTTCCGTGTTGCCAAAATTGTTTGAGCAGTTTAGGTTGTCGCTTACCTGCGTCTTCCCGATTTTGAATTTTGCAGCGAGATTGCGAACACTATTTTTTTTGCCGATCATACGCATTAATGAGTTCGACTTTATCTTTTAAAGTTAAATGTTTACAAGAAGACATTGTGCACTTCACACGACACTGAACAAAACTGAAAACTGAAACTGAAAAGATGAAAGGC
The DNA here is from genome assembly GCF_048544385.1 of Mastigoproctus giganteus. Lineage (NCBI taxonomy): Eukaryota > Metazoa > Arthropoda > Arachnida > Uropygi > Thelyphonidae > Mastigoproctus > Mastigoproctus giganteus. Next base: position 192,344,661 of record NC_143583.1, read on the forward strand.
TGACCATATTCCCCCCCCCTCCTGCACACACCGAATTCATCAGAAGTTTTACATGTGCCTTAAAATTCTTGAAAAAGGGTTTAGAACCGCGACGTAAACCTTGATAAAATTCAGAGAACTGGAAATAGAAAATAAACACACTATTGAGGCAATACGTGGAAGAAACGTTCCTAGAAAAAGGGCCGTGAGCTCGCCTGCTGTCCGTTATGAGGAGATCAAATTAAGTGCTAATCTAAACGAAACAGTGCAGATTGCCTGTCCACGTCCGTTACAGAGAATGTCCGCTAGACAGAAGCTGCAAACACGTTAAAACCAATGGAAGTGAGTTGGGGAATTTGAAAATGTCCGTTGTAGAGAGATGTCCGTTAACGAGAGGTGTCCGTTAGGAGAAGTTTCACTGTACACAATTTTGTTTTAAGTACAAATTAGAAATAAAAATTTTGTTAACTGATTTGCACCTTTCTGAACAAACTAGAAGTAACAGGAAGGTAATAATGAGGGGAAAAATGCCAATTCATTAGCAACATCAACACTGCATCAGTAGTACACACTCATTCAATGAGTGGAAACAGACTCACAGACCCTTCCTCACTTTGATACAAAGTTCAGCTTTTGTTATATATATATATAAGTTTGTATTAATATATTGAATAAAGTATGCATAAATGGATATGAAAATTACACAAACCATCAACATCAGGATGCTATATAAAAAACTGATAAACAATCTTTTTTCTACAGCATATCTCCGCTACCACTTCTGTAAAGCCCTTAACATTGTCAAACATAAAAAACTATGTGCCATAAATATAGATAACATAATCAGCAATAATTGATGACAATAACCCATGTCCACCAAGTTTGTAAATAGTATATAAATAATGCACTTGGCCTCTGTGGTGTCTTACAACTTAGAAAACCTGTACCCACCAATTGGCCAATCACAGTGTATTACTATGTATATATTTATACTTGTTTTAAGTTTAATTTTTAATTTTTAATTTTCATTATCTACTTATCCTGTTATTATCCTTACTTACATAACTGACCTTAAATACGTGATATAAAAATTCCCAGAAATTCTTTCAGGGTCCTAAATATAGGGATGGGATTTGCAACCCCGAACTACCCGAGCCCATCTACTTACCTCTACTTCATTCATTTTTCTGCTTTATTTGTCCCTACTCTTATGTCCTGTGAGTCATTAGTTTTAGGAATGAAATATGCGAGATGCTATCATCTTCTTTTACTCAATCTATATTTCGCCTTAACAAAGTTTTTTTTTTTTTTTTATGTGAACCCCAAACACGAGAGGTATTAGAACCTATAGTACTTAGTACCGTGCTTGGGTTGGAGGTTGAGAAGATGAAAGAAGATATTTGTTGACATTGGACTTGAACTTCTGTAGATTGTAATTTTCAGGAAATACGTAAGAAGGAAGGTTGTTCTAGAAAATGGCAGTTGAATGAATAAATGAGGAAGATGAAAAGTTGGTTCTGTGAGTTTGAAGTTGAACAGTAAATGGATGTTGGCTGGTGGCGGCACGTGTTCGGACTGTTTTGAAAGAGAGAGCGGGAATTATAGAAGCCAATTCAGAAGAATAGTGCCCATGGAAGTATCTGTAGAAGAGGCATGCAGCAGAAACAGTACGTCTATGAGAAAGCGAGTGGAGAGACTCTGTTAGAGATGACTCATTAATTAACCTAACTGCCCTCTTCTGAATGGAATCAAGAAGCATGAGAGAGGTTTTGGGGGCACCACCCCAGATGTGGGAACAATATTCCATGGCAGGGCGGATTTGCGATTTATATAGAGTGAACAACTGTTTGGAAGAAAAGTAACGCCGAGAGCGAAAGAGAAAACCAAGTTTTTTTGATGCAGAGGAAGCAATATTTGTAATGTGCTTGTGCCAAGAGAGAGATTAGAAGTCAAGGTAATCCCCAAAAGAGATATATCATTTTGCCTAGAGATCGGAGTGTCACTAAAGATAAGCATAGGAGCAGAAGAATCCTTTTTGCGAGATATAAGACAAGACTGAGTTTTAGAAGGGTTGAAATCAACTAAGTTGTCTTTGTCCCACTGGAGAATTACCTGAACAGCATTTAAGGAATTGGTAGCATATTTTCGAGAAGTTGAAGCTGATTGAGGCAGGACAAGGTTTCTCAAAATGGAAAGTTGAATGCAACGTGCTATCATCGGCAAAACTATGGATAGGATTTCCAGTCAATGGAAGAAGGTCATTGATATAAAAAAGGAAAAGAGTGGGGGAAAGAACTGAACCTTGGGGGACACCGGCATTAGTGGAGAAGTTAGAAGACAGAGAGCCATCTACCATCACCCTCAGTGAGCGATCAGAGAGAAAACTGGATAACCAATTACTAAAAACAGTTGGCAAACCATAAGATGGAAGCTTGTTTAGAAGACCTTTATGCCAAACACGATCAAAAGCCTTTGAGATGTCAAGAGCAACTACTTATGTTTCACCGAACCTTTCCATTGAATTAGTCCATAAATCGGTAACATAAGCCAGAATATCACCAGTGGATCGACACTGACGGAATCTATACTGGCGATCGTTGATCAGACGGAAGGTTTCTAGGTAGTTTAAGAGTTGGCGGTTAATTGATTTCTCCATTACTTTAGAAAGAGTAGAAGTAATTGCAATGGGACGATAATTGGATGGGAGGGATTTGTCACCCTTTTTAGGAACTGGCTGGATATGAGCAAATTTCCAAGCAGAAGGAAAAACACCTTTGGAATAAGAAAGTGAAAAAAGACGGCAAAGAATAGGAGTAAGTTCAGGAGCACAGGTTTTGAGAACAAGTGGAGAAATACCATCAGGCCCTGGAGCTTTCTTAGCATCAAGATTCATCAAAATCCTTCTGATATCCTTTTGATGGAAGACCACAGGAGGCATTGAATGGAGCAGGTTGGGAATGGTGGGAGCAGTTTTACCAAGATCATTAATACATGAGCTGGAAGAAAAATGGGATGCTAGTAGGTCAGCTTTATCCTTGACTGAAGTGACAACAGAACCATCTGGTTTGGACAGAGGTGGGAGAAGAGATGGGCAAAAGTTGCGGCCAATAGTTTTGGCAAGAGACCAGAATGCTCGGCTACCATTAGGGCAAGAAGCAAGTTTTCTACTCTTAGCCTGTTCAAACTCTAGTTTGGACTGATTAATAACTGCTTTACAATTGTTGCGAGCTTTGGTGTAGGAAGAAAATGAAACTGAAGAATTAGAAACAAACCAATTACAATATGCAACATTCTTCTCTTGAACAGCCTTAACACATTTATTTGAAAACCAAGGTTTAGATAAAGGATGAGATTTTAAAGTGGAGTGTGGGATAAAGGATTCCATTCCTGCAAGAATAATTTCCGTGACACGATCTGAGCAAACATTGACATCAGAAGTTTTGAAACAGTAATCCGACCAAGGAAAAGAAGAAAAGAAGTCTCGCAGGTCATCCCATTTTGCATTCTTGTAATGCCAAACAACACGAGATTGGGAATAGCCATGAGATAAAGGTTCCATTGGAGAAGAGACAGTCACCAAGTTGTGATCTGAAGTGTCTAAAGGACCTCTCACTTCGACCGTGTACTTAGAAGGGTTGTTTGTGAGAAAAAGATCAAGCATACTGGCTGTATGATTAGGATTGTCCGGTAGATGAACAATCTGTGGGTAAATGAACAATCTGTGCTAGGTCATTAGTAATTGCAAAAGCCTCAGCATCTCGACCTGCTGGGTCGGTGTGACTAGAAAACGGAAGCCAGCTGGAGTTGTGAACATTAAAATCACCTCACTGTTAGGAAAGTTGGACTGGAGAAAGTCAAGTTGCAAAGAGAGGAAGTCAAAGAGCTCCAAGTGATTGGTGGAGTTGGGAGAACGGCAGAGACAACAGATGAATTTGACACAATGAGGTAGAGAGATTTTAAGCCAGAGAAGATCAAAGAGAGGAGATTCCAAATTTCCAAGTCTCTGACAGGGAATATCAGAATGTACATATGCACAAGTACCACCTTTGAGGTGAGAGGAATCATATAGCGAATAATTTGGGCATCTGAGATGAGCAGAAGTTGAATCAACCGATAACTGAGATTCTGTCAGAAAAAGTACATGGGGTTTGGCTGACTGTAAGTGGAAATGGACATCGTTGAGATTACAATTGAGACCACGTATATTTGTGAAATGAATTAGTTTAGCTGCTTTTCTCCGTTATTTTGTAAACTATTATAACTCTCAACTATCCTGGGCAGTTTGTGCACCATGTATTTAACAGCATTCATCCTCACATATATTGTTTTGATTTATACATCCAGTTAGCTTACAGACACTATACCATTCAATTCCCCCCACCCACGCTGTTTTCTAATGCTGGGAACCACTAATGAACCTGTACATAAATATACAGGCATATCACCATCTTGGCCATTTTCAGTCTTACAAGGTAACGTTAAGTTCTGTTCTTCTTGCCTATTCCCTTTTCATTTACATTTCAATATTACTTCAGTTTTTCAATTCTTTTTGCTTGCTTCTGTAAGGTCATCTATGATCTGTATGCCCTACTAATATTTATAATTACATTTATTGGCACAATTTATTACGCATTATTCTTGCCACAAAATTTCCAGTTTCATTCTTAACATGTGTGGCACATGTGTACCATAGCATACAGAGCATGTCAGAAACAGAAGCAAGAACATTGCCGTCTTTCTCATAATTTTGGTGGATGACACTGCAACGCAGTCTTATTTTGCCAATTATCTGTCGCTTTTTCATACCTTATTTTTGCCAACTATTTGTCTCTTTTTCATATCGTAGCTTGTCACTTCATCCTACCATATATCGCTACATTTCTTATCCATTTATTCGAGTTCACTTCTCACGTATACCACAGATTCAATAGTATTAAACACAAAAGCTTCTTCACACTTTCTTCATACCAATATATATATATATATACATTGTGGCTGTAGGGTACATTTGCTTAAGCGGTGTCCCTGATCCATAATTAATGTTATCTTCCTTTTCACTACAATTACTCTCCTCCCTCTACTCTTACTTATTTTCTTAATACTACTTACCCCTACTTCATTCATCAGACAAATGTATTTTATCAGTGTATTGGATAGGGGTCTGACCTGTCACGTGTAATTTACAATGGAAAAAAATTGAGAATGCCTGCAAGGTAAAAGCAGATTACCTGAAATTAAATGAAATTAAGAATAACATAAAAATAATACTGATAGCAAATAAGGTACCTAATGCAGTGGGTCCTAGGACTTGAACTACTTCTTCATAGGGTCAGCAGCCAAAACCGTAGGAGCCACAGTAATAAGCAGGGTCCCTGTTTCTGTTATGATGTATACGTACAAAATGTATACATCATAGCTAACCGGACAGAGACCAAAAGAAAGGAATAAAATCCAAACATAAATAAAGTAAAAATAAAACTATATATATATTTTTTTCACTTAATTACACATCATAGCCGACCCAACAGAGACCAAAAAGAAAAGGAATAAAAAACTAAACAAATATAATAAAAGTAAAATTCAGCTGAAATTAATACTAATTAAAGAAAATTTTAATGAATAGAAAAATCCCTACTTGAATTTTAACAAAGAAAGTATAATTTAAAGACGAACGGATATAGTCAGAATATGACAACTCACTGTCGAGCCTGGCAGGAGATGGTGAAATAGGCTGAGAGAAGTGAACACTACAGGCTTTATCGGAGACCAAAGGTTAGCCAACAGTTCTCAGCAAATTTATAAACGTTAAAGTAACCTTGTGAATGGGGAGAGGGAAGGAGGTGTAAATAGGCCAGAGTACACCTTATCCGTGTGAGAGGGATGTTGGTAATTAAACAAATTATTATTATTAGCTATATGGAGCAAGGAAGCCTGAGCTTCTGCAGCACCAGCCAAAAAAAATTCCTGAGTTACCTGAGAGAGAGAGAGAGAGAGAGAGAGAGAGAGAGAGAGAGAGAGAGAGAGAGAGAGAGAGAGAGAGAGAGAGAGAGAGAGAGAGAGAGAGAGAGAGAGAGTCAAAAGTAGAAGGAAATTGAAGAGAAAGAAAAGAATGAATATCCGGCTCAAGACCCTAGGTGTGTCAAGCCCATACTCACCAGATGTGAGTACTTGGAACAGCAAAGGGGGGAAATCAATAACTTACAAAGTAGCATTGAAAACACACTAAACTTTGTGAGAGAAGAAAACCAAGGAGCGACAGCAGAAAAATAGTATCTCAAATATTGCTTTCAGCCAGTCTAATTGCACACGAGATATAAGATATAGTGTTAAGAACAGCAAAAAATAATTGGAAGAAGAGGAATATAGTGGTGCTCGGGCAGTCCAGGGTTGTGTAACCTGAACCAATAGTAGATCCCTGGACATTAATTATATAATATTGATAAAAAATAAAATGTAATGAAATATCTGAAAGTATTAGAAAACAAAAAAAGGTATTAAAAAATTTAAAATATAAAACTGGGTTATGGATCCGGGGTACTACTAGTTACAGCAGAAAAAACCGGCAACCATAACGAAATATAGATGAATATATTATTATCAGTGTATTAGGTGGAGGTGCTGAACTGTCAGGTATAATTACCATGGAGAAATTGAGAACACATGCATGGTAAAAACTGAATACCTGAAATAAAAAAAAAATTAAAGTTTAACATAAAAATTAAAATAAATGATAGTACCTAAAGCTGTGGGTCCTAGGACTTTTAACTACTTTGTCAAGAGGGTCAACAGCAAAAATCATAGGAGCCAGCTCAATAAGCTGGGTCTCTGTATCCATTATGATGTACTCAGTGAAAAGAATGCGTACGTATACATCATAGCCAACCCGACAGAGACCAAAAGGAAGGATTAAAATTAAAGAATATATAAAATATATATTTTATATTTAATATAAAAGCAAAATATAATAAGCTTTTATATAAATATAATATAGAAAGCTTTTATAAAAAAGCAAAAAAGCTAAATTAATGCTGATAGAATTCTGTAAAAATAAAAAATTAAAGAAATCCAAAAGAAAGCAAAATAAGAAAACTTACTGTGTGCATGGACGGGAAAACGTTGAATAAGCTGAATGCCATCGGAGACCAAAGAAGACAGAAAGTTCACTGTATGGTGTATTTATGTCAGTTGAAGTAACCCTGAGTGTGGGGGGGGGAGTGGAAGTCGTCAGAGTGAACCATACCTGTGTGACGGGGAAGTAAGCAATTAAACAAATGAGGCAAAGTGCCAGCACAGAGAGAAACAAACACTAGCAAAGTAGTGTGGAAAAGATACTAAAATCAATAGCCCTCATACCACAATCAATATACAGCAGGCCCCCGTTATAACGCGGTTCGCTTTACACTGATTCGCTATAATGCTGTTCATATATTATAACCCGTATCTCATTATAACGCTGTCACAGATCACTATAACGTTCTTTTACAGATTGCATTTTTGGCATATTTAACGAAATCATTTCATTTGATGGAGTTGATAGCTTGAAAATGAATAGCAAAACAGCATTAAAACGTTTCCCACGCTGACGAGAAATTTTCCCACGCTCAGTGAAATTTTCTCGCACGCTAATTTAATTGCAGTACAGTGACTTGTTACATAGCTCCGAGATCAACATTTTAAAAAATGATCAACTATATTGCTTGTAATATTTGCGTTATATGCATTTATCCGAAGTCTAGTCATCACTCAGTACAGTATTAGACATCATGCATAATGGACAGTTTACTCGAACATTTTATCATAATTAATGCAACCAACGCAGTTACATTTTCGAAGAGTTAATAATGGCCGATAAGAATGAAAAAGCAACAACGTCTGGGCGCAGTACGTAGACTATAAATGTAAGAAAAAGACTGAATTTGAAAATTAAATTATACATTTTGAAGCGAATCGATTCCAGTCAAAGACAAGTGGATGTGTGCCATAATTTAGGACTTGCAAGTTTAACTGTAAGAACAATTTAGCAGCAGGAAAGATAGCTGTTCCACTGCAAGCAACTAGGGCTAGGCCGGCTATTACGATTGAAATGGAAAGACTAACTAATTTCATTGAAGATAATATCCAATTCAGAATTCAGTTAAGTTAAATATTATGTGTGAGAGAGAGAGAGAGAGAGAGAGAGAGAGAGAGAGAGAGAGAGAGAGAGAGAGAGAGAGAGATTAGCCAATATAATGATCTGAAGAAAACTCACCCAAAAAAAAAAAAAAAATGTGGAACCATTTAAAACTAGTAAGAGCTGGTTGAACAGATTTAAAATCCAGGGAGAAGCCGCAAGTGCAGATCAAGGAGCCGAAACTTTCAAAAAAGAACTTGTTAAAATTATTGAAGAGGGGTATTATGTGTTATACTTCTCAACAAGTTTTTAACGTAGATGAAGCAGGACTTTTGTGGAACCGAATGCCTAAAAGAAGTTTCATATTGAAAGAAGAAAAAAACATGCCAGGTTTCAAAGTGACGAAGGATCGGTTGACTTTATTGTTGGGTGGTAACGCTGCGGGGAATTTAAAATTAATACCCCTTTTAGTTTATTTGGAAGAGGGCCAAAGTTCAACCCAAAATCGACACATTTTTCATGATTAAATTTATCAATTAAATTAAATCAATTAAATTCATGATTTTAATTGGAATTTTAAGTTTAATTTTGATACGTAAGTAGTTATCACATAATTATATAAGTATGTAATGCAGAATGATTTATATGTACAAATATTTGAATATTAAATATTTTGACCGACATTTGTGCATCTTTTCACTACCATTTATTATTGATTAGGAAATATCCTATGGCACCGACCGCAACTCACAAATACATATACAGTTGGTCGTCGACTTACGACCGACTTCTGTTCTGACTGACAGATCGTAAGTCGATCTGGTCGTATGTGGGCCATATATTTATTAACAGTATTTTTTAACCTTTCTAATCTTTTTATCATCTTTATAATTTATTTTTATAATCTTTTAAATTTTTATCATCTTTTATTTTTCATTTTAAATACAGTAATGTTTAAATCTTTTATTTAGCGATACTGTACATACCTTCGTTTCTATGCCTAGTCGCGGCTGGTCGTAAGTCGCATAGGTCGTAAGTCGACGACCAAGTGTATTACCTTATGGGAATGCGGCGCTTGCTTAATGCGGATTCACTTAGCGCTCTGTTTTTCTGGAACGAATTATCAGCGTTAAGTGGGGGTCACCTGAATAATAAAAGAGTTGCCAGTCTTACCCATTGGCACTCTAACATTTCTAAAAAAGTTCATGCAAACATAATTCTCTCCCAATGCATCAGAATTGGCACAATTTGAAATAGCAATAGTCTCTTTTTTGACAACATCAAACTACTCCATAATAAATTGCTTCGCAGTAATTTCCCGGCAGCTTTCCTCTACCGTCATTTCAATAAAGCATTAAATATTATTAAATTAAAAAAACTTGTATACTACAACTTTGATTTAAACAACATATTTACAGACTGACTTCATTTTACTTTCTAGCCTGTACATAATATATAGTTCTATACCGCCTAGACTCTGTCATGTCTCACGGTGTAGTAGTAGTAGTGGATGTGATGCAAGAAAGCAAGTGTGTGAGCTTATGCAGCATCAGCCAAAAAAAAAAAAAAAAAAAAATTACAAAACAATTCCCTGTAAATGTTTGTCCAGTTCGGAATTCCTTAAATTTATTTAACCTATCAACTTCCACAACGACAGATGTAAGTTTGTTCCAGCAATTAACCACCCTCTGGCTAAAGGCAAATTTCCGCACAAATATTCTACATCTGTCTTTCCTCAATTTGAATCTATGCCCCCTTAGGTTTGTAATCTGAACAAGTAGAAGAAACCCATCAGAATTCAGCGTGCTCAACCCATTCAAGGCCTTATACACCTAAATCAGATCACCTCACAGGTGCCTAGCCTCCAGCCACTGCAATTTGCAGAACTTAAGCCTCTCTTGGTAAGAGGATCCCTTCATTCCCCTCACCAATCTTGTTGCCCTTCTCTGTACATGCTCAAGTAAATCTACATCCTTTATAAAATGAGGCCTCCAGACCTCATTTTAAAAGCAGATTTTTGGAGTTGATGAGTGATTTCACTGTATTATTGATTTAGGTTTGGTTACGACAAAAGGAAAAGGTTTCTTTGTTTTTCGTTGTATTTCATAACCTGAGTTTAAATGGTAGGTTAGGAAATAAAAGAAAAGGTTTCCTTGTATTTCGCAACCTAAATTTAAAAGTTAGGTTGGGAAATAATAGAAAAAGAAAGAAAGATTCTTTATATATATACTGAATAGCTATTAAGGTGCTAGGCACCTCTGTAGCCAGTTGGGTAGGAGCGGCAGTGCACAGCACACACTTCTTGATTAGACCGGGGTTTGACATTATGATACGTGTGTATCCGCACAAGTGTCTTTGAAAATAAAAGTACAGTAATAAAAAATTAATATTTTGTTAATAAACAATTTATGTGCTAGTCCACCCATGATTCTAAAGAAAAAAGGTTAGATTACCCCCTCCATTTCTGGAGGGGTTCAAGCTCCCATGGGATTCAAGTGGAGGTAACCTGACCTTTTTTCACCATTATGGCATATTATTGAACAAGAAAATAAAAATACAGTAGTAAATTTTTTTTATGAATGTATTTCTAAATATGACTGATTCTAAAGAAAAAAGGTTAGGTTACCCCCTCCACTTTGGGAGGGATTCAAGCTCCCATGGGATTCAAGTCAAGGTAATCTGACCTTTTTTCATCATTACGAAATACCGTAATGGTAAAAAAAGGTTAGGGCATGTGCGATTAAGACAATTTACCATTAGTGCTGCTAAAGTGATACTAAACCGATGTTACTATGTGTTGTGTTCGCGCACCAATCAGCATATCGTTTGCCACGCCTACCTGTCAATCAATACATTGTTCTCAACTTTGCTCCAGATCGATAACACCTACTGTCCGTTTACCAAGTGAGCAGCACTAGAGTGCCGTATCGGGAAACTAATTTTCCGTGTAAGTTATCCGACTTTTCTCGTCGTTCTTGTGCAGGCTAATTTCTCTTCTTCTGCTATGTAGTAAAAGGTAACAAGAGCTCAAATCAGCTACGTCATATGGCCAATTACGCGAGACCTCTTAATTCTTGCTTATCTGAGCACCGTCACCCTGTAGTTGATATTTTATTGATGGAATTATCATTTAATAAGCTAATAATATAACAAATGAATAAAAGGTTGATTAGTAATAAAGGATGTTTATGAATGACTATTGCTCTTACTGGCCTTGTGTGTTCAGTGGAGTTCCAATAGGTTCAGTTATTTGGTTTTTAGGAGAATTAGCAATTAAGGCCATATTTCTCTGGGGATATGCGGTGGTCATTCCCTGACCTTTCTGCATCCTCCGTATTTGGTGGGCACAGGCTCCAACCCCGGTCTAACCAAGAAGCGTGTGTTACGCACTGCTGCTCCTGCCCACCTGGCTATGGAGGCGCTACTATATAGGTTCAGTACTGGGTCATTAATTATTTATGATATTTTTTAAATACATTAGCTTATTATATTATATTATAATGTAATGTAACGTAACATAATCTGATTTGTATTGAATGTCAATTACATTAACAAAGGGTTAAGAGGCTTGACCTGAAAGTTTGCTCATGATACAAAGGTTGAGTGGGTGGCAAATGATGGCAATCAAGGTAAGCTGCTTCTTATGAACTCCTCTGAGTTCATAAGAAGCAGACGGAATATAAGATATCATTATATTTAGTAGCAATGCAGGCTTGAACCACCGTTACCCAAGTACACATACTTCTGTATCTCAAGTGTGACCACTTCACTATAAGACAACAGTAATCCCAGATTAAACTTATTATACCATATGAATAATATTAATAATCTGTGTGTGTCAGTTATTTATAGTATGAATATCTTTAAGCAAGTATGAAAAAGCAGATAAAGCATTTAAGAACATTCGGAACAATTAGTTTTTTTAAATATGAGGGGGAAAAAAGTTTTTTTTTTTTTTGGCAGGTAACTAACAAATGGGAAGCATAATTTATTTGCATAGTATCTGTCATAAAGTGGTTGGCACTTCACATTGTATTCCTATCAGGGTTGGGGAAAAATTCACCATATATTATATAATTAAACCTGAAAGAGACAGGACAAGTGAACTTACCATGAACAGCTACAGCAGCAGCACCAACAAAAGCAGCAAGATCTTAAATTTTTGTTCTGTAGTGGCACATTCAAACCATTTCTTTCAGAATACTTTATGTTTCTGGCAGAAACATAATGGTCACCTTTATTACCTGCAAATAAGTGTGTCTTCTCTGGACTACATCTCTCAATTAAATTCTTAGATGAACCCAAGTCACCAACATTAGATTCTCTCTTATAACAATCCAAATGTTCAATACTGCCTTTAACAATATTAGATGTTTCATGCTCTCCATTCCCATAGATTATATCTTCATCTAAGAAACTGTATTCTGTTGTAATATTAACTCCATCTTGACAGCCACTATCAAATACATCCTGAGACTGGATGTTGTTAACAACAATATGATTATTTCCCATATGTGTAATGAATTCTGTTCACACTGTTTAAATTCCCCTATGATAGATGAACTTCCCAAGCTGACACTTTTTTCATGAAATATCTAAAAATCAAGGAGAAAAATTTCTTTTAGTGAAAGAGAATGGGTATTCATAAAAAATTATTATTATTCAACAATATCAACAGGCACACAGTAACAAAGAAAAATTTCTAGATCTATTGCTGAGCTCCACCATGTTATTCTACTCATACAACAAATAAATTTCCATTTATTCTCAAGATGACCTGTGTGTTCAATTTTTGCATTAGCCACCTACTTACACAGGAAAATTCCCCTGCCTCCTACCAAGAAAAATAAACCACTTCTATAATATATATCAAGTGTTATCCGATTTTCATTAATGAGCAAAATTATCAAATTTTGTGTTAAGGCAAGTCTTGATTGATGGTGGGCATTTAAAAAAAAAAAAAAAAAGAGAGAGAGCTAATTTACATAATGTGTGCACTGACATATTTACAGAGTTTTAATTTATATAGTGTCTGATGAAAAGTCTCTCTCTCACTCTCCCCCATATATATATATATATATATATATATTTTTTTTTTTTTTTTCTTCTCTTTTTGATATATTTCATGTAAAGATATGCTGAAAAAGGCCTCTGAGGTTGGGAAAATTCATACTTTAGTATTAAATCAGCTCACACCAACCATAAGAATAAGTATTTAGGAAGCCCCACATATGCTTTGTCAGGGTATTTGGCTAAATTGATTTCGCCTATAGTGGGCCAGTCCAACTATGTCATAAAAGACAGTAAAGAATTTGTGAATTTTGTGAAAGATTTGACTGTAAATGAAAACGACAGCATGATTTCTTTTGATGTGGTGTCACTATTCACATGCATTCCAATTAAACATGGAATGTATTGTGTTAGAAGATCTTTGAGTAATGATGTCTCTTTGGGTAGTAGATTGCTTTTAAACGTAGAGGATATTTGTTCAGGTGTGGAACTTTGTCTGGCCAGCACCACTATGGTGTACCAAGGTGTTATGTACAAACAGGTTCACGGTACAGCCATGGGATCTCCTATTAGCGCCATCGTGGCCAATCTGGCCATGGAGGAGTTAGAGGACAGGGTTTTTAGTGGATGTCAGTTTCCCATAAAGAAATGGAAAAGGTATGTTGATGATACCTTTACCGTGGTCCAGAAGGGGAGAGAGGATGATGCACTCCATTGGCTTAATAGCTTCTCCCAATTTATACAATTTACCTCAGAGGTGGAAACAGGAGGTACCCTTCCTTTCTTGGATGTACTGGTCTCTAGGGTAGGCCCTAGGCTAAAAACTTCTGTGTTTAAAAAACCTATGTGCAGAGGCCAGTACACCCATTATAGTTCAGCACAAGCTGGGCAGCATAAAAATAGTGTAGTGAAAGCTCTACTAGATAGAGCAGGGTCACACTGCACCACCTCTGAGGACAAAGAATGTGAAATTAGACGGGTCACAGCAGACCTTAGAAAATGTGGATACCCCCAGAGGATCATAGACAGATTTAGTAGAGGAATAGAGTCTAACCGTCAGGAACCATTTGTTCCTGTCGCTACCGCATACATTCCTTACTATCCGGGCGTTACTGAGCATCTCGCTAGAATTTTGCGGGGCTATAAAACACGCTGTGTGCAGCTTCCTGGGTGGAGATTGCACACAGTGTTGTCTCAGGTAAAAGACCCAATAGCAAAGGACCTGAGTAGTGGAGTAGTATACAGGATAAAATGCCCGGATTGTGGGGAGTGTTATGTGGGCGAGACAAAACGACGGCTCAAGGATCGTCTGGGGGAGCATGCAAATGCTATAAAAACCGCCGATTACAATAAGTCTGCTGTGGCCGAACATTTTTGGGAGAAGCAGCATCAAATTTCCCCAGAGGATGCGGTTATCATGGATCGAGCGCATGGGTTCTGGAACCGTAAATGGCTCGAGAGCCTACGAATCTGTTCATCCGACCACAATATTATGAATAGGGACAGAGGTATGCGTATGCATCCTCTGTTTGAAACTATTATCCTAAGTACGGATGAACGGTTTTGCTTAACACGTTCCCGAGCTATTTCCGCTTCCAGTTCAGACCATGCGCCGACTGCACCACGTGTATAGGTACCGTGAGCCTGTTATATATATGGACGTGCTGCAGGAAGTTTTGTTACTGCTGAGGAAGGGAGCGCAAGCTTCCGAAAGCTCCAGAGATTCTTATCGTTTTTATCGCTTTTAATCCGGTTTATTTTAGTGTATTTTATCTCAAGGATTTTATCACAGTTTTAATGTTTTTACATGTATATTTAATATAATAGCAGTTTTTGTAAATATTTATTTTATTTTAATATGTAAAAAAAAAAAATATTTTAGTTACAGTAAATACTTATTCTTATGGTTGGTGTGAGCTGATTTAATACTAAAATCATGTAAAGATATCTAAAAACATCTAAGCAAATGACTGACATGCCTGCTACCAGCAACATCTTGAGAAATACCTTGTTCTGTTCAAGGGAAAAAGCTAAAAACTGCATTTTATGTTTTTTTCCCTAGCCTATTGCTGAGCATGTAGGCAGATATGACTGATGACTGCCAATTAGGCCTGCAGTTTCAAACAGAGCTTGAACACAATGACATGTGAGAATTTACTATGGATATGACTGATACACCCAATGATCACAAAGGAATTGTGTATAATATATAACTGAGGTGCACTGACATATTTTGTACCAATCATTCAGGACTACCTAAATAAGAAATCCCTAGATTGACATAGTAGTTTTTTCAATAACCAAGAAATTGTTATTAAACTTGCATAATCCTTACCTTGCTGGCTATACAAAAACAATCAAAATAATTACACCAATAAAATAAACTGTCCAACAATTATTAAATATATATACATACAGTGGACAACCCCCTGGACAACCTTAATACCTGGACAACCCCCACCTCATTGTTGATAGCTGGTCATGTCCAGGTATGATTCCAGAAGTTTCTAAAGCAGTGCTCAGGGGAATCATTATGCTTTAATCACTACATAACTGTAAATAAATCTAGTTTATTTTGATCACAAGGGAGTTATAGCCCCCTTTACCTCTACCTCTACCTGGGATCTGGTCACAATCTACCAAAGAACTGTCTGAGAACTATAAATATGCTCATAGGCCTTCAAGGAGACAGTACTGCAGTTGAGAATGTGAGATGCTGTGATCAATGGTGTTAAAAGACTTCCAGGGCAGAATGAGTGATCTGCAAATGGACTGGTGTTAAAATCATCACAAAACAACCTGTGTGTGTGTGAGAGAGAGAGAGAGAGAGAGAGAGAGAGAGAGAGAGAGAGAGAGAGAGAGAGAGAGAGAGAGAGAGAGAGAGAGAGAGAGAGAGGGCCCTGCAAAGTATTGCAGAGCATATAGGTCCTTGGTGAGATGACTGGGACACACATCAATGCCAGTAGTAGACTACATGATATGGGTTACCAATGCCACACAGCCAACCACAAGCCACTTATCACCTCAACTAATGCCAGAATCCATCTACCTTGGTGTAAGGCCTATTGTTCTTGAACCACAGACCAAGGGAAAGCTGTGCTTTGGAGTGATGAGACATGGTACACAGTCTACTAGTCTAAAGCTGTATAAGATTGCTTTCTTGCATCATATACCACTGCTAATGCTAATATGAATAGCCTATATAATATGTATGAAAAAAACATAAGTATCAGATTTCTACTGGTCCAATTTTAATGAAATTTGGGAAGGATTGACAAATCGAAGTAATCATAGAAGTTACTAAGCTTTTCATAATACTTCAAGGTTTATACCTAAATAGATGT
Organism: Mastigoproctus giganteus; assembly: GCF_048544385.1. Taxonomy (NCBI): domain Eukaryota; kingdom Metazoa; phylum Arthropoda; class Arachnida; order Uropygi; family Thelyphonidae; genus Mastigoproctus; species Mastigoproctus giganteus. Next base: position 192,361,104 of record NC_143583.1, read on the forward strand.
AAAATGGATAATAAGGCTTGTAGCAAAGAAGTAAAATGCATGGGATACATATAAATTACCAAGTGAGACATTTTTTTTTTTGGTAGTTGTTGGCGCATAGGCTTCTGTGGCCATATGCACCTCCCAAGGTTTTTGCAGTACTTTGATCCAAGCCTGAGGCGGGAATCGAACCCGCGACCTTTGGGTTGCCAGGTAGGCACTTTACCCACCCAGCTAGCCCGGTCGGCTACCAAGTGAGACAGACCCTATGGTAGATGTAAACTAGTCTACAATAAAGTCATAAAGGAGGTTAGCCAAGCTAAGGCAAATTACCATGAGTCTCTGGCAAAAAGCGCAAAAAAAAGCAGCAAATACTTCTTTAATAATGTAAACACTAGAAGGAAGGGAATGAATCAATATTGATCCACTTGATATCAATGATTTAACTGTTGATGATTCTGCTCGAGTTGCTCACAAATTGAATCGGTATTTTGATCTACAAGAATATCGTAGCATGTAACAAGTAGCGCAGAAGAATAGTAGGGTTTTAATTTAACCACTTTTTGGGAATTTATCCTATGTATTTAGCTAAAGATATAACAAATTTAACATTGTGATCCTTACGGTATGGCAGAACTAGAAAGCGTTAGAAAGAGCACATGATGCTAGAAAGCAAGTTTATATAGTATCAGCCAAAAAAAAAAAAAAAACACACACACCCTTCTCATTTCACCCATCCGCTCACTCCAAATGTTTGTCTAGTTCTGCCTTGAATCTGTTTAATCTACCAACTTCTCCGACAGATGGAAATCTGTTATAGCAATCAACCACCTGCTGGCTAAGGGCAAACTTCCACACATCTATCCTACAACTGACTTTCTTCAATTCACCCATCCGCTCACTCCAAATGTTTGTCTAGTTCTGCCTTGAATCTGTTTAATCTACCAACTTCTCCGACAGATGGAAATCTGTTATAGCAATCAACCACCTGCTGGCTAAGGGCAAACTTCCACACATCTATCCTACAACTGACTTTCTTCAATTTGAATACACACAGGAGGAATTCTTTAGGGAAGGGATGCCAAAAAATTTCACAAATTCTAATAGTGAGCTAAATGATTTTGTGATAACAGAGGAAAGGGGAACACATAAACTTGAGCTCCTGCAAACAGATAACATTTCTGAGAAATTGTATAGTATTTTTGATTAATTAACATATTAATTTGTTTTGCAAACAGATTAAATAGGCTTAGTAGCATTCGTTAGCTTATTTTTTAAATTTAGAAAATGATTTTGGAAGGAACGACTCGCCAATCATACTGCTATTGTATGGGTGTTTTGGCAAGAATATCGTAGCATGTAACAAGTAGCGCAGAAGAATAGTAGGGTTTTAATTTAACCACTTTTTGGGAATTTATCCTATGTATTTAGCTAAAGATATAACAAATTTAACATTGTGATCCTTACGGTATGGCAGAACTAGAAAGCGTTAGAAAGAGCACATGATGCTAGAAAGCAAGTTTACATAGTATCAGCCAAAAAAAAAAAAAAAAAAAAAACACACACACCCTTCTCATTTCACCCATCCGCTCACTCCAAATGTTTGTCTAGTTCTGCCTTGAATCTGTTTAATCTACCAACTTCTCCGACAGATGGAAATCTGTTATAGCAATCAACCACCTGCTGGCTAAGGGCAAACTTCCACACATCTATCCTACAACTGACTTTCTTCAATTTGAATTTATGCCCTCTTAGGTGATTATTTTGAGATAATCCCATCAGCATTGAGCATGCTCAACCCATTCAAGGCTTTATACACCACAATCCGATCACCTCGCGGGTGTCTAGTTACCAGACACAATAATTTGCAAAACTTAAGCCTTCCTTCGTAAGAGCAACCCTTTGTTCCATATTAAAAGCCTAGTAGCTTCCAAGATTAATTCTTTGAATGTTTCCCATTTTGACCTTCCCTGCCAACCGTTAAATTTATTAACCTTATTAATTTTCATTGTAAATTAATTAAATTATACTTAAGTGGAAATCATGCTCCAGCTAGAGCATCAAAGCAATGCACACAAAGTAGCAGGAGTGCTGTGACCTGGGGAAGAACTGAATGGGACGTTTCTCCAAAGCATCATTTGTGTATTAAGAATTTGCAGAAAAAGGAACCACTAGGTGGCAGTAATCACAGTGTACTGATGTGGGATTTACTTAAAGATATAATTACCATCAGGGGTAAAGGAAAGGGTTTTTGCTTCCATAAAGGTGAGTACAGTGGTCTCAGACAGTTTTTAAATTCTGTACAGTGGGATCAACTGACGGTGTTATCAACAGTAAATTCTAAGTGGGAAGTATTAAAGGAATTAATCTTGGAAGCTACTAAAAGTTTCATACCTATTAAGAAATACTGTTCAAGGTTTAGGCCTAAATGGTTATCAAATGAACTAATGAGACTCGTGACAGAGAAGAAAAATGCATGGGATGCATATAAATTATCAAGCAGCTCAGAAGCCTATGGCAGATATAAGCTAGTCTGTAATCAGGTCACAAAGGAGGTTAGGCAGGCGAAGGCAGATTACGAGAAATCTTTGACAAAGGATGCTAAGAAAAACAGCAAGGATTTCTTTACTTATATAAACTCTAAAAGTAAGGGGATGAATCTGATTGGTCCACTTGATATCGATGGTTTGACTGTTGATGATCCTGCTCAGATAGCAAACAAACTGAATGAGTATTTTGCATCTACATTCACACATGAGGAGTTATTAAGGTTTGAAAATGGCAGAAGGTTATCAAATTGTAGCAGGGTGCTTAATGATTTTGTAATAACTGAGAGCAAAGTGGAGGAGAAATTGTTGAAGTTAAACATAAGAAAGGCACCTGGGGTGGATGGGATCTATCCAGTTATATTAGAGGCGGCAAAGCAACTAAACAAACCCTTAGCCATAATTATGAGAGCATCCTTGGACTCAGGGGAGGTCCCCACGGACTAAAGACGTGCAAATGTATCCACAATTCACAAATGGGGATCGAATGGTGATACGAGCAATTACAGACCAGTTAGTTTAACTTCTGTTCCGGGTAAAATAATGGAGTCACTGGTTAAAGATGCATTGCTGGATCATCTAGACAAGACTGCAGCAATAATTCAGACACAGCATGAGTTTGTCAGTTTCTTATCTGACAAATTTGATAGGATATTATGATGTGGTTACAAAGGAACTGGATGCAAAAAATAATTTTGATATCATATATTTGGATTTCAGGAAAGCTTTTGACACTGTTGCACATGGAAGACTACTGTACAAATTGGAGCAGAATGGTATTAAGGGTAAGTTGCTACAATGGATAAAAGGATGGTTGAGTGGAAGAAGAAAGAGGGTGGTAATCAATTGTTGGGTCCACTGTTGTTTTGTATATTTATCAATGATATTGATAGGTTAAAGTAGGAAGTTGATAGGTTAAATAAATTTAAGGAGGAACTGCACAAACATTTAGAGAGAATGGTTGGGTGAATTTTTTTTTTTTTTTTTTTGACTGATGCTGCATAAGCTCATACACTTGCTTTCTTGCATCACATGCCACTACTACTACTACTATCACAGCCTAAAAAAATGTGCAACTTGTGAAATGTTTCAGAGCTTTCTGGAATAGGACATGATCTAGCCAAGGATGTCTTTCTATGTGCTAGGTGCAGAGAGTGACAAAAAATTACATGCCAATCAGCATTCTGATGGGTGTCCATGAGAGACTGAAGAGGAGAGTTGTTTCAAGGAATTAAAATGGAAGGCCCATTAAGCTCCTAGCTGCCCAACTCAAAGCCAGAGCAAACCGTGCATCAGGCAACACAGCGGCAATCTTCGGGCAGAATGCTGGTTCTTCAGAAGCTAGTTATTGTCTGTGAGTCTATTGTCAGGGAGACAGGAAATATAATGTGCAAAAAGGATATATGGAATAGGTGGAATAGGACCAGGGTATGTCTGACAGGAGCAAAAGTTGATGACATTGTACAGCATATATCATCTTTTAATGGCACAAAGGGTGATATCATTGTACACCTTGTCACAAATGACATTAAGAGTTGGAAAAAGTTGGAAAATGTTGGAAAAAGCTACTAATCAGGGTTAAATTTGAAAAGGTCTGCAATTCTATCCAGACATGCCATAGGGAGAAGTATATGATGAGAGCCTTGTCTATAAATTCGGCCCTGGAGAGATTGTGCAAGGCTCATGGGGTAGAATTTTTCTCAGTGTGTTCTGTGCTTGCTACAGGAGAGACTGCTTCTACAGGGATGGGATACACTTAAATAGAAAAGGTGAAAGAATATTTGCTGATGCTATCAAGGCAATATTACATGGGTAGGAAAACTGCTAGCATGGGGGGAAATGCATAATAATAGATTAACAGTAGCTGCAGGCAGGTGAAAGTGATTCTTGCACTGCTCTACTGGAATGAGATGTAGCCAGGAATGCGAGGTGCTAAGGATTTCAAGCACTGCTGAGAGTCATCATTGAACAAGTAAATACATGGGTTGTGTTAGGGTAACTAAGAATAAGAATGGGTGCATGTATACTTGCATGCACACCAATGCTAGGAGTATAGTAAATAAATTTGATGAATTTGAAGTGGTGGTGGTCAAGACATCAAAGGCAGATATTGTTCAGATATCAGAGACATAGTGTCACACAGCTATGAGGAATGGAGAATTGGAATTTGGGGAATACAATGTGTACAGAAAGGACAGAAAAGGAAGAGGGGGTCATGCTAGTTAAGAAACACATAAAATGTAAAGAAGGGCATTCAATTGACATGGATGGACAGCGAAGTGTTAAGACAGTTTGGTGTGACATAAGCACTGGGAAAGCAAGATTAAGAGTAGAAGTGTGTTATAGGACTAATGACTGTGATGAGCACAACAAACAACTGTACAGAGAAATCGATTGGGCCAATAAATCAGATTGTCATATAATGGAAGATGTTAACTTCCCAAATACAGATTGCAACTTGTGGATTGGTCATTCGCACACTAGCAAGACTTTTGTGTATTTATTAGATTGTTTTGTAGAGCAGCATGTTCAAGGCAACCAGAGGGAGTAATACTCTTGATCTGATTATCTGCAGTGATTCGTCGTGCATTAAGAATCTGCAGATAAAGGAACCACAAGATGGAAGTGATCACAGTGCACTCATGTGGGATTTACTCAAAGATGTAACTACCATCAGGGGTAAAGGGAGGGGTTTTTCCTTTCCTAAAGGTGACCAGTGGTCTCAGACAGTTGTTCAATTCTATAAAGTGGGACCAACTAATGATGTTACCAACAGCAAATTCTATATGAAAAGCATTCAAGGAATTAATCCTGGAAGCTACTAGGTTTTTCATACCAAATAAGATATACTGTTCAAGGTTTAGGTTGTCAGATGTCAGCCTAAAGGTCTGACGTAGCCGAGTGGTCAGGGGCGAGAGTGCATAGCACGGGTTCCTTGAGTGGACCGGGGTTCAAGCCCGTGACTACTGAATACAATAAATACTTGTATTGACGATTTAATGTAAACTCTACTGATTTTGTTGTCATGCCGGAGTATAAACAGAAAATTTATTTTAACGCTGCCGTAGCCTAGTGGTCAGGCGTGCAGGTGCATAACTACACATGCCTTGAGTGACCGGGGTTCAAGCCCATGAATACGGTGCTATTTCTTGTATTCTGTGTATCTTGTAAACTCCTCTGACTGATTGGTCTTCCTGGAGTATAAACAGAAAATTTATTTATTTAAATGGATGTCAGATGAACCGAGACTCGTGGCAGAGAAGAAAAATGCATGGGATGCATATAAATTATCAGGCGACAGAGAAGCCTACGGTAGATATAAATTAGTGTGAACCTCCGTTGTAATCAAATTACAATGGAGGTTAGGCAAGCAAAGGCAGATTACGAGATATCTTTAGCTAAGGATGCATAGAAAACAGTAAAGACTTCTTTACTTATATAAACTCTAGAAGGAAAAGGATGAATCAGATTGGTCCTCTGGATATCAATGGTTTGACTGTTGATGATTCTGCTCAGGTAGCTGACAAAATGAATGAGTATTTTGCATCTACATTCACACATGAGGAATTCTGCAGGGATGTGGATGGCAGAAGTTTTTTTAAACTCTAACATGGAATTAAATGATTATGTAATAACTGAGAGCAAAATGGAGGAGAAATTGTCGAAGTTAAACATAAGGCACATGGTGTGGATGGGATCTATCTAGTTATATTAAAGGAAGTAAGCAGGCACTTAACCATGATTATGAGGGCATCCTTGGCTGAGGGGAAGTCCCCACGGACTAGAGATGTGCAAATGTATCCCCAATTCACAAAGGAGGATCAAAAGGTGGCACGAGTAATTACAGACTTTGTTAGTTTAACTTCTGTTCTGGGGAAAATAATGGAGTCACTGGTTAAAGTACTCGCATACTACTGCAGTCGCCATCTAGATAAGACTGCAGTTATAGTTCGGAGACAGCAAGGGTTTGTTAAGGGGAGTCATGTCTGACCAATTTGATTGGATAGTATGATGTGGCCACAAAGGAACTGGATGCAAAAATTAATTTTGATATCATATACTTGGATTTTAGGAAAGCTTTTGATACTGTTGCACAAGGAAAACTGCTGTACAAGTTAGAGCAGTATGGCATTAAGGGAAGTTGCTGCTATGGATAAAGGGATAGTTGAGTGGGAAAGAACGGGCGCTCTCGGCGCACAAGCGAACAATCGGTGGATTTCTGGCTGCTGTAAAGGGATAAGTATTTAGATAGTTTTATCGTATTCTTCGTTAATTATCATACAACATTGTGTTATACAAAGATATTAAATAGGTTTAGTAGCATTCATTAGCTAATTATTCGGAATTATTTGGCGCCAATATTGTTGAACTAGTCGCCATATTGTAATCGATAAGAAATAGTGTAACACATATACAGTGGATTCCGGTTATTTGGGCCACCAGTTAATCGGGACAGCCGTTTATTTGGGGCAAATCTTAAAAAACAGAAACCAATCGAGAAAATAGCCAGAGTTTATTTCGCTTAATTGGGACAGCATGCCGTTTAATCGGGGAAGGAGACTGCAGCACTAGAGATTACTCTACAATTGTCTCCGACGGTACCACGTGGTTCGGTAGAAATTCTGGAGGTCACAACCATAAAACAATAAAAACAATTAGCAGCCACCTGTTTATTGGGCTTTTCTGTTAGTGAAAGTTATCATAAACAGACAGTAAACTTGATCTTACTGAATTTGCGATAATACCGACAGCTGGAATTCTGTGGGTTATTATGGTGAAATGTGTTTACACTTCCATGAAATCTTCAATCATATAAAAAAATTAATTTTCAGATCTTCTCTTCATTCGTATTTTTAAAGCTTTGTAACTCGTTACTCCATTTTCACTTGCGCGTATTGTGTTACTTGCAATTTGTGTGTGCCGTGTTCTTTGTTATTGATTGCTTATCTTTTTACTGTTTTAAATTTTAACCCCCACCCACAAATGTCAGTGAACAGAAATGTCAACTAGTTAGTATACGTATTAATTATTCCGATTATCACGCATATTCTTCCGATTTTCATGTATCATTTAATTTTTTAATTGGTAAGATAATAAAGGGTAAATTTGTGCTTAATATATCTTTGCTTTTATAGCCTGTGGATAATATTCCTCCTATTTTCGCTAATTAGAATCGCTGTTTAATAGAATTAAAATTCAATTCACAAACGTGGTCACAATGACCGGCGCTTACTGCAAATCGTATAGTGAACGGTACTTTACTATGTTGAGTTCGTCGTAACATGATTTGATTGTACAGTGACAGTCTTCTAATTAGTCTATTAGAATAAGTAACATTAGTCTTCTTCTTGGGTGAAGCGTTACTTATTTGAAGTAGTGCAATATCATGGCAACTCGTTGTGAAGGTATTCACAATATGAGATATAACTTAAAACGATGCCGTTTTACTAATATTCTGATTTATTCAGATATAGCTATGTATTTCTGATGCGCTTGCACTATATTTATACATAGTCTAGACTCTTTCATAGCTTTAGGCTTATGCCCTAAACGCTTTAGAGTTGTACAGTGAGCCAATTGTAAAGGGGGAGGGGTTACATTGTATTTTTAACTATTTACGTGATAATTCGGATAATTGGAGCAGCCGCTTAATCAGGCCAAAATGCACTAGTCCCGATATGTCCCAAATAAATGGAATGGACTGTATAACTGATAACGTAAGGTATAACATAAAACTAGATAACGTAAATTTTTTTTTGTTAGTTGTTAGCGCATCGGCTTCTGTGGCCATATTGCACCTCCCAAGGTTTTTGCATTTTCTACTCTGATCCAAGCCCGAGGCGGGAAAACCAGCAACCTTTGGGTTGCCAGGCAGGCACTTTACCCACCCGGCTAGCCCGGTCGGCAGATAACGTAATACAAAGCAGTGTATTAGGAATCTGTTAAATTAGTATAGGAGCCGACCTGGCTAGCCGAGTGGGTAAAGTACCTGCCCGGCAACCCAAAGGTCGCGGGTTCGATTCCCGCCTCGGGATTGGATCAAAGTACTGCAAAAACCTTGGGAGGTGCAATATGGCCACAGAAGCCGATGCGCCAACAACTACCAAATCAAAAAAAAAAGAAAAATTAGTATAGTATTATCAATTAATCAAAAATATTTATTAATCTTATTAAATTCCATTGTTAATTAAACTATTTAAATGGAAATCATGACACAGACTAGAGCTGCGAAGCAAAGATCACAGACTAGCAAGAGTGCTGTGACTTGGGGGGAGAAACGAAGGGGGCAATTCTCCAATGCATTACAGTCTCAAAAAATGTGCAGAATGTGAAATGTTTTCTGAACTTTCTAAAACAGGACATGATCTAGCCAAGGAGGATGTCTTTGTGTGTGCAAGATGCCTAGAGTGTCAAGACATCAGGTGCCAACTCAACATGCTGATGGTCATCTATGAGAGCTTGAGGTGCAGGGTCAATGCCCTCGAAGAAATTAATATGAGGGGGCCCATCAAGCTCTCAGCTGCCCAGCTCAATAGCAGATCTGACTCCTGTACATCAGGCAACACAGAGGCAATCTCCAAAGCAGAATGCATTGGTTCCAAAGGAACTAGTTATTGTTGGTGACTTTATTGTCAGGGTGACAGGTAATATACTATGCAAGGAGGATAGGTGGACCAGGCCCAGGGTATGTCTGCCAAGGGCAAAATGATGTTGTAGAGCAGATATCACCTTTTAAGAGCACAAAATGTGATATTGTTATATATATTGGAACTAATGACATTATGAGTAACAGATCTGCAGATTTACTCAACAAGTACAGGTCAATGTCGAAAAAAAGTCACGAGTTACAGATGAATGTGAAAGTGTCTGCAATTCTGCCCAGACACAATAGGAGGGGGTACATGATGAGAGCCTTGTCGAACAATTCAGCCCTGGAGAGATTGTGCAAGGCTCAAGGGGTAGCATTTTTTTCAGCGCAATCCATGCTTGTTGATAGGAGAGACAGCTTCTACAGGGATGGGACACACATAAATAGAAAGGGTGCAAGAATATTTCCTGATGCTATCGAGGCAGCGTTAGGTGGGTTGGAAAACTACTAGCTTGGGAGGATACACAGACTAAAAGGTTAACAGTGGCCGCAGGCAGAGGCAAAAGTGATTCTTGCATTGCTTCAATTGGAATGAGTAGCAGCATGGAAAGTAGGGCATTGGAAATTTTCAGGACTGCTGGGAGTCATAGTGGAACAAATAAATACATAAGCTGTGTTAGGGTAACTAAGAGTAGAAACAGATGCATGTATACCAATGCTAGGAGTATAGTTAAAAAATTTGATGAGCTTGAAGTGCTAGTCAAGACATCAAAGGTAGATATTGTTGGGATATCAGAGACATGGTGTCACACAGATATAAGCAGTGCAAAATTGGAATTTAGTGAGTACCATGTGTACAGAAAGGATAGACAGAACAGGTTATTAGTTAATTATGTTATTAGTTAAGAAACACATAAAATCTAAGGAAGTGCATCAAACTGATGTTGGTGAACAATACAATACAATGTTGAGTCTGTTTGGTGTGACATAAGCAATGGGAAAGGTAAAATGAGAGTAAGTGTGTTATAGGCCTAATGAATCTGATGAGTATAATGAGCAATTGTGCAAAGAAATAGAGTGGGCCAGTAAATCAGAATGTCTTATAATGGGAGATTTTAACTTTCCAGATATTTACTGGGACTTGTGGATTGGTCACACACACTAGCGAGATTTTTTTTGGATTTACTGGATGTCTGTTTTCTAAGGCAGCATGTTCAAGAGGCAACCAGAGGGAGTAATACTCTTGATCTGATTATCAACAGTGATTATTCATGCATTAAAAATTTGCAGATAAAGGAACTACTGGGTGACAGTGATCACAATATACTGATGTGGGAATTACTTAAAGATGTAACTACCATCAAGGCTAAAGGGAAGGGCTTTTGCTTTCATAAAGATGACAACCTCCCCGAAATGTTACCACCTTGTTGTGGGGAGGAGGTTTGAGTATCCCGATGACCCAGGGAGCTATGCTGGTGGTAGTTAGACTACCGGTAGGGCCACCCTAGCCAGACAGGTCAAAGGGTAAGGATCAGACGAAGAGTAACATACTGGTCCTTCAGGTTGGGGGTTGTTCGGGAGGCTGGTTCCCTACCCATGTAAAAAAAAAAAATAAAAACTCATTAAGCTCAAAGAGGAAAACCGGATGGACAAAGGATGCGACTCGGACTGGAAAAGGAATAATGGACATTTTAAATATTGCAACATGGAACATAAGAGGAGGATTAGGATATACAGAAGACGAACTACTTAAACATTTAAAACAAAAGAAAGTAAATATAGCAGTAATAACAGAAACAAAGAAAAAATTAAAAGGTATGAAAGATTACAATTCTTATACAATGATATACAGTGGTTGTTGTTGTTGTTGTTATTTGGTTTTTAGGAGCATTAGCAACTAAGGCCATATTGCTCCGGGAAATGCGATGGTCATTCCATGACCTTTCTGCATCCTCCGTATTTGGTGGTGACAGGCTCGAACCCCGGTCTAATCAAGAAGCGTGTGCTACGCACTGCTGCTCCTTCCCACCTGGCTATGGAGGCGCCTGATATACAGTGGAGTAGATCAAAAGGAAAGAGCTAGTGGAGGGGTAGCAATATTAATAGATTGGAAATGGAAAACCAAAATACAGAACTACACATTTATAAATAATAGAATAATAACAGTAAGATTTAAATTAGACAGAGGTTATTTATGTATAATTGGAATTTATGCTCCAGAAGATGGAAAAGAGGAAGAAACAGATAAATTTTATTTAGAGTTACAAAAAGAACTAAATAAGAATATAAAATAAAAAAGGACCAAGTAGTTATTTTGGGAGATTGTAATGCTCAGGTAGGCAATAAGCCAATAAAAAATATTATGGAATGTTATGGAGAAAATAAAGTAAATGGAAATGGATATAAATTAAGAGATTTTGCAACATTTAATAATTTAAAGATAACAAATACATTTTTTATAAAACGTGATATACATAAATATACATGGTCGGCAAGAGGTACACAATCAATAATAGACTATGTAATAGTAAATCAAAAATTAGCAAAACAATGTCAAGATACTAGGGTGTTTAGAGGATATGATATTAATTCAGATCATTTTTTAGTGGCTTCAAAAATAGTTATGGGCTAAATGGAAGAAGAGTAAAGCTATTAAACAGGGGAAGGAGGAGTTGGGTTATAAAGTATATCTACTTCAAGAAGAAAGTACACAAAATTTATATGAAAAAAGGATTAAAGACGAATTAAGTAAAATATCAGAGAGAGAACAAATAGAAGAAGAATGGAATAATATACGAAATATAATTCAAAAGATAGCAAAAGAGACACAAGGACAAATCAGGAAAAACTATAAGAGGGGGATAAAGATATGGAATGAAGAAACAGCTAAAGCAGTACAAGATAAATATCTTAAATATATACAAAACAGGACAAGTGAGAATGAAGAAATATATAAACAACAATGCAATAATACTAAAGATAATAATAAGAAGGCTAAAGCAGAGTCATGGAATAGATTTATAAGCACAATAGAACATGATGTTCATGGACAACAAAATTTGGCATATAAAATGATGAAACATTTGAACAGCACAGAGAAAGACACTTCAAGAATAAACATAATAAAGAAAGAACAATGGAAAAAACATTATGAAGAATTGTGAAAAGACCCAACATATCAAACAGAAGAGATACAGTTAGACCCAGTTAGTGACATTGATCCAATAATGAAGGAAGAATTGGAAAAGGCATTGAAAGCTACAAAAAATAGGAAAGCAGTAGGAATGGATGGTATAAATGCAAAACTGATCAAGTATGAAGGAAGTTTTTTAAAAGATAGGATACTAAATTTATTTAATAAATGTTGGGAACAATATAAAATACCAGAAGAATGGAAGATAGCAAAAATTATTTCAATATTTAAAAAAGGAAATAGAAATAATACAAAGAATTATAGAGGGATTAGCACACTAAATACAGTATATAAAATGTATAGCAAAATAAATAATAGAATTAAAATTATCTCTGATGAAATACTAATAGAAGAACAGGCAGGATTCAGAAAAGAAAGATCACGTACAGATAATATATTTATATTAAAACAATTTATATTAAAATAATAGAAAAATGAAAAGAGTTTAATTTAGAAACGCATTTAGCATTTATAGATTATGAAAAAGCATTTGATCGAGTAAACAGACGAAAACTATGGGACATATTGAGTAATAAAGGATACCCAAAGCATCTTACAAAAATAATACAGAGTTTATATCAAGGAACAAAAATAGTAATAGATACAGGTAATAAATTAACAGAAGAAAGTATAATAAATCAAGGAGTTAGACAGGGATGTAGCTTGTCACCAACGCTGTTTAACATATATATCGAGGATATGATATATAAATGGAAAGAAGAAATTAATACAGGTATATATTTAAATACAGAGAATAGGATTAATACACTGTTATTTGCAGATGATCAAGTAATTATTCAAGATAGTGAAGATAATTTACAAAGAGCAGTATTTAAATTAAACCAAATAACAGAAGAATAAAAAGTTAAAATATCAACGATGAAAACTAGAACAATGGCTTTTAAAGGGAAAAATAGTTATAGACAATAAAATATTAGAACAAGTAAAACATTTTAAATATCTAAGATGTGATATAACATATGATGTCAAAGAAGATATGAACCAGAAATTGGCTAAATTTCAAAATATATGTGGAACAATAAAAAGAACTCTGGCTAAGAAAACAAGGTTGTTGTTGTTGTTGTTATTTGGTTTTTAGGAGCATTAGCAACTAAGGCCATATTGCTCCGGGGATATGCGGTGGTCATTCCCTGACCTTTCCGCATCCTCCGTATTTGGTGTTGACGGGCTCAAACCCCGGTCTAATCAAGAAGTGTGTGCTACGCACTGCTGCTCCTTCCCACCTGGCTACGGAGGCGCCGAGAAAACAAGGAAAGAAACACAATTGAAATTTTACAAAAAGTAATGGCAATACCAACACTTCTTTATGGTTCTGAAACATGGATACCGAAACAAAGAGACATTAATAGAATACAAGCTGCAGAAATGAAATTTTTAAGATATGTTAAAGGATGTACAAAATTAGATAAAATACCAAACATAAATATTAGAAAGGATTTAAAGATTTACTCAATTAAAGGAAAAATTATAGAATATAGACAAAGATGGAAAGAACATGTAGAAAGAATGGAAGATAATAGATTCCCTAAATTAGCTTATACATATAGAGCAAAAGGAAAAAGAGACAAGAGGAAGACCAAAGAAAAGACGGGCAGACCTTTTCGAGATTGGAACAAGCGGATCGCCTAATCCATGAAGGAAGAAAAGATAAGGTGACTACAGGGATCTCAGACAGTTTTTAAATTCTGTACAGTGGGATCAACTGATGATATTACCAATGTTGAATTCCAAATGGGAAGCCTTCAGGGATTTAATCTGGGAGGCTACTAGGCTTTTCATTCCAACTAATAAATACTGTTCAAGGTTCAGGCTTAAATGGATGTCAGATGAATTAATGACGCTCGTGGCAGAGAAGAAAAATGTATGGGGTGCATATAAATTATCAGGTGACACAGAAGCCTATGGTAGATATCTGATTGTCTGTAATCAAGTCACAAAGGAGGTTAGGCAGATGAAGTCAGATTACGAGAAACCTTTGACAAAGGATGCAAAGAAAAACAGCAGAGTTCTTTACTTAGGTAAACTCTAGAAGGAAAGGGATGAATCAGAATGGACCACTTAACATAGATGGGTTGACTATTGATGATCATTCTCAGGTAGCTGATAAACTGAATGAGTATTTTGCATCTACATATTCACACATGAGGAGTTATTCAATGAGAGGAATGCCAGAAGTTTATCAAACTCTAACAGGGAGCTAAGTGATTTTGTAATAACTGAGAGCAAAGTGGAGGAAAAATTGTTGAAGTTAAACATAAGGAAGTACGTGGGGTGGAAGGGATTTATCCAGTTGCCTCAGGACACAGCAAAGGAAGTAAGCAAACCCTTAGCCATAATTATGAGAGCTTCCTTGGACTGGAGGTGTTCAAATGTATTACCAATTCACAGAGGGAGTTCAAAAGGTGACACAAGTTAACTATAGACCTGTTAGTTAAATTTGTGTTCCGGGTAATATAATGGTGTCACTAGTTAAAGCAGTATTGCAGGATCATCTAGACAAGACTTCAGTAAGAGATAAGACACAGCATGGGTTTGTTAAAGGGAGCTCTTGTCTGACCAATTTGATTGGATACTATGATGTGGTTACAAAGGAACTGAATGTCAAAAATAATTTTGATATCATATACAGGTAACTATCATATAACACGGTAGTTAGGTTCCGATAAAATGTCATGTTGCGAAACCATGTTATATGGGGACTAAGAAAAAGTACAAAAGGGGGGTTATATTCCAAAAGCTAACAAAAATACACTATTTCGTTAACAAAAATACACCATTCTAGATTTCGTGTATCTTCTACCCTCTTTAAGGAATCAGTAATCTGTGCTTGTTTGCTTTTTCGTGATAAATCTTTGTGAATTTCATCATATTGAACTAAGCATTTTTCAAGTTCCCTTTTGAACTTTGGCTCTTTTCATTCAAGAATCTGCATAAAAAAAAAAAAAGATTCTAATTGCTTGGCTGACTTTATGTCTTCCCATATGTTTTTTAGTGTAAAATTTGGAAGTTTAGAATTTTCATCTGCACTATCATCCTCTGAATTGATTTGGTTTTACCTCCGATGCCATTTACACCAAATCTGCTTCGCCAGCCTCTTTTTCTATCAGTAATTCTTGAACATCTTCAGCAATCATATCTTTTTATTTTATTTTATTTTTTTAGGGGCATAGGCAACTAAGGCCATGTTAAAGGTTGATTTTCTGTTTTCTGTTTTGCTGAACAAAAAATCCGAGATTCTGGGAGAAAAAACCATGCTACCCTCGCCTGAGCCCAACTAACTCAATCACTTTGTGAAAAGATCCATAAAAATTCATCCCATTATCGATGGGATTCGAACTGAGGTCTTTTCCTACTGATGTGGGTAGGAGGGCAATTCTCTCTACTCGCTACCCACGAGGGTTTTAGTAGTCATATCATCAAAACCTTTCCCTCATGTAGCAAGTTCTAGTATCGCACCGATTCTGTTTTCTGCCAGTTTGACCATATTTCTTGAATGAATTGACTCTGGCCATACATTTTTCCACACAAATTTAACGTTGATGATTTTACTTCTTTCGGCGATAAAACTATGATTCTGATAGTCCAGGATTGAGAAATGTTTGCATGCCTCCACTACTTCAATAGATTCGGAATCAATTTTTTCCAAAATCCATTGTAAGGATTTTCTGATGTAATGAGCTTTAAAGGTGGATGTAATGCCGTGATCTAATGGCTGAATGAAAAAAGTTGTATTAAACTAGTACAGCTGTGGTGGTAGGAACATAACTTCAATGTTTGGCTGACTTAAATCTTTTGGATAGGCTGGTGTGCTATCCAATAGTAATAAAACTTTGAAAACTAGATTTTTCCACAAATTCAACAAGCACAAGTTCAATAGCATAGAACGTAACATGGGGATTTCCCAACAAAATAAAATACAGGGATTTCTCAATATTTTTATTTTGACTAGCGACTCAACAGCGGGGATTCAAAAAGAGTGGAAATGTTGAAAAATTACATCAAACATAATAGCAAGGTTTTCCCCGCACGAAAGCTCAAATATACCCTGTTATGCGAGGTTTACCGAAATTCTCTAACTGTGTTGGAGCAAAACCATGTTATTTAAGTACCATGCTGTGTGAGGATTGACAAAATTTATCAATCGTGTTAGAGCGAAACCGTGTTGTACCGTGTTATATGGGGGTTGCCTGTATTTGGATTTCAGGAAAGCTTTTGATACTGTTGCACATGGAAGACTGTTGTACAAATGGGAGAGGTATGGCATTAAGGGTAAGTTGCTACAATGGATAAAGGCATGGTTGAGTGGGAGACGACAGACAGTGGTAATCAATGGATGCTGCTCTTCATGGACAAATGTTATTAGTGGAGATCCCCAGAGTTCGGTGCTGGGCCCATTGTTGTTTTGTGTATTCATCAATGATATTGATGAAGATATATCAGGATTAATTTCCAAGTTTGCAGATGATAACAAAGGTTGGCAGGCTTGTTAACGACAGTAAAGACAGTATGCTACTCCAATTGGATCTAGATAAGTTTGGCAAATGGGCTGAGAAGTGGCAACTGAAGTTTAACATTGACAAATGCAAAGTACTGCATATGGGTAGCGATAAACGAACAGAAACGTACCATCTCTGTGGTACTACACTCAGGGAAGTGGAAAGTGAAAAACAGCTAGGGGTAATTGTGCAGTCAAATATGAAGTTCGCTGAGCAGTGCAGAAGGGCTACCAGGGCAGGTCACGGAGTCTTGTCAATGTTATATAGGAATTTTGCTAGTAGGGACAGGGAGGTGATTATCCCGTTGTACAAGGCAATGGTCAGGCCACACCTAGAGTACTGTGTACAGGTCTGGAGGCCTCATTTTAGGAAGGTTGTAGAGTTGCCAGAACGAGTACAAAGAAGGGCAACAAGATTGGTGAGGGGAAAAAAGGGGTGCTCTTACCAAGAAAGGCTTAAGTTCTGCAAATTTCAGCGCCTGGAGGGTAGGCACCTGTGAGGTGATCTGATTGAGGTGTATAAGGCCTTGAATGGGTTGAGCAAGCTGAATGCTAATGGGATTTTTTCTCTTGCTCAGATTAAGAACCTGAGGGGGGCATAGATTCAAATGAGGAAAGACAGATGTAGAATGGATGTGCGAAAGTTTGCCTTTAGCCAGTGGGTAGTTGATTGGTGGAACAGACTTGCATCTTTTGTTGAGGAAGTTGATAGCCTAAATAAACTTAAGGCTGAGCTGGACAGACGCTTGGAACAAATAGAGGGGTGAAATTGGAGCGTTTTTTTTTTTTTTTTTTTGGCTGATGCTGCATAAGCATGCTTTCTTGCATTGTATGCCTCTACTAATGCTAATGCTAAAACAGAGAGTGATAATCAATGGACGCTGCTCTTCGTAGACTAAAGTTATTAGTAGAGTCCCCAAGGGTTCAGTGTTGGGCCCATTGTTGTTTTCCTGTATTTATCAATGATATTGATGAAGGTATATCAGGCTTAATGTCTAAGTTTGCAAAAGATACGAAGGTTGGTATGGTTGTTAATAACAGTAAGGACGGTATGTTACTGCAACAGGATCTAGAAGAGTTGAGCAGATGAGGGGCTGCGAAGTGGCAACTGAAGTTTAACATTGACAAATGCAAAGTACTGTATATGCACTGCAGTAACCCCAGAGTAACATACCAACTGTGCAGTACTACACCAGGGGTAGTGGAGAATGAGAAGAACCTGGGGGTAATTGTGCAGTCAGATATGAAGTTTTCTGAGCAGTGCAGACGGGTGCAAGAGTAGCTCATGGGGATTTGTCAATGATATACAGCAATTATGCTAGAATGGATAAGGAGGTGATTAACCACTTGTATAAGGCAATGGTCAGGTCACACCTTGAATACTGTATAACTCATTTTAGGAAGGGTGTAGAGTTGCTAGAACGAGTACAGAGACAGGCAACAAGACTGGTGAAGGGAACAAAGGGGTGTTCTTGTGAAGAAAGGCTTAAGTTCTGTAAATTGCAGCTTCTGGAGACTAGGCACCTGCGAGGCAATCTGATTGAAGTGTATTAGGCCTTGAATGGATTGAGCAGGCTCGATAGTGATGGGATTCTTCCTCTTGCTTGGATTACAAACCTAAGGGGGGGCATAGTTTCAAACTGAGGATAGATATGCTTAAGTTTACCTTTAGCCAGCGGATAGTTCACATTTGCGGAGCTTGGTATGGTTGCACCCCCCACTGGTTAAAACATTGTGCCCCCTTTATCTCCCCACTCCACTTAGCCCTCATGTTATCATGCCAATTTATTGTTAAGAAAGTTACACTCTTTAAATGTAGAGGGTTGTATTATTTATTTTATACATAAATATTGTTTTAATATAAAAGGTTAAATATGTAAATAATGTGTTCATTTTTTTTCAAATATGTCTACTTATTACGTAACAGTTTGAAGAAAAGAATCAAAAAGAATGGGATTGGAATAAATGTCTGGAATATGTAAAATCAAAATGTACAATAAAATATAATTGTGCAATATATTTGCATAGCCTCTATAAAATAGCCTTTTACAAAAAAATCTAAAACTTCTTTCTTCAGGACCTTGTTGCAGCAAATGAATCAATAATCAGATTAAAATCTGTTTCTCGAGCGGTCTCGTTTTCAATACTCTAAATAGAGTCCAGTGAGTCGCTCCTGTGACATTGTACTTCTAAGATAGCTCTTAATTAACTTCAGTTTTTAAAACAGTCTCTCAGCTGTCACAGTCGTCACAGGCAATGTGGTAAACAAAATGTAAGCTGACAAACCTTGGGGAAGCTGGCAGACCAAGTTGAATTTTGACAAATAATGGCTTTAGCCAGTTGTCTAATATTTTCAGTATTTTTAATTTCTTTTCTCATAACTGAATGGAAGCTAACCACTTGTGGAGGAAAAGAATCCATCAGATCCCTATTATATTGGTCACTTAAACATTTTGATAAGCGGTAAATTTAGCTCATCGTCACTAAATCTGTCTAAAATTTTGGGACTCAAAACCTCAAATTTTTTCATTATTTGTCTGTAGGACTCAAAACGTTTTCTCATTCAGGAAATTAGAATGTCCAATGCTTTAAAATAAACCTCTATTTTGAACTTATTTTCACTATCTTCGATACTTTCATCTTGACTAAGTTCATCAAAGTGCTTTTTTACTCGACGGAGTCTCTTCTTTTGAAACTTAGGATCTATTCCCCATGAAAGTGTAAGTTCTATACTTGAGTCCTTAATTTCTTGAAAAGAATCCCTTAAAGAATCCCATAAACGGTTGAGGTAGGTTTAAGCGTCTTTTATATCAATAGCCTTTGACTGAAGGTACTTACTCAGTGGGGTTACGAGGGAAAATATTTTAGAAAACATTACAACTAAAGAAATAAAATTGAAATTCTCAAGTTGGCTTTTGAGACCTCGGGTTTCTGCTTCTTCTTCATGGTTTTTGGATTTTAAAATAATTTCTGTTAATGATTTTATGACATCTTTGTACGTAAATCGAACCATTGTCAAAGCTTTGTTTCTTGAAGTCCATCTTGTTCGGTACAACTGTTTGAGATTCCATGAAGGAATATCATTTTCATGAAGTATTACCCATCTATTAACACTAGCATGAAAAAAGTTGTAGAAACACTCCAGGTTGTCAAAAAAAAAGCAGTGACTTCAGGAACCCCTTTTACAGCATCATTCACAACAAGATTGATATTGTGAGCTGCACAATGAACAAATTTTGCGTTTTCCTCTAGCTGCAAAATTTGTGCTTGTAGTCCATTGTACGCACCTGCCATAACACTTGCGCCATTGTAGGCTTGTCCCCTGAACTTGTTTAGGTCTATACCATGTTTTTCAGAAAAATTAATAATATTATCTTAGTCCAGATGCTGAATGGTCACGCACAGGGAAAAAACCCAGAAACGATTCTTTTTCTTTCAGGTTAACTGGATTTCCCTTCTGATCAACCATAACTTTAACATATCGGAAAACAATGCTTAACTGGTCAACTCTGGTAATAACTGGAGTGGTATCAAGTACTATTGAAAAAACTACGATAGTACTGTGGGAAGCATCATTTCCTCTTGAGGTAGGTGTAAGCGTCTTTGAGCTCATCCAACAATGTTTTTTTAACACATTCCGAAATTAGATTAATGAGCTCATTCTGCACATCATGACTCAAGTATTTGATTTCTCCTTCAGGCTTTTCTATGAGCTCCTTCAGTACTGGGTCATACGTTGCCAAAAGTCCAATCAAAGACAAAAAGTTGCCTCCTTCCACTTCTCCACCTCCAATGTGTTCTGTGTGACCTCTAACACCAAATTTTGATGTGCAAAGAAAAATGGACAGATTTATTTAACAATGAAGAACTTGCCTCAAAAAGTTTGCCTCTTTTTTGACTCTAGTGCATCATCAACTGTGTACCCTGTTTGTTGTTTGTTTGTTATTTGGTTTTTAGGAGCAACTAAGGCCATATCCTCCGGGGATATGTGGTGGTCATTCCCTGACCTTTCAACATCCTCCGTATTTGGTGGTCACGGGCTCGAACTCTGGTCTGATCAAGAAGCATGTGCTACGCACTGCTGCTCCTGCCCACCTGGCTACGGAGGCACCCACTGTGTACCCTCTTTTCCAAGAATTGTAGAAACACATGACTCTAGGTGCAATGTTGATAATTCAAGCATATTTATTTTCTTACTCAGACCTTTCCAGTCATTTATACCATCAGTCCAAGCATAAGAACTCAATTTTCTCCTGTCAGCGAACAACCAGCAAGGTTCACAATAACATCGATTCAGCTTCAGAGAGTAACAGAGCCAGGTTCTTTAAAGCTCTATCCCAGCTTTAGATTTAATTGTGTAGTAGTAATCACTAAAAGAATGTCTCTCACTAGTTTTGTCAGCAGGGAAAGGGCCTCTTGGTCAACATGGCCCACACTCTATGATGAATTTTTTTATTCTTAAATTTTCTAGGTTTTTATGATAGTGTCCTCGATCACTCGGATATTTTTCATTTGCTACAACACATAAACATTCTTTTACTTCTTCCTCCTCAGCTGATTCTCCTTGAAATCAAACTTGTGAGAGTGTAGCAGATGAGCCTGGAACGTTAATACCGTTGCCATCACTGAAAGAACTTGCTGATGTGATGGTAGTTGTTTTGGCAGAAGTATCAAATGAGGGCAAAACAACTACCATCACATCAGCAAGTTGTTTTGGCAGAAGTATCAAATGAGGGCACAATTGTGGTTGTTGTAGTAGAAACAGTGGTATCAAGTAATCAGTTTTGGTTTCAAGAGTAACAGCAGTTGTTAATCTTTCTGAAGATCCACTGACATCTTTTTTACAAAAAAACACACTAATTTTTAGAAGTTTTGTAGTTTGTTCATCTTTTTCTTTTTTTCTCTTGCAAAACTCAGCCCCACTAAGTTTCTTTTTATCTGACATTTTCTTATTGGATGAACAAAATTTTTCTATATAAAAAATTATTATTGTATAATTATATTATACAATAATAATTGCACAAGCAATAATAAATTAATGATGTTAAATGTCCACGATTGTATATAAACTAACAGATAACTGTCTACAATAGTAGACAGCTATCTGTTATTATTGACTCCGTAGCCCACCTGGCTACGGAGTCAATAATAACAGCTAGTAATATTTACATAAATTCACACTGAAAGAGGACACCAAAGAGGAAAAACTCGTTTGTACAAAAACATGGCACACAAAGAAAATAACTTATCACTATTCAAAACCGAACTGTTCCCACACGACAGTCTGCCTTATACAGGGTGATTCACTACCAGTGCGACAAACTTTCAGGTGTAGGGGCACAAAGACGAATCGTAATCATATAGCATTGCAGGGTCTGAAATGCCATCGTCATGAGGTGGAGGACGTTGAACGGGAGGTCGCGTGAACAGCGATCCTGCTGCAAGTCGGCATTTGCGAACCGTTTCTGTTGAAGAAACCAAGTATCCTCTGTAAGTAACCAAGTATCACTGTATGGAGGATACTGTTGACAGTGTCCTCCATACAGTGGATTGGGAAATACCCAATCGTTGGCCCATTGCTCGAGTACTCGTACTCGGATTGCCTTCTGCAAGACGTAGGACATTCTCCTCATTGTCTGGCGTCCGTGTCGTTCACTCTCGATTCATGGTACCTCTCATGAAACAACCAGTCTCACGTAACCTTCTGTGCACATGTGCGAAAATCGTATGACGAGGAGCATGGCTGTGCGGGAAACGTTCCTGGTACAAGTGCAGAGCGGCGCGCCGTTACAGTCTGCAGCTCCATACACGAGGTGCATGTCGGCCAGTTCAATATTTGAATACTCGTCCATCCTATTGCCTCGGGAAACGGTTCACAAATGCTGACTTCCAGTGGGATCGCTGTTCACGTGACCACCTGTTCAACGTCCTCTACCGCACGATGAAGGCATTTCGGACCCTGCAATGCTATGTGATTCCAATTCGTCTTTGTGCCCCTTACACCTCCTGCAAGTTTGTCGCACTGGTAGTGAATCACCCTGTATAATCCTCTTGACCCAATCTAGAACAGTCTGTAGCTCCCCACCAGTTCTAAAAACTAGTGCCCCTACAAACCCTCTTAGCATTGCAATGCATGCCCAAATCCCTCTAAACCTCCTGAGCCTCCTGCAGTCACAGGGGGTGCGGGTCCATAGCTCTGTCACTGGTAGTTGATTGCTGAAACAAACTTTGATCTGTTGTTGTGGAAGTTGATAGCTTAAATAAATTCAAAGCAGAACCAGATAAACATTTGGAATGAATGGATCAGTGAAGGGAAGGGTTTTTTTTGGCTGATGCTGTATAAGCTTGCTTTCTTGCATCATGTGCCTCTACTAATGCTAATGCTAACAGATGTGTGGAAATTTGCCTTTAGCCAGCGGGTGGTTAATTGCTGGAACAAACTTCCTTCTGTTGTTGTGGAAGCTGACAGCTTAAATAAATTCAAGGCTGAACTACACAAACTTTTGGAGCAAATGGATGGGTGAAATGGGAAGATTTTTTTTTTTTTTTTTGGCTGATGCCATATAAGGCTGCTTTTTTGCATCATATATCTCTATTAATGCTAATGCTGAGAGAAAGCTAAACACATAGGCCTTTATGTTTGGATAGGATATATCCAATTATATTATATTAAGGGAGGCAGCAAAAGAATTAAGCAAACTTAGTCACAATTATGGGAGCATTTTGGGATTCAGGGGAGGTCCATATGGATTGGAGATGTGGGAATGTATATAGAATTCACAAGGGGGGGGGGACAAATCAAATGATATGATTAATTACAGACCTGTTAGCTTAACTTCTGTTCCAGGAAAATAATGGGGTTCATTAGTTAAAGAAGTAATGCAGGACCATCTAGACAGGAGTGTAGCTATATTGGTTTCACAGCATGGATTTGTTAGAGGGAAATCTATTCTTCAAATAGGCCTACGGAGTTGGGAATATTCATATTGTAAATTAAGCAGTTGACACCAATCCGTGTTAAAGCATGTTGAATTAAAATAAATAAAATAAACACAAAAAAACAAATAAATAATTTAATTTTTAATTTAATATTATAATTTAATAATTTAATATTACTATTTACAATAACTTTACAATTTACAATAAATTATACAGTAATAAAAGCGTTAAAACCAATAAAATACAATAAAATATACAGAGATAAAAGTGTTAAAACGAAAGCTTTCGAAGGCATCCGCCTCCTTTTTCAACAGTACACTTTACCTTGCAATACACCCTTAAATACCCGCAGGCTCATGGCACTCCCCACATGGTTCAGAAACACGTGCAACGTTCTCCTCATGTGTTACAGAATCGGAAATGGCTCAGGAGCATGCCAGGCGGAATCGTTTGTCGCGTCCAAGGATCCCTGCCTCAAAGAGGGGATAAATGCGTATTCCCCTGTCCCTATTGATAGTATTGTTCTCGGCGGAACAAATTCGCAAGCTCTCGAGCCATTTGCGGTCCCAAAACCTACGCCCGATCGATGATAACCACTTCGTCTGGGGATAGTAGGACCCAGTTAAGTGTGGAGGGCATTTGCAGTGGTGTGGAGCTATGCCTGTCAAGTACCACTATGGTGTTTTGTAACACTATGTATAAGCAGGTTCACTGCGCAGCAATGGGCTTCCCCATTAGTGCGATTATAGCGAATTTAGCTATGGAGGAGCTCGAGGTTAGAATATTTGATGAAAGAGTGCTCCCCATGCGTCCGTGGAAAAGATACATAAATGATACATTTACAATTATTCAGAAGAGGAGGGAAGATGAAGTTCTTAATTTTCTTAACAGCTTCTTCCTGTTTATTAAGTTCATCTCGGAGGTGGAAGTAGAGGGTACCCTGCCGTTCTTGGATGTGCTGGTCTATAGGGCAGGACCAAGGTTAAAGACCAGGGTGTTTAGGAAACCTATGTGCCGGGGCCAGTATTCGCATTACAATACGGCTCAGACCAGCCATCACAAAAGTAGTGAGATTAGGGCATTAATAGACAGGGCTAAGTCCTATTGCAGCACCTCTGAGGATAGAAAGGAGGAGTTTAAACGCATCACAGCAGATCTCCTGAAATATGGCTACCCCCAGAGGATCATAAATAAATATATTCAGGGAGAGCAGAGACGAGGTGAATCATTTACACCTGTTGCCACAGCATATATTTCCTATTATCCGGGTCTAACTGAGCGCATAGCGCATGTGTTACGGAATTGCCAGACACGCTGTGTGCAGCTTCCAGGTCGTAGGTTGCACACAGTTGTGTCTCAGGTCAGGACCCCATACCAAGAGAATCTATAAGTTGCGTCGTTTATAGTATCAAATGTCTGGATTGTGGGGAACGTTATGTCGGTGAGACAAAATGCCGTTTTAAGGATTGTCTGGGGGAGCATATGAGTGCAATAAAGAACGCAGACTATGGAAAATCTGCTGTGGTGGAGCATTTTTGGGAGGAGCATCATCAAATCTCCCAGGACAAAGCGGTTATCATCGATCGGGCGCATAGGTTTTGGAACAACAAATAGCTTGAGAGCATGCGAATTTGTTCCGCTGAGAACACTACTATCAATAGGGACAGGGGAATAAGCATTCATCCCCTCTTTGAGGCAGTGATCCTTGGACAGGATGAACGATTCTGCCTGGCATGCTCCCAAGCCATTTCCGGTTCCGTAACACATGAGGAGAACGCTGCACGTGTTTCTGAACCACGTGAGGAGTGCCGTGAGCCTGCGGGTATTTCAGGGTGTATTGCAAGGTAAAGTGTACTGTTGAAAAAGGAGGCGGATGCCTTCAAAAGATTTGGTTTTAAAGCTTTTATCGCTGTATATTTTATTGGTTTTAACGCTTTTATTACTGTATAATTTATTGTAAACTGAAAAGTTATCGTAAATGGTATTTATTGTAATTAGTATTTTTACATTATATCCGAGTAATATTAAATTATTTATTTGGTTTTTTGTGTTTATTTTATTTATTTTAATTTAACATGGTTGGTGTCAACTGCTTAATTCACAATAAGAGGGTAATCTTATCGTACCAATTTGATTGGATACTATGAGGCAGTAACAGAGGAACTGGATGTAAAAAATTAATGTTGATATATTCTTGGATTTCAGGAAAGCTTCTGATACTGTTGCACATAAAAGACTGCTGTATAAATTGGGGCAGTGTGGCATTAAGGAAAAGTTGCTGATATGGATATATGGAAGGAGAGTGGTTATCAATGTTGTTGTTGTTATTGTTGTTATTTGGTTTTTATGAGCATTAGCAACTAAGGCCATATTGCTCCGGGATATGCGGTGGTCATTCCCTGACCTTTCCGCATCCTTCGTATTTGGTGGTGACGGGCTCGAACCCCGGTCTAATCAAGAAGCGTGTGCTACGCACTGCTGCTCCTTCCCACCTGGCTACGGAGGCGCCCGGTTATCAATGAACACTGCTCTTTGTAGACTAATGTTATTGTTAGAGTCTCACAGGGTTTAGTAAAGGGCCTATTTTTTTTCTATAATTATTAATGATATTGATGAAGGTATAACTTGATGACAACAATCAAGGTACACTACTGCAATGAGATCTAGAAAAATTAGGCAGATGAGCTGAGAAATAGCAATTCAAGTTTAACATTGACAAATGCATAGTACTGCATATGGTTAGTAGTAATCCCAGATAAACATACTACACTCAGGGTAGTGAATAAATGAAAAAGACATGTGCTATCAGATCTAAACTTCTGTGAGGTGAATTTCCCTCTTTACAAGGCAATGTTTAGGCCACACCTTGAGTGCATCTTGATAACCGTAGCATGCAACAGCTAATATTCTTGTGTAAAATTAACATTGAAACCATTTCCTACAAGTACCCATTATCAGGGACCCCTCTCTCCCCCAAGTAGTGCATCATGAATAAATCCAATAATAGTTTCTGCAAATACAGTCTACTTTAGTACCCTGGTCAGCAAATCCCTTAACTTAGCGAACTGGGCTGCTGTGTCTAAAGTACATTCTTTCTTCCAATTTTTTTATTTTGCAGTCTTCAAAGAATTTGAGGAAAGCATTGTTTTCTGTATGGTTATCTATGTTCTTATATCCAACGTGTATTTTGCATTCTACAGCTTCACACTGAGGAGGAAACATCTAATGCATGATGATTTTAACACCTTTCATCAAGTTGTGTACACTCTAATTTTGTTAATGAAATTATTATTATTATTTTGTATGGAAACCTATGGGCTATGATAAACCAACCAAGAAACCATTCCCTTTGCTGAATGGTTCCAATGCACTTGTATCTTTTGAGTAATAGTAATGAAGCTCTGGTTTGCTTGTTATTGTTATTTGGTTTTTAGGAGCATTAGCAACTAAGGCCATATTGCTCGAGAATATGCGGTGGTCATTCCCTGACCTTTCCGCATTCTCCGTATTTGGTGGTGACGGGCTCGAACCCCGGTCTAATCAAGAAGAGTGTATTATGCACTGCTGCTGCTCCTCCTTCCCACCTGGCTACGGAGGCGCTCTGGTTTGCCTGTAGTAATATAAACAGTTACAGTTGTTAACCGCTCTGAGTGGTGGTCATGCAGAATATAATATAAACAGATATTTATTTTATTTTATTATTACCCTGAAGTAGGGTTACCAGGCACATTCATTAAAGAGTAAGCCTGGTAACCCTCTTTTTGTTGTCTTAAAATTGCATACTCTTACTTTTCACATTTCGATACCAAGTGATACAATATCTGCTAATTAAATTTTAAGTGTTGCTTCACAAAGTTAGCAAGCTGATGAATCATGAGTACATTAGGTATCATCATACCGGCACCTCCGTAGCCAGGTGGGAAGGAGCAGCAGTGCGAAACACACGCTTCTTGATTAGACCGGGGTTCGATCCTGTCACCACCAAATACGGAGGATGCGGAAAGGTCAGGGAATGACCACTGCATATTCCCAGAGCAATTTGGACTTAGTTGCTAATGCTCCTAAAAACCAAACAACAAACATTATCATACCATATCAGGAAACTTCAGGGTGAATTTCCACTTTCTACTTGGAGGCTAATATCCCACTCAAAGACCACATGGCTGTTTTTATTTCCATGCACAAACAGGGGTTCTACAAATGCTACCAGCTCCTAAAAATAATTTTTTATTGTAATAGCCACCAGTGGCTTAAAATATTTAAAATTTTTTTTTGAAGATCCACTTAATGAGCGTTAACTCTGATTTATTCACTCTTTTTTCCATGTTTTCCATTCAAACAAAGAAAAAACTTAAAATGAAAAAAATACTTTAATAAAAATAGGAAATTTTTTGGAAATTAGTAACATATTGACATGTGGAAGATGCATTACAGGGAAAAAAAATTACAAGAATTTCTTCCACTTAAAGAAATTATACAAAATGATGTAGACCAACCAAGATCCACATTTTAAAAACAGAGTTAGTACAGGTATGTGCAAGAGGTTTACAATATATAAAAAGTTGGATATCCTCTTTGGAGGAATTTAAAGGATAAAATTAAGTAACAAGCCAACTTGGGAGGAAATAGAAAAAAACTGAAGAATATTTATTTGCAAAGGAAGGATGCAATTATAGATGATGCATTATTGTTCAACTAGAGTAAATTTAAATAGTTTTTTTTTTAAGACATGAAGAGAAATGATGAATTTAGACTGAAACATTGTTCTGACAAATGGGAATATTACTTTGCATAGCAGAATAACAAAACATCGGAGTTTTTAAAAATCTACAGTTTTTTTTGCAATACTGGCTCAAAATGCAAATGTCAAGAGAATATTTATCATGATGAAAGCTCAGTGGGCTAACAAAAGAAACTGGCTTTTGGTCGATTCTGATAATGGTGAAATTTAATTTTAAGCAATTTAATTGAGTACAATTTTATGAAAAATAATAAATAATAAATAAATAAAATGTTACTGGAAGTATGCAGCAATGCTAAATATCCATTTACTTAATAAATACTAATATTAACTGAGGTTTCTGTTTATGTTAAAGTCACCACGTATATTTTATTTAATTTGACTATTATTAATCCTTATGTAATTTTAATTTATGATTAAGTACTAATTTTTCGTTATTTTTTGCAGTTTTGTAAAGAATACAATTGTTTCGTAAGCTTTTTGTTTATGAATAATTACATCTCACAGATTCACCTTCATGTAAGTTTGTTATATCGAGTAACAAAACCTTCATGTAAGTTTCATAGATCTGGTAACCCTACCCTGGAGAATATTGGATTTAGACTGCTCTAGACCAAAAACAATCATGTTGATTTAGGGTGCAGAAAACAACCGTGACACTGCACAACAAATTGGGTAAAATCAAGGAACAGCTACAGATACAACATGGCTCGATGTTTAAACACTGACACAATATGAACAAGTGGAAACGTGCATACTACTGGCATATCCACTTACATTTATTATTATTAGCCATAAAGTGCAAGGAAGCATGAGGCTTATGCTGCACCAGCCAAAAAAAATTTTCCAAGTTACCGTGAGAGAGAAAGAGAAGGAGAAAGGAATCACTAAGAATGAGAAGAATGATGATCTCCAGCTCAGTACCCTGGTTGTGCCAAGTATATACTCACCAAATGTGAGGCCCCAGGGTTTTTTGTTCAGTCTATATTTAACCCCAGGGGCTCACATCTGATGAGCACGGGCTTGGTACACCCAGGGTCCTCAGCTGGACATCATCATTCTTCTCTTTCTTGGTGATTCCTTCTACTTTTAACTCTCTTTCTCTCTCTCTCTTTCTCTCTCTCTCTCTCTCTCACTCTTAGGAAAATTTTTTTTTGGCTGGCGCAGGATAAGCATCAAGCTTCCTTGCACCATATAGCAAATAATAATAAAAGATTTTTTGGTTGTGTCATGCTCCATTGCTGATTTTACCAAAAAAACTTATAGGTATTGTAATAGAGAAATTATGATATCATACCTATTCATTCACCAAATAATATCCAAACGCTGCTTGGAAAAAGAAAATTGCAGAAAATTATCCAAATAATTTTCTGCATCATTAACATTGGCAAAGGCAACTGATGTGAGAAAGCAACCTTATATAGCATCAGCCAATAAAAAAAAAAAAAAAAAAAAAAAACACTTATTTCACCCATCCACTCACTCCAAATGTTTGTCAAGTTCTGCCTTGAATCTATTTAAGCTATCAACTTCTGCAACAACAGATGGAAGTTTGTTCCAGCAATCAACCACCCACTTGCTAAAGACAAACTTCCGCACATCTATCCTACAACCTTTCCTCAATTTGAATTTTTGCCCTCTCAGGTGATTATTCTGAGCAAGAGGAAGAATCCCATCGGCATTGAGCATGCTCAAACCATTCAAGGCTTTATACACCTCAATCATATCACCTCACAGGTGCGTTTCCTCCAGACACTGTAATTTGCAAAACTTAAGCCTTTCTTCGTAAGAGCAATCCTTTGTTCCATTCACTAATCTTGCTGCTCTTCTCTATACTTTATTATTATTATTATTAGCTATATGGTGCAAGGAAGCCTGAGGCTTATGCTGCACCAGCCAAAAAAAAAAAAAAAAAATTCCCAAATTACCCTGAGAGAGAGAGAGAGGGAGAGAGAGAGAGAGAGAGAGACAAAAGTAGAAGGGAATCACCAAGAAAGAGAAGAATGATGATATCCAGCTCAGGACCCTGGGTGTGCCAAGCCCATACTCACCAGATGTGAGCCCCCGGGGTGGCTTTGTTCCAACAGTTCTACATCCTTCTTAAAATGAGACTGCCAGACCTGTATACAGTACTCAAGGTGTGGCCTCACCATTGCCTTATACAAGGGGATGTAGAACCTCCTTATCCCTGTTAAAAAAATTCCTGTATATCATTCACCATGAGCTACTCTTGCACACCGTCTGCACTGCTCAGAAAACTTCATATCTGCCTGCACAATTACCCCCAGCTCCTTTTCATTCTCTACCACTGTCAATGTGTTACCACAGAGTTGATACGTTACTCTGGGATTACTGCTTCCCATATGTAGTACTTTACATTTGTCAATGTTAAACGTCATTTGCCACCTCTCAGCCCATCTGTTCAACCTTTCCAGATCCTGTTGCAGCAGCATAGCGTCAGTAGTGCCCTTAACAACCCTGCCAACCTTTGTATCATCTGCAAACTTGGGCATTAAACTTGATATCCCATCATCAATATCATTCATAAACACTGAAAACAACAATGGACCCAACACTGAACCCTGAGGAACTCCACTAATAACATTAGTCCACAAAGAGCAGTGTCTACTGATTACCACTCTCTGTCTTCTCCCATTCAACCATCCCTTTATCAATCTGCAGCAATCTGCCTCCAATGCCACACTGCTCCAATTTGTGCAGCAGTCTTCCATGTGCAACAGTATCAAAGGCTTTTATAAGATCCAAATATATGATATCAAAATTATTCTTTGCATCCAGTTCCTTTGTGACTACATCATAGTATCCAATCAAATTAGTCAGAAAAGACTTCCCCTTAACAAACCCATGCTGTGTCTGAGCTATAACTGAAGTCTTCTCTAGATGATCCTACAATGCTTCTTTAACCAGTGCCTCCATTAATTTCCCTGGAACAGGAGTTAAATTAACAGGTCTTACTGCCAGAGATAAATACACCTCTGGCATTCCCCTTCCTGAATAACTCATGTGTGAATGTTGATGCAAAATATTCATTTAGTTTGTTAGCTACCTGAGCAGGATCATCAACAGTTGAACCACCTACATCAAGTGGACCAATCTGAATCATCCCCTTCCTTCTAGAGTTTACATAAGTAAAGAATTCTCTGCTGTTTTTCTTTGCATCCTTTGCCAAAGATTTCTCGTAATCTGCCTTCGCCTGCCTACCCTCCTTTGTAATTTGCTTACAGATCAACTTATATCTAACATAGGCTTCTGCGTCACATATTAATTTTTATGTATCCCATGCATTTTTATTCTCTGTCACATGTCTACTTAGTTCATCTGAGATCCATTTAGGCCTAAATCTTGAACAATATTTCTTTGTTGGTATGAAAAGCCTAGTAGCTTCCAAGATAAATTCTAGTTTGTTGTTGTTTGTTTGTTATTTGGTTTTTTAAGAGCATTAGCAACTAAGGCCATGTTGCTCCGGGATATGCGGTGGTCATTCCCTGACCTTTCCGCATCCTCCGTATTTGGTGGTGACGGGCTCGAACCACGGCCTAATCCCAGAAGCGTGTGCTACGCACTGCTGCTCCTGCCCACCTGGCTACAGAGGCGCCTATTACTTCTATGATTGCTTCACATTTTGAATTTGTTGTTGGCAACATCGTCAGTTGGTTCCACTGTATAGAATTTAAATACTGTCTCAGACCACCGTAGTCACCTTTACGAAAGCAAAAACCCTTCACTTTACCCCTGATGGTAGTTACCTCTTTGAGTAAATCCCACTTCAGCACACTGTGATCACTTCCACCTAGTGGTTCCTTTATCTGCAGATTCTTAATGCATGAAGAATCACTACTGATAATCAGATCAAGAGTATTACTCCCTCTAGTTGCCTCCCGAACATGCTGATGTAGAAAACAATCATCCAATAAATCCACAAAAGCCTTGGTAGTGTGTGAGTGACCAACCCACAAATTCCAGTCAATATCTGGGAAATTAAAATCCCCCATTATAAGACTCTCTGATTTACTGGCCCACTCTATTTCTCTTCACAACTGATCATTATACTCATCAGATTCATTAGGACTATAACACACACCCATTCTCATTTTCCCCAGTGCTTATATCACACCAAACAGACTCAACATTGCATTGTCCACTGACATCAATTGGATGCACTTAGATTTTTTGTGTTTCTTAACTAACAGTATAACTCCTCCTCCCTTCCTGTCCTGTCTATCCTTTCTGTACACATTGTACTCCCCAAATTCCAGTTCTGCACTGCTTATGTTTGTGTGACACCATGTCTCTGATATCCCAACAATATTTGCCTTTGATGTCTCGACTAGCACTTCGAGCTCATCGAATTTATTAACTATACTCCTAGCATTGGTGTACACACAAGTATACATGCACCTGTTCCTATTCTTATCTACCCTAACACAACCCATGTGCTTACTTGTACTGCAATGACTCCCAGCAGTCTCTGAAATACCCTGCATCTTGTTTTCCAGGCTGCTGCTCATTCCAATAGAAGCAGTGCCAAAATCACTTTCACCTCTGCCAATGCCTACTGTTAATCTATTAGTCCTTGTTAATGTATATACCCCCCCCCAAGCTAGCAGTTTTCTTACCCACCTAACTCTGCCTCGATAGCATGAGCAAATATTCTTGCACCCTTTCTATTTAAGTGTATCCCCTCCCTGTAGAAGCAGTCTCTCCTCTTAACAAGCAGAGACCAGGCTGAGAAAAATTCTACCCCTTGAGCCTTGCACAATCTATCCAGGGCCGAATTGATCGACAAGGCTCTCATCACATACTCCCTCCTATCGTGTCTGGGCGGAATTGAAAACACTTTCAAATTCAACCCTAACTCATGGCTTTTTTTCAACATCGTCTTCTACTTGTTAAGTAATTCTGCCGGTCTCCTACTCTTAATATGAACGTGTACAACAATATCACCCTTTGTGCTCTTAAAGGATTATATCTGCTCTACAATGTCATCAACCTTTGCCCCTGGCAGAAATACCCTGGTCCTGTTCCATCTTTTTTTTTTGCACAATATGTTCCCCGTTTCACTGACAATTGGGTCACCTACAACCAGTTCCTTTGGGACCAGCGCCTTCTGCCTTGGGAGTTCCCGTTGTGTTTTGCATGATGTTCAAGTGCAAGCTCTGGCATTGATGTCAGCAGCTAAGAGCATGATGGGCCCCTCAATTTAAATCCTTCGAGGGCATCCACCCTGTTCTTCAAGCTCTCATATAAGCCCATAACAGTTCTATGTTGGTGCCTGATTTCCTCACACTCCTTACATCGTGCACACACAAACGTTCCGTTCCTGATTGCACCACCAACATCAAACAAGCAAGTGCATTTCAACAGACTGTGATTCAGAGGCCAACCGCCTCCCTCAGTTCTCCCCTGAGCCACATCACTTCCACTAGTCTGAGCCTTTTGCTTTGCTGCTCTGGTCTGAGTCATGATTTCTATTCAAGTTCAATAAAATTCCAATACAAAATATAAGTCTAAACCTATATCCAAATGCAGTTATAACACTATATATATATATATGTATTTCGGTATCGAATATTATCTCCGAGTTACGTTATATGACTTTCTTATTCCCTGTCAACTTCTATGTATTAATTTATGATCTTACGTTTGTAATAAGTAGGTCGCTATATTTATTTAGTTAAAAACCATAATAAAATAAATAAATAAAACCGACAACTAACGGAAAGTACAGAAGCACAGATCATATTCATATTTACCCATTATAAACATGAACAGTTCTCACAGGATGCTAAGTATATAAAGCTCCGCTTTCAAATAAATAAAAAAGAAAAAAAAAATAAACTTTCTGATATTTTCCAGAAAACCGTTATGTTAAATTTTTCACATTAAAAATTCTCGTTATAATTTTATAATCCAGCTAACCCCAAATAAACAAACTACCATAAAACAACTGCATAACGCTAAGCAGACGAGCGAGAACTTATCTTGACATCATCACGGTTGCTATGACAACATTTTTACAATAACACCAGTCTGCATGGTTTTCGAAGTTTGTAAACTAATGCTGTTTTTAGTTCTTTTTTTTTTTTTTTTATGCTGATTTTAGAAATGTTTTTTTTTTTTTTTCTATACCGTTAAGTGATTTGTTAAAAACGTACCAAATCACTTAAGTTGTTGTCATGAGTTGTATTATTGAAAGTATTATGTTAGCAGTGAATGCTGAGAATTTGTAAACTAAATCTATATAATATCGGTGTGGGTACACCATAGATAAAGCTTAATTTACTCTCAGTTATTAAAAGATTCTCTGGTTTACTGTCAGAGTTTAATACACCTCTGGCATTCCCCTCCCTGATTAACCTCTCATTTGCAAATGTAGATGCAAAATATTCAATTAGTTTGTTAGCTACCTGAGCAGGACCATCAACAGTTCAAACATCGATATCAAGTGGACCAATCTGAATAATCCCCTACCTTCTACAGTTTAAATGAATAAAGAATTCTGTCTTTTTTTTTTTTTTTTTTTTTTTGCATCCTTTGCCAAACATTTCTCGTAATCTGCCTTTGCCTGCCTAACCTCCTCTGTGACATGGGCTTCTGTGTCACCTGTTAATTTATATGTATCCCATGCATTTTTTTTTCTCTGCCACATGTCTAATTACTACATCTGCCCTGAATTTAGGATACATTTTGAACATTATTTCTTAGTTGGTATGAAAAGACTAGTACCTTCCGAGATTAATTCTTTCAATGCTTCCCATTTTGAATTTCCTGTTGGAAACATCATGAGGTGGTCCCATCGCATAGAATTTAAATACTGTCTCAGACCACTGTAGTCACCTTTACGAAAGCAAAAACCCTTCCCTTTGTCCCTTATGGCAGTTACCTCTTTGAATAAATCCTCACTTCAGCACACTGTGATCATTTCCACCTAGTGGTTCCTTTTTCTGCAGATCCTTGATGCATGAAAATCACTGCTGATAATCAGATCAAGAGTATTACTCCCTCTAGTTGCCTCCCGAACATGCTGATGTAGAAAACAATCATCCAATAAATCCACAAAAGCCTTGCTAGTGTGTGAGTGACCAACCCACAAATTGCAGTCAATCTCTGGGAAATTAAAATCCCCCATTATAAGATATTCTTATTTACTGGCCCACTCTATTTTTCTGAACAATTGCTCATTATACTCATCAGATTCAATAGGCTCTTTAACACAAACACCTACTCTTATTTTTCCTTTTCCCAGTGCTTATGTCACACCAAACAGACTCAACATTGCATTGTCCACCAACACCAATTGGACGCACTTCATTAGATTTTGTGTTTCTTAACTAACAGCATAACACCTTCTCTATTCCTGTCCTGTCTATCTTTTCTGTACAATTCTCTCCAAATTACAATTCTGCACTGTTTATGTCTGTGCTACACCACGGCTCTATTTTTCCCAATCATATCCCTTTGATGTCTTGACAAGCGCGTTAAGCTTTCAAATTTATTAACTGTACTCCCGGCATTGGTGTATATGCAAATATGCATGCACCTATTTCTACTCTTAGTTACCCTAACACACCCCAAGTATTTACTAGATCCACTATGACTCTTAGCAGTCCCGGAAATCCTCATTTCCTAGCTTTTCATTCAACTCAAGTGCATTTCAGTGCAAGCAGAGTAAGAGTCACTTTCACCTATGCCAGCGGCTACTGTTAATCTATTAGTTTGTGTATCTGTTCCCCAAGCTAGCAGTTTTCCGACCTACCTAACTTTGCCTGCAATTAGTCCACGAAGAGCAATACCCCTTATTACGACTCAATGCCTTTTCCCACTTAACCATCCCTGTATACATGGCAGCAAACTGCCCTTATTGCCACACTGGTCCAATTTGTACAGCAGTCTTTTATACGCAACAGTATCAAACACTTTCTTAAAATCTCAGATTACGATATCGAAATTATTTTTTCCATCCAGCTCCTTTGTATGCGCACCATAGTATCAAAACAAATTGTACAGACCAGATTTCTCTT
Source organism: Mastigoproctus giganteus (assembly GCF_048544385.1). Classification (NCBI taxonomy): domain Eukaryota; kingdom Metazoa; phylum Arthropoda; class Arachnida; order Uropygi; family Thelyphonidae; genus Mastigoproctus; species Mastigoproctus giganteus. The sequence continues at coordinate 192,397,649 of NC_143583.1, forward strand.
AAGAAAGCCATGGTGTGTCTGAACTATATATGCAGGCTTTTATAAATGATCAGGCATAAATTCTTTGACCAGTGATTCCATTATTTTTCCTGGAACAGAAGTTAAATTAACAGGTCTGTGATTACTTGTGCCATCCGTTGATTCCCCTTTATGTACCGGAGATAAATTGGAACTTTTCCATTAAATGGGGAACTCCCTTAAATCCAAAAATGATCTCTTAATTAGAGATAAAGGTTTGATCACTTCCTTTCCAACCTCTCTTAATATAATTAGATAGATCTCATCCACTCCTGGTGCCTTTTTATCATTAATTATTATTATTAATATTTTTATTATTATATTATTTCTCTCTGATTGGGGGATTCCAGTCCGTGACGGGTACTGCTACCAAGTACATGGGATGGTGGTTATGTCTGGTGTTACTGTTGGTCGGCGAAATCTCTGACTATCCTACATGTGTTCAGGACTGCAACTTTCTGGAGTTCCTTGTAGGTGTTCTTTGTGAGACCTATTGCTGCTAGGTAGGGTGTTTGGTACCATACCGGTGGGTGAAACATCTTCTTGTCGATCAAGGAGATCCACAAGGAGATGTGGGTCTCCTTGATCCACATCTCCTTAGATAATAGGCGATGCCACATTGCCTATTATCTAATTTTTTTCTCATGGGTTTTCGGGACATTGCTAGTGTTTGGCACCACTATGTCAATTAGGTATATGGCCTTTTCTATCTTGTAAACAAGTGTTATGTCGGGTCTGTTGTGCGGTATGGTCTTATCCCTTATTATGGCGCAGTCCCAGTACAGCTTGTGGGTTCTGGTCTCTAGTACTGCCTGGGGTTCGTACTTGTAGTATGGCACACTTTCTTTGGTCACCTGGTATTTCCTCGCTAGTTTCTGATGTATTATCCTGGCTACCTGCTCGTGTCGATCGCTGTACTCAGTCTGGGTGATCACCTTGCACCAAGGGGTGATGTCTTGGATCGTTTCTGAGGCCACGTGGCATCGTCGACATGTGTCATCTGATATTCCGAGCTCATTTGCGATGTATTTTCTATGGATTCCGGGGTTGATTACCTGGTCTTTGATGACCAGCATGAATCCATCAGTCTCGGGGAAGGGCGTCCCGCTTGTGAGTCATCCTCACAAGTGGAACGCTCTTCACCTCGATAATTCAGACACAGCATGGGTTTGTTAAAGGAAAGTCTCTTCTGTTGATAGGATATTATGATGTGGTTACAAAGGAACTGGATGCAAAAAATAATTTTGATATCATATATTTGGATTTCAGGAAAGCTTTTGACACTGTTGCGCATGGAAGACTATGGTACAAATTGGAGCAGAATGGTATTAAGGGTAAGTTGGTACAATGGATAAAAGGATGGTTGAGTGGGAGAAGACAGAGGGTGGTAATCAATGGGTGTTGCTCTTCGTGGACTAATGTTATTAGTGGAATACCACAGGGTTCGGTGTTTGGTCCTCTGTTGTTTTGTATATTTATCAATGATATTGATGAAGGTATATTAAATAAATAAATAAATAAATAAATCTTTATTGTGAAGTAGATTTACAGCACAATATCCCATCACGGCGACGAGCGCCAGGGGTTCACATATAGATAACATAAGTACAAATTCAAATGGCTACAAAATATAGCGAACACATACAAAAGGCTACAAAATACAGATTACAAATGCAAAAAGAAATACAAATACATCATAAAAACAAGGAGCTGAACACAAATAAAGAAAAACAAATACAAGTTGGCAGTGATTCAGGTTTCAAGAGCTTTGATAAACTTGTGTCTGTCCTTCTTTTTACTTATTATGGTGTCGATGTCGGCGTCCACACGGTTGAGGGCAGCGAGCATCTGCTTGGGCAGAAATCTTTCGGTGAGTACAAGCCTGTTGTGGTGAGCCACAAGTGCTGGTACCGACCTTAGGCTTGGCTGTGGAATCCTCCAAGAGCAAGCATTCCAAATATTTGGAGATGATATTTGGCCTGAGATGAGTTTGGCTGTGAAGACCAGCCTCTTTTCAACGATCAGGAACTTCAACCTCGGGAAGTCGAGTGCTTGTGCCATCATGGTAGTTGTGGCAGCGGGAGGTAGCCGAAGCTTGTTATTCGCCCATTTCAGTAGCCAGTATTCAGCAGTGTACACCCGCTTAAGGTTTGTATGTGCAGCAGAGGCCCATATTTCTGCACCATAGAGAATGGCAGGGTAGACGGTGGAGGTGATGAACCTTTTAACAGTGGCAGGATGTCGGACGTGTAGCAGCTGCTGCTTTGAGATCAACCGTAGACGAGAAAATCTGGTACTGAGTTTGTCGATCTGGTGGACAAAGGACATCTTTTGGTCGAACAGAACGCCAAGGTCTGTGTGCGAGGGTACGTTTGGTATTCGCACCCCTGCGAGTGAAACGTTGAGTACTGTCGGCATGGATTTAAGGGAGAATATAACCTGAGCAGACTTCAGAGGGTTGATTTTTAGATTGAAGTTTGCCAGGTACAATTCTAGATCCTTAAGTTGGGAATTGATCCTCTTGCTAAGCTGGGCGGGGTCGTCGCCAGGGTTAATTGGAGTCAGCAGTTTGAAGTCATCGGCATAGCATAGGAGACCATTCGTTGAGGCAATAATGGGTACGATGATGGCTGTGAACAGGACACCAGACAGGACACCCCCCTGCGGTACTCCAGCAGTAATGTCGCAGGATAGGGTATGTTGCTGCCGATGGAGAATAAGTATTCTGTGACTGAGAAGTGATTCCAAAAAGCACAGCATATCACCTCGAATGTGAAAATTCTCCTTAAGTAGGAGGAGCAAGGCCGGAATCGACACGGCATCAAAGGCTGCGCTTATGTCGAGGTATGTGGTTGCTAGCTCAGCTCTTTGTTCGAATGCTGAGAGAATGCGTTCTGTGGTGGCTGCCAAGTTAGAGATTGATGATTTTCCTGCGATAGCATAATGGATTTCAGGTGGTTTCGTCTGGAGGATTTGTTGAGTGATTGTGGGTAGCAAAGCCTTTTCAAGAGTTTTTAACAGACAAGAGGCAACTGATATGGGTCTGAACTGGCTAACGTTTGAGGCAAATTGGTTTTTGGGGATGGGGTACACTCTGTATTTATTCCACTGGGGTGGAAAATAATGCTCAGCGAGGCATCTGTTGTAGATCGAGAGAAGAGGGCCTATGATGAATGTGCTTAAGCATTTGATCATAAATTGTGGAATTCCATCCTCCCCAACAGTGGCTGTTGTGGGAAGGGAATTGATGGCACGTATGAGCTCCTGTTCCGTGATCTGGATAGTCCCTAGGACATCTGAAGGGTTTTCATAGTCAGGCTGGACAACTGTAGATGGGACTGTGGTTGTATTTGAAAATCTGGCGATGTATTTGAGCCATTCTTGAGGATCAAGCATGTGATTGAATCCACCATGTGGGGCAGCATAGAATGGCTTTCCTTTCCTCAAAGTGCGGTTAAGGTTCACTTGGATTGCGTCAGCTTTCTTTCGATTAAAGTGGGCCCTGGCACGGGAAAAGGCGATTCTGTCTTTACTGTCATTTGTATGCTTCCATTTCTTATGTAGGACTTGTTTCATTTTGAAGCTGTTGTTAAGATCAGCAGTCCACCACGATCTGGAACGGGGAGTTACTGTTACTCGTTTGGTGGCAGCATAGTCGGTGACGGATTTAATCCAGTCAGACAGGAGTGTCACTGCAAGGCTGAGGTCGCAGTCAATGAGGACATCCCAAGGAATGCAAGATGCTGCTTCTACACAGAGTTGAGGATTAAGGTATTTAGGTGCTGAAACGTATTTGACTATTTTGTTGTCAGGGATGTTGAAGTTTGGCACCTGCAATGACCATGTCAACACTATGGGCTGGTGATCAGACAGGAAGAATGCGATGGGATCATCCTCAGCTGTGCATGGTGTTGAAGCAAAAGCGAGATCCAGTAGGTTCAATCCCCTGGTGGGGTTCTCATTGACCCGTATCATGTTGATGGATTTGAAGAACTCGCAGAGCCTGATAAAGAGGTGATATCGGTTTGGAGGCAGGTTAAAATCACCACAAACAAGGCGTTGTGCAGACGGACGAAGATGGTTTAAGAGCCAATTCCCCAAATCTTCAATAATTTCAATTGTAGGCCCTGGGGGAATATACACAGATGCGATATCAATGTGGCTGGAGTGGAAGCGTAGCGAGACTATAATCGCTTCGAAATCTTCAGTTGTAGTTGAGGTCGAATTCTCATATGAGAATAGGGAGGAGTTGTACAATATGGCTACTCCACCGCCTCTAGATTGCTCCCTGGATGCAGACAGCATGTTGTAACCAGCAATAGCTGAGCAGAAGAGTGTATCTTGATTAGGTTGAAGCCACGTTTCTGCGAGGCAGACCACATCAGCGACCTGGGAGAGAAAGATCTGTTCTGCTGAGTCTAGTTTGTTCCTAATGGACCTGATATTTTGGAAGTAGACCCTGATGACAGGTGTTCGACGAACTTCCGTCCTGATTGGAGGTGTTCTGAGTTGGCGTGTTCGAAAGCGAACGGCTCGACGTCCTGACGAAATATGGACTGGTATTTTATGGGGTCCATCACCTAGGGGACTCAGGATACTCTTATCATGGCGGAGTGGTGCCTTAACTGTGGGGTTTGGCAGAGCAGTGGTACGAAAGGAGGACTGTTGAGATCTTTGGAAGTTGTCCGGGAACAAGTCCAGTCAGCTGTGGGTAGTGATGTTGCAGACTTGGTTTTGGTGCAGAAGTGGAGGTTGGGGAAGGTGACTGGTTCTCCTATTATAGTAGGGTCGAATAATGGTGCCAATAGGCCAGATAGATTCGGTTCCAATTAAATTGAACAGGTCCTGTGCGCATTCAACCCTGAACGATGCGCAGCGGGGGTTCCTGGTGTGAAGTTGCTGCACCTTTAGTCGAAGGTTTAGTTGATCACGTAGAACTTCAGCAACATGATTTGCTGTGGTAGTTGGGGCTAAGCGAGATACGAAAAGTCCGCTAGAGGATCTGGACTTCTGCCGTCTGGGAGGTGTGTGGGAAGGCTGCAGTTTGGAGTTGGTCGATGTGCCAATTCGAAGCCATTCACGTGAAGCCGTACTTGTTCGTTGGCTCACTGTGAGGTTCCTACTTGTACTTTCCTCTGGTTGCATAGGATAGGATGGATATGCAGTGGGGTGAACTGGGAGTGGAAATTGTAATGTGGAGGAATCCGCTGGTTCGAATATTGAATTCGCTCCGACACTTAATCCCAGGCCTTGTGAATATGAGAATTGCGACTGAGGTATGACAGGACAGGCATTGCCAAGAGTTGGGTATGAAGGTGGAAATGATGACTTTTGCCTCATTGGCATAGAGGTAGAGAATTCGTTATTGCAAGTAAGAGAGTTTATGCATGCGGTGCCATTGACCGTAGGTGGAGCCTGCTTCTGTAATTGTGGAAACCTCTCATTTGTTGAGTGGTGATTAATATCAGTTGCCCTTTTCAGGTTCTTCTTGAGCGCACGTGAATGATGCGCTTTTGTGGATGGTTTTTGTCCTTTCCCATCTGTTTTTAGAAGCTGGCTGGAGTGAGGAGATGGCGCTCGACGAAATCCTATGTTTAGCCGTTTTTCAGATTCTTTCCTACCTGGAGCTTCTGATGGAGGACTGGGGATTGATTTTTTGCTACATTCGTGGCAGACTGATACTGTAATGGCCTTTGGATAATTTTTATATAATCTACGAAGTTCGTCTGAGTTCAGAAGGTTAGTGAGTTTGCTCGGATCTGCTAGCTTACTCAGTTCGATCTTATTATAGATATCAAGGAGTATAAATTTCATCTCCTTGTTTTCTTTGTGTAGCACTGTGATGTCGTCTTGTAGCTCTGCCAGTTGTGCTTTTGAGATTTCATTTCCATGATCTATTTTCGCTATTGCTTCTGATGAGGGTGTCCTGAAGTTTAATAATTTATTTTCAAGCTGATTAAATCTGGAGATCAGCCGCTCGGTACTCTCAACAACTGCGTCCTTGGTTCCAGAATATGACACACCGGGTTCAGGTATCCTCAGTTCTAGAAGTTCGTCAGGTTTCGCACCTGTGATGTCGGTTCTCTGTTGCCCTGAGTCCTTTAACTGTGTAAACTCAGCAGAAAGTTGAGAGATTGCGGTCTGAATTTCGTTTACAGAATCACGTAGCTGAATAAAATCCCGAAGGGATACGCACTCCGGATCGGTTTGTAAGTTAGGTGAAGTGTCATCGATATTCCTCGAGTCATTTTCTGCTTGTTTGCAAAGTTGACATTTCCAAGAATTTTTAATTTTCTTTGCGAGTCTTTTCAGATTAGCGTATGGGCTACATGGCCCACAGAGGCGAACGGCTTTGCACGAAGTGCACACGAGGACATAGTCAACTTGATAACCACACCCTGTGCAAGTAGTAGGTTCGCTCATGGCTGCAGAAACCAAAGGTAATTACGATTTAAAGGATTAGCAGCGTCCTTGAAGACAGTGAAAAACTGAACGGCAAATACAGAAAATCCCCGGGGAGTTGGAAGTATTGTATCGTATTGATAAAATCAGCCAAGAAATCATATAAAATAAAACATTACCTGAGGAAGATGCAAGCCATTATTACTGGACAGATTATCAATTCAAAAATTTATATACGTATCGTATACACAGCAATATCTACTAGGCCTAACTGTTAACAATGCGCGTGTGGCTACAGCAAAGCGTTAGCAGACTGCTAAGCCTAAAGGGATTTGGTAAATGACGAGAGAGTGCAGACAAGATAACCCTCGTAATAACAAAATTTTTTTACCCACGTAATCCTCTTGCGAAGTTCTTTTAGCTGGTACACTTTTTCAGTGGAAGAAAACACTTTAAACACATTAAAATAACTCAACATTCAGGAGCTCCAGAACACGTGGCTACACTGAATGACGGCCATATCTATTAGGCTTAGTGTCGAAGTTTGCAGATGATACAAAGGTTGGCAGGGTTGTTAATGAACGTAATAGCAGTGTGCTACTGCAACAGGATCTAGATAATTTGGGCAGAAGGGCTAAGAAGTGGCAATTGAAGTTTAACCTTGACAAATGCAAAGTACTGCATATGGGTAGAAGTAACCCCAGATAAACGTACCAACTGTGTGGTACTAAACTTAAGGTGGTAGAAAATGAAAGAGACCTGGGAGTAATTGTTCAGTCAGATATGAATTTTTCTGAGCAATGCAGACAGGCTGCCAGGGCAGGTCATGGGGTTTTGTCAATGATATATAGGAATTTTGCTAGCAGGGTAAAGGAGGTGATTGTCCCTCTGTATAAGGCAATGGTGAGGCCACGCCTTGAGTACTACATACAGGTCTGGAGGCCTCATTTTAGGAAGGATGTATTTTTGCTTGAGCGTGAACAGAGAAGGGCAACAAGTTTGGTGAGGAGAATGAAGGGATCCTTTTACCAAGAGAGGCTTAAGTTCTACAAATTGCAGTGGCTGGGGACTAGGCCCCTGCGCGGTGATCTGATTGAGGTGTATAAGGCCTTGAATGGTGGTTTGGGCACGCTGAATTCTGATGGGATCCTTTCACTTGTTCAGATTACAAACTTAAGGGGGCATAAATTCAAATTAAGAAAGGACAGTTGTAGAATAGATGTGCGGAAATTTGCCTTTAGCCAGCTTGTGGTTAATTGCTGGAACAAACTTCCATCTGTCGTTGTGGAAGTTGATAGGTTAAATAAATTTAAGGATGAACTGGACAGGCATTTGGAGGGAATGGTGTGATTTTTTTTTTTTTTTTTGGCTGATGCTACATAAGCTCATACACTTGCTTTCTTGCATCACATGCCACTACTACTACACACAGGGTCCTGAGCTGGATATCATCATTCCTCTCTGTTTTTTGGTGATTCCTCCTCTCTGTCCTACTTGTCTCTCTCTCATGGAGTTGATAAGTTAAATACTTGTCTCTCTCAGGGATAAGAAAATAAGAAAATTTCCCTCCTACTTGTCTCTCTCCCTGAGAGAGACAAGTAGGAGGGAAATTTTCTTATTTTTTGGCTATTGTATCATAAGCCTGAGACTTCCTTGCACCATATAGCTAATTTTTTTTTTTTTACTTCTTGGCTCATCGGCGTCTGTGGCCATATTACAGCTCTCAAGGTTTTTTTTTTTTTTATTTTCAACTGCGATCCAAACGCGAGGCCGGATTCGAACTCGGGACGTTTGTGTTACCAGTCATGCACTTTACCCACCCGGCTAGCCCGAGCGGCCATATAGCTAATAATAATAATATCATCATTCTTCTCTTTTGATTACCTTCTACTTCTGACTCTTGCTCTCACAGGGTAACTGAGAAATTTTTTTTTTGCAGGTGCAACATAAGCCTCGGGCTTCTTTGCACCATATGTCTAATAATAATGAAATAGTGAGTAAGCGTGTGTAATTTAAACTTCCGGGGATACAGATAACCGCACGATGTCAATCTACCGTACTTTGCTGTCAGTTGGGTAGTCCCTGACTTTCTTACGGTAGCGACACTAGCGGTATAATGGAAACCTAGCCGAGATTCAGGTTTTGAACATGTATTGAAATAAGAGCGGCAGATTTGTATTGCTTAATTAATGGGATGTCTTTAGAAGGCAACGTGGTCTGGCAGGGGCATTTCCATTTGCACAGGTTTCTTCTTTCGCCATGGCGAAGGCTAAAGGAGAAAAGTGTCGAATGCTTCCCCTTTCATTTATCTCTCCATTATTTGAATGGCATTGATAACGTACGTAGTTATTTATATGCGGTTTGCCTTAACTGTTTAATTTCGCCGTGAACGTATTTTAGTATGATATTGTTTGTTTGGACATTTTCAGTTGTTTACCTGTATATTTACATATCGACCCTCCCCCCTCCTCGCATATTGTTATATATCCTAGATCAGAGGTTCCCAAATTTCTCGGTTCACGGCGCCCTTTGTGTCTCAGTAATTTTTCCATGGCGCCTCTAGGCCAAAAGAAATACGTAACAGTTCTGTTCAGTACTTGGGTCCAAATAACTTAATAAGTAATGTTGAAACTGCGAACTACTTCGAGCTAGTAGTTCGCGCGGTGTTCCACAGATCTCGAGTATCTCTGTGTTTTCTGCGAAAATTCAAAATATCCGGCGGCGCTCATGTGAGTTCCAAGACAATGGTGCTCACAGGAACAGTCTGTTATTCTTAGACAGTGAATGCTTGTAAAAATTAAGTCGTAAACAGTTTGCTGAAATTTTGACTTTTAATGCTTTTCTTATCACCTGACAATGAATATTAAAAAAAATATATTCATTTGTAATTGTTTTATTTTATTTCTGTGGTCCCCCTCCCCAATTTTTCTGACATACTGCAGTTGTACACTGATTGGGGTTTTTTTTTTTTTTTTAACGAAAGCAAAAGCCTTTCCCTTTACCCTTGACAGTAGTTATGTCTTTAATTAAATTCTACATTAGTACACTGTGATTGCTGCCACCCAGTAGGTCTTTTACTTGCAGATTCTTAATGCATGGAAAATCACTGCTGATAACCGGATCAAGAGTATTACTTCCTCTTGTTATCTCTCTAACATGCTTCTGTAGAAAACAGTCATCCAAGAAATCTACAAAAGTCTTTCTAGTGTGCGAGTGACCAACCCACAAATTCCAGTCAACATCTGGGAAGTTAAAATCCCCCATTATAAGACATTCTGAATGACTGGCTCACTCTGTTTCTCTGTATAGCTGTTTGGTGTACTCATTAGAGTCAGGCCTATAACACACTCCTACTCTCAGTTTTGTTTTCCCACTGCTTACATCACACCAAACTGATTAAACATTGAACTGGACACCCATGTCGACTGGATGCACTGCCTTAGACTTAATGTTTTTAACTAACAGCGTAACTTCTGCTGCTCTTCCTGTATACAATGTACTCTGCATACTCAAATTCAGCATCAGTTGTCTGAATGACATGATGTCTTTGCTGTCCCTACAATGTCTGCATTTGACGATTTAATAAGTAGTTTAATTGGGTACAGCTCTAAAATGGTGTTCACAGACCGGCCGCTAGTTAGTACACCGGACCGAACTTATTGGTAACTCCCTAGGAGGCTTCCGGATCAGCTAGTATATAATCTTACTATCTGTACTCTGCCAGATAGTGATTGGAGGGAGTCGAAGTAGTGTTTGCAGGGGGGGGGGCATTGTAGAGGCCACATTATGTCAAGGATCTGGGTGTATATAACACCCAGGGTACTGAGCTGGATATCATCATTCTTCTCCTTATTGATTCCCTTCTACTTTTGACTCTCTCTCTCAGGGTAAATCAGGATTTTTTTTTTTTTGCCTGGTGCAGCTTCAGAATTTCTTGCACCATATACCTAATCATATTCTTACCATGTGTAAGACGTATCCAAAAATTTCATTACTTCATACAGCAAGCCCCCCCCCCTTTTTTTTACTATTGAATACACTATGAATTGTCAAACCAATAGAGCAAACTTATCTGCAAAAAGATCTAAACCTCCTAAACACTTCCTAGTTCATTTCACAAATATATGTGGTCTCAGTTCTAGTCTCAATGATGTCCATTTCCATTTACAGTTTGCCAAACAAACCCCCGTGTACTTTTTCTGACAGCATCTCAGTTATCGGTTGATTCAAGCACTGCTTGAATCTCAGTTGCCCAAATTATTCACTATATGATTCTTTTTGCCTCAAAGGTGTACTTGTGCATATGTCTTCCGATATTCCCTGTCAGAGACTTGGTAATTTGGAATCTCCTCTTTTTGATCTTCTCTGGCTTAAAATGTCTCTACCTCATTCTGTCAAATTCATCTGTTGTCTTTACCATTCTCCCAACTCCACCAATCACTTGGAACTCTTTGACTTCCTCTCCCTGCAACTTGACTTTCTCCAGTTCAACTTTCCTAACAGTCAGGTAATTTTCCTAGGTGATTTTAATGTTCACAACTCCAGCTGTCTTCCATTTTCTAGTCACACAGACCCAGCTGGTTGAGATGCTGAGGCTTTTGCAATTACTAATGACATATGAACAATCGCATAGATTGTTCATTTACCTACCAGAATACCAGACAATCCTAACCATACAGCCAATACGCTTGATCTTTTTCTCACAAACAACCCTTCTAAGTACACAGTCGAAGTGAGTGGTCCTTTAGCCACCTCAGATCACAACTTGGTGATTATCTCTTCTCCAATGGAGATTTTATCTCAACCTCAACACTATTCCCAACCATGTGTTGTTTGGCATTATAAGAATGCAAAATGGGATGATCTGTGTGATTTCTTTTCCTTGGTCGTATTACTGTTCCAAAACTTACCCGATGTCAGTGTTTGCTCAGATCATTTCAGTGAAATTATTCTTACAGGAATGGAATCCATTATTCCACATTTCACTTTAAAATCTCATCCTTTATCTAAACCTTGGTTTTCCAATAAATGTGCTAAGGCTGTTCAAGAGAAGAATGTTGCATATCACACATGGCTTGTTTCCAACTCTTCAGTTTCATTTTCTGCCTACACCAAATCTCTCAACAATTGTAAAGCAGTTATTAATCAGTCCAAACTAGATTTTGAACAGGCTAAGAGTAGAGAAAACTTGCTTCTTGCCCTAATAGTAGCTGAGCATTCTGGTCTCTTGCCAAAACTATTGGCCGCAACTTTTGCCCATCTCTGCCCCCACCTTTCTCAGAACCAGATGGTTCTATTGTCCCTTCAGCAAAGGATAAAGTTAACCTGCTAGCATCCCATTTTCTTTCCAACTCATGTATTAATGATCTTGATAAAACACCTCCCACCATTCCTAGCACACTCCATTCAATGCCTCCTGTGGTTTTCCATCAAAATGAAGTTAGAAAGATTTTGATGAATCATTTCTAGAAGCTCCAGGTCTAGAAATGCCATCTAGACCTGGAGCTTGTCCACTTGTTCTCAAAACCTATGCCTCTGAACTTACTCCTGTTCTTTGCCCCCTTTTTTCACTTTCTTATTCCAAAGGTGTTTTTCCTTCTGCATGGAAATTTGCTCATATTCAGCCAGTCCCTAAAAAGGGTGAAAAATCTCTCCCATCCAATTATCATCCTATTTCAATTATTTCTAATCTTTCTAAAGTAATGGAGAAATCAGTTAACCACTAACTCAAACTATCTAGAAACCTTCCGTCTGATCAACATTCGCCAATATTGATTCTGTCAGTGTCAATCCACTGGTGATATTCTGAATTATGTTACCCGTTTATGGACAAATTCAATGGGAAAGTTTGGTGAAACTCAAGCAGTTGCTCTTGACATCTCAAAGGCTTTCGATCATGTTTGGCATTAAGGTCTTCTAAACAAGCTTCCAACTTATGGTTTGCCAACTGTTTTTTGTAATTGGTTATCCAGTTTTCTCTCTGATCACTCACTGAGGGTGATTATTATTATTAGCTATATGGTGCAAGGAAGCCTGAGGCTTAAGCTGCACCAGCCAAAAAAAAAAAAAAAAAAAATTCCCGAGTTACCCTGAGAGAGAGAAGTAGAAGGGAATCACCAAGAAAGAGAAGAATGATCCAGCTCAGGACCCGGGGTGTGCCAAGCCCATACTCACCAGATGTGAGCCCCTGGGTGTATGGTAGGTGGCTCTCTGTGTTCTAACTTATCCACTAATGCTGGTGTCCCCAAGGTTCAATTCTTTCTCTCACTCTTTTCCTCTTGTATATTAATGACCTTCTTTCATTGACCAGAAATCCTATCCATAGTTTTGTTGATGTTAGTAGATTGCATTCCAGTTTGAGAAACCTTCACCATGCTCAATCAGCTTCAACTTCTCAAATATCAGCTACCAATTCCTTAAATGCCGATTTCCAGTGGGGCAAAGACAACTTAGTTGATTTCAATCCTTCTAAAACTCAGTCTTGTCTTATATCTTGCAAAAAGGATTCTTTTGCTCATATGCTTATCTTTGGTGACCCTCCGATTTCTAAGCAAGATGATATGTCTTTTTGGAATTACCCTGACTTCTAATCTCTCTTGACACAAGAACATTACAATTATTGCCTCCTCTGCATCAAAAAAACTTGGTTTTCTCTTTCACTCTTGGCATTACTTTTCTTCCAAACAGCTGTTCACTCTGTACAAATCTCAAATCCCCTCTACCATAGAATATTCTTTTCACATCTGGGGCAGTGCACCCAGAACTTCTCTCAGGCTTCTATATTCCATTCAGAAGAGGACAGTTAGGTGAATTAATGACTCATCTCTAACAGAGTCTCTCCACTCTGTCTCATAGATGTACTGTTTCTGCTGCATGCCCTTTCTACAGATATTTCCATGGGCACTGTTCTTCTGAAAACAGTCCAAACAGGTGCCGCCACCAGCCAACATCCATTTATTGTCCAACTTCAAACTCACAGAACCTGTGAGTTTGAAGAAAGTCACAGGTACTCCAGAAAAAGTACTTGAAGTTTATCAGAATTACTTAAAATGCTCCAATATTAGTGTACATGTTCTTACTTTTAGTTACTGTAACACAGCCCATATATTTACTTGCTTCACTGAGGGCAGCAGAGCTTGAAATCCCTAACACTTTATGCTGCATGTTCCAATAGAAGCAGTGCAAGAATCACTTTCACCTCTACCTGTGGCTCTGGTTAATCTATTAGTCTGTCCCTTCCCCAAGCTAGCAGTTTTCTGACCCACCTGTAGCATCAGCAAATATTCTTGTACCCCTTTTATTTAAGTGTATTCCATCCCTGTGAAAACAGTCTCTCCTGTAACAAGCACAGATCACACTGAGAAAAATTCTACCCCATGAGCTTTTCACATTCTCTCCAGGGCTGAATTGATTGATAAGATTCTTAACATGTACTCCCTCCTATCGTGTCTGGACAGAATTGCAGACACTTTCAAATTCAATCCCAATGTGTGACTTTTTGCCAACGTTTATCTGTACTTGTTAAGTAAGTCCTCAGATCTCCTACTCTTAATATCATTAGTGCCAATGTGTACAACAATATCACCCTTTGTGCCCTTAAAAGGTGATATCTGCTCTATAATGTTATCTACATTTGCCCTTGCCAGACATACCTTGGTCTGATCCCACTTATCCTTCTTGCACAACTTATTTCCCATTTTCCTGATAATAGAGTCACCGATAATAACTATTTTCTGTGAGAAAATGGATTTTGCCTTGGAGATTGCTGGTGTATTGCCTTGATGGACAAGAGCAAGCTCTGGCTTTGAGTTTGGCAGTTGGGAGCTTGTTGGGTTCCCAATTTTATATCTTTCCAGGGCATCTATTCTTTCTTTAAACTCTCATAAATGCCCATCAGAATGCTGACTTGGTGCCTAATTTCTTCACACACTCTGCACATGCAAAGATGTGTACTAGGTGCAGAGAGCATGATACTGCCCTCTTGGCTGTATTACCGCCTGTTGCAGAAAATCTGCAAACATTGAACAAGTTGAACATTTTGTTATGCCATGATTCATTTGAGAATTGCCCCCTTTGGTTCTTCTCCGAGCCACAGCACTCTCACTTCACTACTTTATGCCTGTTGCTTTGGTGCTCTAGTCTAGGTCGTGATTTCTGTTTAAATTTAATTTAATTGATTAACAGTGAAAATTTAAAAAATATATCCAATTTAACTGAATTGAAAATACTACACCAAGTTAAAAGTTTCCTAAATGTGATATGTATTACAATGTGAAGTTTTATGTTATACCTTACGCCTTCAAGTTCACGTTATATGTTATGCTATGCGCCTCTCCACATTTTGCATTACGATTTTGCCGAGAAACTATCTGTGACTGAGTTTGTCCTATGTGGAGATTCAGAATAATGTGCACTTTGCTGGGCATTGGGAGGTTCCAGCATTAGTCTGTCGAAACTAGTCACAGTTCCTGCTTTTTGATGCAGAGCATTGTCATGTTGTAAGGGCTTTTTTTTTTAAATTGCCACAGTGTGAGGTACACAATTTTCCAGAAAATGAGTGGACTCTTATCCTATTAGCAGCTGCAAGAGTTTTTCAAGTTTGCTTAAGATAAGTAAAAGTCCCTTGTATGTGTTTGCTTACATTTCTCTGTTTATGTTAATACATTATTTGCACAATTTCTTGAAATGTATGCTACTGGGATTTTTATGATTAAATACTTTTTGTTTATCACCAGGTTTTGTAGTTTATTATACTTTTTTTTAATAAATAATGAAACATTTGTGTCCATTTGTGTAAAACTGCCAAGAACTGTATAGTTTGTCTGTAAATGTGTTAACTAGGAAATTGCAGTATGATCAGAACATTTTGGGACTGAAAATGCAGTACTTCAAAGGGGGCTTCAAGTGCAGTCAAGGTGGAAGGTCAAAGATACATTTCTTTAATATATATGGTAAATAAATGGATTTTCATTGTTTGGGACTTTTTATTGAAACAGTAGGCAGCATAGTGCAGGATATTAGCATTAGTAGAGGCATTTGATGCAAGAAAGCAAGCTTATGCAGCATCAGCCAAAAAAAACCCACTTCCACTTCACCCCTCTGTTCGTTCAAAATACCTGTCCAGCTGAGCCTTAAACTTATTTAGGCTATCAACCTCCACCACAAGGGATGGAAGTCTGTTCCACCAACCAACCACCCGCTGGCTAAAGGCAAATTTCCGCACGTCTATCCTACATCTGTCTTTCCTCAATTTGAATTTATGCCCTCTCAGGTGATTTTTCTGAGCTAGAGGAAGAATCCCATCAGCATTGAGCATGCTTAAACCATTCAAGGCTTTATACACCTCTATCAGATCACCTCGCTGGTGCCTAGTCTCCAGACACTGTAATTTGCAAAACTTAAGCCTTTCTTCGTAAGAGCACCCCTTTGTTCCATTCACTAATCTTGTTGCCCTTCTCTGTACTCGTTCCAGCAGCTCTACATCCTTCTTGAAATGAGGTCTCCAGACCTGTATACAGTACTCTAGGTGTGGCCTGACCATCGCCTTATACAATGGAATAATCACCTCCTTATCCCTGCTGGAAAAATTCCTGTATATCATTGACAATACTCCATGAGCTACTCTTGCAGCCTGTCTGCACTGCTCAGAGAACTTCATATCTGCCTGCACAACCACCCCCAAGTCCCTTTCATTCTCTACCACTGTCAGTGTAGTACCACAGAGTTGATACGTTGCTCTGGGGTTGCTGTTTCCCATGTGTAGTACTTTACATTTGTCAATGTTAAACTTCATTTGCCACCTCTCAGCCCATCTGCTCAACCTTTCCAGATCCTGTTGCAGCAGCATAGTGTCAGTAGTGTCCTTGACAACCGTGCCAACCTTTGTATCGTCTGCAAACTTGGACATTAAGCCCGATATACCATCATCAATATTATTTATAAATACAGAAAACAATAATGGATATGAAAATTGCTACTGTTAACAATATAGATATTGGCATGTCATGGCTAGTGATTGGCATGTCCATGTAGAGCTTAGCACATTGCATTTTTGAATCTGTATGGTGTCACAAAATATACAGGCATTTGTTGACTGTGAATGTTTGAATGTTCTAAATGTATCTTAAATCTTTTGTCCAGTGAACAGAAAATTCTTAAGTTCTTCATGATTTGATATTTCAGAGCCTAGTTAAATGGTTAGAAACACAGTTGTGTAATTATATGCCCTCTGAGAAAAAGTATAGGTTTAAATCTGCATAGTTAAACAGAATTCTGAAGTGAAGTGTACTTACAAAGCTACATGGACATATTACTATAGGTTGCAGACACCCTCAATTAGTGATTTTAACTTGGCTAGAATCTGTAATATATATTTGTATATTACTACATAGGTTGACTGTATTGTCAAATTAGCATTTTGCTTTTTAATGTAATCCATTTTACAATTCTCAACTGATGCTTTATTTTATTATAATTAGGATTGTGAGTTTTCTTCTCAGTATCAGTTACGGGCAACGTTGTTTGATACACTTTATTGCCAGTTCTTAGGAGAAACGTGGAATGGATTGCCTGTGGAATCTAAGAGTGAAAAAGTGCATATTGATCAGGTAACCACATATCTTTAGTAATTGGATTGATCATACTGTAATTTCAAAAATTAGGTAAATTGATAGGAAAGAACACCTTGACCAAATTGCTTAATATACAATAATAACTTGCTATAGATATGTGTATTTTAAAGTTGTTTTTCTCTATTTGAATTTGCTTGAGTGATTTTAATTATGAAGTGCGATGAAAAAGTTTGGGGACAGATTTTTATCTTGAAATTGGTGTTGTAGTGAGTTGGCTTGTTGCAACATGTGTGGTGACTTATACAGACACGAATCACATGTTTACCTATAGTCATTCTGAATTGACACATTGAATACAAGGTATTTTATGTGTTTCGATTTTAAAATAAGTGATTTTAATGCGCAGCGAATTGTTATCAAATTTTGTTTCAAATTACTGAAAAGTGCAACAGAAATCCATGAAACGTTAAAAACAGTTTGGAGATTGCTTGGTTTGGATTTTAGTGGCTCATCAGCAATACAGGCTATAATGCACTAAAACTGGGTCATATAAGGGATAGAGGTAAGGAAAAGATTAGCGACAGGGTTTGGGTTACTAGATGGTCAAAATGTATGTTGACATCTTGGCATGTTCAGCTGAAATATGCCTTCTTCACCTCATTTCACGATTTTTACAATGTGACAGAAAAATGAATCTACACTCTCCTTGATGTCTCTGCTACTTTTTGACTCACTTGCTGTTGGGCCTCTGGTAACAGCTCTGTAATCTTTATTCAGAACATTTTCCTAGACCTACCCCAATAGAAAGGAAGAACCCTCTTAGCCTTGTTTTTCTCAGCCATATTCATTCCCTTTCTTTCAAGTTACCCCAGCTTCAGCTCTTTTGCTGATGACACTTCCCTTGCTTGAGGTGTTTCCAGCTGAAAACTTCCTGGATTATTTTGAACTTTTTAGTTTGCATGTTAATCTCTTGAAGACAAAGTAACTACCATTTGTTCTTTCTACAATTTTCCTCTTTCCTTCAAATTAGAATATGCACTCTAAATTAATTCCCACTTAAACCAGATTAAATTTGAGGTCATTTAGATTCCAAACTTCTCTTCTCAGTTCAGTGCATAAAGTTTCAGTCTACTGCTATCAGCGTTTTATTTTATGAAGTGTGACTTGCCCTCATTCATAATCCGAACACTATGCAGAAATATTTTGCCATCTATATCCTGCCTCATTTCCTTTATACATCATTAATCTCGGTTTTCATCTCAAAATTCAACCTTCAGCCTGTTATGTCAGCTGAATATTTTCTCATCAGAGAGTAATTGCCAAGCTGGGACATCGTATTGTGTCATCTCAATGTCAACTGTACCAACAAATTCAAATAGTGCCTGTTATTGTTCACTGTCAATACAAAGTGATTGTGTTTTGTAACTCTGATCGCTAGCTAAAATGAATTCTTTAACATCTGGGACTTTCTTAAGTGGAAAATTCCATTCAAGACCACCAGAGCCATGCCATCTCTTCAGTTTAAACTCTCCAGAATAAATAGATTTGATTCTTCATTCATCAGTAACTCCTTCAAGCTAGCCACCTGTTTTGATCTTGACCCTGATGTCTGGATTCATTACAAGGTGTACAGATAAAGCATTTTAGATTTACTCATATCAAACTTTAAAGTTTTGTAGACTTGTTATCTCTAGTTTCATTGAGCTTTTTTCATTTTTATTTAATTTTATTCCTTTGTTAAAGCCACACTTATCCATTTCATATATTATTATTATCATTGCTTAATTTATGTAAACTTCTATAGCTTGGCTAGATTGGTATCGGCTTTACGTTGTACTCTGTACTATATTTTATGACAATAAATGATTTTATACATTTTAGTCACATTAATTATTTAGATGCTCAAAATAAGCTCCTTGTGCATTCATACATAGATCTATCTGCTTTAGTAGATTTTTGGTTCTATCTGTCATATTTTGTCCCAGTGCTCTTGTCATATTATCAATGAATACAGTTATTAGTGGTGGTGGTTAGAATATGGTGCTATAATTATCTCTCTCTCTCTCTCTCTCTCACACACACACACACACACACACACACACACACACACACACACACACACACACACACACACAGGGTCATTAGCCCTTAGAAAAATGGAATGTATGAGATCATTGTATCCCCCCCTCAAGCTAGCAGATTTCCGACCCACCTAACACTGCCTCAATAGCATCAGCAAATATTCTTGCACCCTTTTTATTTAAGTGTATCCGATCCCTGTAGAAGCAGTCTCTCCTGTTAACAAGTACACACCAGGCTGAAAAAAATTCCACCCCTTGAGCCTTGCACAATCTTTCCAGGGCCGAATTGATCGACAAGGCTCTCATCGTATACTCCCTCGTATCGTGTCTGGGCAGAATTGCAGACACTTTCAAATTCAACCCTAATTCACGGCTTTTTTTCAACAGTGACCTGTACTTGTTAAGTAATTCCTCCGGTGTCCTACTCTTAATATCATTAGTGCCAACGTGTACAACTATATCACCTTTTGTGCCCTTAAAAGATGATATCACCTCTACGTCATCAACCTTTGCCCCTGGCAGACATACCCTGGTCCTGTTCCACTTATCCTTTTTACAAAGCATGTTACCTGTTTCCCTAACAATAGAGTCACCAACAACTACTAGTTCCTGTGGGACCAGTGCATTCTGCCTTGGGGGTTGCCGCTGTGTTGCGTGATGACCAAGTGCAAGCTCTGGTGTTGATGTGAGCAGCTGAGCGCTTGATGGGCCCCTCAATTTAGATCCTTTGAGGGCATCCACCCCGTCCTTCAAGCTCTCACATAGGCCCATAACAACGCTGAGTTGTCACCCGATTTCCTTACACTCCTTACATCGCACACACAGACTTCCCCCATGGGAATATCACGTCCCGTACCCGATTGCTCCACAAACATCATGCAAGCAGTGCATTTTAAAAGGCTGAAAGGCTGTGATTCAGAGGGCAACTGCCCTCCTCAGTTCTCCCATTAGCTTGAGCCTTTTGCTTTGCTGCTCTGGTCTGCGTCATGATTTCGATTTAATTTCAATAAAATTTCAATTTCAGTACAAAATTATAACCCTAAACTTGTATCCCAACACGGTTATAACGCCATATATCTATATATATTTTTCAGCATCGAGTATTATCTACGAGTTCTGTTTATATAACTTCTGTATCAAGTTATGCATTAATTAATTATATTACGTTTGTAATCTAAGCCGTTACGTGTATTTAGTTAAAAAGTACAATTTAATTGACAGTGAAGTTTAACAAGATTAATAGATTTTACTGATTGATTGACAATATTATACTATACTATATTAAGCTTACGCTATCTAGTTCGGATATAACGTATTGTATAACAATGGCGGCGAGTTATGAACGGAAAATCTACGGACACTTAAGTATTAATTAACTTCCAAATCTCGCTGTCTCAATTCAGAATAAATAAGGATCCTGACTAGATCTATAAACTACTTATAGAAAACAATTTGATATAACAATTGGTCAGTAAAGCGGCAAAATATGGCTAAAAAACTTCTAGTTCACTGCAACTTATAACACGTGGATTTGATACCCTTACCGATACTAAGTAATACCTACAAAATCTCTAAGTTAAACTTTAAACTAAGTATTGTAACTAGGAATATAAAGCTACTTTAGCAAATAAGTTAATATGCCAATTTAAGCTAATAAAACAGAAAAAAACTTCTCTATTCCAGGAGCAGTAAAAAACTTTGACTGAACAAGGCTACTCTCGTTCTCGAGACCAGCCATAAGACCGAAAACTCAGGACTAAAATTTTGTACTAATGCCTCCTGTCAATAGCCACTGACAACTGAATCTTCCAAACATCTAAAATGCCTTCTGAAGAGTGAGAAAAACTTATTGTAAATTCTGGCACATAAGTCAACCCCTACTTCTGTGAAAATTCATGCTTAATCATACATGTGCCGCGTCAAGCAATCCCCCCCCCCCACTTTTTTTAAAGACATCTTTTATATTTAGTATAATGGCATATTACAGTAAAATCTGCATTTAAAAACTAGTCTAATATTTAATTCAATATTTTACCGCTCTTTCTTTACAGCAGTGTTTCTCAACCGTTTTTAATTATCGCCCCCTAAAGGGCTTTTTTAGACAGTTTTTTTTCCCTAATCACCCCCATGAAATTTTAAACAAAAAAATACTCTATAGTTACTCATTTTTATTCAATGGGATCTCTGAGCCTGATGCTTCTTTGCTAAAAGTTCAATGTTCGGTATGACATTAGTAAGTTTGTTTGGAGAACTGGCGCCTCCGTAGTCAGGTGGGCAGGAGCAGCAGTGCGTAGCATATGCTCCTTGATTAGATCGGGGTTAGAGCCTGTGACCACCAAATACGGAGGATGCGGAAAGGTCAGGGAATGACCACCACATATCCCCTGAGCAATATGGCCTTAGTTGCTAATGCTCCTAAAAAAACAAAAACAAAATAACAAAAAAACCTCCCATGGGGTACTCGTTCCAGGTAGTTGAAACTAGTATTTCCCACGATCGTTTCTTCCGGGTTCTGATCAAGGTGGTGCGTGCATTCATTCCTAACCTCACGGTATTTCTCTCTAAGGCCCTCCACCTCAGCCGCTGGCCAGGATCTTTTTGCTCTTTGAAAATTTTTCCTGCTTGTATTTACTTTGTGTCGGAGTCTCTGAAGCTCCGGGCACCACCAGGGGACTGCAACTGGGGATGGTTTCTTCCTTTTGATGGTTGCGTTTGCAGCCTCTGTAATTATGTTTACAATGGCACGTTGGTGTTGGTCAGTGGTAAGGGTTGCATAGTCAAAAGTTTGAGCAGTCAGTGCTTCTTGAAATTGTTCCCAATTGGCCTTGTCATCGGTGAATCTGTTTACAGTTATTCTAGGTGTGGATTGTCTGTTAAGAGCACAGTGCATCTGGAATGTAATAACTCTGTGGTCACAGGTTGTACAATTCTCGATGACCTTCCTTGAAGATATATGTCCAGCGATGGAGCGAGTGGCAAAGCTTACATCTGTTGTTGCTTCCCATAATGTGCTTGAGCAGGTGGGCAGATTGTTCGACTGGTTTAGTATTGCCCGGCGGAATTCTTGGAGGTGCTGGCCATTAGCAGTACCAAGTCAGTCAGGGTTGCACTGTGCCAAGCCTGATTGATTGAACAAGCCTGTCAATCAGATAGTAGCCTTTTCCTTCTTGTTCACAAGGGTTTTATCCGGTGTGTTGTGCGGTATTGTTTTATCAGTTATTATGATGCAGTCCCAGGACATTTTGTGGGTTGGGGTCTCTAGTACCCTGGGGTTCGTACTAGTAGTACGAACTTTCTTTCTTTGATCAACTGGTATTTCATTGCGATCTTCCAATGTATTATCTTGGCAACCTGGTCATGTCTACGAGTGTACTCAGTCTGGGTTATCACCTTGCATCCCGCAGTGATGTGTTGGATCGTTTCTGAGGTCAGGTGGCATCATCGACATGTATCATCGGACACTCCGGGCTTCTTGATGATGTATTTTCTCTAGTTTCTGGTGTTGATTACCTAGTCTTGGATGGCGAGCATAATCCTTCAGTCTCAGGGAAGAGCGTCCCGCTCGTGAGCCATGCATTGGAAGCAATTTTATCTATGATCTTGATGGAGGTCATTGTAGTCTGTCATGGAGTGCCTTATTTTTCCATCTTTCTAGCTTTCTTTGTGCCTTCTGATGGGAGGGGACTCCTTGCTTAGGTTGAAGGGGATATACCAACCCGCACTGGACCAGCGTGGCAGATTATGGTCCATTTCCCTCAGCATGAATTGTTGAGGAGGCTTCCATCCTGCAGTGGGTTGATAATGGCTGCACTTTACTTTTTTTTTTTTTACCACTTGTTTGTCTTCCTTATGGCCCGGTGGAGTGCTGTTGTGTGTTTCTGGGAGTAATCCTTCCGGTTAGCAATTGTTGTTTTCTGTTGCTCGATAACGTATATAAGGCCCCTTCCTCCTTCTTTCTGAGCAATTGTCAGTCTCTCCATTCTGACTTTAGGTGGCATTGGCTTCTCTTGGTCATCATTGTCCTTGTCTTTCTCATGATATCCTCTAGCTTGGTGTTAGTCCAATCTATGACCCCAAAGGAGTATGTTATCATTGAGACTGCATAGGTGTTTATGGCTTTAACTGTGTTCCATCCATTCAGCTTTGCTTTCCTCAAGCTTCTGGGTCTCTGATGGTATTTTTCGGTCAGGCAGGCCTTAATTTCCTTGTGCTGTAACTGCTGAGCCTGCATCATCCCCAAGTATTTGTAGGCCTCTCCCTCTGTCATGGCTTTTATCTCTTTACCCATCTGCAGCTGTTAGTTTCGGTTGGCTAATTTTCCCTGGTGCAATGCTTGGGTCTTACATTTTTCTAGACCAAATTCCATCCCGATGTCCTTGCTGAATTCTTCGGTGATCCGGAGTAGTTGCTGGAGTTGCTTCTCGGTTGCCGCGTAGAACTTAATGTCATCCATGTATGTCAGTTGGGTGAGGATGTACAGGTTCTACTTGAGGTTATATCCTTACTTGCTACTGTTGAGCATGGTGGATAGCAGGTTAAGTGCTAGACAGAACCACAATGGGCTCAGAGCATCGCCCTGAAAGATTCCTCTCCTGATGGGAATTGGCCTGGTTGTGATGTTTTCGACCTTTGTAGATGTTCAGCACCTCTATTAGCCAGCTATGAGGCACCGAGTCGAATGCCTTGCGGTAATCGATGTAGGCTGTGTACATGTTGCGCCACTTCTTGTAGGCTTGCTCCATAACTGCGACATCTGTGGTTAATTGCTCCTTGCATCCTTTCTGCTGTTTAGCCATTATGTTTTGGCTCTCCAAGTGGTCTGATGTCGACGTGGTTGTGCAGCTGGTTAGGATCTTGTATATCATTGGGAGGCAGATGATTGGCCTGTATTTCGCCAGGTTTCTTGTATAATACCAAAGGTCTTTAGGCTTCAGATATGTGATTCCTTGAGTCAGAAAATTCAGGATTGTCTTTGGGTGCCTTATCATTCGGGTGAACTGCTGTGCCAGGTGCTTGTGTGTGCAAGTGAGCTTCTTGTACCAGTAGTTGTGGATGTTATCTATTCCTCTAGTTCGCCAGTTGTGACAGTTCCTAATTGTCTGTTTTACTTCTTTCTCCCGAATCTCTCCCTCTCTCATCTCTTGTATGTCCTTGGTTTTCTTGCGTTATAGTTCTATCCAGGGGGCTCGGCTGTTATGCCTTACTTCCCTGCTCCATACATTGCCCCAGAACTCCTCAATCATATTTTGCCCAGGTGGTCCATTCCCTTCTTTCCTCTTTGGTCCTCATCGAAGATTTGGTTGTTTATTTTCCTCTGGGAGCTGTCTTTGTATCGGTGTAGTCTCTAGCTGATTGCAAGGAAGTTCTGCTTCAGTGTGTCCAAGTACTCTCCTATTCTCTGATTTTTTTTTTTTTTTTTTTGTCTCATGTTTGCTGTGGATGCTGTCTCTCTTGAGGATGGTTTTCACTTTTACAATCAATTTCCTACTCCTATTACCCTGTTGGTATGGGTCAATTGGCCTATCTTGACTCTTAATTCTTATATCTTCTGCTGAAGTTTTCTTTTCTAAGTTGGCGGTTCCTTCTGTTTTTGGCTCTTCTGCTGCTGGTCTCTCGTTTCTCTTCCATTAATCCTAGTGGCTGCTATGGTAGTACAATACACGGCTGTGTGAATGGCCCCCAGTATTGCACCATTGTTGTCGAGGTAATGTGGTATTGTTTGCCGATTGAGATGGTTCACAAAGTTGTATTGTGCCTCGTTTTCGTTATCACGTGGGTCTTTGTAGGATCCATTCCTTCGAATTCTGTTAGGGCCTTCTTACACTCATCTTCTATTCCGAATATAATGACCTTGTCTCTTTCCACTTCAGCTGCTGTGGGTTGTATTTCTTCTTGCTCTTCCTCCTCTGGTTCCGTATTGACCATATTCTTTATCCTCTTGTAATTGATCGCTTACTTCCTGTTTGATTTTTTCCGAGATTGCAGGAGTATCAGGTTCTTCTTTGTGACGATGGTCCTTCTCTGGTCCACTATTCGCTGTTCGGTGACCTGAATATCCTGGAATTGTTCCAACCACTTGGTATGTAGTCTTGCCCTGTATATTGTCATATCGGTCTCTAGCTTTGTTATATTCTTTTTGATGCTCCACTTCATGCATTGGTGTTTTCTTTTCTTCCTATTTGGTCAGTTGTGCAAGAAGCACTTTCAGTTGGTGGAGCTGGATGGTCTTGCCCTTCTCTTGTAGCCATACGGGGGACAGTGGCACTGTCTTCACTGGTGCATGACTTTATCTTGTGCCACACTCAGTGCAGTATGATTAATATGTTTGTGCGACATCATCCATCTATGGAGGTGGACCTGTTTAGGGCATAAGCATACTTCGGCTTATGTCCAGTGGTAGTTCTTGGGAGTGACACCAAATAGTGCCACAATCTGCCTTAGCTGCCACTCCAACCTTGTGGTAGGTAGGTCCACTGGAGCAACTTTCACGATGTTTGTTTATTTATTAATTTATTATTATTATTAATTAATTTATTATTATTATTCTACTTTATTATTATTATTATACTGGTCTCCCAACTTGATGGAGCCATGTTCGCTTCTTCCAAGGTGGGACTCGTACCTGGGTCCATCAGGCTGGTAGTCCGGTGTCGTAACCACTGGACCATTGCGTCCTTTATCGTGTGGATCACATCAAAAGCTTCAGATTGACATAAAATGCGTCTGTCTTAATCTTGTAGGCTTATCAAAAAAAAAAAAAAAAAAATCGGTAGCATCAGGAAAATGGATATTCAGACTTAACTGATCAGGTTTTTTTTTAAACTTCACCGATCAGGAAGTATTTGAAAACCAGAAACTTTAAAAATTTGTTCTTAATGCGGTCATGGCCATGACTGATAATAACAGAAATGGTAATAAGGCACCTCACTGGTGACCAATTTTATTTTTTATTGCTAGATATTGTTTGTTTTTTTTATATTCTGCTTGATTTTTTACTGATGGATTTCAATACATATTATAAAATTTGATTTTTAATAAAAAAAATTAAAAATATTTTTTTTACACACATGCTAAATGAAACTTTTCTTAATATGTGTCTGAAAATGAAAAAAATTACAATCATGAAATGATACTATTTATTAGTAACATTTTGCAGTTCAGAAAACCATTTGTGGATGAAAATTTAAATATGTATGAAGATATATTAATCTTTTTTGTGAAATTACTTTATATATTAATCTTTTTGTGAAATTAGTATATTAGCCATATAAGTGCAAGGAAGCTACAGGCTTTTGTAAAAAAAAAAAAAATTTAATAGGTAGGCAAGAAAATACAATTATTTGCTTCTCTTCCAGGGTTGCACATGCTGTTTTGTCAGTGAAATACAGTAATTTTGCCAGTAGGGATATGAATGGCGATTATCCCATTGTATAAAGCAGTAGTTAGGTCATATCTTGAATACTTTATACAGGTCTGGAAGCATCATTTGCAGAAGGATGTGGATCTGTTGAAGTAGGTGCAGAGAACAGCAACAGGATTAGTAAGAGACACAAGGTGCTCTCTCTTACTAGGAAAGGCTTCAGTTCTGTAAATTGCAGTGTCTAGAGACAACACTGCAAGGAGATCTGATTGAGGTGTTTAAGACACTGAGTGGATTGAGTAAGCTTGATGCTGATGGAATCCTTCCTTTTGCTCAGATTATGAGAGAGTTTAAATTCAAATTGAGGAAGGATGGTGGTAGGATAGATGTGCAGAAATTTGTCTTCTGCCAATGGATAGTTGATTGTCAGAACAAACTTTTCGGACAGTAGCAAAATCAATTTGTCACTATTTTCTGATGCTGAAATGACATAATCTGACGTAATTTCCATTTAGTAACAAAGAAAAATGGAGACGATTGTGCAAAGGATCAAGGTGATCTTGAAGATCACCTACTAAATTTCTGATGGTAGTAAAATCAATTTGTCACGATTTTGTGACGTGGAAATTATGTCATTTGACATTATTTCTGTTTCATAACAGAGAAAACGGAATCGACACAGGAGATCATGCAAAGGACCAAGGGAGATGATCTTGGATGTGCGCAGAGCTGGTGGCAGAAAAACATTTGATTTGGGGTGTACCGCTTAGGTGGCCTTGGGCTAACCATTACCACCCGTGGCAGAAACTTTTTGGTAACCAGAGAAATGGATATCTTGAGTGCAGTGATCTTGGATGTGCTTAGAGCTGGTTTATGCTAGTTCTGAGCACATCCAAGATCATTACATTACATGCACTTCAGCTTTACCAGTTTGACTTGGTGCATTATAGCCTTAGATGCTACGTAGCCGAGTGGTCAGGAGCGGGAGTGCAGTAGCACACGCTCTTTGAGTAGACCGGGATTCAAGCCCCTGATTGCTGAATACGGTCGAACTGCCAACCCCTCACTGGACCAGCGTGGCAGATTATGGTCCATTTCCCTCAGCATGAATTATTGAGGAGGCTTCCATCCTGCAGTGGGTTGATAATGGCTGCACTTTACCTTTTTTTTAGCCTTAGATGCTAATGTGCCATAAAATCCTAAACAACCAACCAGCCTTACCAGTTGAAGCACATGTAATGTAGGCATTACAGTACTCATCTGTATTACTGAAAGAGTTGTATATTTCCATCAAGAGGCAAATCATAAACATTTTTCTGCAACCAGCTGGGCCAGTCAGGCATATTTGAATTGTTTCGCAGTTGGGAGATAACAGACTCCAAATTACTTGTATGAGTAGAATTTTTTGTTTGTCATTCTCATTAAGTTGCAGAAGTCCTCGTTGTTCATCAAGTTTTCGCATTTCTTTGCATTTGCGCTGAGTTGGTTGAGCGTGGCAAGCTTTAGATCCCCATTCATCTCACTGTTTTTATGATTGTAAAAGTTTCGAAAGGGGTCTTCTCGCAGTTGCGTTACAAGGCTATGCAGGTCATTACCGCATGGCTCATCAGGGTCAGCATTGTTGTCTTGACACGTCGTCTTACATATTTCAGTCATTTTGCAAATGTCCAAGTCCAATTCATACAATTTACAACCTAGTATGAGCTCTTCATTGTCATCATAGACCTTGACATATTTCATCTCTGTTTCCTCATTGCAAAATGGAATGTGCAGCATTACCATCTCGCACTTGTAGAGATCCTGAGCCAAGTCAGTTTTGATAGCATATTATGCCTGGATACTGTCATTTCTTGCAGATCTCATAGCGCTGCATGTGTAATTTGCAACAAAGCATGACAGAGTAACATGATCCAACATGATAGTATGATTGTAACAATACAAATACTTGTATTGTTGCAATCATATTATTCAAAAAATGGCTGCAATCAAATGGGTAATTAGGCTATTGGTTTAATCTCTTCCAAGTGTTGATTTGTTAGAATCAACACTTGGAAGAGATTAGGCCAATATATTACATTGAGCATATATTACATCGTTCATGATTTTGGTTCTAGCTGTTTGAAATTTAGTAGGTGTCAAAGATTTTTACACATAAAACATCTTTCATGCATATAGGGTTACACACACGCGATTTTTTTTTTTTTTTTTTTTTTTTGCCGATGTTGTATAGCTTGCTTTTTTTTTGCATCATTTGTTGCTAATACTTCATTTTTTGCACCCACATTTTTGCTGTCTGATTCTTATTTTTCCACTTTTCAAGTTATTAAACTACTTGACAACAAGGAAATTACTATTTTTATACTTTATTTTGCTTATTTTTAGAAGTGCCTCATCCCCCTCAAAATTGTCTACATTTGAAACTTTTCTTGATAATTAAGAAATATTCAGTTTATATAGATAAATGTAAAAATTAGTTGTTTGAAAAACAAATAAACAGAAGAAATAATTTGAAAAACTGTACTTATCTCTAATTTAATTTCTATTTTTGGGATCACTTTTGTTTCTCCAGTTATTCAAGCTGAAATGAGATAGCCTCATCATATAACGGGGAGGGCATAGGTTTTTGTAAATGGCAAATTTGGCTTTTGTTGATGCCATTTGTTTAAAAGATGTTAGCTTAGATTGATAACTGTTTCTGTAATGTGAGCCAGTTTTTGTCAGTATCACTTACAGGACCAAAATTTTGCAAAGACAGAAACTGAATGCATATAGGTTTCAAATTATTTCATTGCCTACACTGAAGCATAGCCCTATACCTTTTCTATTAAACAGAACAAATTTTGTTGGCTATTGTCTTCTTTGGGTGATTTAAAAATTGTTGAAATAGGATTTTAAGAATTATAGTTGTTACAACATTATCAATTGACTTTTATAAAGCTATATTTTTTGGTGAGTTGATGTGTATATTATATGAATGGATTATATAAAGTTTTTATGTTTTGATTGTTGCCTTTTATAATGTACTGTGCTGAAAGCTGCCTTTCTCTTGAATCTTTTCTTAGGATGTATATTTGTGCATAGACATTTTTGATCCTAGATTGGTGATCATAATAGAGATATTAAGATTTTTTGCTCCACATAAAGAGCCTCTTTCTGTAGGATGGACAGCAATTAATATTTTTGAACATCAGAAAGGTAGTCATTCACCAGACAGCGATATCCTAAGGTAAGAAAGTTTATTATATATTGTTAAATAGATGGTTCATAGAATCTTTGAATGACATGCATATGCACATGCGTGCACACATACGCACACAGTAGAAATTAAAGTGAACATGAAAATGGCAGGTTCAGTTGTTCATTGTTTATAGGATGGCCAGAAAGAAAGCCAAAAAATGAGAAAGGAAGGAGTTTAAAAGTTTAACGAAGGTGAAATAAAGAAAAACTTTAAGATATATAAGAAATATGCCATAAGATACATTCAAAGTTGGTTATAATGAGATCCAAAGTATATCTGTTATTATAGCCATATGTTACTTTTGTTGTTACTTGCTACATTTATCACGCATTTGCACACAGATATATATTACCTTTATGAAAAGGGGAAAAGACATCAATGAATAACCATAACTCATGATTACACAATTAACAATTTGATATATTTATGCACTGAAAAAATAATTTCATCATTAAAAAGTCTTGATGTAATATGTATATTGTTTTTATTTTTTAAAGAAGTTTTCCATTGTCATTTGTTTCAAATTTCTTTTAATGTGAAATTTATGAGCAAAGTTTCATTTTACTGAGATAAAGTCAAAATTTGGGATTGATGTCATTGGTTTCATAAAACAAAGAAGCAGTTTTTAAAGCAGTTTGTGCCCCTTCCCTTGACACTACATTAATTCGACACTCACTACAGTCTTCTTCCTCGCTATTTGAAAGCTTCCTTGGATTTGAAAGCCTCTTTTTCTCTAACAGAGAATGTGTTCATCTGTTGGCATTTCAACAGTTTTGGAATATTGTCATCATTTTCTTCAGTGTGTTCATAGACTTCCATGAGCTTTAGTCCTGCCTTATTAAAACAATTTTTGATGGTCTGTGATGTGACCTTATCAAAGGGGTCTTCTTATTGGGGGAAAGAAAACAAAAAGCTCAATGTGGATGTGCACCTTCATTGTGTGACATGCTCTATCCAAAACAGGCAGCCTGTAGCAGAATTACCCTGTGCTCCCCTCTCTCTCTGCTGCAGGTAGCCATTAGAGCCCTCATAGGCCTTCATGCGAGGTCTTTGGGAGGTTTCTGCGAGGATTCATGGGGATTTCTACTATGCCTGAAGGGACATAAAGCACTTAAGGAATAACGAAAACATCATTATTTCCATTAGTGGTAGTAGGCCTGGTAGTGCAATTAAGGAACATAATGGTATGGCAGGTGCGGAAGGGTTAAAATTAAAAGCTTCTGAACAATAGTTTAGTCCCTCTATTACACCGCTACTTGAGGATGCGACTTTAGTGCATTTTGGGAAAGGGTGTTGGTATGGAGCAATTCAAAGGTATTGTGATCAGGTGATCTTGAGGTAAAAGATGAAATCGCTGCATTGATGAATCACAGTCAAAAACACAATGTTTAAACATTGTGTTTTTGACTGTGATTGGGTCAGGTTTAAATTACTTTTTTTATATGCAAGCTTATGTGCAAACCCCTCTGGGGTTTGCACATAAGCTTGCATATAAAAAAAGCTTGCATATAAAATAAGCTTGCATATAAAAAAGTAGTACAAGGGGCGATTGTAACTTGCAATCAATTCAATAAATAAATAAATGATAAGGAAATAAATAAGAAGCTCTCGCCAAAAGAAGGGTTTGTGGTTGTTGTTCGGAGGGGTTGCAGACTTCCAGTGGTAGTTCTGGTTTCAGTTCGGGTCCTGTTCCTCAAATAAGACAGTACTGGAAGAGCTATACAGCAGAGATGCAGAGTTTGTTTTGGAAACAGTACTTAGATAAAGTGGGATAAAGTTGTAAAGAAAACTGATATTACTAAATTAAGAGAGATTACATGGAATTGTTAGCATTAAATTAGCGACTTATGGATTGCTGTTGTGAAGAGAATTGATATTGCTGATTAAGAGAAGTATGAGGAAGTGATTAAGATTGAATTAGTTTAGTGTTTGAAGCTGTAAAGAGAGTTGAGATTGTTAATTGAGAGAAATTTTATGGAAATGATAGCATGTATTAACAGATTAAATGAGAAAAATGAATAGATTAGATATAAATGAATACCAGTTTATATTGTAAGTAGATTTGTATGATAAATAACTTTTGTTTTATATTTGTGTCATTGCTCTCGAGAAACTGACAGCTCACATATAATATATATACGATATATAATATATATATATACTCATGTTTTGTGGGGGGGATACCCCTCAGCTTCTGGAAATTCTAATTTTTTAATGCAGTCAGGTAGCTTGTGGGGCTTAGTGCTTGGGGGAGCTGCTGTACGAAAATCATAACAATGTCTGCTGACGGCAATACTAAGATACAGGGAAATAAAATTTAATAAATAAATTAAATATTAATTAAAATTAATTAAAAAAATAAACCAAGCTTAACCATCAATTCTTTCGTTAATATGGATATAGTGCCATAAACAGTCAAGAAGGAAATATTTTTTATTTTTGATGAAAAGGAAATAAGATTTTTTGAAGATGAGGGAGAGGGATGAAGGGGGAGGGTTAAACTGCAACTCGTCTTCGACTGTCTCAATATAAAGCACCAACCAGCACAGAATTCAAAAGGACGTTTTCTGCCACTAATCAAATATGTACCAAAATTTGATCCAGTTTAAACGATAACGTTATTTAGTTTCTTAAGAGCTCACTTTATTCGGACAGGTAGTGTGGATGCTTATTTTTTTTATTTTTAGAATAGCTGTATGTTCAATAATTTTTGGTAGAATATTTATTATTGTAATAAAAGTTTTATTTAAAACGAACGTGAAATTCAAGTAATTACTTGTTTTTTCCTTACTTTATTGCACCTAATTGTTGTCAATTTATTGGGAAAAATGTTTTTTTTTTTTTTTTTTTTGGAATACCGGTTTCATAAATAAAAAATACCAAAATACTGGTATTAAGATTTTGACTGATATTATGAGCCTTAGATATAACTAAAATGATGCCGCTTGTAGCTATTTTAGTGTTTGCTGCGTACTGACATCTGTTATTGCACAAATCATGAAATTGCAATATAAAAATGTTTGTTACAAAGACTTACATAAATTTTCAAGAAACAGTTCAAAATATATTATCAGCAGCCAAACATTAATGTTTCTACATCAGTAACTGAAGTAATGGGAGAGGACTAGACCTAATTACTAGAGTGAAGGATCATAGGGAGGAACAGAAGTAGTTTCTACTGAGTTTATAAGAGACAAGACAAGAAATTGTACACGTCTTTAATTGAGCTTTTTAAATATTTAAGAGTAATAATCATATACGTATTTCACTCATTTCTCTTTTATTATGTTATTTAAGTAATCTCTCTGAAGTCATCATCATCATCAGCCATTTTCAATCCACTGCAGGATGAAGGCCTCTCCAGCAACTTTCCAGTTCCTTCTGTTTTGAGCACTGGCCATCCATTTACTACCCACAAACTCATGAATTTCATCTATTCATCTTCGCCTTTGTCTTCCAGGTTTTCTTCTAGCTCCTCTTGGATACCATTCTGTTATTTTCTTAGTCTATCTGTCATCATGTCTTCGAGCTATGTGTCCTGCCCAAGACCATTTTAGTTCTTTAGTTTTGATATGAATGTCCTTTACTTGAGTTTGCTGCCTAATCCATGTGTTTCTCTTCTTATCTAACAGTCTGATTCCCAATGTAATTTGTTCCATTCTTTGCTGTGTAGTTCTCAGCTTCTCTTCCATTCTTTTGGTGAGTGCCCAAGTTTCACTTCCATAAGTCATAGTGGGGAGTATACATTGGTTCATTATTTTACGTTTCAGACAAACTGGGATATTGCTCTTCAGTATGTGACTATATTTTCTGATTGCTATCCATCCAAAATTTATTCTTCTCTTGACTTCTAGCCATTTATCATTATTACAGCTAATAACTTGTCCCAGATAAGTATATGACTCCACCTTTTCAATTACTGCTCCTTCAATCATTATTTCCCTTTCTCTGGCATACTTGTTCATCATTACTTTTGTTTTAGCCATATTCATCTTTAGTCCAAAATCCTTACTAACTGTGCATAACTGATTAAGATTTTCCTCTAATTCTTTGGGATGGTGGCTTATGACCACAATGTCATCTGCAAATCGTAAATGGTTTAGATACTCTCCATTCACATTGACTCCTTTCTGCGACCAGTCTAATCTTCTGAAAGCTTCCTCAAGGGCAGCAGTAAACAGCTTCGGAGATATTGTGTCTCCTTGTCGAACTCCTTTCTCGATTTTAAATTTGCTACTGTCTTTCTCTAGTCTAATAAAGGAGGTAGCACTCATATATTTTCTTCAAAATCATAATATATGGGGTATCTATGCCTTGTCTTTCCAGTGCCCTAAACATTGCCTTATGCTGTATGGAGCCAAATGCCTTTTCATAATCCACAAATGCCAGTCATAACGGTGTTTTATATTCATTTGCTTTCTCCATTAGCTGTGCTATTACGTGAAGGTGATCTGTAGTTGAGAATCCTGTCCTAAAGCCAGCTTGCTCTTTCAGTTGATTCTCATCAAGTATTCTTTCTAATCTGTTAGTAATGACCCTTGTGAACAACTTGTAGATGTGGGATAACAAGCTAATTGGTCTATAATTTCCAATTTCCGATTTATCTCCTTTCTTATGCAGCAAAACTATGATTGCATTATTCCACTGCTTAGGCGTCACACCTTTTCGAATGCACTTTGTGAAGAGCCTTGCCAGTTTTTGTGTTATGTCTCTTGTTCCCAATTTTAACAACTCTACAGTAACTTCATTTTCCCCCAGGATCTCATTCTTCATTTTCTTCAACACATATTCTACCTCATCAGGAAGAATATCGGGTATGTTGTATGTGTTGCTACTTTGCAATCCATCTTCCCCACTGCTGGCATCATTCCTTTGTTCCTTGTATAATTCTCTATAGGTTTCCTACTATTTGAATTATGCCTTCTCTGCTGTTTATACGTACACCATCGCTATTCTTCAGTTTCAGTATCATTTGTCTTTCTGTATTACTGCTCATGGCTGTTGATTTAAATCCTTTGTTTTCCCTTAATGCTTGTTCTACTTTTCTTGTGTTAAATCTTCTTATGTCCTCTCTGAGTCTTTTTCTAATGGCTTTGCATAACTCAGTATACTCAATTTTCTCCCTATCAGTGTTTTTCTTCCTCTTCATTTGTTGTCTTCGGTTCATCATGACAAGTGTTTCTTGACTAATTTTTTCTTCTTTGGATTTCTTTTTCCCTATAGGTTTTTTGGGCTTTATCACTTTCAGAAAGTTGTAATATTCCTCGTCAATATCTTGGTCCTGAGCAGGCACAAGCTCAAACTTGTTCTTAAGTTCCAGTACATACTGCTTTTTCTCCTCTTCTGTTATCTCAAAGACTTTTGTATTATTTACTCGAGTCAGTTTTTTCCTTTCCTACATTTATATCAAGTGTACATCTTACCATTCTGTGATCACTTCCAACATTTACCTTATTCAGGACGGTAACATCATTCACAATATATCTTCTGTTAGTGAGGATGAAGTCGATTTCATTAGTTGTTAATCCATTTGGACTCTTCCATGTCCACTTTCTGTTCACCCTTTTCTTGAAAAAAGTGTTCATTACCGACAGTCCTTGAGATTCTGCAAATTCCACAAGTCTTTCACCTCTTTCATTTCTTTCACCAATTCCAAAATTTCCTATAGTTCCCCTTTCTGTGCTGTTTTGTCTTTTTCCAACCTTAGCATTGAAGTCCCCCATAATAATAGTGTAGTGGGTTTTCTGCTCATCTAGAAGACTCTCAATTTCGGTGTACATTTCTTCAACCCCTTCATGGGGAACGAGAACGTAAACCATATGGGGAACGAGAGTAGCCTGTGCGGACGAAGCTCTTTGACGCTCTTGGAACAGAGAAGTTTTCCCTGATTTATTTTCTGATTTATTAGCTTAAATTGGCATATTAACTTATTTTCTAGAGTAGCTTTATATTCCTAGTTACGATACTTAGTTTAAAGTTTAACTTAGACAGAGATTTTGTAGGTATTTCTTAGTATCGGTAACGGTAGCAAATCCACGTGTTACAAATTGAACGAGAGGTTTTTTTTTTTTTTTTAACCAAATTTAGTCGATTTATTAACCAATTGTTATATCAAATTATCTTCTATAAGTAGATTATAGACCTAGTCAGGATCCTTAGTTTATTCTAAATTGAGATAGCGAGATTTGGAAGCTAATCAATACTTACGAGTCCGTAGAAGTACCGTTCGTGAATTCCCGCCATTTTTACACGATAGCATAAGCTTAGTGTAGTATAGTGCATAATATAATATTGTCAATTAATCAGTAAATCTATTAATCTTGATAAACTTTGTTGTCAATTAAATTGTACTTTTAAACTCTATATATTATGTAACGACTTAACCGTAACAAATAATTAATACATAACTATAGTGGTACACGTGATACGGAAGTTGTATAAAGGGAACTCGTAGGAAACACTTGATACTGAAAAAATAAATATAGCGTTATAACTGTTTTCGGATATAACTTAAGGATTTAATTTTATTCTGAAATTGAAATTTTATTGAATTAAATCGGAATCATGACTCAGACCAGAGCAGCAAAGCAAAAGGCTCAAGCTAATGGGAGTGCTGTAGCTCAGGGGAGAACTGAGGGGGACAGTTGCCCTCTGAATCACAGTCTTTTAAAATGCACTGTTTGCTTGATGTTTGCGGAGCAGTCGGGTATGGGACATGATACTGTCTTTGTGTGTGCACGATGTAAGGAGTGCAAGGAAATCAGGCGACAACTCAGCGTTGTTATGGGCCTTTATGAGAGCTTGAAGGACAGGGTGGATGCCCTCGAAGGAAATAAATTGAGGGGCCCATCAAGCTCTCAGCTGCCCACATCAACGCCAGAGCTTGCACTTGGTCATCAGGCAACACAGAGGCAGCCCCCTAGGCAGAATGTGCTGGTCCCACAGGAACTAGTAGTTGTTGGTGACTCTATTGTCAGGGAAACGGGGAACATGCGTTGTAAAAAGGATAGGTGGAATAGGACCA
Source organism: Mastigoproctus giganteus (assembly GCF_048544385.1). NCBI lineage: Eukaryota > Metazoa > Arthropoda > Arachnida > Uropygi > Thelyphonidae > Mastigoproctus > Mastigoproctus giganteus. The sequence continues at coordinate 192,434,343 of NC_143583.1, forward strand.
GGGTATGTCTGCCAGGGGCAAAGGTTGATGATGTTGTAGAGCGGATATCATCTTTTAAGGGCACAAAAGGTGATATAGTTGTACATGTTGGCACTAATGATATTAAGAGTAGGAGACCGGCGGAATTACTTAACAAGTACAGGTCACTATTGAAAAAAAGCCGTGAATTAGGGTTGAATTTGAAAGTGTCTGCAATTCTGCCCAGACACGATAGGAGGGAGTATATGATGAGAGCCTTGTCGATCAATTCGGCCCTGGAGGGATTGTGCATGGCTCAAGGGGTAGAATTTTTTTCAGCCTGGACTGTACTTGTTAACAGGAGAGATTGCTTCTACAGGGATGGGATACACTTAAATAGAAAGGGTGCAAGAATTTTCGCTGATACTGTCGAGGCAATGTTAGGAGGGTCGGAAAACTGCTAGTTGGGGGGTACAAGGACTAATAAATTAACAGTAGCCACTGGCAGAGGTGGAAGTGATTCTTGCACTGCTTCTATTGAAATGAGCAGAAGCTTGAAAAACAAGATGCAGGATATTTCAGAGACTGCTGGGAGTCATTGCGGTACAAGTAAACACATGGGTTGTGTTAGGGTAGCTATGAATAGAAACAGGTGCATGTATAGCTGTGTGTACACCAATACTAGAAGTTTGGTAAATATATTTGATGAATTTGAGGTATTGCTCAAAACATCAAAGGCAGATATTGTTGGGATATCAGAGATGTGGTGTCACACAGATATAAGGAATGCGGAACTGGAATTTGGGGAATACCATGTGTATAGAAAGGATAGACAGGACAGGAGGGGAGGAGGGGTTATGCTATTAGTTAAGAAACACATAAAATCCAAGGAAGTGAAGCCAGTCGACATCGATGGACAGGGCAGTGTCGAGTCAGTTTGGTGTGACATAAGCATAGGGAAATCAAAATTGAGAGTAGGAGTGTGCTATAGGCCTAATGACTCTGATGAGTATAATAAGATATTGTACAGGGAAATAGAGTGGGCCAGTAAATCAGAGAGTCTTATAATGGGGGATTTTAATTTCCCAGATATTGACTGGAATTTGTGGGTTGGTCACTCACACACTAGCAAGGCTTTTGTGGATTTATTGGATGATTGTTTTCTACATCAGCATGTTCGTGCGGCAACAAGAGGGAGCAATACTCTTGATCTGATTATCAGTAGTGATTCTTCATGCATTAAGAATCTGCAGATAAATGAACCACTAGGTGGCAGTGATCACTGTGTGTTGAAGTGGGATTTACTCAAGGAGGTAACTACCATCAGAGGTAAAGGGAAGGGTTTTTGTTTTCGTAAAGGCGACTATGATGGTCTGAGACAGTATTTAAATTCTATACAGTGGGACCAACTGATGATGTTACCAACAGCAAACTCAAAATGGGAAGCATTCAAGGAACTAATCTTGGAAGCTACCAGGCTTTATATACCAACTAAGAAATATTGTTCAAGGTTTAGGCCTAAATGGATGTCAGATGAACTAATGAGACATGTGGCAGAGAAGAAAAATGCATGGAATACATACAAATTAATGGGTGACATGGAAGCCTATGATAGATGTAAGTTGGTCTGTAACCAAGTCACAAAGGAGATTAGGCAGGCAAAGGCAGACTACGAAAAATCCTTGGCAAAGGATGCAAAGAAAAACAGAAAAGAGTTCTTTACCTATTTAAACTCAAGAAGGAAAGGGATGAATCAGATTGGTCCACTGGATATTGATGGTTCAACGGTTGAGGATCCTGCTCAGGTGGCTAACAATCTAAACGAGTATTTTGCTTCTACATTCACGCATGAGGAGTTATTCAGGAAGGAGAATGCCGTAGGTAAAGTAAACATTGGCAGTGAGCTAGATGATTTTGTAATAACTGAGAGGAAAGTGGAGGAGAGATTGTTGAGGATAAACATAAAAAAGGCATCTGTAGTGGATGGGATCTATCCAGTTATATTAAAGGAGGCAGCAAAGGAAGTAAGCAAACCCCTAGCCATAATTATGAGAGCTTCTTTGGACTCAGGGGAGGTACTAATATACTGGAGATGTGCAAATTTAACCCCAATTCACAAAGGAGTATCAAAGGCTGACACAAGTAATTATAGACCAGTTAGTTTAACTTCTGTTCCAGGTAAATTAATGGAGGCACTGGTTAAAGAAGCACTGCAGGATCATCTAGACAAGAATTCATTTATATCTCAGACGCAGCATGGTTTTGTTAAGGGCAGGTCTTGCCTGACCAATTTGATTGGATACTATGATGTAGTCACAAAAGAACTGGAGGCAGGGAATAATATTTGATATTTGATATTTATAACATGGAAGACTGCTGCACAAATTTGAGCAGTGTGGCATTGGAGGCAAATTGCTGCTATGGATAAGGGGATGGTCGAGTGGCAGAAGACAGAGTGGTAATCAATGGACACTGCTCAACGTGGACTAATGTTATTAGTGGAGTTCCTCAGGGTTCAGTGTTGGGTCCGTTGTTGTTTTCGGTGTTTATGAATGATATTGATGATGGTATATCAAGTTTAATGTCCAAGTTTGCAGATGATACAAAGGTTGGCAGGGTTGTTAAGGTCACTACTGATGCTATGCTGCTGCAACAGGGTCTGGAAAGGTTGAACAGATGGGATGAGAGGTGGCAAATGAAGTTTAACATTGACAAATGTAAAGTACTACATATGGGAAACAGTAACCACAGAGCAATGTATCAACTCTGCGGTACTACACTGACAGTGGTGGAGAATGAAAAGGATCTGGGGGTAATTGTGCAGGCAGATAGAAGTTCTCTGAGCAGTGCAGACGATCTGCAAGAGTAGCTCACAGTGTCTTGTCAATGATATACAGGAATTTTTCTAGCAGGGATAAGGAGGTGATTATTCCCTTGTATAAGGCAATGGTCAGGCCACACCTAGAGTACTGTATACAGGCCTGGAGGCCTCATTTCAAGAAGGATGTAGAGCTGCTGGAACGGGTACAGAGAAGGGCAACAATTTTAGTGAATGGAACAAAGGGTTGCTCTTATGAAGAAAGGCTTAAGTTTTGCAAATTACAGAGTCTGGAGACCAGGCACCGGCGAGGTGATCTGATAGAGGTGTATAAGGCTTTGAATGGTTTGAGCATGCTCAATGCTAATGGGATTCTTCATCTTGCTCAGAATAATCACCTCAGAGGGCATAAATTCAAATTGAGGAAGGACGGATGTCGGATAGATGTGCGGAAATTTGCCTTTCGCCAGCGTGTGGTTGGTTGGTGGAACCGACTTCCATCACTTGTTGTTGAAGTTGATAGCCTAAACAAATTTAAGGCTCAACTGGACAGGTATTTCGAACGAACGGAGGGGTGAAATGGGAGTGGTTTTTTTTTTTTTTTTTTTTTTTTTCCGGCTGATGCTGAATAAGCTTGCTTTCTTGCATCATATGCCTCTACTATTGCTAATGCTAATGGCTCGATGTTGGTGCATAAATCATTATAATCTTTAGCTTGTACCGCTTAGAAATCTTGAGTATTAGTCTTGACACCCTTGGTGATGTACTTTTGAATTCCAAAATGTTGTTTTTAAAATCTTTATGGACCAGAAACCCAACTCCACCTTCACTCCTTTCAATGTTTCCATTGGTGTACAGCAGATTTCCATTTGATAAACTTATAAGTGATTCATTTCTTCTTCTTGTTTCAGCCAAACTGATGATATTCCAATTCACATTTTCTAATTCCTTTTCCAGCTCTAATATCCTGTCTTCACCGATGTTATTTACCTCTCTGAAGTAAATAACATTAAATCTTGATAAGTTATTTTGTCTGTTTTTCAACTTACTTATATTAGTATTTTATTAAGTAAATATACAAGTGCTTTCTGTAATTATAATATTATGTAAAAGTTTCATAAAATATTAGTGTTACTTTTTTTTTTTCTTATTTAACCATTCTGCTTTTCAGTTTGGTATATTTTAAAGAAATTAAGCTAAATTGTAAAATTGCAGTTTTTTTATTTTATTTTTTATTTATTTATTTTTCAGACTGCCTGTGTATCTTGGAACACCAAGAATCTTTCTGCTGATGAATCCATTTGAAGGTAGGTAGCACTTAGTAACCCATCACTTTGTTTTGAAATGCAAAATGCATAGGTCAAACCTGTGTTTTAACCATATTTTGTAGACAGAATAAGCACTTTAAATAAAAAGTTGTTCATTTTATATTTAAAATAGAATTAGATTTTTAATAGTTTTTGTTATGTTGCAAGTTAGATTGTGGCCAATCTATTGCCCACAATAGCCAATTGTAGCTATAGCCAATTGATTGTAGCCAATAGATTGTGGAGAATAATCAGCTAGCATCTTTATAAATCTTGTACCATTTCAGAATGCACTTTGAAGAAAATGTATTCTGAAATGGTACTGGAAGTATAAAAATGTTTAGAGATTTAGCACGTATGGGGGTGCCAGTATGGGACAAAGTGCTGATTCATGTAATAATAACATCTTGTGATTAAGTTTAAAGAACACATATTTACAAAATTCTTTTAATTAAAACAAGCACCTAAATACCAAAATTTAAATTAAGACAAGTTTGGGAGTAAAAGAGCAAAAAGTGCCAAAAACATCCAAGCCATTAGAAAATGGGACAACAATAACAGCATGGTGTTTCTAAGAACTATATTTGAATCCATTGAATATCATGGCGCCTCCGTAGCCAGGTGGGAAGGAGCAGCAGTGCGTAGCACACGCTTCTTGATTAGACTGCGGTTCGAACCCGTCACCACCAAATACGGAGGCTGCGGAAAGGTCAGGGAATGACCACTGCATATCCCGGAGCAATATGGCCTTAGTTGCTAGTGCTCCTAAATAACAAACAACAATTGAAAATCATGAGAACTTTCTGCTCTTATTGGACATAAATTTCAAACTTTTTATGCCTCAGCTGTTTCCTGCAATTTAGGAAGACGATCCTTATCATATCAGTGTACGATTAAAATTTAGTGGAGGGTCACGCAAAAGAATAGTGGGAACAGTGTTTTTGGGATGTAATTATATGGTCAGATGAAGCAGCTTTCAAATTTAAATGTTTACTAAATTGTCAACTGTTTTTCAAAATGACAGCCCTCATTTTGATCTAGAGAAAGATGTTAACCTGAGAGGAATCAGTCATGTGGATGTACTCTCATGGAATAATTGGACCTTACTGATTCAATGATACTGTTACTGGCAGAGTTATCTTGAATTGTTGATGCAGTTCTTGCAACAAGAAACATGTTTCTGGAAAGTGCATCAGTGTATTTTCAACAAGATGGCATACCTCCACATTTTCTCTCTGATAGCTGTACCTATCTGGATATTGAATTTCCTGAATGCTAAATATATTGTAATGCTAAATGATTTTGAATACCCACCAACCTTTTTTGCATGGAAGACACACGAAAGATACTGAACACAAAATTGCAACCATTCTATTAGTCATGTAGTTCGAGGAAGCCCTAGGCTTTTGCTTAGGGCTTCCTTGCACTGTATAAAAAATAAAAATTAATTAATTAATTAAAAATAATACTAGATAAATAATAAAATAACTACATATTTGACTCCCTCCTCATGTAGGCATCTATCCAGCTGATCTTTGAAATTCCCTGAGCTGTCAGCTTCAACCATCCATGGAGTTAACATATTCAGTATTTGCTACTAACAGAAAAATTCCTGTAATCCAATCTAAACCTCTTCCCTTGTAATTTGAATTTTTGTCCCCCAGTTCTGGAATCATTTATAAAAGTGAAAATTCCAACCCAACCTCATTCATTTTAACTTTACCTCTCAGAACCTTATACACCTCAGTCAAGGTCTCCTCTAAAGTGTCTAGTTTCCATCCTGTTATTTCCTCTTATGGTTACCCTTTTGCTGATCTCACCACGAATGTTGCCCATCTTTGGATTCTTTCAAGAAGCTCTTTCTTTTTTTTTTAGTTGTGGTCGCCACACTTGAACACAGTATTCTAAGTGTGGTCTTACAATTGTCTTATACAGTGAGATTATGACCTTCCTATTTCTACAAGCTGTTCTGTGATAAATTGATAAGACATCACGAGCCTTTCTTGTCACTTGCGTGCACTGCTTGCATAGATTCATGGCTGACCATATTGTAACTCTCAAATCCCTTTCTTCCACTACTGTTTTTTAGGTCAATCCCACCAAGTGTATAAGTTATTTTGGTGATTGCTATTTCCCAAGTGTAAGACCTTGCATTAAAACATAGCTGCCACTTTTCTGACCATCCCTGAAGTCCAAGTCATTCTGAAGAGGTTGTGCATGGCAGTGATCATTAACTACTCTGCCAATCTTGACAACTGCAAATTTTGACATTATGCTCTCTATCCATTCATTAGATTTTCAAAAACAGCAGTGGTCCCAGTACTGATCCTTGGGGAACCCCACTTCTTACATTAGCCCAATCTTAAGAATAACAATTGCAACCCTCTGGCTTCTGCCCTGCATCTATCTAAGGATTCTCCCTGTGATTACAACATGTTTCATCTTGTATTGTAACCTCTCACGTGGGTCTGAGTTAGGTGCTTTGCTGAAATCCAAGTAAACAGTTTCAAAATTATTTCCTGCATCCAGGTTTCCTGCATTCATCCTCTTGAGTGAATGTAAAAAATAGTTGACCAGGTTAGATAAACAAGGTTTCCCTTTACAAACCATGCTATGTTTCATTCAGAATTCATTTTTATCTAAATCTTTTATTGCACTCTTGATCATCACCTCCATGACTTTCCTTGCCACTGAAGTGAGACTGACTAGTTGGTAGCTCTAAATGTATACCATAATTTTAATGTATTTATACTCTGTGAGTTACACTTCACTATTCGAATCACTTTTATGTGTTGGTGATACTCTGGCACTTCACCAATCTGAGGGAGAGATTCTCTTGAATTGGAGAGATTCCCAGAGTCCACTGATACCCTAATAATTAATCTTAATGGCTAACATATAGGTTAGTGCAAGAGCATCATTTTAACATAGCCATCTACCAAAGTAGTTAAATTAATTAATTAAATTGCCATCGTTTTAGTTATCTCATTTTGTGAATGCCTTCACAACGAGTTACCATATATAAAGACTATAAAATATTTAAGGGCAAAGGCCTCATGTTACGAGGTAGAATGACTAACATATAGGTTTGTGCAAAAGCATCACTTTAACATAGCCATCTATCAAAGTAGTTAAATTAATTAATTAAATTGGCATTGTTTTGTTTATATCTCATATTGACGCCTCTGTAGCCAGGTGGGAAGGAGCAGCAGTGCGTAGCACACGCTTCTTGATTAGACCGGGGTTCGAGCCCGTCACCACCAAATATGTAGGATGCGGAAAGGTCAGGGAATGACCACCGCATATTCACGGAGCAATATGGCTTTAGTTGCTAATGCTCGTAAAAACCAAATAACAAACAAACAATAACAAACATATCTCATATTGTGAATGGCTTCACAATGAGCTGCCCTTAAATATTTTATAGTTATATATGGCAACTCATTGTGAAGACATTCACAATATGAGATATAACCAAAACAATACCAATTTAATTAATTAATTTAACTACTTTAGATGGCTACGTTAAAATGATGCTTTTGCACAAACCTATATGTTAGTCATTCTACCTCGTAGCATGGGCTTTTGCCCTTAATTTTATTAATTTTAATGGTTAATTATGAATGCATCACTGGGCTCTGGAGAGATTCCCTTGGATTGGAAAATTCATTGTTTCCCTAAAAATTACGGAGTATATGCCACCGACTCTAGAACCTTATACTTGTCTTCAGGTTTGATGCCAAGTAAGGCAATTTTTTATTAGAAAAGCTTTTCTAGTAAATCTGAAATATAAATGTTACTAATTTTATGCTTTCCAATTTCATTTGCACAGTTTCTCCTCATCATGAAGGGTTTTTGCAGCATACTTGTTCAGTTCATCTGTAAGATAAACATCTGGGTTATTTAAAACTTTCCTCCATCCCAAGGGGTCAATCTGATTTGTTCTTTTGTTTTATTCACTTAAGTGCTCCTTGTCCAGCTCTGTGAGATTTATTATGAGAAATTGCTTTCTTAGCCAGTAATTTCTCATTATCCTTATCTAGCTTAACCTTTTCTGTGGTACTATTACAAAGCAGCTTGTAGTTATAAGTTTCAAGAGGTGCCTCCGAAGCCAGGTGGGAAGGAGCAGCAGTGCATAGCACACGCTTCTTGATTAGACCGGGGGTCAAGCCCGTCACCACCAAATACGGAAGATGTGGAAAGGTCAGGAAATGACCACCGCATATCCCGGAGCAATATGGCCTTAGTTGCTAATGCTCCTAAAAACTAAACAACAAACATAAGTTTCAATTTTTTTATTGCTCTGTAACTTTTCCATGTCATCTTTTCTGCTTTATTGAACTGTCTAGTTCATTATTAATCCATCTTGAAATTTTCCTCATGCAGTGTTTTCTTAAAGTATCTATATGCATTCAAGGCTTCTGTGACTAAAGGTATACCATAATTTCATAACAAGTTCTAAATGTATACCATAATTTTAATGTATTTGTACTCTGAGTTATCCCCCCCCCCAATTTGGTAGAAGCCACGTTGCAGGTCTAAGATACGATAACGAAGGTTGGCAGGGTTGTTAAGGACATTAATGACCGCACGCTGCTGCAATAGGATCTAGAAAAGTTGAGCAGATGGGTTGAGAGGTGGAATTTGTAGTTTTTGATGATACAACAGGAAGAAGGTAAAATTATAGTGAATGTATGCTGCTGTATATGAGACTATTGACAAACGATGCCATTTATGTATGCTGGCTAATGGTGAAAATTTTGAATATCTGACAACTGTAATTCATCCATTTCTATATACAGTCAGTCCTCGTACAGCACGATAGTTGCGTTCCTAGAAACCCTCGTGCAATGCAAAATCGTGCAATACAAACAACAGGCCCTATGGGAAAAATGGGGTTAGGTGCCAACCACCCAAGATTGAACACACATTTGTAACCAAAACATTACCAAACACAAAAAATAATCGTAATAAAATACTTATGCATTTTATTATGACTATTACATAATAAAATATTGCTAATGCTTTTTACTTCTATTGTAAGCAAACTTGTTTTCTGTTTGATTTTCTATCCAAACAGATGACAGCCGTTCCATCTCTAATTCTTTGTGTCTTAATCTAATGGATTTTAATTACACTTTGAGTTGTTCCTGCTATGAAATTTGTTTTTTATTTTCTCTGCATTCTTAGTAATTCTCGGCGTTGCCTCATTTAGGTCTGTAGCATGTGCAATATCACATGGTCTTTCATTTCGCTCAAAGCGTTTCACAATTTCATATTTTTTCTTTATCGACAGAGGCGGACTGGCCATAAGCCTTACTGGGGGAAACCCCGGTGGGCCGGAGGCCGGTGTGATTTTGGCCATAAACGCTAGTATGAGCGTTTATGGCCCAGTCCGCCTCTGTTTATCGATATTGCTTTTCTTTTTCTCTCTGAATCTGCAGTATCTTCACCGGGACGCTTCCTTTTCACACCTTTTAAGTATTTTACTCATTTTTAGGGAATAAAGCACAATTACAAAATGAGGAGGCACGCTTGATACACATAAACAAAGCTGTGCGCGTGTAGCAACTGAATAAACAACACCGTAAAGGCAGAGATACACTATTAACACCTCACATTTTCCTAAAGCACATTTCTGGGGGTTACTACCATAAAACAATAAAAACAATTTCCAGTTTCATTTCTGCTAGTGGAATCTGTTATAAACTGGTAGTAAACTCGATCTAATTGCATTTGAGATTATACCGATAGCTGGAATTGTGTTGGTTTTTACGTTATTATGGTGAAATGTGTTTCCCCTTCACTGATATAAAAAACATAAATACATTTTCAGAATCTTCTCTTGATTCCTATCATGTTGCGTTCGGTTGGGGTGATTCTGCGTTCGACTGCCATTTCTTGTAAACACAAAGGCGAATCGTGCATAAGCAAATTTGGTTCGTGTTATGTAAGATATCGTTCCTCTATTTATAAATCGTGTATGATCGAATTCGTGTAGTGTAAACACGTGCTATATGAGGACTGACTGTATTTAATGTATTTTAAACCCTTTTTTTGTTCTTGTTAATTCACTGAACTTAATATGTTGATAGCATATTAAAGAGTATATACATAATTGCGATTCACCTGTATATATCACTTCTTTTATTTTTGTCTATTTTTTTCTTGTCTCATCTTATATGGGATTTAACATTCTAGCAAATCTTGATCTTTTATATGGTTCAAGAATAACTATATTAGAAAAGTTAAGTGTGGAAGTTTAAGAGTATGAAGGTAAATTGTGAAAGTTCCATTAAAATTAAACTTAAACATTAAAATATCTTTATTTTAATTTATTTTAATATTTAGGCAGTTTATGAGAAATCTTTGGCAAAGAATGCTAAGAAAAACAGCAATAACTTCTTTATGAAACTCTAGAAGGAAAGGGATGAATCAGATTGGTCCTCTTGATATCGATGGTTCGACTATTGATGATCCTGCACTCGGATAGCTGACAATCTGAATAAGCATTTTGCATCTACATTCACATATGATGAGTGATTAAGGGAGGAGAATGCCAGAAGTTTATCAAACTGTAACAGGGTGCTTAATGATTTTGTAATAACTGAGAGAAAAATGGAGGAGAAATTGTTGAAGTTAAACATAAGAAAGGCACCCCAGGTGGATTGGGGTCTATCCAGTTATATAAAAGGAGGCAGCACAGGAAGTAAGTAAACCCTTAGCCATAATTACGAGTGCATTCTTGGACTCAGGGGAGGTCCCCATGGACTGGAGATATGCAAATGTATCCCCAATTCACAAAGGGGGATATAAGAGTGACATGAGTAATTACAGACCAGTTAGTTTAACTTCTGTTTTGGGTAAAATAATGGTGTCACTGGTTAAAGACTGCAATGCATCTAGACAAGGTTGCAGTAATTATTCAGACACAACATGGGTTTGTTAAATTGAAAGTAATGTCTGACAAATTTGATTAGATAATATGATGTGGTTACAAAGGAACTGGATGCAAAAAAATAATTTTGATATCATATACTTAGATTTCAGGAAAGCTTTTGACACTGCTGCACATGAAAGACTACGTACATGTGCAGGTATTAAAGGCAGGTTGCTAGAGTGTATAAAAGGGTGGTTGAGTGGGAGAAGACAGTGGTAATCAATGGATGCTGCTATTCATGGACTAATGTTATTAGTGGAGTCCTCCAGAGTTCGGTATTGGGCCTACTGTTGTTTTTTATATTTATCAATGATATTGATGATTGTATATCAGGCTTAATTTCAAAGTTTGCAGATGATACAAAGGTTGGCAGGGTTGTTAATGAATGTTTTGCATTTACATTCACCTATAAGGAGTTATTCAGGGAGGGCAATGCTAGAGTTAAACTCTGGCAGTGAGCTAGATGACTTTGAAATAACTGAGAGGAAAGTGGAGGGGAAATTGTTGAAGATAAACATAAAAAAGGCACTCGGGGCAGATGGGATCTATCCAGTTATATTAAAAGAGGCAGCAAAGGAAGTAAGCAAACCCTTAGCCATAATTATGAGAGCTTCCTTGGACTCAGGGGAGGTACCCATAGACTGGAGATGTGCAAATGTGACCCCAATTCACAAAGGAGGATTAAAGGGTGACACAAGTAATTAGTTTAACTTGTTATTTTAACTTCTGTTCCAGGAAAATTAATGGAGGCGCTGGTTAAAGAAGCACTGCAGGATCATCTAGACAAGACTTCAGTTATAGCTCGGACACAGCATGGTTTTGTTAAGGGGGAAAGTCTTGCCTGACCAATTTGATTGGATACTATGATGTGGTCACAAAGGAACTGGATGCAGGCAAAAAAGCTAATGCTAATGACAGATTAAGTTGAACAGTCTCGATTCTGATGGGATTCTTCCTCTTGCTCAGATTACGAACCTTAGTGGGCATAAATTCAAATTGAAGAAAGACAGTTATAGAATAGATGTTCAGAAATTTGCCTTTAGCCAGTGGGTAGTTGATTGCTGGAAAACTTCCATTTGTTATTGTGGAAGTTGATAGCTTAAATAAATTCAAGGAGGAACTGGACAAATGTTTAGAGGGAATGGATGTATGAAATGTTTTTTGATACTGTTGCACATGGAAGACTGCTGAACAAATTGGAGCAGTATGGCATTGGAGGCAAATTGCTGCTATGGATAAAGGGATGGTTGAGCGGGAGAAGACAGAGAGTGGTAATCAATGGACATTGCTCATCGTGGACAAATGTTATTAGTGGAGTCCCTCAGTGTTCAGTGTTGGATCCATTGTTGTTTTCTGTATTTATAAATGATATTGATGATGGTATATCAAGCTTAATGTCCAAGTTTGCAGACAATACGAAGGTTGGCAGGGTTGTTAAGGACACTAATGACCGTACGCTGCTGCAGTAGGATCTAGAAAAGTTGAGCAGATGGGTTGAGAGGTAGCAAATGAAATTTAACATTGAAAAATGTAAAGTACTACATATGGGAAGCAGTAACCCCAGAGTGACGTATCAACTCTGTGGTACTACACTGACAGTTTGTAGAGAACGAAAAGGACCTGGAGGTAATTGTGCAGGCAGATATGAAGTTTTCTGTGCAGTGTAGACTGTTAGCAAGAGTGGCTCATAGTGTCTTGTCAATGATATACAGGAATTTTTCTAGCAGGGATAAGGAGGTGATTATCCTCTTCTATAAGGCAATGGTCAGGCCACATTTTGATGTATACAGATCTGGAGGACTCATTTTAGGAAGGATGAAAATTTGCTAGAAGAAGTACAAAGCAGGGCAACAAGATTGGTGAGTGGAACAAAACGGTGCTCTTACGAAGAAAGGCTTAAGTTCTGCAAATTGCAGCGTCTGGAGACTAGGCACCTGCCAGGTGATCTGATTGAGGTGTATAAAGCCTTCAATGGTTTGAGCATGCTCAATGCTGATAGGATTCTTCCTCTTGCTCAGAATAATCACCTGAGAGGGCGTAAATTCAAATTGAGGAAAGACAGATGTAGGATAGATGTGCAGAAGTTTGCCTTTAGCCAGCAAGTAGTTGGTTGGTGGAACAGACTTCCATCCTTTGTTGTGGAAGTTGATAGCCTAAATCAGTGGTTTTTAACATTTTTTTAATAAAGGCACCCCTAAGTAATATATTTTATTTTGCGGCACCCCTACTCAATTTTCTGCCTGTTAGATCCGATTCTCTCTCTACATATGTGTATATATATATATATATATATATATATATATTACAATAATATTTATTTATAGTTATTACAATAATATAATTATAAAAATTACATTGCATAATACAAATTATATGTATACAGAATGTAATAATTTTATTCTTTATGTAGAGGTACTAAGTAAATGTCAATTATAGATCACCACAAAATTAAAAAAGATTTTAAATTTATAAACATATAAATTTAAAAAAATAATAATAAGTTTAGTAATAAACTTATTATTAATAATCTTATTTAATAATAAACTTAAACCCAAATTACGTGCCACCCATGGGATGTTGTTGCTTCACTCTAAGGTGCCGCACACCCCGGTTGAAAACCACTGGTCTAAATAAATTTAACGCTGAGCTGGACAGGTATTTGGAACAAACGGAGGGGTGAAATGGGAGCGGGTTTTTTTTTTTTTTTTTGACTGATGCTGCATAAGCTTGCTTTTTCCATCATATACCTCTACTAATGCAAAAATGCTAATGCTAATGACAGTAATGACAGTGTGCTACTGTAACAGGATCAGGAAAAGTTGGGCAGATGGGCTGAGAAGTGGCAATTGAAGTTTAACATTGACAAATGCAAAATACTGCATATGGGTAGAAGTAACCCCAGAGAAACAACTGTGAGGTACTACACTTAGGGCAATAGAAAATGAAAAAGACCTGGGAATAATTGTTTAGTGAGATATGAAATTTTCAGAGCAGGTCGTGGGATATTGTCAGTGATATACAGGAATTTTACTAGTAGGGAAAAGGAAATGATTATCCTTTTGTATAAGCAATGGTCAGGCCATGAGGCCTCATTTTAGGAAGGATGTAGAATTGCTTGTGTGAGTACAGAGAAGCGCAATAAGATTGGTAAGGGGAACGAAGGGGTGGCCTTACCAAGAAAGGCTTAAGTTCTGCAAACTGCAGCATCTGGAGACTAGGCACCTGCGAGGTGATCTGATTGAGGTTTATAAGGCCTTGATTAAGTTGAACAGTCTCGATTCTGACGGGATTCTTCCTCTTGCTCAGATTACGAACCTTAGTGGGCATAAATTCAAATTGAAGAAAGACAGTTATAGAATAGATGTTCAGAAATTTGCCTTTAGCCAGTGGGTAGTTGATTGCTGGAAAAACTTCCATTTGTTATTGTGGAAGTTAATAGCTTAAATAAATTCAAGGAGGAACTGGACAAATGTTTAGAGGGAATGGATGTATGAAATGTTTTTTTTTTTTTTTTTTGGCTGATGCTACGTAAGCTTGCTTTCTTGCATCACATGCCTCTGCTGCTACTACTACTACTATTTTATTATTTTTTATTTTATTTTGTGCCAACAGTTTTAGATATGTATTCTGGTTACATCTGTACCACCTATATGTGAATAGCCCAGGTGACTCAGAATAGGGGTTGGCAGTCTCTCAGGGGTTGGTGGGTTGGATTAGTTGCATTGTGGCATCTGGTGCCAATAGTAATTTTTTGAAATTGAGGAATTGCATTTATATGTAAGGAAACTACCTGCTATTATTTTTAAAAATACCATGCACGTAGGGTGAGTGGAGGTTTTTAATATCGTCTGTGACCTTTCTTTAAAATTAAATTAGAAAATGGACACACTTACCTTTGTAGTGACTTTTGTGGCACTGTCTTGTTGGTATGACTAAATGTTTCCATTTGAGTTAATTCTGGCTGTTATCTTTGGCATTAGTGTGTTAATTGCCAACTCCAGAGTTAACTCTCATGCCATGTGGTAGAAAATATATCTGATGTTACCAAGACTAGCACCAGTGATTGTGATCTTTTGTATTAGTAAATTGGGCAGAGATATACATGATGTTCTTAATATATTCCAAAAGGAATAAAATATAATTAAGTTGTCAAGTTGAATATGCCGAGGACCCACACTCAACTTGATGACCTGTGTCATCTTTCTTCAAGCCATGGAGACTTGATATGCTTGAACTATTCAACTCCATATATCTTGATCACACTGGACTAGTCACAGTCCATCACCTTGGTTCCCCTCTTCCGTTCACTCAATTTTTTTTTTTTTGGGTATATGAAGGATCTGATACACTGCTCATGCCTGTGTGTCCCACTCGTTAACACTGAATCATTTCCTTCCTTATCCTTGACACTGTGTCGTGCTAAGTAAAATTGTGAGGTTACTAGGTTGTAATGGTTGCATTTTTTTGATTAAGTAGGAAAGATAACTCTAATAATATTAGAGTTGTCTTTTATGCAAACTGTCAAAGTACTGTTAAAGTGCTCTCAAACTATCATTGCTTAACACATATCCAATTAAATAAGTAATAGATCTTTATTATGCACTCAAGGGAAGTACAGAATTTAGTACATAATACCCATTACAGCAAGGTGCCAGGGGCTTAAAGTAGGATACATATAAAAACAGAGAACAGGATATCTTAAATATAATGTAACAAAAACTGATATAACAAGCAGATAACTTATAATACTTGTAGATAGGTGCCTGTATAGTGTTCTGAAAAGGTGATCGCATCGTAGATGTTCAATACATTTTAGTTTAAGTACTAACAAGTATTTTATACCCAGAATTATAAGATTGTAGTCAGGAAACAGTTTCAAAATTAGCATCCAACTGCCTTGTCAACAGTTTTGAACGAGAATCCCTTGGTGATCCAATCAATCATAGTGGATACTTGTGAGCAACTTATAGAGGATCTTCCTTCCGTAATGGGAACCTTGAATGAAAGTATACAGATTGCATTTGAGGGACTGTATCAACAGGAGCATGAGTTGGGAGGAATCTTCCTGTGAGAGAGCTTTGTGGACTTCTTCAGAACCAACCATACCAAAAATTAGGTTCAGAGATTGACCCTGTGAACATTTTTACTGAGAAGACCTATATTAATAACTGTGGAAGATGAATAGTGCCTACCTCTCTTGCCATTGAGGTAGTCATGACATGTCGGGGAAGGTAAAGTTTCCAGGAGACCCATCCAAGAAGCCAGTCCTCTTCGGCAAAAATCCTTTTGACTATTGTTGTTGCACCTGACATCCATATCTCTGCATCATACAGGCTAGGTGGGTAAATGTATGACATGATATATTTTCTGATGGTCGCATGACAGCTGACATAGTTCAGATGCATTGTTGCTTTCCAGCGAAGCTGGGCTGATTTTTGAATATTTGTTGATGAAAAAGCAGTTTAGTATTGATCTAGATTCATATGTTACAACGTGCCGACATGTTCCAAATGTTGAAACCTTTGATAGGAGACAATAGTAGAAGGATATTTTTTCCGTAAAAATATGATCTACTTCAGTTTCTTTGGATGGATTGACAGGTTGAAAGGAGAAAGATAATTCACAAAATCTGCCCACTTGTGATTGATGTCAATCTGCACTTGAAGGGAGAGGCATCATGGGGGCAGATTAAAGTGATTATCTTGACATCATCAGCAAAGATGATGAAGTCAAGTCTATTTTTGATTAATGGAACCGGGACAGCTATAAATAGCACTGGCGAGAGGATGCCCCCTCATGGAACACCCATGTAAATGCTCCTTGCTTTGGTGGAATTTTGCGTTCTCAGGTTAACAATTCTGTTCCTGAGAATTGTAGCAGCCAGAGAAGATATCTGTGAATTTTGAAGTAAGATTCCAAAAGCTGGACTAGTGTAGCATCAAATGTGGTCTGTAGAGTGATGTATGTGATGACTGCCTCTGATTTCTTTTCAAAAGCTCCCAAGATCTTCAGCATGGTGGCACTCAGGTTAGTGATGGTTGATCTCCCCTGGACTTTTACTTAAAGTGTGTGTCAAGTGCAACAAGAAAGGATTATATTCCTTGGATGGCTTAGTGAATCAATGGAGGCTGATCCTGTAGAATCTGGGTTGCCAGTACTGGAAGGAGTGCTTTCCTTTAATAACCTCAGAAGGCATGAGCCATAGGAGATGAGTCTATGGGTTGAGAAGCTGTTTGGTTTTTTGGAAGTAGATAGATCAAGTACTGTGACCAGCTGGGTGGAAAGAAGTGGTCTTCAATCATGCAGTTGTAGATGTGAAAGAGTGTCATTAATGAATGGGCTAAGTCTTCAACAGAAATTGCTGAACCCCATCTGCCCCCACTAGTGCCTTTTGGTGGAAGAGTGTTCATACTGTTGATTAGTTGCTCTTTGATTATCTTGATGGTGGCAGTGGAGTGCTGGAAGAGTGTGTGGCTGAATAAAATGCATCTTATTATTATTAGCTTGTTTAACCACATGGCTGTTCATTGTTATACTGACATGCTTGCCTCATCATGGGTGCTATTCCAAAGTTATTGCAAGTTGTCTTAGTTTTAGTACAGGACAGCCCCAGGTTTTACAACAGGTTAAGTTTTAGCTCACTGCTCTAAAGTGGATTCTGACTTAAAATGTTTTTGGGTTTATATTTCAGTCTTGTATGGGCACCAGTTTCACATGATGAACAGTATATTGCTGACTGATTCATTAGCTTCAAATATTTTAGCTTTTAATTCTGAAGAAATGGATTTTATTTTATTTTTTTTTAAATAGAGGAAACAGTATGGACATTATTTCTTGCACCTTTACTAGCCATCATTTCTGGGCAGCAATTTTCAGTTCAGACAAAAGGTGGAAAAATCACTGAGTGTATTAACAATAGAAAATTCAAATTTCTCCTGCAGAATTTTTTTCCCTAACAGTATAACATTATGGAAGACATTAGTGAATAAACTAAACTGTCACAGTGTGAATCATCCAGGTGACTTGTTTGGAGAGGTTTGGGTTAAAATACTCTCTCTTGATGCCTGGGAAATTTTATAAAGGCCTCTTCTATCAGAAATGTAATTAGTTGATTTCAAGTAAAGGATTATGGTTTACCCTGTGAGTTATTCTGGGTTTTTCAGCTTAGAATTACTCATTGTATTCACATTGGTACAGACAATGCACAGAAAAATCATATTAACCCGAACAGTGTCATGCAAACTTTCGGCTGGTACCCTTCTGATTACTAGCTTTATTGATGGACCCACAATATAAAATATTTTGTTTTATTGTTTTTAGTTATAAAACATTGTGATTGATAAACAAAAACACATTTCTGACCTACCTTTAGAAATGCCCCAACATGTTGTAGATTATGCAGGCTTAAAAAATAAAATATCAGTCCCCTGTCTGTATTCAGTTCCTTCAATTTATAATCACTTATATATCTTGACTTCCAATAATATGAAGGCTGTTCGATAAAGAATGATCATAAAATTTTTTTTTTCACACCATACCTTTATTAATCATCCATATTTTGTGATGGTCCTTTTCAACATCCACATTTTGTGAAATGCACTTGCTCCAATGTTTCTGCTGTTCTTCAAAAACATGGTGGAAGCCATTTTTTGACATTTCTTTGAGAATCACTGCTGATGTCTACAGTTTCTTCTGATGACTGGAAATGTTTTCATCTCTGCTCCTTCTTTAACTTTGGAAAATAAAAAAAAATTCAGGGTGCAAGGTCAGGACTGTAGGGCTGATGAAGAACACATTTGATATTAATTATGACTAAGCACTGCTGAGGTCTTCCATCGTTGTGATGCAGCATCCATTCACCTAGGTGCAGTTATGGTTGTTTGTGATGAATTTGAACCAACAAAGTGTGCAGTATAGTTCTATAGTATGGTCCCATAACAGTTATACAGCATGGCACAACATGCTGGTAAACTATCCCTTGAATGTCAAAAAAAAGACAACCATAACCTTTCCTGCAGAAGCCATAACTTTTGCTTTTTTTCAGTGTTTATGTCCCCTCAGGTGCTTAATCGAAGCAAGTGGAGGTACCGCATCGGCATTGAGCCTGCTCAAAACCATTCAAGGCCTTATACACTTCAATCAGATCACCTCACAGGTTTCTAGTCTCCAGATCTTGCAACTTGCAGAACTTAAGCCTTTTTTCGTCAATGCACCCCTTTGTTCCTATCACCAATCTTGTTGCCCTTCTCTGTGTTTGTTCTAGTAACTGTACATCCTTCCTAAAATGTGGCCTCCAGATCTGTATACAGTACTCAAGGTGTGGCCTCATACAAAGGGATAATTAACTCCTTGTCTCTGCTAGCACAATTCCTATATATCATTGACAAAACTCCATAACCTGCTCTGGCAGCCATCTGCACTGCTCAGAGAACTTCATATCTGACTGAACAATTGCCCACAGGTCTTTTTCATTCTCCGCCTCATGGGTATAGGTTCTAATACCGCTTGTGTTTGGGGTTTCATAAAAAAAAAAAACAAAAAAACTTAACCTTCCTCAGTTAGATTTTATATGCTCCCTAAAATGTGGCCTCCAGATCTGTATACAGTACTCAAGGTGTGGCCTTATACAAAGAGATAATTAACTCCTTGTCTCTGCTAGCACAATTCCTATATATCATTGACAAAACTCCATAACCTGCTCTGGCAGCCATCTGCTCTGCTCAGAGAACTTCATATCTGACTGAACAATTGCCCACAGGTCTTTTTCATTCTCCACCTCATGGGTATAGGTTCTAATACCGCTTGTGTTTGGGGTTTCATAAAAAAAAAAAAAACAAAAAAACTTAACCTTCCTCAGTTAGATTTTATATGCTCCCTCATGTGTAAGCAAGAGCATGCCTTCAGCATTGAGCTTACTCAGTCTATTCAAAGCCTTAAACACATCAGTCAGATCTCTTTGTAAGTGTCTGGTCTTCAGATGCAGCAATTTTCAGAACTGAAGCTTTTCGTGCTAAGAGCACCCTTTTGTCCCCCCCCTTTAATCTTGTTGTGTTCTTTACACATTCCAACAGATCCACATTCTTTCAAAAATATGGGTTCCAGACCTGTATTCAGTACTCAAGATGTGATCTTGTGCAATGAATAATCACTTCCTTATTCTTGCTGCCAAAATTTCCTGTTTATCATTGACAAAACTCCATGAGCTATCCTGGCAGCCTGTCTAAAATGCTCCAAGAACTTCATATTTGACTGCACAATTACTCTCAGATCTTTTTCATTCTCCACTACCCTTAGTGTGGTACCACATGGTTGGTATGTCATTCTGGAGTTACTGCTATCCAAATGCATGCCCTTGCATTTCTCAATGTTAAATTTTTCTTGCCACTTCTCAGCCCATCTGTCTAATTTTTCTAGATCTTATTTCAACAGCATAGCCAACCGGGCTAGCCGAGTGGGTAAAGTACCTGCCCGGCAACCCAAAGGTCGCGGGTTCGATTCCCGCCTCGGGCTTGGATCAAAGTACTGCAAAAACCTTGGGAGGTGCAATATGGCCACAGAAGCCGATGCGCCAATAACTACCAAATCAAAAAAAAAAAAAAAAAAAATTCAACAGCATACCATGATTACTGTTATTATCCACTCTTCCAATTTTTGTATCATCTGCAGACTTAGACATTAATTGTGATATTCCTTCATCAGAATCATAAATAAGTATAGAAAACAACAATGGGTCCATCCTGTGAGACCCCACTAAATAAATTAGTCCAAGAAGAATAGTGCTCACTGATCTCTGTTTTCTTCCACTCAACCACTCTCTTTTCCCACTCAACTATCCCTTTATCCATAACAGTCACTTTGCTCCAATATGTACAGCAGTCTTTTATTAGTGAAATCTAAGCAGATGTTTGTTATTTTTGCATCCAATTCCTTTGTTACAGCATCATAGTATCCATTCGGGTTGAGACAAGATCACCTCTTAACAAATCCATGACTGTAGTATGACTGTGACTGCAGTATAATTGCATTCCTGTTTAGGTGATCCTACATCAAAATGCCTATATTTAATATCAGTATTACTAACCTGTTCAACAGTATGCCTTTTGTTTCCTTAAAATATAATTCTATTTTAATATAATAAAATATAATAAAATATCCCTTCTAATTCTCCTATTTTTATTACATAAAATTTTCCCTACTTCTCTGAGAACAGTGTCACTGAGCATAGCTACAACCTGTGGGGTCAGAGTATCCTGTTTATGGTGATCCCTCCCTGCAGCCTAATGCATGAGGATAAGCTCCAAGATTAAGATGGACAGCTAAGAAATATTATTTCTTTCCAGGCACTCTGACAAAATGCTAAACTTTCATTTAATTCTCTTGCTCGCTCGTGCACTCTCTCTCTCTGCACAAGCCATCTCCTGTACCATTATGTCCAGCTGAAAGTCTCACATACAGTACACACAATGCAAAGTGGAATAAAGCCTTCACCCACAGGAGAACCATATTTTAAATCCCCCCCCCCCTTCCAAGCCAAGGCATACTTACTGCTCTGGGTCATATGTGCTTTGCTGTTCTAGTCCTGGACATGATTTCAATTAAAATATTTAATTAGCAAACACTGAACTACCAGTCATGGTATATGATATGCTAGAATTATTGCCAGACTATAAGCAATATATGTGTTTTGTGAAATTTATAAAACACTACAATATTATTTATATTCACACAGATCCTCACAAAATGAAATATTCAAGAATTATTCTTATTTTCTGGTTTTGCATATTCATAAACTCTACCGCACTCAGAGTTCAGTATTCATGTTGGCAGTGGATAGAGCTTTAGCTTCCTGAATATTTTGATACGAACAAGAATGAACAAATTTATTAATTAAGGTTCTTTAAGATTATTCCCTTTATACAGACTAGATTGCTTGTTACAAAAAAAGATATTGCAAAAAAATCTTAAAATTATTAATAGTCCCCAATTAATAGCCTTATTCCCAAATTTTAAATGGCATAGAAAATAAGCCAGTGCACCTGCTTGCATAGCAAATTTTTTATCAGTCTTCCATTGTTAACACTCTGTTGCAATTAAAAAAAAAATATATATATATAATGGGTGATATCACAAAGTACATAATTTCAAATTATTTATAGTATTTTTTCAAAAATGGTCAAATTTTTTTTATGCCAACATGCTTGCTTTATATTTAATTTTTGTGAAACATTTTTGAACACTGTTTTGTTTCTTCCTGCTGAAAGATGGATTGTATCAAAAGCTTTTCAGGTTTTTATTTCTTAAATTTTTGCAGATGTGAGTTTGGCATTCATCTCCTGAAGTAATATTTTAGCTGTTTAAAACGTTAATAGCTTTTATATAAGTTGAATATAGCTTAAATCAATAACCAGATAATAAGATTTGCAGGTGTAAGTCTTATTATCTGGTGTACTTTTTATTAAGTCAGGTGTACTTTTTATTAATTCAGAATATCACTTTTCTTTTCCCTTTGTAGATCAACATATATTAATGAAGTCTAGTCTTGAACTAAACTGCATTTTGTATTCTCATCCTGCCCTTTACAAAGTTCTTCACCTTTTACCTATAAATACACTATTAGATAGAAATGAAACTGTTCCTGGAATGCTATCCCTGAAAAAAGATTTTCCCAGAGGAAAATGTAGCGGTAAACATTTAAAAATAATAAAATTTCTGCATTTTTTAAATTCATAAAATTTGTTTTGACTTCCAGCTGCATATAATTTTTGATCATACAGTTTATAAATATTAAAATAAAAGTGATTGTTTTGCGTAATAATGAATGTTAAATGTCTCCCTAAATTTACACTTTAGGGAGACATTTTTGGCTTGTTGTTGTTGTTGTTGGTTTTTTTTTACATTACAGTTAACTTTTGTTAACCAAAAATTAAATGTAATAAAAAATTGCTTTAATGACTCAAAGAAAGATGGATTGCATCAGAATTTCTTAACTCAAGATTTCTTGACTCAAAATAAAAAAAAATAAGCTATAGACATCTGTTTTTTTTTTTTTATTTTGTATGTGGTTTTTATGTAATAAATTCAGTAAAAGGTAAGACTTAGTCTTACCTTCTTTTTATTAGAAAGAAAGGAAAAAAATTCATAACTATTGTAGGGGTGTGTGAATGTCAATGAGTATTATCAAAGGTTTGATTAATCTGTGATCACAAGTTCAATCAGGTAAGATGTACTTAGTTGTTACTAGTCATTTATGAGAAAGAATATTTCACAGAACTATAGGTAGTAGACTGAAGAAAAACATTTCTATCCTTGGACTTAATTTCAATTTTTTATAGTTGACTTTTTAACCCGGTGGTCGTGGCACCTTTGACAGTTGCCCATTTTCTCTTTAATTTTGGAAAATATTTTGAGTTCTACTTGAACAGTGATAATATACAGTTATTTTCTGCTATAGTGAGTTTGCCATCGCTTGTTTACTGTAGTGCCCTATATTTTTTAATACCCTCCCCTAGAGTTGCACAGTGCTGAAGTGGGATTTACTCCAGGAGGTAACTACCATCAGGGGTAAAGGGAAGGGTTTTTTTTCGTAAAGGCGACTACGGAGGTCTGAGACAGTATTTAAATTCTATATGGTCGGACCAACTGATGATATTAACAACAGCAAATTCAAAATGGGAAGCGTTCAAAGAATTAATCTTGGAAGCTACTAGGCTTTACATACCAACTAAGAAATATTGTTCAAGATTTAGCCCTAAATGGATGTCAGATGAACTAATGAGACATGTCACAGTGAAGAAAAATGTATGGCATACATATAAATTAATGGTTGACATGGAAGCCTATGATAGATATAAGCTGGTCTGTAACGAAGTCACAAAGGAGGTTAGGCAGGCAATGGCAGATTACGAGAAATCTCTGGCAAGGGATGCGAAGAAAAACAGCAAAGAGTTCTTTACCTATGTAAACTCTAGAAGGAAAGGGATGAATCAGATTGGCCCACCAGATATCGATGGTTCAACTGTTGATGATCCTGCTCAGGCGGCTAAGAAACTAAATGAGTATTTTGCATCTATATTCACATGTGAGGATTTATTCAGGGAGGGGTATGCCAGAGGTGAATTGAACTCTGGCAGTGAGCTAGATGATTTTGTAATAAATAAGAGGAAAGTGGTGGAGAAATTGTTGAAGATAAACATAAGAAAGGTACCTGGAGTGGATGGGATCTATCCAGTTATATTAAAGGAGGCAGCAGAGGAAGCCCTAAGCCATAATTATGAGAGCTTCCTTGGACTCAGTGGAGGTACCCATGGACTGGAAATGTGCAAATGTGACCCCAATTCACACATGAGGTTCAAAGGGTGGCACAAGTAATTATAGACCTGTTAGTTTAACTTCTGTTCCAGGGAAATTAATGGAGGCACTGGTTAAAGAAGCACTGCAGGATCATCTAGACAAGACTTCAGTTATAGCCTGGACACAGCATGGTTTTGTTAAGGGGAAGTCTGACCAATTTGATTGGATACTATGATGTGGGTTGGCACCTCCATAGCCAGGTGGGCAGGAGCAGCAGTGCGTAGAACATTCTTCTAGATTAGACCGGGGTTCGAGCCCATGCCCACCAAATACGGAGGATGCGGAAAGGTCAGGGAATGACCACCGCATCGCCGGAGCAATATGGCCTTAGTTGCTAATGCTCCTAAAAACCAAAAATAACAATAACATAACTATAATATGTGGTCACAAAGGAACTGGATGCAGGGAATAACTTTGATGTCATATATTTGTATCTGAGAAAGGCTTTCGATACTGTTGCACATGGAAGACTGCTGCACAAATTGGAGCAGTATGGCATTGGAAGCAAATTGCTGCTACGGATAAAGGGATGGTTGGGTGGGAGAAGACAGAGTGGTAATCAATGGACACTGCTCTTTGTGGACTAATGTTATTAGTGGAGTCCCTCAGGGTTCAGTGTTGGGTTCATTGTTTTCTGTATTTATAAATGATATTGATGATGGTATATCAGGCTTAATGTCCAAGTTTGCAGACGATACCAAAGTTGGCAAGGTTGTTAAGGACACTAATGACAGTACACTGCTGCAACAGGATCTAGAAAAGTTGAGCAGATGGGTTGAGAGGTGGCAAATGAAGTTTAACATTGACAGATATAAAGTAGTAGTAGTAGTAGTAGTAGTGGCACATGATGCAAGAAAGCAAGTGTAGGAGCTTATGCAGCATCAGCCAAAAAAAAAAAAAAAAAAAAAAAATCACACCATTCCCTCCAAATGCCTGTCCAGTTCCTCCTTAAATTTATTCAACCTATCAACTTCCACAACGACAGATGGAAGTTTGTTCCAGCTATAAGCAATATATGTGTTTTGTGAAATTTATAAAACACTACAATATTATTTATATTCACACAGATCCTCACAAAATGAAATATTCAAGAATTATTCTTATTTTCTGGTTTTGCATATTCATAAACTCTACCGCACTCAGAGTTCAGTATTCATGTTGGTGTATATTCATGTTAATTCATTCAATTAACCACCCGCTGGCTAAAGGCAAATTTCCGCACATCTATTCTACATCTGTCCTTTCTTAATTTGAACTTATGTCCCCGTAGGTTGATAATCTGAACAAGTGGAAGGATCCCATCAGAATTCAGCGTGCTCAACCCATTCAAGGCCTTGTAGACCTCAATCAGATCACCACGCAGGTGCCTAGTCTCCAGCCACTGCAATTTGCAGAATTAAGCCTCTCTTGGTAAGAGAATCCCTTCATTCCCCTCACCAATCGTGTTGCTCTTCTCTGTACACGCTCAAGCAAATCTACATCCTTCCTAAAATGAGGCCTCCAGACCTGTACGCAGTACTCAAGGCGTGGCCTGACCATTGCCTTATACAGAGGGACAATCACCTCCTTTTCCCTGCTAGCAAAATTCCTATATATCATTGACAAAACCCCATGACCCGCCCTAGCAGCCTGTCTGCACTGCTCAGAAAACTTCATATCTGACTGCACAATTACTCCCAGGTCTTTTTCATTTTCTACCACCTTAAGTGTAGTACCACACAGTTGGTACATTTCTCTGGGGTTACTTCTACCCATATGCAGTACTTTGCATTTGTCAAGGTTGAACTTCAGTTGCCACTTCTTAGCCCATCTGCCCAAATTATCTAGATCCTGTTGCAGTAGCACACTGCCATTACTGTCATTAACAACCCTGCCAAACTTTGTGTACTATAATTGTACTAACCCCATCTGTAACCCAGAATAATGTATCAACTCTGTGTTATAACACTGACAGTGGTAGAGAATGAAAAGGAGCTGGGGTAATTGTTCAGGCAGATATGAAGTTTTCTGAGCAGTGCAGATGGTCTGCAAGAGTAGCTCATGATGTCTTGTCAATGATATACAGGAATTTTTCTAGCAGGGTTAAGTTGATTATCCCCTTGTATAAGGCAATGGTCAGGCCACACCTTGAGTACTGTATACAGGTCTGGAGGCCTCATTTTAAGAAGGATATAGAGCTGCTAGAATGAGTACAGAGAAGGGTAACAAGATTAGTAAAAGGAACAAAGGGTTGCTCTTACAAAGAAAGGCTTAAGTTTTGCAGATTACAGTGCCTGGATTCTAGGCATCTGCGAGATGATCTGATTGAGGTGTATAAAGCATTGAATAGTTTGAGCATATTCAATGCTGATGGGATTCTTCCTCTTGCTCAGAATGATCACCTGAGAGGGTAAAAATTCAAATTCATTAAAGACAGTTGTAGGATAGATGTGTGGTAGTTTGCCTTTAGCCAGCGCATAGTTGATTGGTGGAACAGACTTCCATCTTTTGTTGTGGAAGTTGATAGCATAAATAAATTTAAGTTTGAGCTGCACAGGTATTTGGAACGAATGGAGGGGTGAAATGCGAGCATTTTTTTTTTTGGCTGATGCTGCATAAGCTTGCTTTCTCGCATTGTATGCCTCTACTAATTCTAACTATAGGTAGTAGACTGAAGATAAAACATTTCTATCCTTGGATTTAATTTCAATTTTTTATAGTTGACTTTTTAACCCAGTGGTGGTGGCACCTCTGGTAATCACCCATTTTCTCTTTAATTTTGCAAAATATTTTGAGTTCTACTTGAACAGTGCTAATATACAGTTATTTCCTGCTATAGCAAGTTTTGCTATTGCTTGTTTACTATAGTGCCCTATATTTTTTAATACCTTCCTCTGGAATAGTGCTGCTAACTCAAGATGGCGTGGGAGATGTTACACTGTAGGAGATGTTTGTGTACCTGAGAGGTCCCTTTGAAAAACAGTTTAATGCTCTTCAATTCAGTTCCATCAGCTGCAATTCACAGTACTTGCCTTCAAAAGTTCTTTGATTTAAATTGACTTTTAACAAATATTGTAATTAACAAGAAAATGGCTGAATTGCTGGCTAAACCTAAACCCAACTATAAATGCTGTAAAGCATTTATAGTTGGGCAATTTATGTCAAGAGAAACATTGAAAGTATTTATTTATTGTCCCAGAAGTTATTTTTCTTACATCTGAGTAATTATATCCATGTTAATTTTTTTGGAGCTGTTTATACTGGCATAAGTACAAACAGCATAATTGTACTGGCTGTTTGTGTCCATGGCTGTCTATGATCATTCGATGCTGTAAATTGGAAAATATATCAAAGCAGTTACATATACCATTTCTTGCATATTTACTTCATATATCCTCCTACCCTGTGTTGTTATGGGTAAGAGATGTGGCCACTTGGGGTAGCTAATTAACTGAAATTTATTGAAGTATTATTTATCAGATTTTTCTTTAGGAATGTGATATACAGTGTATCACATTCTTAAAAATGCATATCACATTCTGTTGCTGTTGACATATGTGCCATAGCACTGATTAGCAATGTTGTATTCAGTTTAGTTTTGTTTTCCAATCCCTACTGGTTTACACTAGTTGGTCCTTGATGTTGCCACAGAAATTCTCTCAGATATGCCAGACAAGCTGTACTTGCTACCTGGGAGTCTAAAACACTGATGGAACTGACATTTGGGTGACATTCAAGTCAAATGGACCTAATTTTGGTGAACTGTGTATGGTCTGTGACAGCTAAATCCTCTGCTTGCACCTTCACAATGGTGGGACTGTTAGTAATCCTGGGTATAACCTCCATGCACAAGCACACCGTGGGTGACCACCCAGGTGTGAATCAACGTAAGTGGTGGTCGAGGTGTGGCACCCACACCACATGGAGGAATGCCGCCCCTCTGTGTTACCAGGCAATAGATTCATCAACCGGTGCAATACCACCGCATTGCTTATTGAAGGCTTGAAGTGGCGGAACCCATGTGTAGTCTCCAGAGCTAAGTTCCGGTCAACTCTTCCCCATCTCTCCCATCATGCAGTATGATTGATGACTTTTGAGGTTATGATGAACATCGTGGTGAGATCCAATCTTCCTTACATTTCGAGGGTACAGCTCTAAAACGGTGTTTGCAGGCCGGCCCCTAGTTAGTACACCTGATTGAACCTATTGGTAACTCTTTAGGGGCTTCCAGATCAGCTAGTGTATAATCTTGCTACCTCTACGCTCCCAGATAGTGACTGGAGGGAGTCCAAATAGTGTGTATGTGGGGGGGGGGGATTGTTGAGGCCACGTTATGTCAAGGATCTGGGTATATTCTTATCATGTGTATGCCATATCCAAAAATTTCATTACTTCATACTGCATGTCCTGCCTTTATGAAGTAATGAAATTCTTACTATTGAATACACCATGAATTGTCAAACTATTGGAGTAAGCTTATCTGCAAAAAGATCTAAACCTCCCAAACACTTCCTAGTTCATTTCACAAATATATGTGGTCTTAGTTCTGATCTCAACGATGTCCATGTACAGTCTGCTAAACCCCATGTACGTTTTCTGACAGAATCTCAGTTATCGGTTGATTCAACTATTGCTCATCTCAATTGCCCAAATTATTCGCTGTATGATTCCTTTTGCTTCAAAGATGGTACTTGTCCATATGTTCTTTCCAATATTCCCTGTCAGAGACTTGGTAATTTGGAATCTCCTCTCTTCTATCTTCTCTGGCTTAAAATCTCTCTACCTCATTATGTCAAATTCATCTGTTGTCTCTACCATTCTCCCCACACCACTAATCACTTGGAGCTCTTTGACTTCCTCTCTTTGCAACTTGACTTTCTCCAGTCCAAGTTTCCTAACAGTGAGGTAATTTTCCTTGGCGATTTTAATGTTCACAACTCCAGCTGGCTTTCATTTTCTAGTCACACCAACCCAGCTTGTCGAGATACTGAGGCTTTTGCAATTACTAATGACTTTGCACAGATTGTTCATTTACCTACAAGAATACTGGACAATCCTAACCATACAGCCAACACGCCTGATCTTTTTTGCACAAACACTGCTTCTAAGTACACTGGAAGTGAGTAGTTCTTTAGTCACCTCAAGTCACAACTTGGTGATTGTCTCCAAAATACAGTAGTAATAAACTAGGTATTCTCATGTGTTTGATTATCTGAATTTTTGATTAACCAAACCAATCTTAGTTTCGATAATCAACATTCTACTATATTTCCTAACCTGACCCTAGATGGTAGGTTAGGAAATAATAGGAAAAGGTTTCCTTACTTAACTTTAAAGGTTATGTAATCTTTCCAGAGGGAGTAATACTCTTGATCTGATTATCAGCAGGGATTATTCATGCATTAAGAATCTGCAGATAAAGGAACCACTAGGTGG
Organism: Mastigoproctus giganteus; assembly: GCF_048544385.1. Taxonomy (NCBI): domain Eukaryota; kingdom Metazoa; phylum Arthropoda; class Arachnida; order Uropygi; family Thelyphonidae; genus Mastigoproctus; species Mastigoproctus giganteus. Next base: position 192,464,131 of record NC_143583.1, read on the forward strand.
CAGTGATCACAGTGTACTGATGTGGGATTTACTTAAAGATGTAACTACCATCAGGAGTAAAGGGAAGGGTTTTTCTTTCATAAAAGTGACCAGTGGTCTCAGACAGTTGTCCAGTTCTGTAAAGTGGGACCAACAATGATGTTACCAACAGCAAATTCTAAATGAAAAGCATTTAAGGAATTAATCTTGGAAGCCGGCTTTTTAATACCAATTAAGAAATGCTGTTCAAGATTTAGGCCTAAATGGATGTCAGATGACCTAGTGAGGTAGATATAAAGTCGCAAAGGACGCCAGGCAAGCAAAGGCACATTATGAGATATCTTTGGTAAATGATGCAAAGAAAAACAGTGAAGACTTCTTTACTTATATAAACTCTAGAAGCAAGGGGATGAATCAGATTGGTCCGCTTGACATCGATGGTTCAATTGTTGATGCACCTGCTGAGGTAGCTGACAAACTGAATGAGTATTTTTCATCTATATTCACACATGATGAGTTATTCAGGGAGGTGAATGCCAGAGGTTTATCAAACTCTGGCAGGAACTAAATGATATTATAGTAACTTGGAGCAAAGTAGAGGAGTAATTGTTGAAATTGAACATAAGAAAGGCACCTGGGCTGAATGGATTATATCCAGTTACATTAAAGAAAACAGCAAAGGAAGTAAGCAAACCCTTACCCATAATTATGAAAGCTTCCTTGAACTCAGGGGATATCCCCATGGACTGGAGATGTGCAAATGTGGTCCCAACTCACAAAGAGGGATCAAAGGGTGACATGAATTTCAGACCTGTTAGTTTAACTTCTGTTCCAGGAAAATTAATGGAGGCACTGGTTAAGGAAGCAGTGCAGGATCATCTAGACAAGACTGCAGTTATAGTTCAGACACAGCTGGGTTTGTTAAGGAGAAGTCTTGTCTGACCAATTTGATTGGATACTATGATCTTGTCACAAAGAAACTGGATGCAAAAAATAATTTTGATATCAGATACTTGAATGGAGCAGTATGGCATTGAGGACAAGTTGCTACAATGGATAAAAGGATTGTTGAGTGAGAGAAGACAGAGAGTGGTAATCAATGGACACTGCTCTTCTTGTACTAATGTTATTAGTGGAGTTCCGGGTTCTGTATTTATCAATGATATTGATGAAGGTATATCAGGGTCTAAGTTTGCAGATGATTTGAAGGTTGGCAGGGTTGTTAATGACTGTAATGATAGTATGCTACTTCAACAGGATCTGGCAAAGTTGAGTAGATGGACTGAGAGGTGACAACTGAAGTTTAACATTGACAAATGTAAAGTACTGCATATGGGTAGCAGGAACCCCAGAGTAATGTATCAACTGGGTGGTATTACACTTAGGGTATTGGAGAATGAAAAGGACCTGGAAGTGATTGTGGAGACAGATATGAAGTTTTCTGAGCAGTGCAGACAGGCTGCAAGGGTAGCTCATGGTGTCTTGTCACTGATATACAAGAATTTTGCTAGTTTGGATATGGAGGTGATTGTCCTCTTGTATAAGGCAATGGTCAGGCCACATCTTGAGTATGTATACAGGTCTGGAGGCCTCATTTTAGGAAAGATGTAGAGCTGTTGGAACGAGTAGAGAGAAGGGCAACAAGTTTGGTGAGTGGATCAAAGGGTTGCTGTTAACAAGATAGGCTTAAGTTCTGCAAATTGCAGCTTCTGGAGACTAGGCACCTGTGAGGTGATCTAATTGAGATGTATAAGGCCTTGAATGATTTGAGCAAGCTCAGTGCCAATAGAATTCTTTCTCTTGCTCAGATTACTCACCTGAGAGGATATAAATTCAAATTGAGGAAAGTCAATTGTAGAATAAATGTGCGGAAATTTGTCTTTAGCCAGTGGACGGTTGATAGTTGAAACAAACTTGCATCTGTTGTAGCGGAGGTCAACAACTTAAATAAGTTCAAGGCAGAACTAGACAAACATTTGGAGTGAATGGATGGATGAAATGGTAAAGTTGTTTTTTTTGCTGATACTGTAAAAGCTTGCTTTCTTGCATCATATGCCTCTACTAATGCTATGTTAGGAAATAATAGGAAAAGAAAGCAAGATTCTTTATGTATATGAATGTCAATCAATCACTTAATGCTATGATGTTATCATCTGTTCTGTTTACGCACTGATCAGTACATCATCTGTCATTCCTATGTGTCAATCAATATATTGTTCTCGACTTCTACTCCTGCTACCGATAACATGCACCGTCTGTTTACCGAGAATGCAGGGAGAAGCAGCAATAGTGGCAAACCAATTCATTGGGTAAGTTTCCCGTAATTTGCTGTGTGTCTCGTGTTGGCTCTCTTTACCTTAGCCAAATATAAATGTTACTTTTTCTTGGCCAAGCCTGTTTTATACTTTATTTCAGTATTTATCTTTACCCCAAGTATTGCATTGTGTTTACTGGGTATCAAAAATGTGTTCTCATTATATGGTAAGTGCATAACCTATAACAGTGAAAGAAAAACTAATTGCACAAGGATTAGTATTTGTAGTGACAACTGATGCAAGTAAGCCACACAAGGACTGCAGACATCACCTGTTCATGCCCACTAATATTTCACCTTAAATTTATTCAGAGTATCACCTTGCACAACATCAGATGAAGCTTTATTCTAACAATCACCAGGCAAAGGTAAATTTCTTCTTATCCAGCAACGTTCTTTCCTTTAAATTTATATCCATATATCTGTGTTGTCTATGCAAGAGTAAGGATATTATCAATATTTAGCGTACTCAATTCATTCAAGCCATAAACAGAACAATCAGATCTCCTCATACCTAGTTTCAGGATGCTGCATTTGCTGAACTGAAGTCTTTCTTTGTAAGCATACCCTTTTGTTCCGCTCACTAATCTTGTTGCTCATCTCTGCAATCATTCAAACAGATCTAAATCCTTCCTAAAATGAGGCTTCCCAACCTGCATGAAATACCATATGTGGTCTAACCATAAATAATGTGTTCTTTATACAAATTACCACCTTATCCTTGATGGAAAATTGCTGTATAACATTGACAAAATGTCAAAAGTTTTGCAGTTTGTCATGGTTCTCTTGTTTGGCTCTTTATCTTCTCCTTATATTTAAATATTTTTTAATTGAATAAGCACTGTGCCCTGTAGATTTTGAAAATCAATATTTAATCTCTCTTTTGAATATGTAATGGAAGAGGAAGACAGATTTGAATGGAAGAGTCATTCTTCCTCTTGCCCAGATTACTTGCCCGAGGGGACATAAATTCAAATTGAGGAAAGACAGTTGTAGAATAGATGTGCGGAAATTTGTCTTTAACCAACAGATGGTTGATTGCTGGAACAAACTTTCATTTGTTGTACTTAAATCTCACTGCTTAAATAAATTCAAGATGGAACTAGACAAACTTTGGAGTGAATGGATGGGGGAAATGGGAAGGCTTTTTTTTTTTTTTTTTTGGCTGATGCTGTATAAGCTTGCTTTCTTGCATCATATGCCTCTGTTAATGCTAATAAAGAAACAACTTCCATAAAACTACAATAACAGTTCAGCTGGTATTGTAGTTTTTTTCCAAGTCGGTTGGAATGGCAGTTTACACTCAGAGGAAGTAGTTTAGAATTATATCTGCAAAACATCATTGTAAATTTTCAGTTTCTTTTTCTCTGTATTCAGAAGAGAATTAATACTGATTTTCGGAATCTGCAGGATAGCTTGTGCTTGTTTGATTATAGAGTTATCTTTTATTTTGTGCTATGCATGTTAAACACATGTTTAACACGGTTTTGACCTGTAAATTAAATTTGTGAACACTATACAGGTTAAATATTTGTTACAATTTTTTTTTTTTTTTACATTTCTTATTTGGGCTCCTTATGAAAAGGTTTTTTGTTTTCAATATGCTGATATCCCTTCTTTTGGTTTTACTTAATAATTTTATTAAGTACAAGTCAGATTTAAGTTTTCTGATTAGTGCAGACTGACTGCCTGAGCAGCTCATGGGGTCTTATCAATGATATACAGGAATTTTACTAGCAGCGATAAGGAGGTGATTATTTCCTTGTATAAGGCAATGGTCAGGCCACACCTTGAGTACTGCATGCAGGTTTGGAAGCTTCATTTTAGGAAGGATGTAGGGTTGCTGGAATGAGTACATAGAAAGGCAACAAGATTGGTGAGGTGAACAAAGGGTTTATCCTACCGAGAACAAATTAAGTTCTGCAAATTGCAACATCTGGAGACTAGCCCTGCAAGGTGATCTGATTGAGGTGTATAAGGCCTGGAATGGTTTGAGCAAGCTTGATGCTGATGGAATTCTTCCTCTTTCTCAGATTATGCACCTGAGGGGGCATAAATTCAAATTTTGGAAAGACAAATTGTGTTCAAGTTGTAGAACAGATGTGTGGAAATTTGCCTTTAGTGAGCAGGTAGTTAATTGCTGGAACAAACTTCCATCAGTCATTGTGGAAGTTGATAGCTTAAATAAATTCAAGATAGAACTGAACAAACATTTGGAACGAATGGTTGTGTGGTGAAAAGGGAAGTTGTTTTTTTTTTTTTTTTGCTGATGCTTTATAAGCTTGATTTCTTGCATCATATGCCTCTACTAGTGCTAATTGCAACTTAAAAATCATTTTAAAATAATGTCAGTGTTTTAACTGCTTTTTGAAAGTTTAAAACTGACTTTTAATTTCTGTTATAAAAAAAGTAATTAAATGTCACTCTTTGTATGTTTGGTTTCCTTTTACATTCAAAAATTTGATCTTCATTTATTCATTTATTTGGACCATTATTATTATTATTATTTTTTTTTTTTTGCAGGGGTTGGGGTGAGAGATAATTCAGAGATAGCATGTAAAAACTAAGGCTTTAATACACTATTTTCAATTCATACTGTTTAAGAATTTAGATTTCTTGCCAGTGGTAAAAAGTATGGCAGTTTCACCCAATGAAAGCGTTTTATAAAGTTGTGATCAAGATGGTTCTTTATACATCTGCAGTTCCATTGAATGGAACAGCAGATGGCTCTGAAATTTTTAGATCTCTTTCATGAGTTAGAGAAAAGGCCTTGTGCTTCAAGATTAGACATATTATTACTAGTCACACAATGCAAGGAAGCCTTAGGCTTATGCTGCACCAGCCAACATGATTTTTACCTCCAAGAACTTAAATTCTGTTTTTAACCAATTTTTATGTGTAGATTTCGAAAATCACCATGATAGTTTCATATCACTTCACAGTTATTAAATAGTGTGGGTTACAGTTTATCAAAATATGGCAATTTCGCATAATCTAGCCAGCTGTTAAAAAAAATCAGTAATGTATGACATACTGATTTATTTTAACAGATATAAGCTAATTCTCTTAATTTTAGCAATCGATTCTGGCCTCTGTTTTCTTTTGATAAACATAATTAGACTTCTTCCTGTGGTTCTTAGGTTCAAATTCTGATGCAACAATTTACAATTTGAAGAGAGTGCATTTATTGTTTTTGGTGAGGATTTTTGTAGGCTCTGCCAAGGTTTTCCAAGTATTAACTGATCATGACATGTTCTCAAGGTTGTAAATCTTTCCTCCAAACAGTAGTGGCAAAGATAATAGTGATTGAGTTCAACTTGAGGATTCCCTGGAAGCCTCCATTTCACAAGATGCCGATTATCAGCCAATAAGTTCAGGCAGTGAGGTACATTTAATCAAACAAGATGAGTTGAATGATTTTGTTCGAGACTTAAATTTACTGAAAGAACAAGCTGAACTGTTAGGTTCTAGGTGACAGCAGCAGGAATAAAGATTTCAGTGTTTCGAAAAAGATGCAAAAAGTTTTTGAAATATTTTGCTACGGAATACAGTATGTGTTTTTGCGAAGACATTATTGGACTTCTGAAAGAGTTAGGTGTTTGTGCATGTCAGATGAATGGCATTTATTCATAGATGCCTCAAAATTAAGTTTAAAAGCAGTTTTGCTTCATAATGGCAACGAATTTCCATCAGTTCCTGTATTTCATTCAATTCCACTTAAAGAAAGCCATGAAAGCATATCTAAGGTTCTGTAAAATACTAGGATTATGGTTGGAACATATACAGTGATCTTAAGGTTATTGGTTTGCAGGGGGAATTCACAAAATATTGTCATTTTTTGTGTTTGTGGGACAGCCATGCGACAGAAGAACATTGTTGTGCAACATTGGAAAAAGCAGGACAAGTTCATACCAGAGCAACGTAATGTAAAATATATTCCTTTAATATAATGCAATCAAACAAGGTTCTTCTTCCACCTCTGCACATCAAATTTGGATTGATGAAAAATTTCGTGAAGGGACTAGATAAATAAGGTAACGAATTTGCATACTTGAGAAGTGTGTTTCCTAATTTAACATATGCCAAACTTAAGGAGGGAATTTTTGCAGAACCCCAAGTTTGGAAACTCCCGAAAGATGATATGTTTGAAACCCATTTAAAGGACGTTGAATTGGCAGCTTGGTGATCATTTAAGGCACTAGTAATGGTTTTTTTGGGTAGTAGGAAAGAAGAAAACTATGAAATGTTAGTGTCTAAGTTACTTGAGTGCTACAAAAGCATGGGCTGTCGAATGTCATTTAAAGTTCATTTTCTTCATTTCCATCTCAAATTTTTCCTGAAAATTTGTGAGATGTGAGTGATGAACAAGGGGAGTGGTGTCATCAAGATATTTCCACTGTGAAAAAGTGGTACCAAGGTTGCTGGGATCCTGTAATGATGAGAGATTACTGCTGGTTCCTTGTGAGAGAGCATAAGCAGGAATACAACAGAACATCCCTTAGTAGAAAACATTTTTAAGGATAATTACAGGTATGCTGACTATATATTATTGAAATATAACTATTTCGCTATGATTTATGATATTTTTCTGAAGTTAAAGTTATAGAGAACGTATATTTTTTACACTTGTATTACAAACATGAATTATACATATATATCCCTTTATTTTAACGTTAAACATTGGTACATCTTTTGATGTAGACATAATAGAGATTTTTTATGGTGGTTTTTGGAATCAGTGCATTTATTTATTTCCAGAATCACATATTTTCATTATGGAGGTATGACAAAAAATATTTTTTGTTGGCTAGTGTAATATGCTGCTTCCACTGATTTGACAGTTTATTAAAACAGCAGGCTAATTACATAGATGTTAAAATGGTAAAATATCTACAATTAAAACTGAAAATATGTACAATTAAGAACATAAAATTGTAGTTCTTAATTGTACATATTTTCGATTTTAATTGTAGATATTTTAACATCTGTGTAATTAGTCTGCTGTTTTAATAAACTGTCAAGTCAGTGGAAGCAGTATATTATTATTATAAAATATCTCTTTCATGCATTGTCTAAAATAAATAAATTAAAAAATATAATGCCATTTCATCTGTGTAGCTCTTTCAGTGGTAATTAATTAGAACATTGGTTGACTTATTCCAGTTGGATGTCTACTTGTCAAGTTTTATGGAAGATATTTGTGTATTAGATGGTCTGTTAAACAGGGTTTTTCTCCCCTTTTCCAAGATACCTTCAATAAAAGCAACAGGTGTTAAAAAATTTGATATATTTTTTTAATATTGTTGCTAGTTTTGTTTTGTTATTTTTAAGATCATCTGGATATCTTAATTTAAGGTATATTGCCACAGATATTGATTTTGTATAAAATTACTATAAAATTGTGCTGTTGTTTAGTTTGAACATTATTATTATTATTTTTTAATAGTAAATAGAATTTGTACAAGGTGGTTCAATTAAAAGCACTAGGGTCTTCTGTCTTGCTTGTTTTTAGGCTTAGCTTGTTTGTTTATGAACTTTTTTGTCATTATTTTGGTCAAAATTTTTGAATTTCATATTAAAATTGAACTAAATATTAACATTTATATTTTAAAATTTTGCTTAATAAACTGCTTTTTTCTCAACACAAAAGTGTTTCCCCATCTTCGATTCAATGTAAAAGTTTCATTTCTGTACTTTGGAAGCAAATGTGAACCAATTTCAGTTTAAATAAAAATAAATACAGTTGTAGTGGGAGCTGATGCAACACAGCTGCACTCACCAGCTGTTCAGTACACAGCTAAATGTGTGTACTGAAGAGTGAATATCCTACTACTGTTTTTTTTTTTTTTTTTATTATTTAAAAGAAATTTTGAAAAAATTTTTATTTGCTTTTAATGACTTTGTAATGTTTAAAAATGACAGTATTTGGCCCTGCATAAGAATGGTCTTTCATTAAATTGCATACTTTTTTATTTTTTTATTTTTCTTTTTCTTCTTCAGGAACTGATGCCTTATATAAACGACGACCTTGTAAAACAACTTCATACACATTGGACAAATTGCATATTCACCTTAAGCCTTCTATTCAAGAGTTAGAAAAGGCTCTAGTGATAATTTTATTTAAAGAATATATTTCAAGAAACATTGAATTAAAGAAGATAAATGAAGTGAGAATTACGGAAAGAAGGCTGCAGGTAAATTTTAAAATCAGGTTTCCATTTGCCACATTTCTTTACATGCACTTAGAGTTAATAAATTTTTTATTTCTAATTTTTGTATCCATGCATACATACAGGTGAATGGACAGTTTGCACTTGACCACTCACCTTCATTACAAAATCATCTGCTACAGACTACATTATTGAATATTATTCTTTGTAGATTGAGGTAATATATACTATCCTTTCAGAAATCATGACGCATCCTTCTGATTGTGCCCATGACCACCAAATATGGAGGATGCGGAAAGGTCAGGGAATGACCACCGCATATTCCCCAAGCAATATGGCCTTAGTTGCTAATGCTCCTAAAAACCAAATAACAACAATAACAACCTTCTGATTTTAAAAAGTTGTGTGACTACAAAATAAACTTTAGTCTATAAAGATGATTAGCAGTTTAGCTTTTAATTTGTTTCAGATGTGTTTGCTGAACAATTAGCACATGGAAAGAGCTTATATGATAGTTGAATGTCTGTGCATGGGAATGAAACATTGTAGTTTACCACTAGCAAAGTGCTGAAGAAATGAGTCTAGCAGTGATGCTAAGCCACAGAAACAACCAGATAGGCATAGAATAAAAATTAGAGGATCTGAATTCGGAGGCTGTGATTGGCCACAGACAAATTTGTAAGTCTTATCACAACATGTAGGGAGCCACACATGAATTTTTCACAGAATAGCTTCAGTTTATTCCATGAAAAATCTTTGATTACAAAAACAAAATCAATTAGTATTATGCATGGCACACTAAACCTGAACTGTGGAATAATTTCTGTGGAGCAGCAAGTCACGTTATACACTCTTTCAGTCTGATGGACGTGTTTGATGTGGAGGATGCCTGAAGCACATGCTATCTGAGTATGTGGTCTCAACTGTGAAGTTGGGTGGATATAGTGTTATGCTCTGTGGTGTTTCTTGTGGTGTGGACTGGGTACACTGAAAAAAAATGCACATGGAATCATGAATGCTGCATCCTCTTTTGAAGCTATGGACAATACTGCATGCCCTACATTGTAACAGTTTGATGGAAATGGTCCTTTACACCTTCCGGCTAAATTCACTTCTTTTATTCTTTACATATTCAAGCATGACAGTGTTGGATGATGTAAAGAATTTATATATCATTTCACAAAACAAGGATTATGAATGCATAGTTTGTAGATAATATTGGAATATGCAGTGGGGAGCACTCAGCTTGACCACACCCTAACTGAACAACTTTGAGATGAATTGGATTGTTGTTGTTATTTGGTTTTTAGGAGCATTAGAAACTAAGGCCATATTGCTCCGCAGATATCCTGTGGTCATTCCCTGATCTTTCCACACCCTCTGTATTTGGTGGTCACGGGCTCGAAACCCCAGTCTAATCAAGAAGCGTGTGCTACGCACTGCTGCTCCTGCCCACCTGGCTACGGAGGTGCCGATGAATTGGATTGCAGAATTCTAGCAAGATTAAGATGGCACTCTTAATAGCATAGCTCACAAATGCTTTAAAGGAGGACCATTTTCTGTTGGAAAGTGGTAGAAAATCTTCCACAGTACCTTTGACCTTCACTTTGCATCTAATTGATGCTACTTAAAATCTTTCTGGTAATTGAGGTGTTTAAGGCTTTGAATGGATTGAGCAAGCTCAATGCTGTTGGGATTCTTTCTCTTGCTCAGACCAGACACATGGGGGGGGATATAAATTCAAATTGAGGAAGGACAGTTGCAGAGTAGATGTGTGAAAGTTTGCCTTTAGCCAGCAGGTGGTTGATTGCTAGTACAAATTTTCATCTGTTGTGGAAGTTTGATAGTTTAAATAAATTCAAGGAAAAAGTAGAAAAGCTGTTGGAGGAAATGAATAGATGTAATCGGAGGTGTTTTTTTTTTCTGCTTGGTGTATAAGTTGACATTGTAGAGCAGATGTCATATTTTAAGGGCAGAAAAGGTGATATTTTTGTACATGTTGGCACTAATGATATTAAGAGTAGGAGACTGGTGGAATTACTTAACAAGTACAGGTCACTGTTGAAAAAAAGCTGTGAATTTGGGTTGAATTTGAAAGTGTCTGCAATTTTGCCCAGACACGATACAAGGGAGTATATGATGAGAGCTTTGTCGATCAGTTCAGCCCTGGAGAGATTGTGCAAGGCTCAAGGGGTAGAATTTTTCTCAGCGTGATCTGTGCTTGTTAACAGGAGAGACTGCTTCTACAGCAATTGGATACACTTAAATAGAAAGGGTGCAAGAATATTTGCTGATGCTATTGCGGCAGTGTTAGGGGGGTCGGAAAACTGCTAGCTTGGGGGGGATACACGGACCAGTGGATTAACAGTAGCTGCTGGCAGAGGTGAAAGTGATTCTTGCACTGCTGCTATTGGAATGAGCAGCAGCCTGGAAAACAAGATGCAGGGAATTTCAGAGACTGCTGGGAGTCATTGCGGTACAAGGAAACACATGGGTTGTGTTAGGGTAGCTAAGAATAGGAACAGGTGCATGTATACTTGCGTGTACACCAAATAAATTTGATGAATTTGAGGTATTACTCAAAACATCAAAGGCAGATATTGTTCGGATATCAGAGACGTGGTGTCACACAGATATAAGGAATGCAGAACTGGAATTTGGGGAGTACATATACAGGATATGAAGGGAGGAGGGGTTATGCTATTAGTTAAGAAAAACACAAAATCCAAGGAAGTGCAGCCAGTTGACATCGCTGGACAATGCAGTATCAAGTCAGTTTGAAGTGACATAAGCACTGGAAAATCAAAATTGAGAGTAGGGGAATTTTAAATAATAATAATAATAATAAAAAAAAAATAATAAAAAACTGTACAGGGAAATAAAGTGGGCCAGTAAATCAGAGAGTATTATAATGGGGAATTTTAAGTTCCGCAAAAATTGACTGGAATTTGTGAGTTGGTCACTCACACACTAGCAAGGCTTTTTTGGATTTATTGGATGATTGTTTTCTACATCAGAATATTCGGGAGGCAACTAGAGGGAGTAATACTCTTGATCTGATTATCAGTAGCCATCCTTCGTGCATTAAGAATCTCAGATAAAGGAACCACTAGGTGGCATTCATCACAATGGGCTGAAGTGAGATTAACTACCATCAGGGGTAAAGGGAAGGGTTTTTGCTTTTGTAAAGGGAACTACGGTGGTCTGATGGAAAACAAGATATACTTAAATTATATACTTAAATATACTTATATACTTAAATTCTGTATGGTGGAACCAACTGATGATGTTACCAACAGCAAATTCAAAATGGAGCTTTCAAAGAATTAATTTTGGAAGCAACTAGACTTTACATACCAACTAAGAAATATTGTTCAAGGTTTAGGCCTAAATGGATGTCAGATGAACTAATGAGACATGTGGCAAAGAAGAAAAATGCATGGGATACATATAAATTAACGGGTGACATGGAAGCCTACGATAGATATAAGCTGGTCTGTAACCAAGTCACAAAGGAGGTTAGGCAGGAAAGGCAGATTATGAGAGATCTTTGGCAAAGGATGCAATGGTTCAACTGTTGATGATCCTACTCAGTTGGCTAACAAACTAAATGAGTATTTTGCATCTACATTCACACATGACTAGTTATTAAGGGAGGGGAATACCAGAGTTGAACTAAACTCTGGCAGTGAGCTAGATGATTTTGTAATAACTGTGAGGAAAGTGGAGAAGAAATTGTTGAACATAAACATAAGGCACCTGGGGTGGATGGGATCTATCCAGTTATATTAAAGGAGGCATCAAAGGAAATAAGCAAACCCTAGCCATAATCATGAGAGCTTTCTTGGACTCAGGTGAGGTACAGATGGACTGGAGATGTGCAAATGTGACCCCAATTCACAAAGGAGGATCAAAGGGTGACACAAGTAATTATAGACCTGTTAGTTTAACTTCTGTTCCAGGGAAAAGTAATGGAGGCACTGGTTAAAGAAGCACTGAAGGATCATCTAGACAAGACTTCAGCTATAGCTCAAACACAGCATGGGTTTGTTAAGGGGAAGTCTTGTCTGACTAATTTGATTGTATACTATGAGGTGTCACAAAGCAACTGGATGCAGGGAATAACTTTGATATCATATATTTGGATCTTAGAAAGGCTTTTGATACTATTGCACATGGAAGACTGCTGAACAAATTGGAGCAGTGTGGCATTGAAAGCAAATTGCTGCTATGGATAAAGGGATGGTTGAGTGGGAGAAGACAAAGGTAATCAATGGACACTGCTCTTCGTGGACTAATGTTATTATTGGAGTCCATCAGGGTTCAGTGTTGTGTCCATTGTTGTTTTCTGTATTTATAAATGATATTGATGATGGTATATCAAGCTTAATGTCCAAGTTTGCAGATTGGCTGAGAGGTGTCAAATGAAGTTTAACATTGACAAATGTAAAGTACTAAATATGGGAAGCAATAACCCCAGAGTTACGTATCAGCTCTGTGGTACTACACTGTGGTACTTTCATTCTCTACAGTGGTAGAGAATGAAAAGGATCTGGGGTTAATTGTGCAAGCAGATATGAAGTTCTCTGAGCAGTGCAGACAGGCTACAAGAGTAGCTCATGGTGTCTTGTCAATGATATAAAGGAATTTTTCTAGCAGGGATAAGGAGGTGATTATCCTCTTGTATAAGGCAATTATCAGGCCATGCCATGAGTACTGTATACAGCTCTGGTGGCTTCATTTTAAGAAGGATGTAGAGCTGTTGGAATGAGTACAGAGAAGGGCAACAAGATTAATGAATGGAACAAAGGGTTGCTCTTACGAAGAAAGGCTTAAGTTAAGATTACAGTGTTTGGAGACTAGGCACCTGCGAGGTGATCTGATTGAGGTGTATAAGTCCTTGAATGGGTTGAGCAAGCTGAATACTGATGGGATTCTTTCTCTTGCTCAGAATAATCGCCTGAGAGGGCATAAATTCAAATTGAGGAAAGACAGTTGTAGGATAATGTGCAAAAGTTTGCCTTTAGCCAGTGTGTAGTCAATTAGTGGAACAGATTTCCATCTTTTGTTGTGGAAGTTGATGGCCTAAATAAATTTAAGGCTGAGCTGGATAGGTATTTGGAACGAACGGAGGGGTTCAATCAGAGCATTTTTTTTTTGGCTGATCTACATAAGCATGCTTTCTTGCAGTATGCCTTTAGCACTGCTAATGCTAATAAATTTTTTTTTTTTTAATTTGTGAATAAACTCAGGTAATCTGAAACTTTGCCTGAGTTTATTCTTCTCTGCATTTTCTGTTTTCATTTCAAATTATTATAGTTATAAAGAGTTTGAGTATGTGTTGGTGTCTGATAGACACTATGCAAAAGAATTTTTTTCCCTTTCTTTTTGGAATGTATAAACACTGCTTATTCAACAGCCGTAATTCATCTTTACTATTCTGTGTGAAGGAAGAGGGGGATATGAATTACAAGTAATAATTTTGCTAAAGCAAAAAAAAAATTTTTTTTTTTTTTTTTTTTTTTTTTAATGTTCCAAGGGGGATTTTCTGGCAAAATGCCAGAAATTGAGAGGATGGTTTTAAGTGGATAACAAAAGATGTCTAAAAAAATGTATAGAGAACAGAAAATTGTAAAAGATGAAAAGTGAAGTAAGTTATATACATGAGTGGTCACTGAATTATATCCACCTACCTAATACCATGTTGAGCCACTCTTTGCATGGATAACAGCTGCTCTTCAGCTAGGCATTGACTCCACTCAATGTCTGAAGATGTCCAGAGGGATCTGCAGCCATGCTGCCTGCAAAGCTTGCCATAGTGTTGGAATTGACGATGGTTGCATGTCCATACACCTCAATTCCCATTCCAAAACAACTCATGGGTGTTCAGTTCGATTGAGGTCAATTGAATTTGGAGGCTGGTTAAGATGGGCAATATCTTCACTGTTTTCCTCAAATAACTGGTGTACAGTACAGGCCTGATGACATGGTGTGTTGTATTCTTGGAAGATCCTGTTTTTGTCTGGGAAAAATTACAAAATGCAGGGTGCACATGGTCTCCTTAAGAGCTGCTGGTTGACCTCACCAGGGGTCCTAGTTCTTGCCTGCGAAATTTACCCCATATCAAGCAAACACTGCCACAAGCCTGGATAGTGTGCACCATGCGTGATGGGTCCATGGACTCGTGTTGCTTATTCCACACACAAAGGCTTCCATCGATGTATTGCACCAAGTATTTGAACTCATCCAACCAGCACACTCAGCTGTGCTGGTTGGATTGCTGTGGTGCTAACAATCCAACCTGTATTGTTAGCACCACAGCATTCACCATCAATAGTGATTGTTGGTGAGGACAGGGTGTCTCTTGGGTCATCTGCCATGGAACCCCCCATATGTCTGCGTATATGGTGCATTGTCATTTGAGATATCGTTCTTGCATTCCTTATATTGTATTGCAATGTCAGCTGTCACACGGTGACCTGTTGTTGAGACCATACAATGTGCTGCACCCTTTGCTCACCATGAACATCTGCCTTGCGTAATGCCTTACAGTTCTGTCGGAGGCAGGTGGTTTAACCTGTTTGATAGTACTCTTGGCATAGGCTGCAAGAAAGCAGGCTTATACAGCTTTTCTTGCAAAAAAAAAAAAAAAAACCACATTCCATTTCACCTATCCATTCCCACAAATGGTTTTTGTAGTTTTTCTTTGAATTTATTTAAGCTGTCAACTTCCACAACAGCAGCAACAGATGGAAGTTTGTTTAACCAATCAACCACCTGCTGACTAAAGGCAAACTTCCATATGTCTATTCTGCAACTGTCCTTCTTCAATTTTAATTTATGCCCGCTCGTGTGCTTAGTCTAAGCCAGAGGTCAAATCCCATCAGCATTAAGCTTGCTCAATCTATTCAAAGCCTTAAACACCTCAATCAGATCACCTTGCAGCTACCTAGTCTCCAGATGTGGCAGTTTGCAGGACTGAAGGCTTTCTTGGTATGAGCAACCCTTTGTTCCCTTCACCAATCTCGTTGCCCTTCTGTGAACTTGTTCCGGCAGCTCAACATCCTTCCTAAAACCAGACCAATGCACACATGTATGCAGTACTCAAGATGTGGCCTGACCATTACCTTATTCAAGGAATTTTGCTATCATAGATAAGGGATAAACACCTTATCTATGATAGCAAAATTCCTGTATATAATTGACAAAATCCCATGAGCTGTCCCAGCAGCCTGTCTGCACTGTCAGAGAACTTCATATCCGACTGAACAATTTCCCCCAGGTAATTTTCATTCTTCACTACCCTGAATGTAGTACCACCCAGTTGATATGTTACTATGGGGTTACTGCTACCTATATGCAGTATTTTGCATTTGCCAAGGTTATATTTTCAGTTGCCATTTCTGAGCCCATTTGCCTAACATTTCTAGATCCTGTTGCAGTAGCATACCATCATTACTGTCAATAACCACCCTGCCAACCTTTGTATCATCTTCAAACTTGGATATTAAGCCTGATGCCTTCATCAATGTGATTGACAAATATAGAAGATAATGATGGGTCAGACACTGAACCCCAGAGGACTTCACTAATAATATTAGTCCACGAAGAGCTGTGTCCATTAATTGTCACACTGCCCCAGTTTGTACAGCAGTCTTTTATGTGCAGTAGTATAAAAAGTTTTCCTGAAATACATCTGAGACCAACACCCATAGATGTATAAGAAAAGTAATTAACCACCAAGTAATTGTTCATATTTAATAAATAAAATGCGAATGCATGTAAATAAAATTTGGAGTATAAAAATATACAAAGCCAAATTAGGTTAGGTTATGAATTTTGCAGTTAATAGGTATAAAGGGACTGTTGACCCAACAGATAGCAACTGATACTTAAAAACAAAGAAAAGATGGGCAATTATTAGAGCTTAATATCACATGTCCTTACCTTTCAGCAGGCAGCCTAAAAAGGGTCAAAGTTAAGGTTTGAAGTAGCCATTTACTGATATTAAGTGCCCCCCATGTACCGTTAATACATAAAAATATGGATGCAAGCCCAAATTTGCAATATAATATCAGAATTGATTGTAGTATCATTTAATAGTCTATGACTGCAAGTGATGTTTTGCTATTTAATATATGTTGCAGTATTATTTTATTTTTTAATTGTATATTTTTTCTATTTTTTTTATTTTTTATCTTATTTTATTTCAATATGTGCTAAAATATCTTACTTCTATGAGTAACTCAGTTTTGATACTATATTGCAAATTTGGGCTTGCATCCATATTTTTATGTACTAATGGTATGCAGGGGCACTTTAATATTAGTAAGCAGCTACTTCAAAAAAAAATATATATATATCGGGCGCCTCTGTAGCCAGGTGGGAAGGAGCAGCAGTGCGTAACACACGCTTCTTGATTAGACCAGGGTTCGAGCTAGTCACCACCAAATACGGAGGATGCGGAAAGGTCAGGGAATGACCACCGCATATCTCGGAGCAATATGGCCTTAGTTGCTAATGCTGCTAAAAACCAAATAACAACAACAACTTCAAAAATCTTAACTGTCACCTTTTTAGGCTGACTGCTGAATGATAAGGACATGTGCTGTCTAAGCTCTAATGATTGCTCTTCTTTTCTTTGTTCTTAAGTTGCTGTGTGTTGGGCCAATGATCCCTTTATACAATTAACTGCAAAATTTTTTAGCCACCTAATTTTGTTTTATATATTTTTACTTCAAATTTTATTTAGGTGTTATCATATTTTATTTATTACCCTATTTGGCAATTATGTTGTAGTTATACATCTTATACATCTGTGTGTTTTGGTGACTGTTGAGAGCCTATCAATGGATACAGGCAGTAATTGGTATTTTTACCATTTCTTTCTCTTTCTTTGTGTTTATTTGATCTCCTTTTGCACACTTATTTGTATATATTTCATTTTTATATTTTTCCTTTTTTAATATATTTTGATAAATTTTGAGCCCACTTTCTAAAATGGCATGGATTTAGACACTTTGCCGATGGTATTTAGTTATGATATAGCATACATGCAAAAACATCTATATATATTTATACACACACACACAGAGAGAGAGAGAGAGAGAGAGAGAGAGAGAGAGAGAGAGAGAGAGAGAGAGAGAGAGAGAGAGAGAGAGAGAGAGAGATAGTTTGGAAGATCTAAAAATAGTGCTTAAAACACTATAAACACTAGTATCCCATAAAGTTATAATCTTAGTAATTAATTAATAGGAAGATAACTATATTTACTTTTCACCTTCTATTAATCACAGAAAAAGGAAAGAATTTAATTAATTTAAGGGGGAAAAAAAATTAACATCCCTGAAAGTCACTAGAGGTGATGTTAGATTGTAACAACCATTATTAAGGTAAGAATTTAATTAACAAAATTACAGAATTAACTTTATAAAACTTCAACCAACAAAATATTACAGTAATTATGCAGTTACCTATATATATACTACTAATAGTGAATTAGAGGGCTGGAGGGGAACAGGCATTTGTGTGCTACCAGACACTCAGTCTAAAAATTGAGAGGTCTAGATGAGCAGAAAGCCCACTACACTACGCTATCATTACAATACTATGATTGGAAAGAGACAAAACAGCACAGAAAGGGAACTATAGGATACCTTGGAATTGGTGAAAGACTTGTGGAATTTGCAGAATCTTGACGAATATCAGTAATGAACACTTTTCAAGAAACGGGTGAACAGAAAGTGGACATGGATGAGCCCAAATGGATTAACAACTAATGAAATTGACTTCATCCTCACTAACAGAAGATATATAGTGAATGATGTTACTCTCCTGAACAAGGTAAATGTTGGAAGTGATCACAGAATGGTAAGATGCACACTTGATATAGATGTAGAAAAGAAAAAAAAAAAACTGACTTGAATAAATAATACGAAGGTCTTTGGGATAACAGAAGAGGAGAAAAAGCAGTATGTACTGGAACTTAAGAACAAGTTTGAGCTTCTGCAGACTGTTCAGGACCAAGATATCGACGAGGAATACTACAATTTTCTGAAAGTGATAAAGCCCAAGAAACCTGTATGATTGATTTCCTTGCTAGCAGGGAAAAGGAGGTGATTGTCCCTCTGTATAAGGCAATGGTCAGGCCATGCCTTGAGTACTGCGTACAGGTGTGGAGGCCTCATCATAGGAAGGATGTAGATTTGCTTGAGTGTGTACAGAGAAGGGCAACAAGATTGGTGAGGGGAATGAAGGGATCCTCTTACCAAGAGAGGCTTAAGTTCTGCAAATTGCAATGGCTGCAGACTAGGCACCTGCGCGGTGATCTGATTGAGGTATATAAGGCCTTGAATGGGTTGAGCACGCTGAATTCTGATGGGATCCTTCCACTTGTTCAGATTATGAACCTAAAGGGGCATAAATTCAAATTAAGGAAAGACAGATGTAGAATAGATGTGCGGAAATTTGCCTTTAGCCAGCGGGTGGTTAATTGCTGGAACAAACTTTCATCTGTCGTGGAAGTTGATAGGTTAAATAAATTTAAGGAGGAACTGGACAGGCATTTGGAGGGAATGGTGTGATATTTTTTTTTTTTGGCTGATGCTGCATAAGCTCATACACTTGCTTTCTTGCATCACGTGCCACTACTACTATATGCAAAAAGAAATCCAAAGAAAAAATTAGTCGAGAAACACTTGTCATGATGAACCGAAGACGACAAATGAAGAGCAAGATAAATACTGACAAGGACAAAATTGAGTATACTGAGTTATGCAAAGCTATTAGAAAGAGACTCAGAGAGGACATAAGAAGATTTAACACAAGAAAAGTAGAACAAGCATTAAGGGAAAACAAAGGACTGAAATCAGCAGCTATGAGCAGTAATACAGAAAGACAAACAATACTGAAACTGAAGAATAGAAATGGTGTACTTATAAATAGTAGAGAAGGTATAATTCAAAAAGCAGAAGAGTACTATAAAGAATTACACAAGGCACAAGGAAACGATGCCAGAAGTGGGGAAGATGGATCACACATTAGTAACACATACAACATACCTGATATCCTTCCTGATGAGGTAGAATATGTATTGAAGAAAATGAAGAATGAGATCCTGGGGGAAAATGAAGTTACTGTAGAGTTGTTAAAATTGGTAGGAAGAGACATGATACAGAAACTGGCAAGACTCTTCACAAAATGCATTAAAAAAGATGTGATGCCTAAGGAGTGGAATAGTGCAATCATAGTTTAGCTGCATAAGAAAGGAGATAAATTGGAAATTATAGACCAATTAACTTGTTATCCAACACCTACAAGTTGTTCACAAGGGTCATTACTAACAGATTAGAAAGAATACCTGATGAGAATCAACCGAAAGTCACTAGAGGTGACTTTCGGTTGATTTCGCAAGCTGGCTTTAGGACAGGATTCTCAACTATGGGTCACCTTCACGTAATATCACAGCTAATGGAGAAAGCAAATGAATATAAAACACCATTATACCTGGCATTTGTGGATTATGAAAAGGCATTTGACTCCATATAGCATAAGGCAATGTTTCGGGCACTGGAAAGACAACCCATACCCCACACATTATGATTTTTGAGAAAATATATGAGAATGCCACCTCCTTTATTAGACTAGATGAAGACAGCAAATTTAAAATTGAGAAAGGAGTTCCACAAGGAGACACAATATCTCTAATGTTGTTTACTGCTGCCCTTGAGGAAGCTTTCAGAAGATTAGACTGGTTGCAGAAAAGAGTCTTGTGAATTTGAAAATGGCATTGTGATCATAAGCCATGATCCTAAATAATTAAAGGAAAATCTTAATTAGTTATGCAGAGTTAGTAAGGATTTTGGACTAAAGATAAATATGGCTAAAACAAAAAATAATGATGAACAAGTATACCACGGAAAGGGATATAATCATTGAAGGAGCAGTAATTAAAAAGGTGGATTCATATATTTATCTGGGACAAGTCATTAGCTGTAATAATGATAAATGGCTGGAAGTCAAGAGAAGAATAAATTTTGGATGGATAGCATTCAAGAAATAGTGTCACATACTGAGGAGCAATATCCCAATTTGTCTGAAACGTAAAATAATGAACCAGTATACTCCCCACCATGAGTTATGGAAATGAAACTTGGGCACTCACCAAAAGAATGGAAGAGAAGCTGAAAACTACACAGCAAAGAATGGAATTAAATATAGTTATATAGTTATTAAATATGGAATTAAATAAAGAATGGAATTAAATATAGTTATATAGTTATTAAATATGGAATTAAATAAAGAATGGAATTAAATATTAGGAATCATACTGTTAGATAAGAAGAGAAACACATGGATTAGGCAGCGAACTCAAGTGAAGGACACTTATCAAAACTAAAAAACTAAAACGTTTTTGGGCGGGACACATAGCTTGAAGACATGATGACAGATGGACTAAGAAAATAACAGAATGGTACCCAAGAGGAGCTAGAAGAAAACCTGGAAGACAACAACAACAGAGATGGACAGCTGAAATTCACAAGTCCGTGGGCAGTAAATGGATGTCTTGCACAAAACAGAAACAACAACAGAGATGGACAGCTGAAATTCACAAGTCTGTGGGCAGTAAATGGATGTCTTGCACAAAACAGAAAGAACTGGAAAGTTTCTGGAGAGGCCTTCATCCTGCAGTGGATTGAAAATGGCTGGTAATGATGAATACTGAATTTAAAAACTTAAGCTTACAAGCTATCCAAAAGAATGTAACTTAGTGGAATTAGTTTTAGAAAAGGTAAGAATTAAATTTACAAAATATTACAGGAAATAACTTCATAAAATATTAGAGGAAATAACTTCATAAAATATTAGAGGAAATAACGTCACAAAAATAATGAAGTTAACTCTATCTAATTGTAGAAAGAACGTTTGCCTTCTAACTTTTTAAGTAATGCTGGACTGCAAGAGTTCAAAGGATTCTTTTCTTTTCTCACTTTCCTACTTTTTGTGAATGAACCTTTTTTTTTTTTTCTACTGATTAAAAATCCTGTTTGTTTTGTTGATGATAATATACTATAGTCCAACTATAGTCCAATCAAACTGTTATTGATCTGAATGTTCAAGAAGTTGTAGCTGTGGGACAGTGAGCTCCTTACATTGAAGATTGAAGGAAGATTGGGTTAAGAGAGTAGAACACATTTTTGTTTTTCTTTAATTTGTTTAAAATCTTATAACTTGTCATTTTTTTTTCTTTCTGTAAATTTATAAATTTAACTTCAGTAATTTTGTGCAGTTATGTCCTGTAATGTTTTGTAAATTTAAAACTTACCTTTTCTAAAACTAATTCAGCTAAGTTACTTTCTTTTCAGTATCTTGTAAGCTTAAGTAAAATGAATGAAGATGAAATTTTCATGGTTATAATTGATTCCAAAACTCTGGGAAAGAAGTTTTAGATTGGATTGTAAAGTTGCTAACTACTGGAATAAGTTACCATGGAGGCTAGTTGAGACTGACAGCTTGAGGAATTTGGTCATTTCCATAGATACCTACCTAACTGAGGAGGGAAATACACACTTGATTTTATTTTATTTTTTTGTTTTATCATATTTTATTTTTTTATTATTATATTTTGGCTAGTGCATCCAATTCTAGCTGTATACTGATACTAATATTTTGTATTCCAGGATATTTGGTTCACTGTTAAGAATTGCAGAGCAGCTGATAGGATCATGATGTTTATTAGTAAATAAAGTAACACTCAAGAATCCTTCATCCAATTACTAATTCGCTGTTTTCTGTTATTTGATTTTTATCACACATGAGAGTTTCAACTTGTGCATATTCAAAGAAACAGTTGATGAATGTTAGCATATACCTTCAATACCATAGCTTTAATTTGTTTAATTGATTCGTGGTTTCTGTATGAAATTTAATGTTTTTATTTTTTTAATAGATTGGAATTCACAATGGTTGGGTTTATCTAACTGAACCAGATGTACATCATCTTTTTTATGATGAAACTTCTAATGCAGGACATAAGAGCCATTCAAGAAGTGTTCCCACTTCTCCACAGTAAGCTGCCTTTTGAATTTTGAATTCATTTTATTGTGATGCCATTATTTTATTGTTGTTGAATTAAGTATCAGTATAGATAATAAATAAATATGAATTTCAAGAAACTTATGTACTCCTGCAAGATTAAATTTGTAAAATTCAATCTTGAAAGTTGTTATGGGAGTTTAATGGTGCATAAGCTACTATGGCTATAATGCAACCTTGAAGGAGTACATAAGGTTTCTTGATGCAGTCTCATCTCTTTTGTGATTTGTGCTTTCAGTGGGTGTAAAATTTTTTAAAGATAATAAAGCACTCTAAACCTACGTTGGTATTATTATGTTTATTTTTGAATCGGAAATATGTTCATAATGGGGTAAAACGTTTTGTGGTATCATCTTACCACTTTTCCAGTGACATCTGCTTTTGCGATATCACTGTCACAAAAAATCACTTTGGTCACAAGAACTCCTAGAACAGTTTATCCTACGTATTATGCCACTCAAGAAATACCTTAAATTTTTAATGTGTAATACTAAAGAGAAATGAAAATCATATATAGATAAGGAACTTTTTTTGCTGCAGCCTAACCATATCAATAATCACAAGACTCCTCAGTGGAAAAAGGAAAGGGGGAAAAAAAAAAAAAAAAAAACCTACAGTATACTCTGCTACAGTGCTGGCTTGAGAAGTTATGGCCTTGCTATGATAACCTTAATTAAAAAATCGAAGTACTTATCAAAGCAAGTTTGATTCTTTTCTTGGTAGCAGAAAAATTGTTTCTCATTTAAGCTGTGTTTTTCTAAATTTTTTGTAATTTTTTTTGTAAATTTTAACTAGTGTGCAACTCTGTATTACAAATTGTAACATCGGACACTTATAATGTGCTTCGTTTGTCTGCAAGGCTATCTGTAGCAGGATAAGATTCAGCCAAATGGGATGCCTTTGTGTATGTTTGTTAGACAAAGTCTAACAAACATATAGGAGTAAATAAAGTGAAAATTCTGCATTCTGATGAGAGTTTGAAGAAAGGGTTAACGCCATTGAAGGAATTATATATGTGAATGGTGAACATC
The DNA here is from genome assembly GCF_048544385.1 of Mastigoproctus giganteus. Taxonomy (NCBI): domain Eukaryota; kingdom Metazoa; phylum Arthropoda; class Arachnida; order Uropygi; family Thelyphonidae; genus Mastigoproctus; species Mastigoproctus giganteus. Next base: position 192,487,719 of record NC_143583.1, read on the forward strand.
AGAGCATTAAAGGACAGGGTTGATGCCCTCAAAGGTATTAAAACCAGGTACCCATAAAATATTCAAATGAACAGCTCAATGCTAGAGCTATGCTTGAATGCTGACAATATAATGACATCATCGATAGCAGGGTACTGGTCCCAGGGAAGCAGTAAATATATTGTGTGAAAAGGATAGATGAATAGGACCAGGATATGTTTGCCAGTGGAAAAATTTTGCAGATATTGTACAGCAGCCATCATATTTTAAGGACACTAAATGTAATATTGTACACATTGGTATTAATGATATTAAGAGTAAGAGATCTGAGGATTTACTTAACAGGTATAGGGTAAAGTTGAGAAAAATTCACAAATTTGGATTAAATTTGATAGCGTTTGCAATTTTGGTTACATGTGATAGGAAAGTGTATACGATGAGAGTTTTTTTTTCTATTAGTTTGGCACTGGAGAAACTGTTTGGAGCTCCTGTAGTACAATTTTTATCATTGTGGTGATGTTGGTGCTTGTTAACAGGAGAGACTGTTTTTACAGGGATGGGTGGTAGGAGCTCCACATGGAATATTTTCTGATGGTATTGAGCAGTGTTAGGTGGATTGGAAAATTGCTAGTATGGGAGGGGGGCTACACAGACTGATGGGTTAACAATAATTGCAAGCAGAAATGAAAGTGATTTTTGCTGTGCTTCTGTGAAAGCAAAGTGTCAGGGATTACAAGACCTTCTGGTGGGTGGTGGGGGCTTCAAATTTGATGAATTTGAAGTACTGGTTAAGTCATGAAAGAAATGCAGATATTGTAGAGATGTTGCCAATGTGGTGCCATTCAGGCATAAGGGATGCAGAATTTGAATATGGTGATTTTTAACATATATACAAAAGATAAACAGGACAGGAAGGTGAGAGTATCATGTTCACTGTGTCTGTCTATATAAACATCAAACAGTACTACAGGTGATATTCTGTTATGATTATAAGCATTCAAAAAGGGTGTCATTCTTAATCTGTCAGTATGTAAGTGGTTTTAAAATAATGGTACATGAAATTAACTACTTGATTTTGCAGCACACTGATTGAACTCTAGGTTATTTTTGCAACCATGCTTCATTTTTGTTTATAGCTTGGTACACATTTTTATTTGTTTTTTTTTTTCCTTTTGTTGAAGTTAGTTTATGTACACAGAATAAACCTTTAATAAAATTAAATTGAAATGAAATGAATTGCTCTGATTTACAGCTTAACTCAAAAGTAAGTGTTTGTTTTTAGCAATGAATTCTGGACTTTAGTTTAATTTATGAATTTTTAGATGGTTGAGGATTTCAGAATGTTCTTTTTTTCTCAACATTTTGAAAATTATGGCACATTGAATGCACTCTCTCAAATATAGATGGAAGCAAATTTCTTATGCACCTGGTTAAGAAGCACATAGCATCTAAGGCATTGTGCCCAATTGATGTGGGTGGATAGCAGGATAAAGGGATGGGATACACTTAAGGGATGGGATACACTTAAATAGAAAGGGTGCAAGAATATTTGCTGATGCTATCGAGGCAGTGTTAGGTGGGTCAGAAAACTGCAACCTTAGGGGGATACAAGGACTAATAGGTTAACAGTAGCCACTGGCAGAGGCGAAAGTGATTCTTGCACTGCTTCTATTGGAATGAGCAGAAGCCTGGAAAACAAGATGCAGGATGTTTCTGCTGGGAGTTATTGTGGTATAAGTAAACACATGGGTTATGTTAAGGTAGCTAAGAATAGGAACAGGTGCATGTATACTTGCGTGTACACCAATGCTAGAAGTTTCGTAAATAAATTTGATGAATTTGAGGTATTGCTCAAAACATCAAAGGCAGATATTGTTGGGATATCAGAGACGTGGTGTCACACAGATATAAGGAATTCAGAACTGGAATTTGGGGAGTACAATGTGTACAGAAAGGATAGACAGGATTGGAAGGGAGGAGGGGTCATGCTATTAGTTAAGAATCACAAAATCCAAGGAAGTGAAGCCAGTCGACATCGCTGGACAGTGCAGTGTCGAGTCAGTTGGGTGTGACATAAGCATTGGGAGATCAAAATTGAGAGTAGGAGTGTGCTATAGGCCTAATGACTCTGATGAGTATAATAAGAAACTGTACAGAGAAATAGATTGGGCCAGTAAATCAGAGAGCCTTATAATGGAGGATTTTAATTTCCCAGATATTGACTGGAATTTGTGGGTCACTCACACACTAGCAAGGCTTTTGTGGATTTATTGGATGATTGTTTTCTACATCAGCATGTTCGGGAGGCAACTAGAGGGAGTAATACTCTTGATTTGATTATCAGTTGTGATTCTTCATGCATTAAGAATCTGCAGATAGAGGAACCACTAGGTAGAAGTGATCACAGTGTGCTGAAGTGGGATTTACTCAAAGAGGTAACTACCATCAGGGGTAAAGGGAAGGGTTTTTGCTTTCATAAAGGTGACTACAATGGTCTAAGACAGTATTTAAATTCTATACAATGGGACCAACTGATGTTACCAACAGCAAATTCAAAATGAGAAGCATTCAAAGAACTTATCTTGGAAGCTACTAGGCTTTACATACCAAATAAGAAATATTGTTCAAGGTTTAGGCCTAAATGGATATTAGATGAACTAATAAGACATATGGCAGAGAAGAAAAAAAATGGAATACAGTAATACCCCCAAGTTACGCGATAGGTGGGTCCGACGAAAATCGCGTAAGTCGAATTCGCGTAAGTCGGGGTACAACTTTGCATATAAATACATATAAATTTTGCTTAATTGGGACCAAGGACTAACAAAAACACTAGTTTAGAAGAAAAATATTAATAAAATTGCAGTTCTTTATACATATTAATACAAAATATGTATTAAAAAAAACAAATGACTTACGTAAAAAAGTTATTTCGATGTCGATGGCTTCATAAAATCTAACAAATTCGTCTGACGACACAGCGCGTTGTTTTTTTCACGCAGAATTTCTTCGTAGCAAGCTAATAATTTTTTTATTCCTTGCTTTGTAGCTATAACGCGTCCTTCGTTGGAGTCTATGTTTTCTAAAATTTTTAAGCCCTTTACAATTGAGCCCTTTTCAATTTTCAACCTGTCAAGTTTGCAATTGTCATGTGCTTTTCGCCTTTGCTTCATTTAGGCCTGTAGCACGTGCAATATCACATGGTCTTTCATTTCGCTCAAAGCGTTTCACAATTTCATATTTTTTCTCTATCGACAGAAGTGGACTGGCCATAAGCCTTACCGGGGAAACCCCGGTGGGCCAGTGTGATTTTGGCCATAAACCATAGTATGACGCCACTATAAATTTTCCCGGGTAAGAATTTTTGACCCAGTCCGCCTCTGTTTATCGATAATTGCTTTTCTTTTTCTCTCTGAATCTGCAGTGTCTTCACCAGGACGCTTCCTTTTCATTTTTAGGGAATAAAGCACAATTACAAAACGAGGAGGCACGCTTGATACGCATAAACAAAGCTGCGCGCATGTAGCAACTGAATAAACAACACCATAAAGGCAGAGATACACTATTAACACCTCACATTTCTAGGGGTTACTACCATAAAACAATAAAAATCCAGTTGCGTTTCTGCTAGTGAAATCTGTTATAAACTGGTAGTAAACTCGATCTAATTGCATTTGCGATTATACCGATAGCTGGAATTGTGTTGGTTTTTACGTTATTATGGTGAAATGTGTTTCCCCTTCACTGATATAAAAAACATAAAAGCAGCAAAGTTGAATTTTGTTCATCTTTCGCTCTCATTCTCCGCCGTCGCACCGTATATCGATAACATATGAAAAACGACCTTGAAGATAGTGGGCGGCAGCGTTGCCAAACGAAAAAAATCAAGAACCGCGTAAGTCGGGGTAGCGTAAGTCGGGGTATTACTGTACATATAAATTAACATGTGACACAGAAGCCTATGATAGATATAAGCTGGTCTGTAACCAAGTTACAAAGGAGGTTAGGCAGGTGAAGGCAGATTACGAGAAATCTTTGGCAAAGGATGCAAAGACTTGTTTATGTATGTACACTCTAGAAGGAAGGGGATGAATCAGATTGGTCCACTTAATATCGATGGTTCAATTGTTGATGATCCTGCTCAGGTACCTAACAAACTAAATGAATATTTTGCATCGACATTCACACATGAGGAGATATTCTGCGAGCGGAATGCCAGGGGTGTATTCAACTCTGGCAGTAAGCTTGATAATCTTGTAATAACTGAGAGTAAAGTGTAGGAGAAATTGTTGAAGATAAACACAAGAAAGGCATCTGGGGAGGATGGGATCTATCCAGTTATATTAAAGGAGGCAGCAAAGGAAGTAAGCAAACCCTTAGCCATAATTATGAGAGCTTCCTTGGACTCAGGGGAGGTACCCATTGACTGGAGAAGTGCAAATGTGACCACAATTCACAAAGGAGGATCAAAGGCTAACATAAGTAATTATAGACCTATCAGTTTAACTTCTTTTCCAGGAAAATTAATGGAGGCACTGATTAAAGAAGCACTGCAGGATCATCTAGACAAGACTTCAGTTATAGCTCAAACACAGCATGGTTTTGTTAAGGGAAAGTCTTGCCTGACCAATTTGATTGCATACTATGATGCAGTCACAAAAGAACTGGATGCAGGGAATAACTTTGATATTATATATTTGGATCTTAGAAAGGCTTTTGATACTGTTGCACATGGAAGACTGCTGCACAAATTGGAGCAGTGTGGCATTGAAGGCAAATTGCTGTGAATAAAGGGATGGTTGAGGGGGAGAAGACAGAGTGGTAATCAATGGACACTGCTCATCGTGGAATAATGTTATTAGTGGAGTCCCTCAGGGTTCAGTGTTCGGTCCATTTTTGTTTTCTGTATTTATAAATGATATTGATGATGGTATATCAAGCTTAATGTCCAAGTTTGCAGACAATAAAGGTTGACAGGGTTGTTAAGGACACTACTGATGCTATGCTGCTGCAACAGGGTCTTGAAAGGTTGAGCAGATGGGCTGAGAGGTGGCAAATGAAGTTTAACATTGACAAATGTAAAGTACTACATATGGGAAACAGCAACCCCAGAGCAACGTATCAACTCTGTGGTACTACTGACAGTGGTAGAGAATGAAAAGAACCTAGGGTTAATTGTGCAGGCAGATGTGAAGTTCTCTGAGCAGTGCAGACGGGCTGCAAGAGTAGCTCATGTGTCTTGTCAATGATATACAGGAATTTTTCTAGCAGGGATAAGGAGGTGAATATTCCCTTGTATAAGGCAATGGTCAGGCCATACCTTGAGTACTGTATACAGGTCTGGAGGCCTCGTTTCAAGAAGGATGTAGAGCTGCTGGAATGAGTACAGAGAAGGGCAACAAGATTAGTGAATGGAACAAAGAGTTGCTCTTACGAAGAAAGGCTTAAGTTTTGCAAATCACAGTGTCTGGAGACTAGGCACCTGCGAGGTGATCTGATAGAGGTGTATAAAGCATTGAATGGTTTGAGCATGCTCAATGCCGATGGGATTCTTCCTCTTGCTCAGAATAATCACCTGAGAGGACATAAATTGAAATTGAGGAAAGACAGTTGTAGGATAGATGTGCGGAAATTTGCCTTTAGCCAGCGGGTAGTTGGTTGGTGGAACAGACTTCCATCCCTTGTTGTGGAAGTTGATAGCCTAAATAAATTTAAGGCTCAGCTGGACAGGTATTTCGAACGAACGGAGGGGTGTGAAATGGAAGTGTTTTTTTTTTTTTTTTTTTACTTATGCTGCATAAGCTTGCTTTCTTGCATCATATTCCTGTACTAATGCTAATGCTTAAAGTAGTCACAAACAGAAATGCAGTGTTCACTCAACTTAGTTTGACAAACTGGGAAAACAAAAATGAGAGTGAGAGTATTTTACCGGTCAAATTACTGTAAGTATAACAACTATTCAAATAGAATGGGATAGCAAATTGGAATATCATATAACGAGGGATTTTACCTTTCCAGATACTGACTGGATCCTGTGGTCATTTATTTAACTAATATTGCCCAGACTAGTCTTAGTTCGACAAGCCACAGTGTGAGTTGCTGTTAACAACTCGGTACGTCATGCTGGGATCTGGCAAGGATCTTGAAATGTCACATTTTGTAATAAATGTCACTTTTGTTGATAATACAAGTTAGTTTGTATTATCAATAAGAGTGGTTTTTCAAAATTAATTGATGGATAATCGCATGTAGCATCATTTCCAAATTATATTAGCTCTGTTTATGAACTGTAAAGTTTCTTACATTCTTACATAGTAGTTTTTATCTTTTACACTTATGTACCCTGTAATACTGTTGAATTCTCTACTTTCTCTTGAACTTTTTTTTCCCAAGTAAATAATGCTGTGAATTGGAATTCTGGAAGCAAAAACTAAAAAGAAAATGCCATTGCCTACTTTTGTAATTTTCTCCTAGTAATATTCTTCAATGTAATCTAGTCTATGTAAAATAATCCTCTCTAAAATAAATGATATAATCATCTCTTTTGTATGGTTTGCTAACCCTTTACTGAACTCACAATTTTGGTGTTGAGAGAGAATCATCTTTACTGTACCTGAAATATGTGAGTATTGCCTTTTAAGCTACGTGGCCAGGAGTTCATTAGTGATTATTGGTAGTATAATTTGGAATTTTCTTTTTTTAAGCTGTGGTGAGTGCTTCATGTTCACTTGCTACTTGATTCACTGACTGCCTGACTAACTGAGAGAAAGAGAGAGAGCATGTTTTTCATCATTGTTAGGAACACCAAAGTCGGATTGATTAGATTGGCTAAAATGTATTAAGATCCTCTGATTTAATGTACAATCACATCAATTATGTTTTCAGAAATAATTTGTCTGACGAGTTGTGATTGTATTGATATAGTATTGCTAATATTATTTGTAATAAATTTTGCTTCTGGTAATAACCCTGTACAGTAGTATATACCATCTGTTACTTATTGTTTTTCTTCAGTCATGTACAGTTGCACTTTCACCAATGGTACTTAATGATAAACTTATTGAAGAAATTAACAGTCACATATTAAAACAGTGTGGTGTATGGCAGATGCAAAAGCACAAACGTGATCAATACATGTGCTGAAACTTCATATCATGTTATTATATCATGATAATCATGTCATATAATGATTTAGTTGTATTTCTATAGCAGCAAGGGCTGATCTATGATTTTTTTCCCCCTCTTTCACATGCACACATACACAAAAGCAAAAAAAAATCAAAAAAAAAAAAAAACCTTATATATATATATATATACACTGGTGTTCAAAGAAAAATGCATCATCCCGTAAAATTGTAATTGTCATCCGAATAACATAAGTATATTGCCATATTTCTTATGGATTGCATCAGATAAGATTGGTATGCACATATGTGATGAAGTAATATTGCATCAGCTGTTACTTTCAGCTATATAAGCATACTCTGCAAGAGTTGTAGTCATTCCTTGCCTGTGTCAGGACGGTGAGTTACATGCAGTTGACATTACAAAGAAAGAGTGCTATTGTTGCTTTACGTGAGGAAGGATGTTCTTCCCATCATATTGCTTATAGAGTGTCTTGTAATCAGTCAGCAGTGAGTTTGTTTGTTTGTTTATTTGGTTTTTAGGAGCATTAGCAGCTAAGGCCATATTGCTCCGGGGATATGTGGTGGTCATTCCATAACCTTTCCGCATCCTCCGTATTTGATGGTCACGGGCTTGAACCCCGGTCTAATCAAGAAGCGTGTGCTACGCACTGCTGCTCCTGCCCACCTGGCTACGGAGGCACCTCAGCAGTGAGTAGATTTCTTTCCAAACTCAAGAATTCTGGTTCTTCTGATAGGAAAAAAGGAACAACTGGACACAAATGAGTCTATGCCAAAACAGGACTGTGTTTTGAAGCGCTTATGCCTTAAAAACTAAAGCTTCTTTGTCTGAGCTGAAAAGAGAATGGGAAGAACATACAGGAGTGATAGCAAGTGCAGTAACAGTCAGAAGATGCCTCTTCACAAATGAACTTGTAACCCTTCGTCCTAAGAAGAAGCCCCTCCTCACACAAATGAAAAAGGCCCGATTAATTCAGTGTAAAGAGCATGTCAAATCGATCCCTGAGCAGTGGAAGTCCAGTTATTTTCTCGGATGAGAAGAAATTCAACCTGCATGGTGCTGATGGGAGACAAATGATTCGCCATAGACGTGGTGAAGAATACCATCCAGACTGTATGGTGTCTACAGTGAAGTTCCCTACCAGCCAAATGATATGGGGGTGCATTTTGTATTGTGGAGTAGGTCACCTGCAGTTTATAAAAGGTTCCATAAATGCCAATGGATACCTGGCTATATTGGAAGGCAAATTGCTGCCAACCATTAGGGACCATTTCAACCTGCCAAGTAACTGCATCTTTCAGGATGACTCTGCTCCTTGTCATAGGGCGAAAAGTGTAAGTAGCCTTTAGCTTCATTTCTGCATTAGAGGTTCAACAGTAATGTGTTTACATTTGTTAGAGGTGAAAAAATGGTTGGAAGAACAGTCCATTACAACTCTTAGCTGGCCAGGAAACAGCCCAGACCTGAATCCTATAGAGAACAGTTGGCATCGTGTGGAATCTTCAGTTGCCAGAAAGAAACCGTAGACCCTTTGTGAACTTCAGGAAGCCATAATTCGTGTTTGGAACCATGGACTATTGGTTGATTATCTTCAGAAATTGATCTTGTCAATGCCTCGACGGTGTGCTGCTGTCATCAGGGCCAGAGGCGGTTCATTAGTTTACACCTGGTGAACTTTTCATTTTGTTTTCCATTTAAAATGATAAACTGAAGCAAATCGAGGGCTTCTGATAACATTTCAGCCATAATTGTCATGTTTACCAAAACTGTTGTATAAAGGTTGCAAATGCTCATTTTGGAATATTTTGAGAGCACCTGTCAAATAAGGCGCCTCCGTAGCCAGGTGGGAAGGAGCAGCAGTGCATAGCACACGCTTCTTGATTAGACCGGGGTTCGAGCCCGTCACCACCAAATATGGAGGATGCGGAAAGGTCAGGGAATGACCACCGCATATCCCGGAGCAATATGGCCTTAGTTGCTAATGCTCCTAAAAACCAAACAACAACCTGTCAAATATTACTTAGTTTTGCCTTAAATATTACTTATAATAATAAGTAATTAACGTAATTACTAGTCATTAACGTAACATACCATCGCGAAAAAAGGTTGGAAATGTGAAATTCCTAGGTGATGCACTTTCTTTGAACACCAGTGTGTATCCTCTCTTTGTATGTGTGTGTGTGTGTGTGTGTGTGTGTTGAGGAGGTCCATAATCCTTACCCACCTTTATGTAGTGGATTAGCTACAGGTGCAATAGTAATATATTGGCTGCCATTTTGCGCTGCATGTACTATATTATATTGTATTATATGGCTAATTATATTAGCAGAGTTATTTGGTTCATTCAACCTATTTTTTTTTTTAATTTCAAGCAAAAATAAAAAATATTGGTAAATAAAAAAGGGAAAAAAATTTAACATTGAGATTTCATACTTTACTGTATGGGTATGAACAGTAACTCTGTATCACATAACATCTTTGTCTGATGTTTTACATATACTTTTAAGGAACGCTGTAAAATACAAACAACATTGGAGTATATTGGCATCTAATTTCAAAAATGTACTTTTGTGTTGCTTAACCCTATTTGATCACAAAATTTTGGCCCAATCCATGATCTAATAACTGTGGCCTTCCTTTGTGAAACCATTTTTCATCCAACTGTAACTCACAGTGGCACCCACCGGTATTGCACTATCTCCGGTGGGTGTGGGATTTGTGCCCATGGCACTAAAGGTAATAGTAGACCCAGGCTTGGCTGCTTGTGCCTGGGGGCAGGCAGCGGCTGCCTGGGTGTTGGCTGCTCCCTGGTGGCAAGGTGGACATACACAAGCGATAAAAAGCTTGCTGAGTTTCTGCACCACCACAGACGTGCAAGGTGGAAATGGGCTAAGGCCTAGGAGCCACCCTTGATACAGGTAAAACACACACACACACACACACACACACACACACACACACACACACACACACACACACACACACACACACACACACACACACACACACACACGTGTTCATATATAATATAGTATATATATAGGTATAATGAGAATGATAATGCTAATGTATATAAAATTGTATATATATATATTCTCTGTAAGTTCTTGTATATAAAATGTAAAGAATTGTGTGTACAAATAAATGGAAAAAAAAAAAAAAAAAATGTAACTCACAGTAACCTTTGTCTGTTGAAAGGGTCAAAATGCATTTGGCTGATATTCCTATTTTAATGATTTGCATTAACCTTTGGGATGTTCTATTTTGATATCTGTGGTATGGTGTGCTGAACACTTCTATCATTTTGTAAAAGATTTTATCACATTATTTATTTTATATATATTTGTATATTTGTTTTCTTTATAATGGAGTGAGGCTAAAAATTCAAGTCTAGTGGTTCGCAACAAAATTAGAGTGACTGGAGTGCCAGAAGACAAGAATGTTGCTCTCATCTTTATTTTAGAATATGGAGTTTCCTTTCAAGTAGCATCTTCAGAGAGTGTAAGTTTTGAGGTTTAATTATTGTTATGAGATAATATTCAATTTAAAGCATGCTGATGTGAGATGGTTGTAATTATACAATATTACTTATAATAAATTTATGGCAGCAATTCTCAAACTTTTTCATCAGCGAGCCAATATTGATGAAAATACAACAATAGAAATCGTGGATGGGCCACATATCGGGATAATGCTGTGACCATCCTTGCACGAAAGAATGGTTGGAAAGAGAAATGTTTATAGGTGCATCTTGTTATTACAACTGTGATAGTTGGGATTTTCGCATTACCTGCTGGTCAACTAATTATTTTCCTAAACCAATTTGCACCTATATGCTCATTTCCCTCTGTTTTTTTCCATACTTGGAATCATTCATCAAAAATTTTTCCACAAAATTCAGTTAGCAGAAAATATTTGTGGAAGTCCTGCACACTTAGTATTAACTGATTTCCACTGTAGTTAGTACACAAGCCTTATGATTCTATAAAATTTGAACAAAGATTACTTCACATCATAAAAATGGCCATGGGCTGCATTCAAAAAGCGCGCAGGACTCATTTTGTGAACCCCTGGTTTAAGGTAAGGGTATGCAACATTTTCATTATGTGGGCTACATCAAAAAATACTACCATTATTGCATGCCAGAGAAGAAATATCTTCCAAATCTAAAAAAAAAAATTTACTAATAATAAGTGTACAAGGCAATTTGGAAAGTTGATCTCCGGTGTTTTGTTTTCAAAAATAGAAATTATGTACAATCACAAAGAGGTTTAAGTTATTTCTTAACCAAATTGCCATGAACATTCAAACATTTATCCTCGTATTCGATAAGATATTTGAAATTTTGTTACAGAGTGTCATGACACAGCTGATATAATTTCATTGTTAAGGAAATATTTTCCTACAAGTTCTTGCTTAAGACAAAAAAACAAATGAAAATTTGAAACTGCTAAATCTGGATTTTATGAGGATGTTGAAAAGTTGATCAAACAAGACAACGATGCCATCATCGGTAAGTTCTTATGGCATGATTCATTCATCTGTAGTAACATTTAATAGTAGTGATTGAAGTTCTTAGGTGATCAGGTTATTCTTCATCCAGCCAATTAGCTCTCTTCTTTAAACAGTCAGCACCAGTCAGTCACCAACAGTCAGTACTGGAATTTGGGGAGTACAATGTGTACAGAAAGGATAGACAGGATAGAAAGGGAGGAGGTGTTATGCTGCTAATTAAGAAAAACATAAAATCAAAAGAGGTGCATCCAGTTGATATAGATGAACAGTGCACTGTTGAGTCAGTTTGGTGTGACCTAAGCACTGCAAAAGCAAAAATAAGAGTAGGAGTGTGTTATAGGCCTAATGACTCGAATGAGTACAATGAATAATTGTACAGAGAAATAGAGTGGGCTAGTAAATCGGAATGTCTTATAATGGGGGATTTTAACTTCCCAGATATTGACTGTAACTTGTGGGTTGGTCACTCACACACTAGTCAGACTTTTGTGGATTTATTGGATGATTGTTTTCTGCAGCAGCATGTTCGAGAGGCAACCAGAGAAAGTAATACTCGTGATCTGGTTATCAGCAGTGATCATTCATGTATTAAGAATTTGCAGATAAAGGAACCACTAGGTGGCAGTGATCACAGTGTACTGATGTGGGATTTACTTAAAGATTTAATTACCATCAGGGGTAAAGGAAAGGGTTTTTGCTTCCGTAAAGGGGAGTACAGTGGTCTCCGACAGTTTTTAAATTCTGTACAGTGGGATCAACTGACGATGTTATCAACAGTAAATTCTAAGTGGGAAGCATTCAAGGAATTAATCGTGGATGCTACTAAAAATTTCATACCTATTAAGAAATATTGTTCAAGGTTTAGGCCTAAATGGTTATCTAATGATCTAATGAGACTCGTAACAGAGAAGAAAAATGCATGGGATGCATATAAATTATCAAGCGACTCAGAATCCTATGGCAGATATAAGCTAGTCTGTAATCAGGTCACAAAGGAGGTTAGGCAGGCGAAGGCAGATTACGAGAAATCCTTGGTAAAAGATGCTAAGAAAAACAGCAAGGATTTCTTTATTTATATAAACTCTAAAAGGAAGGGGATGAATCTGATTGGTCCACTTGACATTGATGGTTCGAGGGTTGATGATCCTGCTCAGATAGCAAACAAACTGAATGAGTATTTTGCATCTACATTCACACATGAGGAATTATTAAGGTTTGAAAATGGCAGAAGGTTATCAAATTGTAGCAAGATACTTAATGATTTTGTAATAACTGAAAGCAAAGTGGAGGAGAAATTGTTGAAGTTAAACATAAGAAAAGCCCCTGGGGTGGATGGGATCTATCCAGTTATATTAAAGGAGGCGGCAAAGCAACTAAGCAAACCCTTAGCCATAATTATGAGAGCATCCTTGGACTCAGGGGAGGTTCCCACGGACTGGAGATGTGCAAATGTATCCCCAATTCACAAAGGGGGATCGAAGGGTGACATGAGTAATTACAGACCAGTTAGTTTAACTTCTGTTCCGGGTAAAATAATGGAGTCACTGGTTAAAGATGCATTGCAGGATCATCTAGACAAGACTGCAGCAATAATTCAGACACAGCATGGGTTTGTTAAGGGAAAATCTTGTCTGACAAATTTGATGAGATATTATGATGTGGTTACAAAGGAACTGGATGCAAAAAATAATTTTGATATCATATATTTGGATTTCAGGAATGCTTTTGACACTGTTGTGCATGGAAGACTATTGTACAAATTGGAGCAGAAAGGTATTAAGGGTAAGTTGCTACAATGGATAAAAGGATGGTTAAGTGGGAGAAGACAGAGGGTGGTAATCAATGGGTGTTGCTCTTCGTGGACTAATGTTATTAGTGGAGTCCCACAGGGTTTGGTGTTAGGTCCATTGTTGTTTTGTATATTTATCAATGATATTGATGGAGGTATAACAGGCTTAATGTCGAAGTTTGCAGATGATACAAAGGTTGGCAGGGTTGTTAATGACAGTAATGGCAGTGTGCTACTGCAACAGGATCTAGATAATTTGGGCAGATGGGCTAAGAAGTGGCAACTGAAGTTTAACCTTGACAAATGCAAAGTACTGCATATGGGTAGAAGTAACCTCAGAGAAACGTACCAACTGTGTGGTACTACACTTAAGGTGGTAGAAAATGAAAAAGACCTGGGAGTACTTGTGCAGTCAGATATGAAGTTCTCTGAGCAATGTAGACAGGCTGCCAGGGCAGGTCATGGGGTTTTGTCAATGATATATAGGAATTTTGCTAGCAGGGAAAAGGAGGTGATTGTCCCTCTGTATAAGGCAATGGTCAGGCCACGCCTTGAGTACTGCGTACAGGTCTGGAGGCCTCATTTTAGGAAGGATGTAGATTTGCTTGAGCGTGTACAGAGAAGAGCAACACGATTGGTGAGGGGAATGAAGGGATACTCTTACCAAGAGAGGCTTAAGTTCTGCAAATTGCAGTGGCTGGAGACTAGGCACCTGCGCGGTGATCTGATTGAGGTCTATAAGGCCTTGAATGGGTTGAGCACACTGAATTCTGATGGGATCCTTCCACTTGTTCAGATTACGAACCTACGGGGACATAAGTTCAAATTAAGAAAGGACAGATGTAGAATAGATGTGCGGAAATTTGCCTTTAGCCAGCGGGTGGTTAATTGCTGGAACAAACTTCCATCTGTCGTTGCGGAAGTTGACAAGTTGAATAAATTTAAGCAGGAACTGGACAGGCATTTGGAGGGAATGATGTGATTTTTTTTTTTTTTTTTTTTGGCTGATGCTGCATAAGCTCATACACTTGCTTTCTTGCATCACATGCCACTACTATCCCTTAAACTTCTCGTAGTTCAGGCAGTTTGTATTTTTCATTTCTATTTTCACACTTTATTTATGTTACAAACGACACATTATTTATATCCTTTTGCTTCCTTTACTGCTGCGCTGCACTTTTTGGAGGATTAGACATATGATAACTTCTGTTATTTTCCTTTTGCTGCTTATTTTGCTTCTTAACAGTTTAATAGTACTACTATATATATATATATATATATATATATATATATATATATATATCACCACTTTAAACCATAGCATAATCCAGGTTTAGGAGTTTTATTGTGGCAGTGCAAAAATCTTACTCTGTGTGGAAAAGCTTTTTTATATTCTTGTGCATGTATTCTAATCTGAGATGGAATTCGTTGATGTAAAGTTGAAATAAAAAGGGCAAAGAATATTCTCAAAAAGTGATCTTACTTTATTGGAAATGTCAAATTTTTATGAATGGGTGAATGATGTTTTAACAGTGCTATGACAACAAAGATGAAGCAAAGGTTTTTTTTTTTTTTTTTGTTGTTAGCATATATGCATAAACCACTTACTGCCTCCACAGTGTCTATCTGTTTGCCCGCACATAACAACCCTACATCCTAGTGGATGGAGTTCCATAAAATTATTATTATTTTTTTCATACGTACAACATAGAATATCCATATACTATATATTGTTGTTGAAGTACTGGATATTATGGTTATTGTTGCTGTGTACTGATTGGAGGAATTGATGGAGCAATATAGTGAATGCACATTTTTAAAAGTCATTGCTTTTTTCTCCTGTTTTTATTTATAAATCATGAATTATTTTTATTATCTTTTTCATGAACCTGAAATGTAATACATTTTGTACATTACCTAATTTATTTAAATTCTGACTTGACTTAAGCTGACTTTGTACTCCTCCCTATTGCTATTGGACACTAAGAGAGATATTAGATTATTGAAACATCCATTTATTAATAGCAGAAACTTGCCCTTAATGCCACACTGCTCCAATTGTATAGTAATCTTTTATGTGCAACAGTATCAAAAGCTTTCCTGAAATCTACTATGTGATGCCAGAATTATTTTTTGCATCCAGTCCCTTTGTTACTGTATTGTAGTATCCAGTCAGATTGGTCAGACAAGATTACCCTTAACAAATCCATGCTGTGACTGCAATATAAAATGCATTCCTTTCTGAATGGTCATGCATTATTTCTTTAACCAGTGCTCCATTATTTTCAATGTAACAGAACAGGGCTGTAATTAAACATGTCACTCTTTGAAATGTGAATACATTTGCACATATCCAATCTATATGGACCTCCCCTGAATCCAAGGATGTTCTCACAATTGTGCTAAAGGTTTGCTTTCCTCTTTTTCTGCCTTCTTTAATATAAGTGGATAGATGCAATCCACCCCAAATAGTGTATAACAATGTTTAATTTTAATTGCTTCTCTTACTTTCCTCTCAGTCATCACAAAAAAAATTATTTAGTTCAATATCAGAATTTGTTACACTTCTGTAATCCCCATCCCTAAAAATTCCTTATGTGTAAATGAAGATGCAAATAATCTATTCAGTGTGTGAGGAACTGGAACAAGTTCATAAACAGTTGTTAAATCCTTCATATATAGTGGACCAATATGATTCATTCCATTTTTCTAGTGTTTACATAAGTAAAAATGTTCTCTGCTGTTTATCTTTGCATTCTTTTCCCGAGACATTTCATAATGTGCCTTAGCTTACCTAATATTTTTTGTGATTTGATTTCAAACTAGTTTATATCTACTGTAAACTTCTGTATTACCCAATAATTTATATGCGTGTGTCCCATACGTTTTTCTCTTCTTCCATGAGACTCATCAGTTCATCTGATATCCATTTAGGTCTAAACCTTACAGTATCTCTTAGTATAAAAAGGCTAGGCTTGTACAATTACATCCCCGAGGGCTTCCCATTTAGAATTTGCTTTTGGTAACTTCATCAGTTAGTCCCACTACATAGAATTTAAAAACTGTCTGAGACCACTGTAGTCACCTTTATGAAAGTAAAAACTTTTCCCCTGATGGTAGATACATCTTTAAGTAAGTCCCACATGAGTACTCTTGTTATCACTACCACCTAATGGATCTTTTATCTGCAGATTCTTAATGCATGAAGGGTTGCTATTGATAATTAGATAAAGAGCATTACTTTCTCTTGTTGTCTTTCCAATGTACTGAAGTAGAAAAAAGTTATCCTAAATTCACAAGTCTTGCCACTGTGTGAGTGACAACCTAGAGTGCCCAGTTAATATCTAGAAAATTAAATCCTTATTATAAGAAGTTCTGATATTGGCCACTCTGTCTGTACAGTTATATGCATTTTCAGTAGCTTTCATTTGCAGTGATAAGCTTCAATTGCCATATCTCAACCCATCTGCCTAACTTTTCTGGATCCTTTTGCAGTAGCATACTATCATTACTCTCATTAACCATCTTGAGAACCTTTCTATCATTGAACCCTTCCCATTTAGAATTTGTTGATGATGACATCATTCCCGCTGTATAGAATTTAAAAACTCTGAGACCACTGTAGTCACTTTTACGAAAGCAAAAACCCCCTCGCTCCCTTGATGGTAGTTACATTTTTAACTAAATCCCAAATAAATATGCTGTGGTCACTGCCACCTAGCGGTTCTTTAATCTGCAGATTTTTAATGCATAATATGCAGATATTGACTAGAACTTGTACATTAGCAAGACTTTTGTGGATTTATTGGATGACTGTGTTCTTCAGCAACATGTTCGAGAGGCAACCAGGGAGTAATACTCTTGATCTGATTATCAGCAGTGATTCTTCATGTGTTGAATAACTTAAAGTTGTAACTACCATCAAGGGTAAGGGGAAGGGTTTTGCTTTTGTAAAGGTGAATACAGTGATCTCAGACAGTTTTTAAATTCTATACAGTGGGATCAACCAATGATGTTACCAATGGTGAATTCTAAATGAGAAGCCTTCAGGGACTTAATCTTGGAGGCTGCTAGGCTTTTCATACCAACTAAGAAATATTGTTCAAGGTTTAGGCCTAAATGGATGTCAGATGAATTAATGCAGCTCTTGTCAGAGAAGAAAAATGCATGGGATGTATATAAATTATCAGGTGTCACAGAAGCCTATGGCAGATATAAGCTAGTCTGTAATCAAGTCACAAAGGAGGTTAGGCAGGTGAAGGCAGATTAAAGAAATCTTTGGCAAAGGATGCAAAGAAAAACAGCAAGGACTTCTCTATTTATATAAACTCTAGAAGGAAGGGGTTGAATCTGATTGGTCCACCTTGATATTGATGGTTCAACTGTTGATGATCCTGCTCAGATAGCTGATAATCTGAATGAGTATTTTGCATCTATATTGACACATGAGTAGTTATTCAAGGAGGGGAATGCCAGAAGTTTATCAAACTCTAACAGGGAACTAAGTCATTTTGTAATAACTGGGAGCAAAGTGGAGGAGAAATCACTGAAGCTAAACATAAGAAGACACTTGGGGTGGATGGGATCTAACCAGTTATATTAAAGGAGGCAGCAAAGAAGTAAGCAAACCCTTAGCCATAATTATGAAGGCTTCCTTGGACTCAGGGAAGGTCCCCATGGACTGGAGATATGCAAATGTGTCTGCAGTTCACAAAGGGTGACATGGGTAATTAGAGACTTGTTAGTCTAACTTCTGTTCCAGGGAAAATAATGAAGTCACTGGTTAAGGAAGCGATGCAGGATCATCTAGACAAGACTGCAGTTACAGTTCAGACACAGCATGGATTTGTTAAGGGGAAGCCTTGTCTGAAAAATTTGATTGGATACTGTGATGTGGTTACAAAGGAATTGGATGCAAATACTAATTTTAGGAAAGCTTTTGATACTGTGGCACATGGAAGACTACTGTACAAATTGTAGCACTATAGCATTAAGGGCAAGTTACTACAATGAATAAAAGGATGGTTGAATGAGAGAACACAGAGTGGTTATCAATGGATACTGCTCTTCAAGGACTAATGTTAGTTGAGTCCCCCAGGGTTCAGTGTTGTGCCCATTGTTGTTTGTGGTAGTTATCAATGATATCAGGGTTAATGTCTAAGTTTGCAGAAGATACAAAGGTTGGCATGGTTGTTAATGACAATAATGATAGTACACTAATGCAACAGGATCTGGAAAAGTTGAGCCGATGGGCTGAGAGGTGGCAACCGAAGTTTAACATTGACAAATGTAAAGTACTGCATGTGAGTCGCAGTAACCCCAGAGTACCGTATCAATTGGGTGTTACTACACTCAGGGTAGTGGAGAATGAAAAGGACCTGGGAGTAATTGTGTAGTCAGATATGAAGTTTTCTGAGCAGTGCAAAAAGGCTGCAAGAGTAGCTCATGGTGTCTTGTCAATGATATACAGGAATTTTGCTAGCAGGGATAAGGGGGGGGGGCAATTGCCCCCTAGTATAAGGCAGTGGTCAGGCCACACCTTGAGTACTGTATATAGGTCTGGAGGCATAATTTTAGAAAAGATGTAGAGCTGCTGGAATGGGTACAGAGAAGGACAGCAAGATTGGTGAGTAGAACAAAGGATTGGTGTTACCAAGAAAGGCTGAAGTTCTGCAAATTGCAGCTTCTAGAGACTAGGCACCTGCGAGGTGACCTAATTGAGGTGTACAAGACCTTGAATGGATTGAGCAAGCTCAATGCTAATGGGATTCTTCCTCTTGCTCAGATTACTCAACTGAGGGAGCATAAATTGAAATCGAGGAAAGACAATTGTAGATTAGATGTGTGGAAATTTGCCTCTAGCCAGCGGGTGGTTGATAGTTGGAACAAACTTCCATCTGTTGTAGTGGAGGCCAGCAGGCTTAAATAAGTTCAAGGCAGAACTAGACAAACATTTGGAGTGATGGGTGAAATGGAAAGGGCGTTTTTTTTTTTTGACTGATGCTACATAAGTTTGTGTTCTTGCAGCATAAGCCCTACTAATGCTAATCTCTGCCAAAAATCAGATCAAGAGTATTTCTCCCTCTTGTTGCATCTTTAACATGCTGCTGCTGTAGTGGTCTTGGCGCATTATAGCCTTAGTAGCTAATGAGCCAATAAAACCAAAACAAAACAAAACAAAACAAGCTGCTGCTGTAGAAAACAGTCATTCAATAAATCCACCAAAGTCTTACTAGTCTGTGGGTATAACTAACCCACAAGTTACAGTTAATATCTTGAAAGTTATTCTCCCCTTATAAGACATTCTGACTTATTTGCCCACTCTATTTCCCAGCTGTTCATGGTACTCATTAGAGTTGTTAACAGACTCCTCTCACTTTTAATTTCCCAGTGCTTATGATGCACCGAATTGATTCAGCATTTCACTGGCCACCCATGTCAACTCGATATATACTGCCTTAGGTTTTATGTGCTACTTAAATAAGAGCATAAATCCCCTCCACCTGTCCTATCCTGTCTGTCCTTTCCATTTGTTTTTAACATTTTATGGGTTTCTGTTGCATTTTACTTAATTTTAACATAATTTGATGCTCAGTAAAATCTCATTTTCAAATGTGACAAAACAGATAAAACTCCTATTTATTATATGCCAATTCAAGCTGACTGCATATGAACAGGTGGGTCATGCATTACTACCTCACTGAAGATAACATGTTCAGTGATTTATGCCTTATGAGAAGTTAACTAACTACGATGCCTCTGGTTTGGGATACAAAGTCGGTCCCCAAACGTTTTTTTGATACTCCTGGTGTATATTTAAAGTAAATACTAAAATACTTAATTTGCAAATATTGTAGTTTTTTGTTTCTTAAATGTAGGACAGTTATTACAAACTAAGTTCCAAATAGACAAGTAATTTGACCTAAACTCATCAATGTTTCTGAGCTCTTTGTCTCTCTCTGGTCTCTATTATCAAGTCAGAACACATGAACGTTACATATCAAGGATTACTTTTTGTCACTATGCAAAATAGATCAGAGTTTAGTTGTCATCTGACATTATATATATATATATATATATATATATATATATATCTGATAATTAAAATAAATATGATATTTAAAATAAAAAACATCAGCCAGTAGTACGGCAAAAATGCAGAGCGAAAAGAAACGCAAAATAAAACAGGGGATTATCGACTACCTTTTTGTCTTATTATTTCTATTTTCCCTTCCCTGTTTGTTTATTTTATATTATTTTGCGTTTCTTTTTGCTCTGCATTTTTGCCGTACTACTGGCTGATGTTTTTTATTTTAAATATCATATTTATTTTAATTATCAGATATAATTAGGCTTCATGTGGAGGATGTGTATTTGTTGCCTCTAATGATAGCTTCATATTCATATTTATTTATTTTTATTACTTTTGCCTATCTTTTACATCATATTATATATATATATATATATGTGTGTGTGTGTGTGTGTGTGTGTGTGTGGTTCTTAAAATAAATAGTGTCAGTGAAAATGGAAATAAAAAGTACACATGGTGCCTGAACTGAGAGAAGTTTAAGGGATAGTCGAAAGTGGAAGTGAAGTAGTGGTTAAACAGGTGAAAGAATTTGGAAAACCTAGTACAAAAATGAACTGGGACTGAGGAAAAAAAAATTAATAATAAATAACAAAAACAAATAAGTAAATAACACTTTATTCAAATATGGGAGTGCAATTTTAGCAAGAGGTCGAATCAGGTGATGGCAAATATGCAAAATCTGAATATAGTAGATGAAAATATGATACATAGCCAGGAAATTCATCAGGGGACTACTCCTGACCATGTATCAGGCACTGCGTTTCCAAACTTGCCTGTAGTATTGGAAAAAGGGGGAAACAAATATGCAGCCTTCATCATAATACTAGTAGACAAGGTAGTCCCTCCGCAGTATAAAAAAATAAAGTTAATAATGTAAATTAAAATAAATACAAATTTACAAAAGTGTAATGTGAAATATAATACAAATGTATGTGAAGTGTGGAAAGGGTGAAAGGTAATTAAATTAACGTGGTTGAAAATTAAAATTCAAATATAAAGCAGAGAAATTTGTTCAAAAAAAAGTGTGGACAAGCAAATGGTATAGGGAGTGGTAAAATTCTTGGGGAGGGGAAGGGGTGAAAAAGATAGTCAAAAGAAGGCGAAAATAGTGATAGGATTGAGGATAGAGGGAGCATTTGTATCGCCCTCATGATACAAATGCTCGTATCTTTCTTTCTTTATTATTATTATTATTTTTTTTTCCCTCAGTCCCAGTTAATTTTTGTACTAGGTTTTTGAAATTCTTTCACCTGTTTAACCACTACTTCACTTCCACTTTCGACTATCCCTTAAACTTCTCTTAGTTCAGGCACCATGTGTACTTTTCATTTCCATTTTCACAGACACTTTATTTTACAAACCACACATTATTTATATC
Organism: Mastigoproctus giganteus; assembly: GCF_048544385.1. NCBI lineage: Eukaryota > Metazoa > Arthropoda > Arachnida > Uropygi > Thelyphonidae > Mastigoproctus > Mastigoproctus giganteus. Next base: position 192,509,616 of record NC_143583.1, read on the forward strand.
CTTTTGCTTCCTTTACTGCTGCACTGAATGTTTTGGAGCATGAGACATATGATAACTTTATTTTCCTTTTCTGCTTATTTTGCTTCTTAACAGTTTTATATATATATGATTTTTTTCATATGTGAGCCTGAAGGTGTACATACAAGGTGTGGCTATTAAATAACAAGATGTGCAATAAAATAAATACAACGAAATGCACCAGTTAGGCTTAAAATTTACTTTCTTTTTAACCTTAATATTTCAAAGAAGTTATAAGAAGTTTATTTTATTATCTTCTTATAAATTATAAGAAGTTTACCTTATTATCCCTTAATATTTCATACCTTGCAGGTTATCAAAATAATTGCTTGGGCTTGCACACTGTTCCATATATTTCTTCCAAGTACAGAAAAATTTCTAGAAGTCATCTTCTGTAAACCCTTTTAACATTTTGGCAGTGTTTTTTTTTTTTCAGTTAATTGAAAATGGATTTAAGTACACTTTTCAGTTTAGGGAAGAGAAAAAACTTGGAGTCTTCTCATTCTTTGATCTTCATTAAAAATTTTTGGCACCATCTTGGCATGCACTTTTCTTCTGCCTAAATTTTTAATTAAAATTTGTGTAACTGTTTCTTTGTCCATATTGAGTTCTGATGCAATCATTCTAATGCTAAAATGATCTTCACTTCTAATCAATATCCTTAACCAGTCCACATTTTCATCAGTTTTCATGGATACAGGATGTCATGGTTGTTCATAGTCTTCCACATTCTCTGTGCCTTCTAAAAATCTTTTATGCCATTCAAACACACAGGTTCTTGACGTGGTGTTTTTCTTTAGTTTTATTAAAAATTGAATTTGATTCATTGTTAGATTTTTTTTTGTCTAATTTTTCTGCCAAACTGTAAAAACACAATGTATTGAAAACCTCTCTCACTGCAAAGTGAGTGAGCATATTGGAATGTGACTTGGCAGACAATTTGGGAATGGTTCAAGGCTAACTGCTTGAACCATTCCCAATGTGCCTTTCTCACAAAGATCCTTGTAAGTGTGGGTTGAGGTGACTGGTCCTCTAGGCACCTCAGATCACAGCTTGGTGAGGGTCTTTTCTCCAATGGAGCTATTCCCTTGTGGCCATTCTCAACCTGGTGTTGTTTGGCACTACAAGAATGCAAATGGCATGATCTGCAAGATTTATTTTCTTCTTTCCTTGTTCATCTCCATGTTCCTTTTCTGCCTACACCAAAGCTTGCAACAATTGCAAAACAGTTATTAATCAGGCCAAACTAGATTTTGAAAAGGCTGATACTAGAAAACTTGCTTCTTGTCCAAACGGTAGCTGAGCATTCTGGTTCCTTGCCAAAGCTTTTGTCCATCTCTGTTCCCACCTCTGTCTAAACCAGATGGTTCTATTGCCACTTCAAGGATAAAGCTGACCTGCTAGGATTCTATTTTCCTTCTAACTCTTGTATTGCTGACCCTGGTAAACCACCTCCCACCATTCCCAATACACTCAATACCTCCTGTGGCCTTCCATCAAAAGGATGTCAGAAGGATTTTGATGAATCTTGATGCTAGGAAAGCTCCATGTCGTGATGGTATTCCTCCACTTTTTTCAAAACCTTTGCTCCTGAACTTACTCCCATTTTGTGTCACTTTTTTCACTTTCTTATTCCAAAGAAGTTTTTCCTTCTACTTTGAGATTTGCTCATGTCCATCCATTCCCTAAAAAGGGTGACAAATCTCTCTCATCCAATTAATGTCTCATTGCAATTAATTCTATTCTTTCTAAAGTAATGGAGAAATCAATTAACTGCCAACTCTTAACTAGAAAACTTCCATCCGATCAATGATTGTGGGTATGAATTTCATCAGTGTCGATCCACAGGTGATATTCTGGCTTATGTTACCCATCTGTGGACAAATTCAATGGAAAAGTTTAGTGAAACTCAAGCAGTTGCTCTTGTCATTTCAAAGGCTTTTGATCATATTTGGCATCAAGTTCTAAATAAGCTTCCATCTTATGGTTTGGCAATTGTTTTTGTAATTGGTTATCCAGTTTTCTCTCTGACTGCTTACTGCCATTGATGGCTCTCTACCTTCTAACTTCTCCAGTAATGCTGGTGTTTCACACAGTTTAGTTCTTTCTCCCATTGACTGGAAATTCTATCCATAGTTTTGCTGATGATAGTACATTGCATTCCACCTTCCAGTTTGAGAAACCTTGCCTGCCACAAATAGCTTCAACTTCTCAAACATCCACTGCCAATTCCTTAACTGCTGATCTCCAGTGAGATAAAAATAACTTACTTGAATGAAGGTAAAGAAAGCCAACATGAGAACCACTCAAACTTCGGAAAACTTGCCAGAACTCGTTTCTCCCTGCATTTCTCGGTAAACAGATGGTGTGTGTTATTGGTAGTGGAAGTAGAGTTGATAACAATGTAGAAGTTGATAAGATGTATGATTAGTTTATTCTAATTATTAAAAGCAGATTATTAGAGTTCATGAGTGTTTCTGCGGCTGAAATTTACTTATGGATACACCCTACAGACTGTCTCAGTCTTAGTGTTTGTCCTCCCTTCCCGCTGTTTTAAAGTTTTAAAATAGGAAAACGACTTGTACGGGTGGTGCATGTTATCAGTAGTGGCAGTAGAAGTCATTTTCCTGTTTTAAAACAACAGGAAGGGGGGATAAACACCCTAAGACTGAGGCAGACCTGGAGGGTGTACCCATAAGTAAATTTCAGCTTTAAAAACACTTATGAACTCCAATAATCTGCTTTCAGTAATAAGAAAAAAACTAATCAATACATTGTTATCAACTTCTACTGCCACTACCGATAACATGCACCATCCATTTACCGAGAATGCAGGGAGAAACTGCGGTAGCAGTAAACGAGTTTGTCTGGTTAGTTTTCGTGTTTGCTTTCTTTACCTTAGCCCATACATGATTTCAATCCTTCTAAAACTCAGTCCTGTCTTATATCTCGCAAAAAGGATTCTTCTGCTCATATGCTTATCTTCAATGGCACTCCAATTTCAAGCAAGAAATCTAATCTTTCTAATATTTTTTGGCATAAGCACATTATTTCTTCTTCTGCATCTAAAAAACTGGGTTTTCTCCTTTGCTCTCAGTGTTACCTTTCTTCCAAGCAGCTGTTCACTCTGTACAAATCGCAAATTTGCCCTACCATGAAATATTGTTCCCATATCTGGGACGGTGGATATTGACTGGTTTGAGAGAGTTTTTCCCAAAATCTCTGACTTTTAGATTCCATTCAGAAGAGGGCAGTTAGGTTAATTAATGACTCATCTCTAAGAATCTCTGCTCTCTCTGTCTCGTAGGCATTCTGTTTCTGCTGCATGCCTTTTCTATAGATTCCACGAACACTATTCTTCTAAATTGGCTTCTATAATTCCTGCTGTCTCTTCCAAAGCAGTCCAAAGATGTGCTGTTACCAGCTAACATCCTTTTACTGTTACCAGCTAACATCCTAACATCCTTTGAACATATATTCAAACTCACAGAACCAACTCTTTTCTTTTTCCTCATTTATTCAATTAACTTTCATTTTCTGGAACAACCTTCCTTCATATGTATTTCCTGAAAATTACAATCTACAGAAGTTAAAGTTTAATATCAACAAATATCTTATTTCATCTTCTCAACCTTCAACTCATGCATGCTGTTAACTACTATAGGTTTTAATACCTGTCGTGTTTGGGGTTTTTATTTAAAAAAAAAAAAAAACATTGTTTTTTGAATTATGAAACATTCTGAAAAGAAACATTTTTTAAATTTATTTCTCTTTGTATTTGCTGCCTGAGAAAGAGTAAAGATGTCTTTATTCTTGACCACCAAATACGGAGATTGCGGAAAGGTCAGGGAATGACCACCGCATATCCCCGGAGCAATATGGCCTTAGTTGTTAATGCTCCTAAAAAAAAAAAGCCTTTATTCTTTATTTTAATTATAGTTTCAGTTTAATTGCAGTTTCTGCAAATCCATGACTGGTAAAATTAAAAAAAAAAAAAAAAAAAAGCTTAAGAATACTGGCTTGGATTATTCTTATATGCTTTACTTAGTTTGCTATTTTTAATATCTGTGTGTTTTTTTTTTTTTTTTTTTTTTTAGCCTCATGCAAGTAGTGCTTCTTTAACAAAAAGTCCAACCACAACAGTTCCTCTCTTTTGGGGGATATGGTGTCCATTCTCTCAAAATGAAGACTTTGTAACTTTAACACTGGCTAATAATCCAAGTAATCATCCTCCTTTATTGTTACTTTGCAAAGCTGGTGAAGAAGACACCTCAGTGTTGAGTTTCATTTGTAAAAAAGTAAGATTTCACATCATTTTATTTTTGTAGCCTATTTAACAAACTCTTTTACATTTAATGGCAGCCAAATTAAATTACTAAATTTAACTATATTGTGTAAATTTTCACTTTGATTAAACAACTGTTTGATTATATAGAGAATGCATTAGATAATGTAAGTACTGTTGAGTGCATTTATGGTTGTTTATTTATTGATTTAAAAAAAAAAAAAGATGTACGAAGTAAATAACCAACTTAAAAATATTTAAAATTGAATTGAATGGTAAAGTTGGATGGTAAAGTAGTAACAGACAAGTTAAGAGACTGTTAAGGAGGAATATCCTACTAGTTTTCTTGTGTGCCAACTGCAAAAGCGTCATCAGCTAGTTAAGACAAAATTTCTTGCATTTCTAATATTCAAGTATCTATTATAAATGGAGAATGTGGAAATATGAAAAACCATAAAAACATCATGCAGGTGATAACAATAATATCTGGTAAACAGGATCCTGCATGTAAAATTCAAATTAAATTTAATATATTGAAAGAGAGGAATGGAACACTTTTAACCTATGTGAGATCTAAATATCTGTTTGTGTCCATTTGGAAATTAGGTACAAATACTACAATACAATTTAAGCCAAAAGGCCGAGAAGTGATGGAAATCAGACTTTTCATGGTGTGTGTTCCTACAACTTCATCAGTGATTACTGCTGTTGCTACTTCACCATTACGAGAAAGGCCAAAGGCTTGTTAGCATTAGCAGTAGAGGCATATGATGCAAGAAAGCAAGCTTATGCAGCATCGGCCAAAAAAAAAAAACCACTTCCATTTCACACCTCCGTTCGTTCAAAATACCTGTCCAGCTGAGCCTTAAATTTATTTAAGCTATCAATTTCCACAACAAGGGATGAAAGTCTGTTCCACCAACCAACTACCTGCTAGCTAAAGACAAATTCCGCACATCTATCCTACGTCTTTCCTCAATCTGAATTTATGCCCTCTCAGGTGATTATTCTGAGCAAGAGGAAGAATCCCATCGGCATTGAGCATGCTCAAACCATTCAAGTCTATATACACCTCTATCAGATCACTTCGCCAGTGATTAGTCTCCAGACACTGTAATTTGCAAAACTTAAGCTTTTCTTCGTAAGAGCAACCCTTTCTTCCATTCACTAATCTTGTTGCCCTTCTCTGTACTCGTTCTAGCAGCTCTACATCCTTCGTGAAATGAGGCCTCCAGACCTGTATACAGTACTCAAGGGGTGGCCGGACCGTTGCCTTATACAAGGGCATAATCACCTCCTTATCCCTGCTAGAAAAATTCCTGTATATCATTGACAAGACACAATGTGCTCCTCTTGCAGCCCATCTGCACTGCTCAGAGAACTTCATATCTGCCTGCACAATTACCCCCCAGGTCCTTTTCATTCTCTTCCACTGTCAGTGTAGTACCACAGAGTTGATACGTTGCTCTGGGGTTGCTGTTTCCCATATGTAGTACTTTACATTTGTCAATGTTAAACTTCATTTGCCATCTCTCAGCCCATCTGCTCAACCTTTCCAGATCCTGTTGCAGTAGCATAGCGTCTGTAGTGTCCTTAACAACCCTGCCAACCTTTGTATCGTCTGCAAACTTGGACATTAAGCTTGATATACCATCATCAATATCATTTATAAATACAGAAAACAAAAATGGACCGAACACTGAACCCTGAGAGACTCCACTAATAACATTATTCCACGATGAGCAGTGTCCATTGATTACCACTCTGTCTTCTCTCCCTCAACCATCCTTTTATCCATAGCAGCAATTTGCCTCCAATGCCACACTGCTCCAGTTTGTGCAGCAGTCTTCCATGTGCAACAGTATCAAAAACCCTTCTAAGATCCAAATATATAATATCAAAGTTATTTCCTGCATCCAGTTCTTTTGTGACTGCATCATATTGGTCAGGCAAGACTTTCCCTTAACAAAACCATGCTGTGTCTGATCTATAACTGAAATCTTGTCTAGATGATCCTGCAGTGCTTCTTTAACCAGTGCCTCCATTAATTTTCCTGGAACAGAAGTTAAACTCATAGGTCTATAATTACTTGTATCAGCCTTTGATCCTCCTTTGTGAATTGGGATCACATTCGCACATCTCCATCTATGGGTACCTCCCCTGAGTCCAAAGAAGCTCTCATAATTATGACTAAGGGTTTGCTTACTTCCTTTGCTGCCTCCTTTAATATAACTGGATAGATCCCATCCACCTCGGGTGCCTTTTTTATGTTTATCCTCAACAATTCCTCCTCCACTTTCCTCTCAGTTATTACAAAATCATCTAGCTCACTGCCAGAGTTTACTTCACCTCTGGCATTCCCCTTCCTGAATAACTCCTCATGTGTGAATGTAGATGCAAAATACTCGTTTAGTTTGTTAGCCACCTGAGCAGGATCCTCAACTGTTGAACCATCAATATCCAGTGGACCAATCTGATTCATCCCTTCTAGAGTTTACATAGGTAAAGAACTCTTTTCTGTTTTTCTTTGCATCCTTTGCAAGGATTTCTCATAATCTGCCTTTGCCTGCCTAATCTCCTTTGTGACTTGGTTGCAGACCAGCTTATATCTATCATAGGCTTCCATGTCACCCGTTAATTTGTATGTGTCCCATGCATTTTTCTTCTCTGCCATATGTCTCATTAGTTCATCTGACATCCATTTAGGCCTAAACTTTGAACAATATTTCTTAGTTGGTATGTAAAGCCTAGTAGCTTCCAAGATAAGTTCTTTGAATGCTTCCCATTTTGAATTTGCTGTTGGTAACATTATCAGTTGGTCGCACTGTATAGAATTTAAATACTGTCTCAGACCATCGTAATTGCCTTTACGAAAGCAAAAACCCTTCCCTTTACCCCTGATGGTAGTTACCTCTTTGAGTAAATCCCACTTCAGCACACTGTGATCACTGTCACTTAGTGGTTCCTTTATCTGCTGATTCTTAATGCATGAAGAATCACTACTGATAATTGTTATGTTATATTGTTATACATAACAATATCACTACTGATATTGTTATATATGGTGTCCTCATGCCTTTGTCTTTTTTGATCTGTATAATGAAATACCAATGACGGCAGTCACTGAGGAAGTGGTAGAAACATACCAGAAGCATCTGATTTTCAAAATGAAATTTTAAACCAAAAATAAACAGATATATAGATCTCATATAGTTAAAAGTGCTTCATTCCTATGAGAGTAAATGGGCCTGTAGTACTGAGATCCATTGCATAAATAAAATATGAATATCCAATAAAAATTTTAATACACATTTAATTACAAATGGTTTGTAGCTTTCGAGGCTAAACAGGCCTCTTCGTCAGAAAATAACAGAATGGAGACGTTAGAGACAAAATTTTAAAGAATATAGTTGTGCACGCAATGAGGCTTACGTGGGCATGAGGTTGACCATTTAACCACTAGATTGGGGTTCATTGTAGCTGCATGGATGTGTGTGGTTATGCGGCCAGTGCTTATCTAGTCTCAAAACAGTTGCCTCCAAGATAGGGTGTAGTCTCATTCCCTTGCTGCAGTTCATAGTTCTTGAATCACATGATATATTAAGCGACTCTTGCAAGAGGTGGTGGCGAAAGTGCAGAGAAATAGTGGGCCAGTAAATTAGAGTGTCTTATAATGGGGAATTTTAATTTCCTGGATATTGACTGGAATTTGTGGGTTGGTCACTCACACACTAGCAAGGCTTTTGTGGATTTATTGGATGATTGTTTTCTACAGCAGCATGTTTGGGAGGCAACTAGAGGGAGTGATCTGATTATCAGTAGTGATTCTTCATGCATCAAGAATCTGCAGATAAAGGAACTACTAGGTGGCAGTGATCAAAGTGTGCTGAAGTGGGATTTACTCAAAGAAGTAACTCTGAGTAAATTCCACTAAAGTGGGAGCAGAAAGATCCCTTCAGTGTCTAGAGACTAGGCAACTCCGAGGTGATCTGATTGAGGTGTATAAAGCCTTGAATGGTTTTAGCATGCTCATTACTGATGGGATTCTTCCTCTTGCTCAGAATGATCACCTGAGAGGGCATAAATTCAAGTTGAGGAGAGACAAATGTAGGATAGATGTGCGGAAGTTTGCCTTTAGCCAGCAGGTAGTTGATTGGTGGAATAGACTTCCGTCCTTTGTTGTGGAAGTTGATAACCTAAATAAAATTAAGGCTGAGGTGGACAGGTATTTGGAATGAACAGAGGGGTGAAATGGGAGCATTTTTTTGGCTGATGCTGCATAAGCTTCTACCAATGCTAATATGCTCTCTCTATCTCTCTCTCTCTCACACACACATTTTGTTCCTCATAATTCTGCAAACATAATTACTTTTAGAATTCTAAGGAGTAAAATGTTCAGTGTCTCTTTTTATAAAACAATAATTTGTATTTCAAACCATTTGTTAGTCAATCAAATCACCAACTTTTATAAATTTAAAAAAAAAGACTATATAAACTTTATAGTAATTTTTGTATTCTAAAAATGCATATGTAAATGTGGTCACTTGGATTTTTTTTTTTTTTTTTTTTTTTTAACTCGCATTGCAGAATATCTGGCTACTCACTGATATTCTAATTCATGTGGTTTTGATTTGTATTATGCCTGTACAAGTGTGTGTGTGTGTGTGTGTGTGTGTGTGTGAGAGAGAGAGAGAGAGAGAGAGAGAGAGAGAGAGAGAGAGAGAGAGAGAGAGAGAGAGAGAGAGAGAGAGAGAGAGAGAGAGAGAGAGAGAGAGAGAACATATTATGTCAGCTGAATTACCTGCAAGGGAAAATCCCCTCTACCTGAGATCATCTAACCACATAAAGTAGCCTTTAAGAGTCCTTCCAGTCTCCAACAAGATTCAAACTTAGAACTCAAGTTACTAGTGGCAAAAATATTAAATCATGACACAAAACAAGAAAATCTGTAGATGCTGCTGGAAAAATATAAATAATAGCATTTTTATCTGTAGAGATATTAAAACCTGAACATATAAACAAGAAAAAGAAATTTACCATATAAATATTAAAAATGTATATATAATTTTTCAATAAAGCTAGGTTTTCATATGCTAATCCACTCCTTAAAGGTACCACCAGCTAAATAATATTGATCTGTTACTATTGTCACAACTGAGTTGATTTTAAGTCTGAATTCAAAAATGCAAACATATTATTAACACTTTAACACTTATGTTACTTTATACCATACAGATTTATTACAAGCTATCCAGCAGTTTACTGGATTCAATCAGTTTTACTACTAAAGTCACTCATCAAGTGACTTTAGTAGTAAAATCTTAGTCTTTCAATCAGCAGTTTGTATAAAATTTCTTTCTAAGGCTCCCTCGGATCCTTTTGTCTTCATTTTTAAAGATACCTACGATCATCCATTTAATAGTCATATTAAATTTAAGCTGTTACATCAGCAGCAAGGTGACATAGGTAATGTAAATCTATTATAAAAGGAATGAAGCATAAATATAAATATGTATATCCAGTAAAAATTTAATGCACATTTAATTACAAGTGGTTTGTAGCTTTCAAGGCTAAACGGGCCTTTTCGTCAGCAAATACCAACAGAATGAAGATGTTAGAGACAGTTTTAAAGGATACAGTTGTGCACGCAATGAGGCATGCGTGGGCATGAGGTTGACCATTCAACCACTAGATTGGTGTTCATTGTTGCTGCATGGACATGTGTGGTTATACTTCCAGCACTTATCTAGTCTCAAAACAGTTGCCTCCAAGATAGGGTGTAGTCTCATTCCCTTGCTGTGGTTCATAGTTCTTGAATTACATGATATATTAAGTGACTCTAGCCAGAGGTGGTGATGAAAGTGTCGGGACTGGTCAATCACTTCGTAGTCGTGCTTGGGATTAAGGTCATGGTGGGTCAACGAAGTGTTCTGCGATCGCACCAGAGAATGCAAGTTTTCCTGGTTTAGAACCAGCTACCTCGTAGAAACTTGTGTTCTCTGGTTTCCAATGTGAAGTCTCCAGTTGCTCCTCTCTTGTGCAGCAGTGTAGTATACCACATAACCTGCAAAGATTGTAACAGCTGCTACATAGGGGAGACCTAGAGACACCTTCTAGACCGCCTTGCAGAGCACGACAAATTGATTCGCCTTGCTTGAGACTGACCAATCCACAATAACAAAACACTTCTGGTTGACCCACCATGACCTTAATCCGAAGTGCGATGAAGTGATTGACCAGTCCCGACACTTTCACCACCACCTCTGGCTAGAGTCACTTAATATATCATGTAATTCAAGAACTATGAACCGCAGCAAGGGAATGAGACTACACCCTATATTGGAGGCAACTGTTTTGAGACTAGATAAGTGCTGGAAGCATAACCACACATGTACATGCAGCAACAATGAACACCAATCTAGTGGTTGAATGGTCAACCTCATGCCCACGCATGCCTCATTGCATGCACAACTGTATCCTTTAAAATTGTCTCTAACGTCTCCATTCTGTTGGTATTTGCTGACGAAAAGGCCCTTTTAGCCTTAAAAAAAGCTACAAACCACTTGTAATTAAATGTGTATTAAATTTATTGACTTCTCATCTGTGTGTTGCACTATGGTTTTGGGAAAATGCAGCCCATTTCTAGGTAAACAATTGTTTAAAGGTAAACAGTGGTTTAGTTAGGCAAGGGTTGTGTAGATTTTCATACTGCATCAGACAAATTAATCATAGAATGTATGCAATTTAGAATTATGTGCTAAAATGTAAGTTTTACATTCATTTAGCACACAAGTGAAACATTGTGCTGAAGTTGTCTAGGTAAACAGTTCAGCAGTGACTGTTCACCAGAAAAGTACATTATTCAAAGTAAGGCCTACATTCACTAATCCTCCTGCCAGTTGATGAGAAACCAGTAAGCTTCAAAACAGCTCTCCTGCTGGTCTCAGATTCTTAAATGTATAGCAAATTATTAGTTTAAAAAGCATTTGTAGCTTAGGCAGAACCATGGATAATGGTTCTGCCCTGTCTCTTAGTTGAATATAACTCAAAGCTTTAAGGTCTAATATTATCTTTGGTTGGGGTAGGAATATACCTATGATTGGGATCAAATAATCAATTTCAATATAGCATCAGAAATTCATTTGGTTTCAACTACTGCAATATACTTCAACTTCAGAAATATTCCCCTGCAATCCTATAGTAAAGTGTGTACAGGTTTGGTTCTGCCAATTTGGATTGCCATGTATGTATAGTGTTTGACCAATTTCCCACCCATTCCAAAGTATTCCATTATTCAAAAAAGTTTGAAAAAACACTGGTCTAAACTGTGTATGTATGTGTGTTAGGTCCATTGCCTTGTTTTCATCACATGTTATGTAACTTTAGTACAAATGGAAATGTGATATGTTAGTGATATTGTGATGAATTTTGTAATTTTAGTTTAATTTTATAGTGGAACGTTTTTCGAAGGTAATTCACTGCTTTTCATTATTTTTGTTATTTAAATCTCTACTTAAACTTAATTATGGTTTAAACTGGAAAAGGTATGCAAAGCATGTCACAGAATGTCATGACTGATGGGATGGGGGATTGTCCCTGGCATTCACCTGTGAGTTGCGGCCATTTTCCTTGTACTTATTGTCACATGTATGCAAAACTTTCTCTCGATGATGGCAATTATTTTCTGTGTTATAGATGTACAAAGTGGGACAGCCTTAAATTACCATCAGTGTTGAACTGTTGTAATTTAAGACTCTCTGAGAATACAAGTTCATGCCCTAGAAAAAAATAACTTAGGCCCTATAGAGACCCAAATGTCTGATTCTATATCGAGCAATGTTTTCCTGAGTCCAGTCATTTGACTGAATCTTTCAGCACAGAATTCTCCAAGTTACATTATATGACTTTCTTATCCCCTGTCAACTTATATATATTAATTTATGATGTTATGTTTTTAATAAATTGGTTGCTATATTTATTTAGTTAAAAAAGTACAATTAAAATGACAATGAAATTTAATAAGATTAATAAACTTTACTGATTAATTGATACTACTATACTCGCTATCTAGTTTTCCATTAAACCTTACGCTAGCATGTATATTAGTAATGGCAAATGATGCAAGAAAGCAAGCTTATATGGCATCAGCAAAAAAAAAAAAAAAACTACACACTTCATCCCTCATACTCTTTGAGAATTTGTCTAGTTCTTCCTTGATTCAAACCATCCACTTCCACAATGATAGATGGAAGCCTGTTCCAACAATCAACCAACTGCTGGCTGAATGTGAACTTCCACACATCTATTTTGCAACCACCCTTCCTCAATTTGAATTTATACTGCCTCATGTATGTAGTCTTAGCAAGAGTAAGAATGGCATTAACATTTAGCTTACTCAATCCACTCAAAGCCTTAAACACCTCAGTCAGATCTCACTGCAGATGTCTGGTCTCCAGATGCTGCAATTTGCAGAACAGAAGTCTTTCTAGATAAGAGCACCCCTTTTGCTCCCTTCTCCAATCTGGTTGCCCTTCTCTGCACCTGTTCCAGGAAATCTACATCCTTCCTATAGTGAGGCCTCCAGACCTGTATACAGTACTCCAGATGTGACCTTACCATGCCCTTGTACAAAGGATAATCACATCTTTATCCTTGCTAGCAAAGTTTCTGTATATCATTGATAAAATCCCATGAGCAGTCTTGCAGCATGTGTGCACTGCTCACACCACTTTGCTTATTGGAGGCTTGAAGTGGTGAACCCATGTTTAATCTCTAGAGCAAAGTTTCCGGCAACCCCCCCCCATACTTCTTCAACCCATGCACGGTACTAAGTACTATAGGTTTTGATACCTTTCGTGTTTGGGATTTTCATTAAAAAAAAAGAGTATTTCATATCTGACTGCATAATTACCTCCAAGTGTTTTTAATTTTCCACTAACTTGAGTGTAGTACCACATAGCTGATAAGTTACTCTGAAATTACTGCTACCAATATGCCATACCTTGCATTTGTCAATGTTAAACTTCAACTGCATTTCTCAGCCCATCGACCTAATTTTCTTAGATCTTGTTGCAGTAGCTCACCCTGATTACTGTAGTTAACCACTCTGCCAACCTTTGTATCATTTGTAAACTTTGACATTAAGCCTGATATATCTTCATTAATATCATTAATAAATATAGAAAACAACAATGTGCCCAGCACTGAACTCTGTGGAGCTCCACTAATAACATTAGTCCACAAAGAGCAGTGATAACCACTGATAACCACTTTGTCTTCTTCCAATCAATCATTCCTTCATTCATAACAGTAACTTTCCCTGAATGTCACATTGCTGCAGTTTGTACAGTATCTTGTATGTACAACAGGATCAAAAGCTTTCCTGAAATCCAAGTATATGATATCAAAATTATTTTTTGCATTCAGTTCCTTTTTGACCACATTGTAGCATCCAATCAAATTGGTCAGACAAGATTTTCCCTCGACAAACCCATGCTGTGTGAACTGTAACTGCAGTGTTGTATAGATGATCCTGCATTACTTATTTAACCAGTTACTCCATTATTTTCCCTAGAACAGAAGTTAAGCTAACAAGTCTTTAATTATTCATGTCACCCTTTGATCCCTCTTTGTGTATTGGAGATACATTCACAAATCTCCAGTCTACAGGGAGCTCCCCTGAATTCAAAGTTGCTTTCATTATTATGGCTAAGGATTTGCTTACTTTCCTTTGCTGCCTCCTGTAATATAATTGGATAGATCCCATCCGCTCCCAGTGCCTTTCTTATGTTTAACTTCAACAATTTCTGTTCCACTTTCCTCTCAGTTATTACAAAATCATTTAGCTCCCTGTTAGAATTTGATAAACTTCCACTTGGAATCCACTCCCTTAAAGAATTCCTCATGTGTGAATGTGCAAAATACTTATTCAGTTTGTCAACAACCTGAGCAAATATTCCCTGGTCCTTTATCATTTTCCACTACCCTGAGTGTAGTACCACATAGTTGGGATATTAATGTGGGTTTACTGCTACCCATTAGCAGCACCTTGTATTTGTCAATGTTAAACTTCAAATGCCATTTCTCAGTCCATCTGCCTAAATTTTGTAGATCTTGTTGCAGTAGTCTACCATGATTACTGTCATTAACCTTCCTGCCGACCTTTCATCATTTGCAAACTTAGACATTGTCTGATATATACCTTCATCATTATTATTCCTTCATTCATAGCAGTAACTTTCCCTCAATGCCACATTGCTGCAGTTTGTACAGTATCTTGTATGTACAACAGTATCAACTCTAGTATTCAACTCTAGCAGTAAGCTACAGAATTTTGAAATAACTGGGAGTAAAGTGGAGGAGAAACTGTTGAAGATAAACACAAGAAAGGCACCCGGGGTGGATGGGATCTATCCAGTTATATTAAAGGAGGCAGCAAAGGAAGTAAGCAAACCCTTAGCCATAATTATGAGAGCTTCCTTGGACTCAGGGGAGGTACCCATAGACTGGAAATGTGCAAATGTGACCCCAATTCACAAAGGAGGATCAAAGGCTGACACAAGTAATTATAGACCTGTGAGCTTAACTTCTGTTCCAGGAAAATTAATGGAGGCACTGGTTAAAGAAGCACTGCAGGATCATTTAGACAAGACTTCAGTTATAGCTCAGACACAGCATGGTTTTGTTAAGGGGAAGTCTTGCCTGACCAACTTGATTGGATACTATGATGCAGTCACAAAAGAACTGGATGCAGGGAATAACTTTGATATTATATACTTGGATCTTAGAAAGGCTTTTGATACTGTTGCACATGGAAGACTGCTACACAAATTGGAGCAGTGTGACATTGGAGGCAAATTGCTGCTATGGATAAAGGGGTGGTTGAGGGGGAGAAGACAGAGAGTGGTAATCAATGGACACTGCTCATCGTGGAATAATGTTATTAGTGGAGTCCCTCAGGGCTCAGTGTTGGGTCCATTATTGTTTTCTGTATTTATAAATGATATTGATGATGGTATATCAAGCTTAATATCCAAGTTTGCAGATGATACAAAGGTTGGCAGGGTTGTCAAGGACACTACTGACACTATGCTGCTGCAACAGGATCTGGAAAGGTTGAGCAGATGTGCTGAGAGGTGGCAAATGAAGTTTAACATTGACAAATGTAAAGTACTACATATGGGAAACAGCAACCCCAGAGCAACGTATCAACTGTGTGGTACTACACTGACAGTGGTAGAGAATGAAAGGGACTTGGGGGTGGTTGTGCAGGCAGATATGAAGTTCTCTGAGCAGTGCAGACGGGCTGCAAGAGTAGCTCATGGAGTATTGTCAATGATATACAGGAATTTTTCCAGCAGGGATAAGGAGGTGATTATTCCATTGTATAAGGCAATGGTCAGGCCACACCTAGAGTACTGTATACAGGTCTGGAGGCCTCATTTCAAGAAGGATGTAGAGCTGCTGGAACGAGTACAGAGAAGAGCAACAAGATTAGTGAATGGAACAAAGGAGTGCTCTTACGAAGAAAGGCTTAAGTTTTGCAAATTACAGTGTCTGGAGACTAGGCACCAGCGAGGTGAACTGATAGAGGTGTATAAAGCCTTGAATGGTTTAAGCGTGCTCAATGCTGATGGGATTCTTCCTCTAACTCAGAAAAATCACCTGAGAGGGCATAAATTCAAATTGAGGAAAGACAGATGTAGGATAGACGTGCGGAAATTTGCCTTTAGCCAGCGGGTGGTTGGTTGGTGGAACAGACTTCCATCCCTTGTGGTGGAGGTTGATAGCCTAAATAAGTTTAAGGCTCAGTTGGACAGGTATTTTGAACGAACAGAGGGGTGAAGTGGAAGTGGGTTTTTTTTTTTTTTTTTTTGGCTGATGCTGCATAAGCTTGCTTTCTTGCATCAAATGCCTCTACTAATGCTAACTAATGCTAATGCTAATTATATAATAAATATAGAAACCAGCAATGGGCCAACACTGAACCCTGGGGGGGCCGGGGACTCCACTAATAGCATTAGTCTATGAAGAGCAGTGTATATTCTCCGTCTTCTCCCACTCAACCATTCCTTTATCCACAGCAGTAACTTGCCCTTAATGCCATACTGCTCCAGTTTCTACAGCAGTCTTTTATATGCAACAGTATCAAATGTGAAATGTGTTTACACAATATATTCCCATTTTCCTGGCTATAATCAATAGCTTCTTCCTGTACGATCTGCACTCTCTGTCACTGAGGATGTTATTGCATTGTTTGATATGAGTGTAGGCTCTAGTGTTGCGCTTGACAACTGTGTTTGATGAGTTTCTCATTTTATTTCTTTCATGGTAGTAGGACACAACCTGATGGCCTATATACAGAGCTTGAAAAAAAAAAAAAAAAAATTTTTTTTTCAAGCTCTCATATAGGCTCATCAGAATTCTGAATATACATTTAATTTATTCATACCCCTTGCATAAAAAACACACAAAGATTATCCACATTAGCTGTATTGCATCCCTCTACAAATGAAAGGTAAACACTCAACAAGTAGCACATTTTTTAAAGTCTGATTTTTAAGAGAACTACTGCTAGTAGTTTTCTCTCAAACTAAAGCATTCCTACCACTTGAGCTTTTTACTTTGCTGCATTAGTCTGAAGTATGAGTTTATTTTACATTTATTTAAAAATACCTCATGAAACTAAGATATATCAGTACTTTGTGTCCGCAATTCTGCCCAGACCCGATACGAGGGAGTTTACGATGAAAGCCTTGTTGATCAATTTGGCCCTCGAGAGATTATGCAAGGTTCATGGGGTAGAATTTTTTTTTCAGCTTGGTCTGTGCTTGTTGACAGGAGAGACTGCTTCTACACGGATGGGGTACACTTAAATAGAAAGGGTGCAAGGATATTTGCTGATGTTATCGAGGCAGTGTTAAGTGGGTTGGAAAGCTGCTAGTTTGGGGGGGGGGCAGATACACAGACTAAACGGTTAACAGTGGCCACAGGCAGAGGCAAAAGTAATTCTTGCACTGCATCTATTGGAATGAGCAGCAGCTTGGAAAGCAAGGCAATAGAGATTTCCAGGATTGTTGGTAGTCATAGTGGAAAAAATAAATACAAGGGCTGTGTTAGGGTAACTAAGAGTAGAAACACATGCATGTATACTTGCATGTACACCAATGCCAGGAGTATAGTTAATAAATTTGGTGAGCTTGAAGTGCTAGTCAAGACATCAAAGGTAGATATTGTTGAGATATCAGAGATGTGGTGTCACACAAGATATAAGCAGTGCAGAATTGGTGTTTGGGGAGTACAATATGTACAGAAAGGATAGATGCTGTTAGTTAAGAAACACATAAAATCTGAGGAAGTGCATCCAATTTATGTTTGTGGACAATGCAATGTTGAATCTGTTTGGTGTGACATAAGCACTGGGAAAGGAAAAATGAGAGTTTTGGGGAGTACAATATGTACAGAAAGGATAGATGCTGTTAGTTAAGAAACACATAAAATCTGAGGAAGTGCATCCAATTTATGTTTGTGGACAATGCAATGTTGAATCTGTTTGGTGTTGACATAAGCACTGGGAAAGGAAAAATGAGAGTAGGTGTGTGTTATAGGCCTAATGAATCTGATGAGTATAATGAGCAGTTGTGCAGAGAAATAGAGTGGGCCAGTAAATCAGAATATGTTATAATGGGGGATTTTAACTTTCCAGATATTGACTGGAACTTGTGGGTTGGTCACTTGCATATTAGCAAGACTTTTTTGGATTTATTGGATGACTGTTTTCTACAGCAGCATGTTTGAGAAGCAACCAGAGGGAGTAATACACTTGATCTGATTATTCATGCATTAAGTATATGCAGATAAAGGAACCACTGGGTGACAGTAATCAAAATGTACTGCTATGGGAATTACTTAAAGATGTAACTACCATCAAGGCTAAAGGGAAGGGCATTTGCTCTCCTAAAGTTGACAACAGGGGTCTCAAACAGTTTTTAAGTTCTGTACAGTGAGATCAACTGATGACATTACCAACATTGAATTCTAAATGGGAACCCTTCAGGGACTTAATCTTGGAGGCTACTAGGCTTTTCATTCCAACTAAGAAATACTGTTCGATGTTCAGATCTAAATGGATGTCAGATGGATTAACAAGGCTCGTGGCCGAGAAGAAAATTGTATGCGATGCATATAAATTATAAGGTGACACAGAAGCCTATGGCAGATATAAACTAGTCTGTAATAAAGTCACAAAGGAAGTTAGGCAGGCAAAGGCAGATTACGAGAAATCTTTGGCAAAGGATGCAAAGAAAAACAGCACAGAGTTCTTTACTTATGTAAACTCTAGGAGGAAGGGGATGATTCTGATTGGTCTACTTGATATCGATGGTTCAACTGTTGATGATCCTGCTCAGGTAGCTAACAAACTAAATGAAAATTTTGCATCGACATTCACACATGGAGAGTTATTCAGCAAGGGGAATGCCAGAGGTGTATTAAACTCTGACAGTAAGCTAGATAATCTTGGAATAACTGAGAGTAAAGTGGAGGAGAAATTGTTGAAGATAAACATAAGAAAGGCACCTGGGGCAGATGGAATCTGTCCAGTTATATTGAAGGAGGCAGCAAAGGGAGTAAGCAGACCCTTAGCCATAATTATGAGAGCTTCCTTGTACTCAGGGGAGGTAACCATGGACTGGAAATGTGCAAATGTGACCCAAATCCACAAAGAACGATTAAAGGGAGACACAGGTAATTACAGACAGTTTAACTTCTGTTCCAGGGAAATTAATGGAGGCACTGGTTAAAGAAGCATTACAGGATCATACAGACAAGACTGCAGTAATAGTTAAGACACAGTATGGGGTTTGTTAAAGGGAGGTCTTGTCTGACCAATTTGATTGGAACAGAGTGCTGTCTGTTCTATATTTATTTTTCGCTGCATAAGGACCACCGCCGTGCAAATCCTCTGCATTGGTGGATCGATCGGAGGAGGGAGGGTGAATTGGTACTTCGATCTTTTCATCATGGCGACGATTTGTATAGCGATTGAAATGATTCCATGACCATTATTGGCCTCGTGGTCCTCTGTCAATATGGGGCATGATGGTCAGTCTATTTTATTTTAATTTATTTTGATTTTGTTATCGTTTGGTAGTTCCTTTAACCCTCTTTTGGTGATATTTCATGTCTTTCGGAACTGGTACCTCTCGGGGGGGGGGGGGGGTACCGCTAAATTAATATGTAATTAGCATTATCCTAAATTTTGTATAGTTTTTGTTAATTGGATTTAAAGTTTGAAATTATACAAGGGTTTCTGGGCTACTATTTATATCTATTCTTTTTTTTCGTTCGTTTGTTTATTTGGGTTATTTTTATGTTA
Organism: Mastigoproctus giganteus; assembly: GCF_048544385.1. Classification (NCBI taxonomy): domain Eukaryota; kingdom Metazoa; phylum Arthropoda; class Arachnida; order Uropygi; family Thelyphonidae; genus Mastigoproctus; species Mastigoproctus giganteus. The sequence continues at coordinate 192,529,295 of NC_143583.1, forward strand.
ATTTTCGCTCTAGTTTTTGCCATACTACTGGCTTATGTTTTATTTTATTTAATTTAAAATATTGGATGTATTTCAGCTTCATATGGAGGAATTGCATGTCGCTGCCTCTAATGAATGCTTAATTAATTATTTATTTATTCACTTTATTATAATTTAACTTATGTTAATACAAAGGGTACTAGGAAAGTTTTGCAATATGACGCAACAATGAATCACAGGAAGCTGCTTGTTGCAGCATGTTGAGACATGTTCATACGTGCATAGTAGCCGCCGCGCCAAGTCGATGGGCTCAGTTATTCATTAGTAGTGAGAGTGTAAAGTGCTTGCGATGGCATCGTGGTCACGAAATGAGATAAGGACAGTTTTGCGGTATAATTTCGTGCGTGGTTTAACCATAGACCAGTGCTTAGAAGAAATGACTCTTGCACTAGATGATGATTGTCCATATCGTACAACGATATTCAGGTGGTATAGAGAATTCCAAAGGGGAAATTTCACTCTGGAGGATTCGGAGAGGTCGGGAAGGCCACGAACGTCAGTTACGGAGGAAAACGTTACTGCTGTGAGGAAAATGCTTGACGAAAACAGACGAGTGATCTACCAACAGATAGAGGATACTTTGGGCCTAAATGCACCAGCAATTCGTTCGATTCTGCAAGATCATTTGCACGTGAAGAAACTTTGTTCTCTCTGGGTGCCGCATCAACTGACTGAAGAGCAGATGACACGACGTGTGACTTGATGCCGGGAGATGTTAAAAAAGTTTGATAAGGGACAATCTCGGTATGTGAACAACATCGTGACAGGTGACGAGACTTGGCTGTACTATTACGATCTGCCGACCAAGGCTCAAAACAAAGTTTGGGTCTTTGATGATGACGACACACCCGTAATTGTCAAAAATCCCGATCTGTAAAGAAGAAAATGATAGCTGTATTTTTCAAATCGAGTGGAATTGTGGAACGTGTCGTTTTGGATACGCAGAAGACAGTCATAGCTAAGTGGTATACTGAACAATGCCTGCCTAAAGTCATTGGATCTATGAAGAACCTGCGGCCAAAGTCAAGAATGGACACCTGGTACCTCCATCACGATAATGCTAGAGCTCACTGCGCCAAAGCCTGCACCGAATATTTGACCACGACAGTAGTAGTAGTAGTAGTGGCACATGATGCAAGAAAGCAAGTGTAGGAGCTTATGCAGCATCAGCCAAAAAAAAAAAAAAAATCACACCATTCCCTCCAAATGCCTGTCCAGTTCCTCCTTAAATTTATTTAACCTATCAACTTCCACAACGACAGATGGAAGTTTGTTCCAGCAATTAACCACCCGCTGGCTAAAGGCAAATTTCCGCACATCTATTCTACATCTGTCCTTTCTTAATTTGAACTTATGTCCCCGTAGGTTCGTAATCTGAACAAGTGGAAGGATCCCATCAGAATTCAGCGTGCTCAACCCATTCAAGGCCTTATAGACCTCAATCAGATCACCGCGCAGGTGCCTAGTCTCCAGCCACTGCAATTTGCAGAACTTAAGCCTCTCTTGGTAAGAGTATCCCTTCATTCCCCTCACCAATCGTGTTGCTCTTCTCTGTACACGCTCAAGCAAATCTACATCCTTCCTAAAATGAGGCCTCCAGACCTGTACGCAGTACTCAACGCGTGGCCTGACCATTGCCTTGTACAGAGGGACAATCACCTCCTTTTCCCTGCTAGCAAAATTCCTATATATCATTGACAAAACCCCATGACCTGCCCTGGCAGCCTGTCTACATTGCTCAGAGAACTTCATATCTGACTGCACAAGTACTCCCAGGTCTTTTTCATTTTCTACCACCTTAAGTGTAGTACCACACAGTTGGTACGTTTCTCTGGGGTTACTTCTACCCATATGCAGTACTTTGCATTTGTCAAGGTTAAACTTCAGTTGCCACTTCTTAGCCCATCTGCCCAAATTATCTAGATCCTGTTGCAGTAGCTCACTGCCATTACTGTCATTAACAACCCTGCCAACCTTTGTGTCATCTGCAAACTTCGACATTAAGCCTGATATACCTTCATCAATATCATTGATAAATACACAAAACAACAGTGGACCCAACACTGGACCCTGTGGGACTCCACTAATAACATTAGTCCACGAAGAGCAGCACCCATTGATTACCACCCTCTGTCTTCTCCCACTTAACCATCCTTTTATCCATTGTAGCAACTTACCCTTAATACCATTCTGCTCCAATTTGTACAGTAGTCTTCCATGCGCAACAGTGTCAATAGCTTTCCTGAAATCCAAGTATATGATATCAAAATTATTTTTTGCATCCAGTTCCTTTGTGACCACATCATAATAACCAATCAAATTTGTCAGACAAGACTTTCCCTTAACAAACCCATGCTGTGTTTTAATTATTGCTGCAGTCTTGTCTAGATGATCCTGCAATGCATCTTTAACCAGCGACTCCATTATTTTACCCGGAACAGAAGTTAAACTAACTGGTCTGTAATTACTCGTGTCACCCTTCGATCCACCTTTGTGAATTAGGGACACATTTGCACATCTCCAGTGCGTGGGAACCTCCCCTGAGTCCAAGGATGCTCTCATAATTATGGCTAAGGGTTTGCTTAGTTGCTTTGCCGCCTCCTTTAAAATAACTGGATAGATCCCATCCACCCCAGGTGCCTTTCTTGTGTTTAACTTCAACAATTTCTCCTCCACTTTGCTCTCAGTTATTACAAAATCATTAAGCACACTGCTACAATTTGATAACCTTCTTCCATTTTCAAATTGTAATAATTCCTCACGTGTGAATGTAGATGCAAAATACTCATTCAGTTTGTTTGCTATCTGAGCAGGATCATCAACAGTCGAACCATCGATGTCAAGTGGACCAATCATATTCATCCCCTTCCTTTTAGAGTTTATATAAGTAAAGAAATCCTTGCTGTTTTTCTTAGCATCTTTTGCCAAAGATTTCTCGTAATCCGCCTTCGCCTGCCGAACCTCCTTTGTGACCTGATTACAGACTAGCTTATATCTGCCACAGGCTTCTGCGTCACCTGATAATTTATATGCATCCCATGCATTTTTCTTCTCTGTCACGAGTCTCATTAGTTCATTTGATAACCATTTAGGCCTAAACCTTGAACGATATTTCTTAATCGGTATATAAAGTCTAGTAGCTTCCACGATTAATTCCTTGAATGCTTCCCACTTAGAATTTACTGTTGGTAACATCGTCAGTTGATCCCACTGTACAGAATTTAAAAACTGTCTGAGACCACTGTACTCCCCTTTACGGAAGCAAAAACCCTTTCCTTTACCCCTGACGGTAGTTACCTCTTTGAGTAAATTCCACTTCAGCACACTGTGATCACTGCCACCTAGTGGTTCCTTTATCTGCAAATTCTTAATACACGAATGATCACTGCTGATAACCAGATCAAGAGTGTTACTTTCTCTGGTTGCCTCTCGAACATGCTGCTGCAGAAAACAATCATCCAATAAATCCACAAAAGTCTGACTAGTGTGTGAGTGACCAACCACAAGTTCCAGTCAATATCTGGGAAGTTAAAATCCCCCATTATAAGACATTCTGATTTACTGGCCCACTCTATTTCTCTGTACAATTGTTCATTGTACTCATTCAAGTCATTAGGCCTATAACACACTCCTACTCTTATTTTTCCTTTCGCAGTGCTTATTTCACACCAAACTGACTCAACAGAGCACTGTTCATCTATATTAACTGGGTGCACTTCCTTTGATTTTATGTTTTTCTTAATTAACAGCATAACACCACCTCCCTTTCTGTCCTGTCTATCCTTTCTGTACACATTGTACTCCCCAAATTCCAGTTCTGCATTCCTTATATCTTTGTGACACCACGTCTCTGCTATCCCAACAATATCCGCCTTTGATGTCTTGACCAACACTTCAAATTCATCAAATTTATATTTACTATACTTCTAGCATTGGTATACATGCAAGCATACATGCTCCTATGACAGGACTAAAACTTCTCGAGCACCCTCCCTACAGTCCAGACCTTGCTCCCTGCGACTTTGCACTATTCCCGCATGTGAAAATGAAGCTAAAAGGGAGGCGGTTTTCCAGTGATGAGGACCTTCTACGGGCTTGGGACAACGAGTTTGCTTTACTCCCTAGTGAAACTTGGCAGAACTGGTTTAAAGATTGGTTTCGGAGGATGGAGAGGTGTATTGAATGTAGAGGAAATTACTTTGAAAAAATTAAATAAACAAAGCTGTATTGCAAAACTTTCCTAGTACCCTTTGTATTTAATATAATTCAATGATAGTGTATATATATATATATATATATATATATATATATATATATATATATATAAAGAATTATTATTAGTATAAAATATAGTAAGTAGATATTTATGGTTAGAATTAGACTAATGAAAATACGGTGTACCCTGGGAGCGATATACGTGTTGACCGAAAGGGAGGGGAGGAAAGAAAGGAATCAAAATTAAAATAAATATAACAATAGAAAAAATAAAATAAATCAAATGGAATTTCGAAGAGACGACCTAGGTGGAAATAGCATTGCAGTGTCATTCATAATTTTAGTGTCTTCTTCAGAGGTCATCCATCAAAATAATGAAAAAGACAGCAATACTCTTACTTCTGTTTCCGACATGTTCTGTATGTCAAGGTACACGTGCGAAATTCCACGTGGTAAATCTAATATAAATTTTGAATAAGGATATACAAGTTTGCCAATACAAATATGTGTTGATAAAGTAATACATACAGATCATGGATGACCTTACAGAAGTAAGTAGAACGCTATGAAGGTGAAAAAACCAAACACAAAGGTAAGGAAAATTCGAATGACGGGAACTTACTGCTACTGGCCGGACTGACAGAAAAGACTGTGTCAGAGGATTACCAGTGTATTTATGCATGTGCACATTAGCGGCACCTAGCGTTAGACCAAATTTCGGTGTATGTTTGAGATGAAATGAAAATACGTGGGCAGTGAAACTACGCTAGGATTAAGTACATGATGTTCCAACTGCCCAGGATAGTAAGAAATATAATAGCTGACAAAGTAGCAGTAGAAGGCAGCTAAACTTTGTTAAGGCGAAAAAAAGGTTGGGTAAAGTTAGAAAAATAGAGTCCTGATGTAGCATTCGGTAAACTAATGGTGCACAGGACATAATATGTAGAGGTTAGCAAAGTAAAAATATGATTATAGTAGAAATATGTAGTTTGGCTAGGGTAGTTCGGGGTTGCAAACCCGTTCCTATAATTAGGACCCTGAACGAATGTCCGAGAGTTAGTGCATCATGTATTTAAGTCAGTTGTGTTAAAAGTGGTATACTTGAATACAATTCAGCTATAATACTGCTACTTTGTCAGCTATTATATTTCTTACTATCCTGGGCAGTTGGAACATCATGCACTTAATCCTAGCGTAGTTAGGATTAAGCTAGGCGCCGCTAATGTGCACACGCATAAATACACTGGTAATCCTCTGATACAGTCTTTTCTGTCAGTCCGGCCAGTAGCGATAAGTTCCCGTCATTCAAATTTTCCTTACCTTTGTCTTTGGTTTTTCTACCTTCATAGCGTTCTACTTACTTCTGTAAGGTCATCCGTGATCTGTATGTATTTGTATTGGCAAACTTGTATATCCTTATTCAAAATTACATTCAAAATTTATATTAGATTTACCACGTGGAATTTCGCACATGTACCTTGACATACAGAACATGTCGGAAACAGAAGTAAGAGTATTGCTGTCTTTTTCATTATTTTGGTGGATGACCTCTGAAGAAGACACTAAAATTATGAATGACAACGCAATGCTATTTCCACCTAGGTCGTCTCTTCAAAATTCCATTTGGTTTATTTTATTTTTTCTATTGTTATATTTAGTATTAGTATTAGTAACGGCCGCATGGTGCAAGAAAGCCTATGGCTTATGCTGCACCAGCCAAAAAAAAAAAAAAATCCGAACAAAACAATGATAAAAACAAAAAAAAAAAAAATAAATAAATAGATAAATAAAATAAATAACTAATTAATCATAATTAATAAATAAAAAAATAAAATAAAAAATAAATAAAAAGGAAATTAAACCTATCATCCTATGCACTTCCCTTACCCGAAAGTACTATCCAGATGACCTTTGAATTTCCCCAAACTGTCGGCCTCTACCACCCATGAAGGCAACTTATTCCAGTAATTTATAACTCGCTGGCTAAAATAAAACTTCCTGCAGTCCAATCTAAACATTTCCCCCCCCCCCCCGTAACTTGAATTTATGTCCACTAGTTCTAGCATCATTTATAATCTTGAAAATTTTGTCCTCATTCATTTTACTGATGCCTCTCAGAGCCTTAAACACCTCAATAAAATCTCCTCTAAGGTGTCTAGTTTCCAAACTCTGCAACCCACATATTCGAAGTCTTTCATCATAAGGATGCCCTTTTGCCGATCTCACCAGGCGAGTTACCCTTCTTTGCACCTTTTCAAGAAGCTCGATGTCTTTCTTTAGGTGCGGTCTCCATACTTGAACACAGTATTCCAAGTGTGGTCTAACATAAGTCTTATATAATGGGATTATCATGTCCCTATCTCTACTTGCAAAAGTTCGATAGATCATCGATAGGACACCATGGGCCTTCCTTGCAACCTGTTTATAATGATCAGAGAATTTCATGTCTGACCGTATCTTAACACCCAAGTCCCTTTCCTCCAGTACTGGGTTTAGTTGAACTCCACCAAGTGAATAAGTTATTTTGGGATTACTGTTTCCCAGGTGTAATACCTTACACTTTGTTGGATTAAAGCACAGCTGCCATTTTTCTGACCATTCCTGAAGTCTATCTAGGTCTCTCTGAAGAAGCTCAGCTTGACAGTAATCATTAATTACTCTACCAATTTTAACATCATCTGCAAATTTAGACATCACGCCCTCTATCCCTTCATCAATGTCGTTTATGAAAATTAAAAACAACAGTGGTCCTAACACTGATCCTTGGGGAACCCCATTTCTTACATCAACCCAATCTGAGGAATAGCCATTTATCACAACCATCTGCCTCCTGCCCTGAAGCCATCCTTCTATCCATCTAAGGATTTTCCTAGTGATTCCAACCTGTTCCAGCTTATAAAGCAACCGCTCATGTGGGAC